>NC_133539.1:80014166-80711250 GCF_048773025.1 Camelus bactrianus
TGAGAACCCTGCTACAAACAGGAAATTATGAAGAAAACCAGTTGCCAATATGACCCTAACGTGAAGTGCTGTTCTATGAAAACAGTGACTGAGAGAGGGCCTTCCCTAAGAAGTGAAGACAAACAACTTCATTTCTACATATTAAATCCAAGCCCATTCTGACAGCAAAAGATGGCTGAAAAGTTAGAGACCCATTAAAAAATTTTTTAAAAAGGTTACATCTGATATGAGAAGGATCAGCATTTATGAATTTGCTAATGCATCTATTCTCTCTTTTTCTGACATTCTTTTAAGTTAAAGCTACTGATTACATGTATTTCTAGTTTTCAGAGCAGAGAAGGGTACAAGGAAAATATTAGACTATCTAATGATAAAAATGAGCTAGGTCAGAAGAAAAAAGAAATGAACTACATTCTAGCCTCCATGTGCAGAAATGATGGGCATATCAATACGACATACCCTTTGAGCAACTTTTTCCCCAAGAGAGGTAATTCATAAGGGGAGTTGCCCATGTCCACCTGTCTTGTTGTCCTGAGACCAACATTGCGATGACGTCAGACCCAGGGAAAGATGGCAGTCTTTATTCACAAAAGAGAGCTGTTCAGAAGCCAACTAGATGACATTTATACTCTACGTATGTAGTGATTACAATCTTGCCACTCATAATTTCTTATCCCATTAACGATTCTGAAAACCTGAAGTAAAGCACCACCCCTTCTTTTACCATATCCGTCTGCTTCAATAGATCATTGCTCTCAAGTTAAATTTATCAATTTGTACACTATGCTGACAAAAGGAGCACTTACAAATTGCCAAGGAGCATGACAAACTGCAGCAGCTTTCCTTGACAGGAAAAACGCTACAGCAATTCAGTGGGAGGCCGTTAGGAAGTGCAATCAGAAAAACCTGCGTTTTAAATCTGGCTCCTTCCCCATCGCAGCTCTGTGAGCATTAAGCCTCAGTTTCCTCATCTGCAAAGAAAGGATGAAAGTGTGCTGCCCTGTCTCTGATCTCAGGGTGACATGATGTGGTGTTTGTGGAAGCACCTTAACTCATAAGCATAAGGCTTTCTCTCTTTTTTTTTATTCTGGATTTCATTCTCTTTGTTTTATTTTTGTTTTGAAATTTTCTTTGAGGGAGTTCTTCAGCACCTGTTAACAACAGGATTTCTAGTAAGCAGCACAGTTGAAAAATAAGGAGTGTGATTACAATCCCCAATTTATGACCTGCTGAGGTCAGAAATCTCCAAGCAGGTCTCACAATCCGAGCTCTGCCATGCAGAAAGGGCTGCACGTGTTGAGTCCAGGAAGAGCAATGTATTGGCACCTTCCCATTTCCTACTGCCTGGTGTCCCAGTCCCTTCCCTCCTGCTCATCATCGTCCCCTTAGTGCCTGTCTCACTCTTGACTGCAACAAGGCTCACTACACTATACCCCTGACAGTGACAGCTCCCCATCCTTGCCTTTCACGTCCTGACACAAACTGCCACCACCATTTCTTAAGGTCCCCTAAATTCCCAGCCTCCCCTCTTCAGAGCTTCCGCTGGCTCGCTTCCTGCAGAAACTAATGGGCCCTCCCCTCCTCTTCCCTGACGGCTGTCACTGATACAGGCAATCACGCTCTCCATCTCAGCTGTTAACTCCGTGGCCTCCTCTGCCTCCCAGTTCTTTCCTGAAGCTTCCTTTCGGGTATTAATTTCCTCAGTCCTCCACAGATAAGAACATTTCAATAGCTAAGCTAAATTTGCAGGGGACAGCTGATGTGGTCTCCATCAACAGCTCTGACCAGGAGAAGCATTTAGTCTGAGTTCACTGAAATCTGCCTTCCTGAATGTGACATCCTCTGGTAATACTCTCTCCCATCAGGACATCACAATAGCTTCCACGGTCACTAGCCTGTCCAGTACTATTTATCTCTGCTTCCCCAGCATCAAGTACAGGCTCCTAAAACAGCAGGCTCTTAAGAAACAGTTGTTGACTGACTGAATGAATGAATGTGGTCTCCTCCACAGGAGCGCGCTTTGTACCTAAGACATGTATGAAGTAATAATCTGGGTCTTTCTTCTCCAGGCTGGAAGTCCTTAGCTTTCATAGGGGAAGTTTCAATTTCAAGTTACATTCCCCTTCCTCTGGGCTTTCTCTAGTGTTTCTAAATTCATCTCGGTAAACATCAAAACATATAAATTACATTTAAATATCCATTTTATGTATATAGCTGTGTATAAGCATGTGTGTGTGAGTATAAAATTCAGTTAATCTACTTTTCTAAATAAATAAAGTTACATCAACATATAGAGCAGAGTAAACAAAAACTAATTAAAAGAAGTCTCTTAACTTTTAAAAATGTACTTTGGCACTGAGCATCTACTCACAGCTAAGTGGTTTTATTTAGTATAATTAAGTTAATTTTTAGTTTAGGGCAGAGGTTTTGTTATAATATCCTAAAACTGTTTTTAAAAGAAAAATTTGAACCACAGTTCTAGCACCCTGCTGCAGCTGCTGTCATTTTTGTTTTTCTGTATCTTGTTCGTATACGAAAATAACTGTTACTGTAAATACATGCTATACATTTTACATTGCACTTTTGTCACTTAAAATTCCATTGCACATATTTTTTATATTATCATTAATTTTTATTATTATAATTTCATTGGCTTACAGTACTTCATTAATTTGATATACCATAACCATTCCACAATTAACACTGATTTCAAATGTTTCCAGTTTTCTTTCTTATAGAAAATGCTGTTAGGAATATTGCATAGATACAGATTTTTTTCCTAATTATCTAGTCATATTTTAAAATATTCCCTTCTCTCTGTTACCATCTGAAAGGATGTTTCAGTTTCTGTGTGTATGAGTTTTGGTTATATGCATGCTATTTATTTCCAGTTTTATATCAATGCAGTAAAAAAAGTTGAAGCTTATAAACCTTTGAATTTTAATTAAAATTATTTATTAAGCCCTAAAACATTGTAATTTTTATAAATTTTACAGATATACTTTAAAAGGTATAGTCCCTTTTTAAAATGATTGGCATTGTTTCCTTCCAAAAATATTTATAAGTACCTAACTGATGACAGGCACTATGCTAGGAGCCTAGGATGCAAGAATTAACAAGGCATATTCCTGCCCTTATAGCGTTTAACGTATAGCAAGAAATAAAGAAAGAATACACTGTGGTTTATTTATGATTGGATGTTTCAAGGCACTATTACCCTTAAATCCAGGCAAAAAGGGTCCTTAGCCTTGGCCCCAGTTTTCAGAGGACCCCACTCTGTGGGCACTCTCTTCCCCAAGCTGTGACCCTCTTCACTAGACAAAGAGACAGCAGACATCTGTGGGGCATCCTGGACATGCCCATCTGGAGCCCACAACCCTCTCTCTAGATAGCAGGGATGCCAGCATCCCCTGCTCAGATGGTTCAAACCCACTCTTAGGGCCAGAGCAGACTTCTCCAGGTCGACGTGATGAATGTGGAGCTTGTGCTTCTGTGTCCACTAATGGACATGCAAAACATAAATGCTTGGGGAGGGTTGTAACAGGGTTTGAAATGTGTGGTCTGGGTTGTCCACACACAGGCAGAAGCAGCCCTGTGCAGTTCTGGCTGGGGGCAAGAGTGGGACAGGAAGGAAGAGGCCACAGACTAAGAAGAAGGGGCTTAGGCCACTTCTCCCCAAAATCATGTTCTAACTCAGAATTCTGAAGATTCTGAAAAGTCTAATTGGAACCTAGTTTTCCAGGTGCTTGTGAGGATATATTTGTCAAGGTGGGAGGGTGGAACACATTTTATTTAATGGTTTGTTAGCTTGATTTACAGTTTTAAAATATTTAGACATATGGGATGCAGGCCTTCATTTGTATTCTTGCCCCAGGCCTTGCAAATGTTGGGGCAGGCCTGGTCCAAGGTGCTACAAGAACACCTAACAGGAAGATCTAAACTTATATGGCAGTGTCATAGGAGGCCTCTCACAATAAATCACAGTTTAGCAGAGTAGGCTCAGCCACGGGATATTCCACTTATGTAACCACTACGTATATAGGCTAAGGTGGAAAAGTCATGTGCTCATCTTAAAAAATGTGAAAAATGTATTTGATGGAATTCAAGAAACAGTCATGTTCAAATTAACACTTAATATTCTAGAATAACAGCACAGTCAGTATAATAAATGCTATCTACATGAAACTGACATTACATAGAAATGTTAAGTTCTAGCAGTGTTCCCTTTAAATTTAACTGAAAATAAGAATGCAACCATCACTCATTTAACATGGATCTTAAATTTCTGGCCAGTTCATTTTGGCAGATGTTAATTTCTTGTCCCTTTTCTGGTGGTTGAATGAACAGTTTTAAGTGAGAAGAACTGTGTTGTCATTTACTCTGCCACTTTTTCAAAGTCCTTTACCCTTTTCTGGTTTGTCATCCATGTGGCTGGTCTCTACCCCTTCTTGAAGGCATGAGTTCCACAAAATTACTACCTGCTCCTTAAAATACACTTCTATTTATTTCAAATTTTCCTCTTTCAAGATTCAATGGAAACCTCCATTTTCCTCCTTATGATTTTGTATTTGTTTGGTCAACCATCGCCTGGAGCTGCTGTTTAGACCAGGAAGCGACTCATTATTCTCCCAAATGGTTCCCATGTCTCAGTTATTAATCTGCATCAGCTGGAGGCAAATAGCATTCCTTATACCCTCCAGTCTTAACACATAATCAGGAACTTGGCACAGGACAAGAGTGGTGGTGGAAGTCTGGCCTGGCTGACTATGAAGAGCAAGCAGTTAATTGAATAGAAACAAGTCATGTGGCATTTTTAATTTGAGTAAGAATACAAGTCTATTTTAAAGTTGTTTGCCTGGTCACTGCCAGGCATCTGTTAGCTGCTGTGTTTGCAGATTCATTTTCTCTCTCCCTCTCTCCCTTTCTCTCTCTCGTATTTCTAAGCTAGAAATTACCAGATAAGCTTTTTGATTTTTGATATTTAACAAAAGATTGTTATTAAACAACGACCAATGGAAAGACAAGACATCATTAGGAAGCTGCAGTTTTGGTGTTGCTTCCCTGCCCCTTCCCAGATTTTATAATAGAACACATGAGAACTGGGATGCTGCCTGCTCTCAAAGCACCTTTGCAGAGAAATTACCTCATTCTAAGCTTGTGTAAGAGATAATAATTCTTTTCTTCCCAACAGTTTAGGGCCCATGGTAAGTTTTTGGACATCAAGCATATTTATGCAGAACTCTCCTACTTTAAATAGAAGGCAGGGCTTTAAGACGTGTGCTTCTGATCATCCCTGCAGCACCATTTTATAAGTTCATAAATCGGGGAATCCATTCAGAATTTGTCTAGGGGCACTCTGTTCACCTAAATTTAAACTCTTGGCAAGATCAAAAATTGCCTTAAACTGATTCTCCCATTATTCATCAACTTCTATTTTTATAACAAAGGTGATCCCCAAGATACTATTTCCAAAAAATAACAAAATCCCCTGTACGTCTCCACGGGGCCTCACTTCCCATCACCCACATCCCTCCTTTCTTCTCCAACCCCATTAGCACCCACAGCTCTAGGTCTCGGTGAGAACAATCCAGTGACAAGTGAAGGGCACTGAGGCAGATTCACCTAGCATTTTGTAGTTGCAGCATGAGAACCCCATTCTCAGTTTCTCCTCCTGGAAGGAGAGGGCTTCGTTCAGCTCTGCAGTGCGCTCACATGATTTCTATCTTTCCAGCCTTTGACTTATTTCCAGTCTCTAACTACCTGATCCTCTGAGGAATTTCTTGACTGACCCCTCCCTTCTGCAGAGTACTTCAGTGGATCCTGGTAAAAGGATCTGCCTTGGGGCTAGAGAATCTCCTACCTTAGGGTGCTGCCAAAATGCAAGTCTTGTGTCCAGTCCCCCTAACCCCCAGACTTCTGTTCTAGAAAATCAGGTTGCATACAGCCTTACACACTGAGTAATGAAAAGGAAGAAAAGTAAAATCGCAAATAATCTCATGACTCAACAATAAACACTGTTGATATTTTAGGATATGGTATGGCATGCATGATATGGTGGGGTGGGGTGGGGTGTGGTATAGTACAGAAGACATAATACATGAGGCAGAATTATACGAAACAATGATTCATTTGTTTATATAAAATTCAATAGTAACTAGGTCTCATGTATTTTTATGCTAAGTCTGGCAACCCTATTACAGCTCTAATCCCAACAGGCTTGTTTTCCTTTATATATATCCTCACCAGTAATCCCCATTTTCAAAAGTTGAGAACCATTAAAATAGCGTTTTGGGAATAATTTGGCCCAGGACATTGATAATATTTTGCTACTCATACACTAGGTGGAAAAACTGTTTCCTTTATTGATTAGTAGTATGTTAATGAAGAAAATGAGAGAGATTTTTGAGTTATTGATTGGCAGTTACAGCTTCAATATGTACTAACTGGTTGATTGCTGTGTATCAATTATTTCTGTTGACTCTGAATGCTAAGTGATGAAAGACTTTTATTTAAAAGTAAATAAAAGATGAAGTTGCCAGGCTAATATCATACAAAGAAGAAATAAAGTAAATTCATGTGGAAAAGATATAATAATATCATTGTTTTTTCTTCCTTAATGCATGAAAAGGAAATGTGAGAAACCCAAGCTTTGTAACCCCCTACAAAGGATCATTTTATCAATGATCACGGGGTTTTGTTTTAGGGAAAGAGGCTGGAGATTGTTCTATTAATTTTTAATTTTTTGCTTATTTTTAAATAAGGAGCTTATCATGGATATGTTTTTTTCTTTTTTATGTTCTCCATAATACTGTCAACAATGCACTCCCTGAACCTGGAAGTGATTTCAAGTCATAATGAGGACTGCACACAAGATATTTGTGACTTGTCAAGCTCACAAGAAATACAGAGGATTGCACCTGAACCTCTGCCCTATCTGTATCAGCTCACTGTCAATCTTTTGACAGTATCATATTTTCAGACAGTAATTTTATAAATTTGGGCACCTAGAGAAATTCTTTAACAGTCTAAAACATTTTCAGGGTGACATTAACAATAGACATTTTTAGGTATCACATGCAGGCAATAATTGCAAAATGAGTTTGTACTGCAAACCTTTCCAAGTTCTTGTAATTAATATAACCATAATAGATGGAAAATAAAGGCAAGGAGATTTCCTTCTTCACATCCTCAGACCTATTCACTCCTATTCGTCATCACCAAGGACTAGTGTGAAAGATAGCCAGAAAGGTTGAGCACTGGAGAGTCTGCAGATGCTCAATGGGTGTTTTTGGAAAATGACACGGCATCCAGGCTGACAAGGAGCCTGAAGGAAGATCTACAATACTAATTAGGGGGAAAGTAATTCTCATTCATCTGGCTTGTTCTGATATCACTTCTTGGCAGTAAAAAGAGACTAAGATAATGTGCAAATCTGACAACTGGGAAGTCGATGAGTTAAAGTAGATACTTGATATCATCTCTCCTTTCTGGTCATCTGGCGTCTGTGCTATTTTGAATATTATTTTCAGTGCTGAAATGATTTTACATGGTCAGAATCACTCAGGTACAGTCCACAGTGGATATGATACAGCAACAACTAAAATCAGAATCAGTGCATGTTTCTAGTTGGTTCAGTCTAAAAAATATATTTAAACAACTGTTACGTTTTTATCCAAAGAATTACTCATCCTAAAAATATGATGCTTTTAACTCTTTTTTGCTCAGTACATTTGTTCTTTTAACTTTGCCGTGACTGACAAGGGCAAGATTCCTATAGAAAGATATATACATTTCCTGTCTGGGACCCAGTACTATTGTACCAGCACTGTGGTAGCCAGTATTTAAATATTAGATTTAAAAGGTAGTGGTTAAGGGAATACCCTCTGGACTCTGAGTTATGTGCATTCAAATCCAGGCCACGTTGTTTACTATAGCTCTGTCACCTTGAGAAGGTTATTTAAACTGCCAAAGCCTGAATTTATCTGTAAAATGAAAATAATAAAGTGAAAATAAAATTGTATCTACCTCATAAGGTAATACAACTAAAGGGCTTAGCACAATTCATGGCATATGTTAGTCAAATAATTTCATCTATTACTATAAGAAATACTATTAACAAATTTAAGTTACAGTATAATTCTCTATAGAAGGTTATAATTATCACAGTTCCTCATGGATTTTCTCCCCTCACATATGACTAGCTGAAATATTGAGGTAGAAATATTTTTTTCCCTCATTTTCTCCTGGGGGTCCTGCTGTTAGCAGCGTATAGGCAGTCAGGAGATAGGAAGTGATGTCTTCATGTTAAACCTCTATTTCCCAAGCAAGGTCAATATAGAAACTCAATTCCTATTTGTCTGGGTGAATCTTTCCCTTTCTTTCAGAAATGGAGACCATTTTCACAGAGCCTTTAGGAGACTCTGATACGAGGGTATTAGTTGGTGAGAGGGAAAGTAATTGTTCCCTTCTTGTGCACTTGGACTGAGAGACATCAAAGTAAGTTATCACCTGTTTTCACATCCCTTGAAATCCTGATTAGTTCTCTAGCAAATGTACTCTTTTCTATTATGTCTCACCACCAGCCCTGGGAAACAGCATGCCTGCTTTTACACTGAAACTTCACTGGTTGTGATTTAAATAAGTTTTATCCTTGTATGGAGCAATGACTTGCATGTACTATAAAAACTTACTTTTCTCTGCACAGATCCATAAATACTGCTTTAAAGTCCCCTTCAGGAATTCAGATCCACCTATCATTGCTTTTATGACTCTTTTCCCCTACAATATTTAAATTTGAAAATGATACTTTTTTTTTTAACTCCCACTCTTCCTACTATTTACAACTAAAGTCATGAGAGAGAGATGAAGTCTAATTTATAATATGAACTATGTACACTTGAAATTAGAAAACAAACCTTGTGAACAAAACATTTTAGAAAGAAATGTACAAAGATAAGGAGAAAAACTGAATTTGAAATCAGAAGTTACGTTTAGTTCCCTTCTCAGCTATTTATGAACTGTGTGACCTTGGGCAGGTCACTAGATTTCTCAGATTCTCAGTTTTATTACCCACAAAATGAGAGTCAGTGGCTGCATGACCCGCCTATTAGAGCTTCAGTGAAGAGAAAATAAGATAATGTGTAAAAGGATTATATAAATTCCAAATCTCCATTCAAATATTTTTAGTAATACAGGATTAACTGTTCAGCTGCTCTTTAGAAATTCTCTTGAAAAGTTCTGAAGAGTTTGGACTATGCACTGCCCTGCTATGTTTCAGGGCCTGGGGTTCACTACAGCCAGAACATCTTACATCACATAATCTTTCTTTTAACATTAGGATATATTGATAAGAGATTATGCAAAAACATACTGACATTTCACCTGAATGATTAGTGAATAATTTTCCTCTATCCTACTTTTAAGAGAAAACTCTTAAAAGTCACAATATTGATTAATACACTCCCTTCATCTACATAATATAATATATTCTTCAAACTTTTTATTATCCCTGAGTGGCTATAAAATCTCAGCTGTTTAAAATGATTTTTTTCAGATTTATAACATTTCATAAAATTTTTAGGTGTAAAAAATATTTGTACTGAGCTAAAACTGTCCTAGCCTCATGGGTGGTTTTTTAAAAGTGTTATACTCTCCAAAGCATAACATCAGTGTATGTACTGTGAGAAAGAAAATAACCATTGGTAGTGCTAGTTTAAACAAAAAATTTATACTAGACAGAATTTTACACCTGATAGTAACAGTATGGATTAAATGACCCCAGAACTCCATTATTTCTGGGCTTAGAAAAAAAAAATCTCTTGGTATCCACAAACATTAATTTCTAGAATATTTTATATGTTTTTTGTTTGAGCATTAAAAAAAAGTTTTTGAAGTATAGTCAGTTTACAATGTTGTGTTAATTTCTGGTGTACACCATAGTGATTCAGGTATACAAATATATATATCTTTTCATATTCTTTTTCATTATAGGCCATTACAAGGTATTGAATATAGTTCCCTGTGCTGTACATTAGGCCCTTGCTGTTTATCTATTTAATACATAGTAGTTAGTATCTGCAAATTCCAAACTTTCAATTCACCCCTTCACACCCCCTCTCCAGTATACTTTAAATATACACATAAACATCTCTGAAATGTTAAAAAGAGAATTTTGGAAGACAATGAAGCATGCTTGGATTTGACTAACTTAAAAGTGACATGAGTAACATACAAATTGAAATAGAGTATACTAGCTCATATCAATGATACAATTACATTGCCTTCTGATCATATATGCTAATCCTGCTTCTTCCTCTCTGAAAATTCTTGTTTAGAAACATTTATCTCAAAATTGGGGTATTATCCAGATGTCAGCCCCATGGAACTAAGAAGTAAGAAAGATGGAAGTTGCCTTAGGACAGCATTTCCCAAAATGAATTTCACAAAACTCTAGGCCCTCAAGATATTCTTAAAAGAAAAAAGAAAAAAAAAAAAAAGAGAGATTATCATATTAAGTGAAGCAAGTCAGAGAAAGACAAATATCATATGGTATCACTTACATGTGGAATCTAAAAAAAAAGTGATACAAATTCTATTGACAAACCAAAAACAGAGTCACAGACATAGAAAACAAAGTAGTTACCAAAGGGGAAAGGGCAGAGGAGGGATAAATTAGGAGTTTGGGATTAACAGATACTGCTATGTATTAAATAGATAAACAACAAAGACCTACTGCATAGCACAGGAGCTTTCAATTTCTTGTAATAATTCATAATGGAAAAGAATCTGAAAAGAAAATATATGTATATATGTAGGTGTATAACTGAATTGCTTTGCTGTACACCTGAAACTAACATTGTAAGTCAACGACACTTCAATGAAAAATAAATTTTTTTAGAAAGGGAAAAAAAAATGAGTTTGTTGCTGGAAGGGGATTCTGTGGTCAAATAAGTTTGTGAAATATGGTATGCTGTGTCTTCCTCCTAGACATTTGCAATATACATTAGTATGTTAAGTAGTTTTAATAGCCCTGCAGTTAAGCTTATCACCAGCTTATTTGATCTGAGAAACATTTTTGACATAATAACTCCTTAATTTTCTGTGGAACATACAATTTCAGAACTGTTTCTGTCCTGAAGGAATCTGTGGTACTGCAAGGAAAGGAAGGACTCAGAGGCAGTAGAGACCCAGAGTTTCATCTTGTGTCATAACCCACATGACACACCTTTCCATGAGGGTGTATGGATGAGAAATCCAGAAAAGAGATCCTTAGAAAAATAAACCTATTCCTCTGCTTGTGGTAGATTAAATTATTGGTTCCATTTCTTCACCCCAATCCCCGCCCAGTCATAGCGTTATACATCCACAGCCTGGCCTTGGTCTCAGCCCTTGACCTCCATATGACTTGCTTTGGCCAATGGGATTTTAGTGGACCTGAAATGATCAAAGGCTTTAAATGTGCTTTGTCCAGCTGTCCTCTTATACTATTGCCTTTTCCATGAGAAGATCACGTCTCAGATTGCTTCTGTTGCAAGTCTTTGTCAACCTAGAATTGACTATCATCTTAGAGCCAAGTCTCACTGATCATAGCCTAGATTGGCCAATCTTGGCCAACCTTAGCCAACCTGCAGATGTACAGACAAAAAATAATTGCAGATTGTTCTATGCCAATGAGTTTAGGGGTGGTTTGCTCTATAGTGTTTTCATGGCAATTGCTGAATTATATACTGCTCCGTAGGAGTTTGCTCCAAAGTAATTAAGGCTGCTATAAATGTCCAAAATAACCGAAAGAGAACATGGGAGTGAAATCAAGTGATGTGTCATAGGGCACTAGATTTGTGGGTTACTGTTTTTTTAAATTCTCTTAATTCTTAAGTTCTCAAAAACTATGTCCTGTCAAAAGCATATCATTGTTTGATAGCTCACTTGTCTCAGTATGGTTATCCCAACGTTTCTAAAGAAAACATGCCCTCCCAGACAGCCCAGGTTTCCCCACTTAAACAAAATGAGATAACGAAAAACATTTAATTGGCATGAAAATAATTTTAAAAGAAATACATCTGCAGTAATATATTAAGACCAAGGATTCTATAAAAATCTCAATTATTATCAAATGTCTTCAAAGTATTAATTTTAGTTTTACTGCTATTCAGCAAAGAGGATGAAGGAGTAGATCAAAAACTCCCCTGACTCATGACCTGGTGGTTCTGGCATGACAACCTTTGGCCCAGCAGGGTCCTCAACTGCCACCAGTGAAGCCCTCCTCACCAGACCCAGGCAAAGACCCCTATGATCTTTTTTTTTTTATATACTTTTTTATTGAGTTATAGTCATTTTACAATGTTGTGTGAAATTCCAGTGTAGAGCACAATTTTTCTGTTATACATGAACATATATTCATTGTCACATTTTTTTTCTCTGTGAGCTACCACAGTGATCCACAAAGACCCCTATGATCTTGGCTAGAACTGTGCTTTTTTTCTCCCTATCACACCTGCATCATCTCTTCTTCTCATTCCTGTGTACCATCTAGTCCTTCTCTCTATTTCTAGAAGTTCCAGCCCCCTCTGCTCCTAGAATTAATCAACTCTGTTTATAAAATGGATGACTGCAGGAATCAAGTGATTCTTGTCTGTAAAACTGCCTTACCTGGCTGCTCAATAAATGCTGACCTGTCTCTCCCTTTTCCTGCCTATTGTACCTATCCTTCTTTTTCCCTAATGGTAGTCCAGTGAGATAGAGAGAGAAAGAAAGGAGGGAGGGAGGGGAGAGATGGAGGAAGGAAGGGAAAGGAAAGGGAAGGGAAGGGAAGGGAAGGGAAGGGAAGGGAAGGGAAGGGAAGGGAAGGGAAGGGAAGGAAAGGGAAGGGAAGGGAAGGGAAGGGAAGGGAAGGAAAGGGAAGGGAAGGGAGGAAGGGAAGGAAGGAGGAAGGAAGGACGGAGGAAGGAAGGAAGGAAGAAAGAGAGAGAAAGAAAGAAAGAGAGAGAGAAAGAAAGAAAGAAAGAAAAAAGAAAGAAAGAAAGGGAGAAAGAGAGAAAGAAAGAAAAGAAAAGAAAGAAAGAAAGGGAGAAAGAGAGAAAGAAAGAAAGGAAGGAAATCTCACTAGACTACTTTATCTTTCTCTGTGTGTATATGAATATGAGTGAAGTAGTCATAAATAAGAAACCAGCATTATTGATAGCTATTGGTATTCACATTTGTCCTTCTAGGATTTGACTGTGACTAACATTAACAGCCAGCTGAAGAGCACACTATCTAAAGAACACAGAATCTAGATGAAACAGCAGATCTGGATTTGAATCATAGCTTCAGAACTTACTGTATGATAAGCTAGTACCCTCTCTTCAACCCAATTTCTTCATCTGAAAATTGGGAGTAATAATTTTTAATAAGATACCATCTATGAAAGATAATATCTAATGGGATACTATAGATGAAGAGCTTAGCACAATGCCAAACACACAGTCAGCACTCAGTAAATGCCAGCTATTATAATTACTGAATAAGAGCTGAGTTTGTATGTGATAGCATATTTACTTTATAATATAAATTACTACCTTGAAACAAGCACACTGTTAACATTATCTTCATTTTAAAATCACTGCTTTTATGAGCTGAAATGCAGGGGCAAGAAGGAAGGAAGATTTATTGTATTAATTCATCTCACTCCCGCCATGTTTCTAATCTGCTTTACACATAACATAAATGGAGTTTAGGGGTATCCCTGAAAAAAACCCTGAAGGTTAATGTGTATCATCTACATGCTTGACAGCATAAGCAAATTACTGGCTGGTCAGATCAAGGTGAAACACGGTGAAATGAACACACTGGCCACACCTCTACTTTAAGGCTACCTGAAAGGGAAAAAAAAAAAAAAAAAAAAAAAAAAAAGCTTGAAGCATAGCTATTTTAACAAATAGGAGTAGGAGTGATTAATTACTTTTTACTGTCATTCAACAGCTTATCACCCAGGGAGTAACCTCATTTCTCCAATTCCCATAAATTTAATAGAGGTCACATCATGGCCTACTTGGCTGAAAAGCACTGTTCCTGAAACCCTGATGGTACTTTTAAGTCCACCGATGTGTGAACATAATTCTCTGCATCTCTTAGCCCCACACACTCTGTCTCTCCCAGGGAGACACTTTAGTAGATCTATGTGGCACCATGTGGAAAGTTACAAGGGATGAGCTCTCTGATTCATTCCTCTTTCATGTAACAAGATGAGAAAAAATTTAAAACCAATGGGTGTTATTCTATGGCATAGAGATTCTTTCCACTCTGTTAAGGGAGTATAAAAAGATATTTATTAAAACTGAAAACTATTAGTTATGAGACCCTTGCAGTGTGAACACTTAGTTTGGTATCTCAAAAGGAATTGTAAAGATCCCATTGAAAAATTTGCAGGATAAGATGGTGGTTAGCTGTTGTGCCTAAAGTCCATCCCTCTGTATGCATTAACCCACATGAAGAGATTTATGAAAAGAAGGCTAACTGCAAAGGCCTGCCAGATGCTAGGTGGAATTTTCCAAAAAACAAAGCCCTAAGAAAGAACGAATGATAAAACATAGATTATTACCTCTACCTATTGCATGCCCAACTAAGAGACACAGGGCCTTTAGCAACTAGAATGCCATTAGTCCCCTACTTTGTTCAAGGACACATTCCTGGGGCTCTCAATGCTATTTCACCCTCTAATTTCACGATTAGTACTCTCTTTTTTATATCTATGCATAAATGCATAAATGTTAATCCCTAATGGAAATTGACAAGCAATGGTTTATTTCACCTTGAGATATGAAGTTAATGAGAAGAGGTGGTGAAAGAAAGAGTGGTGAACACTGGGGGTTGAAGTTTGTTTTGTTTTTTCCGTCTTCCAATTCTCCTGGCAAAGAAAGTTATCTATGTAAGTTCTAACAGTACTGAGGCTGGCTGCAAGGAGACTCAGGAAGAAACTACCAACCCAATCTCTACCAAACATTTGGCTTAGACCATGCTCTTGTACAGGCAGGCCTTAGGAATCCTGATTCTACACAGTGAAAAGAAAGCAAAAAAAAAAAAAAAAAAAAAAAGAAGCAGGTGTAATCCTAAAGTCATAGTTTCCAAAAGAAAACCATTAGAAGTTTCACTGAATAAGATGAGTGCTACTGAAGAAGTTCTACTGAATGTCTTAACATAGGTGCTAGGTACTAAGGTTTAAAAAATTAGTGAATAGAATAATTTAGGACAATGTGTCTGATGTGAAGGCAAGAGAACTTTCGATTAAAAAAAATCAGTTCTAGCCTCTGTTACTTACTGGGGCAAATCACTAGACCTCTTTTAGCACAGGTTTTCTTCTCTTTTTTTAAATTATGTAAGTTTCAGTAGATTATCATTATAATTCAACATCTTTATTCACTACAAAGTGGTCACCAGCACAAGTCTAATTACCATCTATCACTATGCAGTTGACTCCCTTCACGCATCATTTTTAGTACCTGTCAAATGAGACAAACTGTTTTAACTACTTCATGGAGACATTAAAAAGTCAGATGTAATTATATACATAAAAATGTCTTAGAAATTGTAAAAATTCATTAGTAATAGCATCTTTAATACCTTGCCTTTTTTAGAGATCGTCTTCTACATTCCTGGCTTGATATTATCACTTACTGATGCTTGTAGTTTAAAATTCATTCTACAATTTAATTTTTGATTTGTTTATAATTTTCTCTATTTCCTCCAATTCCCTAATTTCACTTTTTCAAAATAACCAATGAATACTGCCTCTTCAGATTATCTTTTATATTCTGATTTAGGAGAACATCTTCAGGATTTACTGTTGGGCTTTCCAGCCTCTCCATCTTTGGCTCCACTCCTTCTATATTGGCTTCATTCTCAGGCAGATGTTTGTCCCATGTAGTAAAGAAGGGTCCCTCAACACTGAGCTCCTGCAGTCATAACACCTGTACCTCAAAAAAGGCTATAACATGAGGTAGAAACAGTTCTCCAGAGGAGTTCAAGTCTGTAGGATGGGGAAAGAAATGCAGAACATTCCAGAACACCAGACATACATGACTGATCTCATAAAAATTAACAAGGAAAAGGGTAAGTGTGTAAAAGACAAGTGGTAAAGGATCTCAGCAAACAATCCATAAACCACAAATTGTAAATGACTAACGAATAAACAAAAAGGTCTATTCTCACAAATAACTAAGAAAAGCAGGTGGCAACATTTTAAAGAATAGTAATAAGCCCACACTTTCTTAAAGAGCTACTGGCAAAAAAGATGGAAATAAAAGCTATGATTTTTTTTTCCTGGAGTAAAGCACAGAAGCACACAACACCCTTATATATAAGAAAAACTAAAATAAATGAACTAAGTATTCAACTAAAGATATTAGTAAAACAAAAAAAATACTATACAGGAACAAAACAAAATAAAACAAAAACACTTAGGAAAGCAAGAGAAAAAAATAACAAAGGCAACATAAAAACCAAAATCAGTGAATTAGGAAGCAGAGTAGGAGAATTAATAAATTAATCTAAGACTGTGTTGTTTTTAAGAAAACAAAATAATTAAACCCCTGCAATTCTAATTAAGAAATAAACAGAGAAAACAAAACTGTATGGTACTAAGAGTGAAAAAGGGAATGACACCACTGGCACACAGGCATTTAAAATGTTCTAAGAATGTAATATTCTTCAGTGTAATGACAGACTTTGCAATCTTAATGAAACTGATCATTTTCTAGAAAAATATAACAAAATTGATATAAAACATTGAAAACCTTCACAGAACAATAATCAAATAAAAGGAGCTGGGCTCAGTTTTTTTAAACTATTTATTTCAAAATGTTCCAGAGTATTGAAAAAGATGAGAATCTTTCCAATTTGGTTTATACTGTTAGCATAAGCCTGACACCAAAATGTGATAAACATAACTCAAAATAAGTAACGTATTTGGAAAAAATCTAATTATAAATTTCTAAATGAAAATAATTCAGTAGGAATTAGAACAGCCCAATTTAAAGATGAATAAAACTCAAAACAAGCAGTATACACATACACATGGCCAATAAACATGAGTGGTTATGAATCAAATTAAAGTGAGGTGCCATTTTTGCTCATCTGATTAGCAAAGAATAAACAGATTAAAACATTGCTAATAACTAGTGTGCATGAGGATACAGAAAAACAAGAACTTAAATACCTTGTTGGGAAAAGTATTTTTACAACTTTTCTGGAGAGCACTTTCATGATATGTATTTTCTAAAATATGTTTTTTGAATTGTAATATATACACCTGACTCAGCAATTCTGATATGCAAGAAGACTTTATAACAGATAGAGTATTACAATTTAGAAATGATCAAATGTGTGGGCAAAGATGCACAAAGGCTGCTTAATGTATGTTATTTACGACATTAAAAAATTTCAGTGCCACTAGAGAAATTTCTCACTAGGGAAAACATTAAATGGGGAGGTCTCATGAAAAGGATTTGTGTCTTTATAAAAGAGACCCCAGTGAGCTCTCTGACTCTCTTTCTGCCACGGGAAGTTTCAATGAGAAATTGGCAGTCTGCAAACTTAAAGAGGGACTTCACCAGAATTGGACTATACCGCACCCTGATTTTGGACTTCCATGCCTCCAGAACTATGAGAAATATATATATATATATATATATATATATATATATATATATATATATATTTTTTTTTTTAAGCCAACTAGTCCTTAGTTTTTTGTTACAGCAGCCTGATCGGACTAAGGCAATGAGCATGAAACCGATTCTTTGTAGAGTGATTATTAAATAAGGTAACAGATGGAGAACTCTTAGAACATTGCTTGTAACAGTGAGCACTATTTAAATGTTTGCAATTACCATCATTATAAAAAGAAGTAGAGTTAATAATGGGGAAAATAAAGCCAGTGATTTAGCAGAAAATCTTGAGACACTCTCCTAAAATGCAGAGGAGAAACAAATCAGAAAGCCTAATTGACATGAAGGATAGAGATGGAAGATACAACTTTAGAATTACTTTCGTAAGAAAGAAAATGTCAGTTGGAATGAGAATAATAAAGATGTAAGTGAAGGAAACTTTTCTAAGTTAAAAAAGAAAAAAATGCTGAGAAAGGAAACACAAATACCTTACCTCTTTCCAGGCAAAATAAATGACAATAGAACACATCTGGATTCATGGTAGCAATAATTAAGGATATTTTGAATTGCAAGAATATAGAAAAAATGTATGTTTAGGGAAAAAGAATAAATAAGGAAGTTCTTTTAAATTTTGTTGTTTCATCAAAAAAAGTATCGTTTTTTTCTTCTCTATATGTTAAATAGATGAATATAAATAGAGAACTATGTATTTAAAGAAATGGTTATGTCTCAAGAAACATATACTCACCCTCATTCATTTGCATGTGTAAAGCCAGCAAAAATATATTCGCAGCTATGCACGAACTCAGAAAAGTTACCATCCATATAACTAACCCCTCTTGCAAAAACTACTTGGAAGCGGGTGCTAGCAAACTGAAAGATGGTTAAGAAAAAAAATAATAATAAAGTCATAATACAAAAGGACTTGCCAACTTCTCTCTGTGAATATCACTAAATACAACCCTCATCTCATGGCAAGTGTCCTCAAACAGGAGATCACAGTAATAGAATGTGGAGGGGCTGATGCAGCCTTTCACAATGGCTGCTGAATAAAACTTCAGAGCAAAACTTATTATGAATTATTACCTTTATTTATAAGAATCAGTCCATAATTTGACCCAAAAAATCCTATGGAAAATTATTTCCTCGGATATGATTGTTCTTCTTAACTCAAACTCCAGTTAAACGTGATAATAGTTGTACTAATACAAAAGGAGGGGGATAAAATGAAAGATACCTAAATCTTAACATGATTTTTTTTAAAGTAAACTTGACTTTGAGGTAATTGTAGATTCTTATGCAGTTGTAAGAAATAATGTAGAGAGATCCCATTTACTCTAAGCAGGTTCTTCCATTGGTAAGTTCTTATAAAACTAGTCCTGCCACTACAATATTAACATTCATGCATTCCACCAATCTTAAAATTTCTCCAACTTTACTCATACTTGTGTGTGTGTGATGTGTGTGTTTATGTCTTCTATGTATCTATCCACCAAAGCCAAGATACAGTACAGTTTACAGTCCTATCACTATGAGGATTCCTTCCTTTATAACCACAACACCCTTTCTACCCCTAACTGCTCCAATCACTGATCTGTTCTCTATCCCTATAATTTTGTCATGTAATCAAACAGTATATAACTTCTTGGGATGAGCTTTTTTCCACTCAGCATAATTCCCTAGGGATTCACTTAAGTTGTTGCATTATCACTCACTTGTTTATTCTTGTAGCTGAATAATATTTCACAGAATAGATATACCACAGTTTGTTTAATTATTCACCATTTCAGGGCATCTAGACTGCTTCAAATTTAGGGCTTTTATGAATTAAGTTGCCATAAACATTCACATATGGATTTCTGGGTGAACGTTAAGTCTTCATTTCTCTGGAATAAGGGCCCAAGGTGCACTTGCTGAGTTGTAAAGTACATGTTTAGTTTTTTGAGCAACTGCCATATTGTTTTCTCCAGTGGCTGTACCATTTTATATTCCTATCAGCAATGTGTAAGTGATCCAATTCCTGACCATTCTCAGCTTTTGGTGCTGTCACTATTTTTCATTTTAATAGGTATGTCGTGATATTGTAGTTTTAATTTACATTTCTCTGACAACTAATGATGTCAAACAATAAACATGTCAAACACCTTTTTATGAGCTTATGTACCATCTGAATGTTCTCTTCAATAAAAAAATCTGTTCATGTCTTTTGCCCATTTTCCGATTGGATTCTTTTTTTTTAACTGTTGAGTTTTGATTCCATTATGGTAGAGATATACTCCAAATGATTTTAATATTTTTCTCTTTCTTGAGGTTTGTTTTATTGCCCATGATATGGTCTATATCAGTGACTTTTCCATGGGTGCTTGAGAAAAATATGTATTCTGCTATTGTTAGGTGGAGTGTTTTATATACATGCCAATTACATTCTGTTGGTTGATTGTGTCATTCAGACCTTCTGGATCTTTGCTGATTTTTTTTTCCAGTATTTCTATCATTTGCTGAGGGTAGGACATTAAAATATCCAACTATAATTGTAACATGAGGATATTTTTATATGTCTTAGATTTTAATTGAAAACACATAAAAAGAAGCAAAGCATATGAAAAAGGAATGCAAAAATTATGTACAATATAAAATTTATTATATAAAAACATGTAAAGTATGGAAAGAAATATGCTAAAAATTAATAGCAATTATACATGGTTATAGGGTTATGAGTGACTTACTCTCCAACTTTAGTTTTTTTGCAATTTCCAAAACAATATAAAAATCTTAAAATTTTCTGATTGGTTGAATGATATGTATATACTCTTATCTGCAAATATCTGATAAAACTCAGATAATGCCACATTTTTCAAGATTTATTGTTCTCTCCCAGATTCTCATGGATCACTCAAAATTATATTCCAAAAGTATGGTGGGTAAACTTCACACAATATTCTAATAAGGGAGAATCTATTAGCAATAGCAGTCTTACTAACAATGATCCTAATTAAAGAAAACTTTGTGGTTGCATTTTTTAAAATAGGACCCATAACTTAATACTTAATCTTGGTTATTTCTGCTAGTATTGGGCTTTATGTTATCTGTTTTTAAACAAACCTTGAAATTCCTTTGTGCCACAACTTCTGAAAACAGGTTTGATATTTATTTCTTAAAAGAACTTTGAGATGCCTTAGAAAAAGGTTTTATAACTCCAAAGTATTATCTTGTTTTTATAAAATATTGAATATATTTTATAAAATATGTATTTCTTATTAAAATTTGAGCTTATGATTCTAATTTACTACTGAAATCTCATTTTAATATCTAGCTTCTTACCAAAACAACTATACTCACAAGAGTTTTCACTGCATATTCCCTTAAATATGCTTTTAATTTGTCCATGCTTCATTCAAAAATATCATAAATTTCCTTTCAAAACAAAAAATTGACACCTAATTTTTCCTAATTCAGTCTTCTCACCGATAGACTGTATCAGGCAGTTTAAAAGTTTTATTACCTTATCTCCGTGACTTATTTCACCAAAGAGGTAAAGAATATAGCTTCAGACAAATATAACTTGGAACTAAGTCACCATTCCTACATTCAAACAAATACATCTCATATTGAAGTCCTTTATCTTCTAGAAAATTAGCTTCTCAGTCTTTACAAATGTCTGCATGAAATTTTTAAAATTCAACAAAATATCTGGAATATGTTTTGTAATCCTGATACCAGTATTTTTGTGTATATTTACTGTAATTCTGCCTTTAACTTCAACGTATTTATAACAATTTGCCTCATTGCAAAGCTTATTTCAAAGACATAACACTTTGACAAACAAATTAAGCAATCTTTGATAAAAACAGTAAAGTTTTCTATCTTATAGTACTTGACTGATAAACCAAAATCACCACAAATATACATAAACCTACCCAGCAGGCTGCCTGTTTTCCCATTTTAAGGTGAATTGAAAAGTTATCTTTGTCTCTCCTTGCTGTCTTATAGTTTGGTTTCATAAAGTATACTCTTCAGGGTGTTATGACTGATCATTTAATTCCTTTTCTAGCCTTGAATCTCATAGAAGTAGAGAATATTACAGACACTAGAAGACCAGGCATTTATTCTTCACTTTCTCCCAGTGTTCATAGACAAAGTCTTTAATATTATTAAATCTGAAGGTCAGCTTCCTTTTGTCACATAAGAGTTGAATGTCCTTGTGGAAGTTACTTCCTGACTACTCTGTGAATGTCCCAGGCATTTATCCCACAAAAAGTGTGCCAGAGAGGAGACGTGTCTGCTCCATGGCAGAAGAGAGGAACACAAGGGGAGGCAGGGGCAAAGAGTACATTTTGTTTGCTTAAGATTTTATGTTAAAAAAAAAAAAATCCATGAGATTTGAGCATTTAAGATGAAAAAAATGTCAACTTAATTTAGAGGATAACATTAATCAAAGTCTAGAATTTTAATACTATGATATGCTAATAAATATAACTACATAATTTCTAGTCATTTAACTTTTTACTGATTTGGGCTTTATAAAGAGCTATGCCATACAGAAACCTTTTTTTTTTTTTTCTGAAAAACTATTTGTTTAGGTATTTCTGGGTCCTATGGGATCAGACTGGTAGCAAAAATTCATGAAAAAGACCTATCTAAATTAGAATTTAATGGCAGTAATTTTGTCTGACAATCACTAGTAATTACTCAATAAATATACATTGACTTAACTATACAGTAACAAATTTCATCCATCAAATTAGAAAAGACTTAAAAATGATATGAATTCTCAGAATTGACCGGATATCCAGGCAAAAGTTAGTAGCACCAAGTAACTACCAGTTCAAACACCTAGATTCTCTGTCAGTTTATAGTTTTTGGATAAAATTAAGAAGAGAAATACGTTTTAGAACAGAATATAGCCATTCTCAACCAAATTGCACCTTAAAAAATAATTGACAATAATTTAGTGTAAATGGCAAGCCCATCTCAACTGAATCTATGAAAGAAAATTTGGTTTTAATAATATTTAAGCAAACAGGATTTAGAATATAAGAAATATTACATTAGGTGTATATAAAAAGGTGACAACTCTAAATATTACTACCCCTGGTGAGAAAGCATAGGGGAGACAGAAAAGAGCAAAGATATTCTGAATAAGGTCACTTAAATAGAGGTGGAGTTTCCTCTTCCCCATCAGCCTTGATTCTAAGAAACAGTAGAAAACTCTGAGGGAAAAGAAAGTGCCGATCTACCCTTGCCATATTATTGACACTCCTTAATGTTTTGGGTTCTCCCCCCAAAATTAATTTTCTTTTCTCCAGTTTATCTATGGTGCCCAGAAACCACTGACTTCCTGGAATTTTTATTAAGAATTTCACATTCCTGCCATGTTTTTCAGAACTGTGGCCTCTGCCAATAAGTTCTAATAAATTTTCACTTCTTTTCTTTCAATAACATCCTAGAGAATATGATTCAGACTCAAATTAATCACCGATCATGTTAATGGCTCCTAGGAGTTTACTTCTGACACCCTTTATTATATTAAATCAAACTTGATACTGTGCTAGATCATTGCTCAGCTAGGTTTTCGTAAAAGCACTGGTATTTAATATGATTTATACTTGGCTTTCTATTAATATCTTTGCTTATTGTGTGTTTTATTTTTAAAACCGACATTCTTATCTAATGGCATCCCTTTAAAATATATCGTACTTTAAAAATATTTTACAGGAAGCATTTTACAGTAAAATGTGTTACTTAAAGTCACTTAATAGTGAACAGGAACAATTTACTTAATTTATAATAAAAATGTCAATACTTTACTTGTAGTTTGGAAAAGTATGTGTACATATATATGCTTTGCTTATTTAAAAGATCAATTATATGTCAAGGTGATTAGAAATTTAATGTATTGTGTTTTTTTAAAGCTTTGCAGCAAAGGGGCAGCTCTGGGAAAACCATTTGAAGCATCTTCTGAAGATATAGCAAGCGTGGCAAGTTTCATTGAGACAAAGCTTGTTATGTGCTATTTACGAATGAGGAAACCTGACCTTGCCCTGAATCACGCGCACAGGTAAAATGAAGTGTAAATAACTGCAAGAAAGTACCGTCCATGCAAGCGGAGGCTATAACATGAGCTCCTATGGTTAACTTCCATTCCATTTACATATAAGACAAAACAAAAAACATTACTTTACTACCTGGTTTATATTAAGCTAGACAATCATAGAGATCACAAAGGGCATCTCAAAACCTAATGGAAGAAATAGACACATAAATAACTATCTATAATGCAGGACAACATAAAAAGGCAGATAACTGCAGTAGCAATTACTGCAGGAAAAAAAAAAAAAAAAAAAGGAGCAGATGAATAAAGTAAGTAAGGGATAAGAAGGATTTCCAAAATTGCCCAGGATATTGAGAATGGTAGGTGGAAATTTCAACCATGAACCAATGAGCAACGACTTAAAAGTCTGTGGTTTTTTGGTGATGGTATAGCTGATTAAGAGGATGCTGTCTATGCAGGGTGAGTGTGACAGTTGTCCAAAAGTGTGAAACACTTTTTTATCTAGACCTTTAAAGATTTCTTTTGTATATTTCTATTATTTCTATCCCTCTTCAGACCTTTGAATCATTGTGTTATCTTGTGGCTTCCCAGAATCCTCAGGGTTACCCAGGCCTATCTTTTTTTCCCTAAAAATGCCCTCTATCTCCTGTCTCCTAAAGGCCTTGCTCTTATCATGGGTAATACTCAGTTTAATCTACAAAAGATAAAGTGACTATATTATGCCTTTCAAATAACTCTTTTCTTAGAATTATCATGCCTCTATCTCTACTTCCCTGACTTAGAGCAATTTACCTAGAACTTTAGTCTTGCCCATTCTCTGATCTCACATATTCTGGATTTCTTTTGGATACAAATAACAAAACTAATATCAGCATGAAAACGCAATGCCTGCCCTGTTAATTACCAGTAGGAAACATAAGTCTCAATTATACTAAGACTCATTATGTGAGCGGGAGATCTGCCAACATGGTAAAATTCATTTACAACTCTACATTCACTATGATGGCAAAAGTTCCACCAAAGATTCTTCACAGCCCTAAGCTTGTAGACTGCAAGCCTGTAGGCTTAAGCTTAACATTAAGAACCTGCAGACAACAAAATTACTTTGAAATTCACAAGGTAACCTGCTTGAAAGAAATATTCTTTCTTAAGTAAACTGCAGAACCTAAATGCAGATTCTCTTTGACACCAAAAGAAATTCTGACTGTATTTTCTGCAAACATTTTATGCAACCATAGCTTCTGGACATATGGTATATCGAAGAATGTTACTGCATTTCCATTTGAAAGGAACAATATTGGAAAAGCAACATATATTTCAGTATGTCAAAATATTGGAATTTCTGGGCTACTTGGGTGACTTGTGAGTACAATGGAAAAAATAACTGAAATCAGGAATAGTCCAGAAAATCTATAGGCATATGTAAACAATGATGAATTGAGATACACTTGAAAAAAATCATCACCTTCTCCATGGCTTTAACTATACATAAAAAGGGTCACCAACATGGCCTACATATTAAGGAAAATATCTCCTGGACTTTAGAATAGTTTGATGGATTTTCAAATCATTTTTAATAATAAAAAGGATTCCAAATAGTATGGTCATGTCAAAATCTAATTCAGTGTTATACAAATAAGTAATGAACATTTATCAAAAATTGCACCATAATCCAAATACAAGAAGCAATAAAATGCTACAGTTCCTAAGGATGCAAGTATTAGTTTCAATAGGTTCACGATTTAGACTTAGAAACTTCTATTTTAAAACTAAGAGTGCTCTTTCAAGACCCTGAATATTACTGAGGGAAGGATATATAATAGTGAATAGTAAAATAATCTTCCCTATTATGCTAGAATTAATTCTTGTATCCTTTTTATTCTGTTGTAAGATAACTTTTGCTTCTGGTTCTAAGTTGAACCTTAAGTAAGAAATGCAAATCAATAGAGGTTAAACAGTCAATTCATACAATTAATAATGCACCAAGTGAAATAAATCATTTTGCTGGGCCTGTCATATTGCAGAACTGCAGAAGCCAGTGCATATGTTTCTAATATTAAAATGTTTTTGAAGATCTTAGATTTTAAAATAAAATCTGAAACATAAATATATTTCTCAAAATAAATAAATTAATCAAGATACTCAAGTCTATAAATAGCTTACAACCATTAGTTATACACTGAATGCAGAATCGTGCTTTTCTATTATTACCACATTGTGATGGTTGAGACTAATCATGGATCAAAATTAAAATATTCCCTTTTTGCATTTATTTGCATTTGCTGAAGCATCCTTTCTTTAATTTTATGTAAATGTGAGGTCTATTGCATATCTTTAGGAGATTCGTTAACACAAAAATCAGCTTGAAAACCATCATGTAGTTTTGCTTCTGATAAAAATAAATGCACATTGTTTTGTCATGTAGAAGACTACAAGAACCATAACTTTATGGTTTTAGGTTCAGCAAAGATACATTCTGAAATTAATTAGCTGAGTATTGCCATTTAAAATATGATAATAAGTGATACAAAGGCTCTAGGAAAAAATATTAACAATTTCTTTCCTTTTTAAAATAACATATCCAGAGTGGTAGATATGGATATCATTTTTTTTTTAACTTCAACCAAAAGGGATGCCTAGACTCCCTAGTCAAACTCTTTGTTCACTTCATCAAACTAATGTCATTGTTTACCAGTAGGTGCTTGAACATTCCTAAGACTGATTTCTAATTACTGCTATCTTATCAAGAGTAGAAATCCTGCTATAACTTGTTTCTATCATATATATTTTGATGTGTACAATTGTAAAGATTCTAATGATACCTATCACCTTTTTTTGCATTATTTCCCACCTTTAGATTGATGTTTGTTTTTGCTGCAGAATTTTGATGCCATGTGGCAGGCAAGATGAAATCTAAAATACCAAATATGTGGAAATGAGCCTATTTTCAAAATTGTTTTATAATGGTGGTATCTACATTCATTTATTAAACAAATATTTACTGAATGCTTACCAAGAGCCTGTGCTAGACAGTGGGGAGGCAGTTGTAAACAGAAAATATATGATGCTTATACAGAGGTAGCAATTAGAACAGGTAGCGAACAAAGTTTAAAAAAACAAATATTAATAAATATGAGAAAAAAGTGTGATAATGCAATGAGGGTAATAAACATAATTTCATGTTGCAGAGGCAGTACTGTATATTAAGTCAGAACATGGAGTCTGGAATCTGACTGCTCAGGTTTTAATTCTTACTCCCTCACTCACTAGTTACCCTGAGTTTAATTCTCTATAAAATTGGGTTATAATAATAGTACCTAATTCACAAATACTATTTCACAAGGTTTTGTGAAAATTAAATATAAACCCATGGATTTTTTTTCCAGCCATGACAGAGTTACTGGTGCTGGAACTGCCTTCCTGCTATAAACAACTATTCAACTGTACAAAATATATGAGACAACTCTTTTTAGGCATTGGAAAATGGGCACAGCAGGACTTTGATCCTTGAAAGAAGGGTAATATACATGATGAGCCCCACAATCCTCTCAGCTTTTTCCTCGGGTCATTTTCCTGCCCTAACTCAGAGAGATGGAGATCAAGTTTAAAGTGCAAACTCACTGAGCTGAGGAAGCAGAGATTAGAATACCAGGCTGATAAAACAGCTGTAATTTACAGGGAATGTGACCAAAGGAGAGATAGCTATGTGAGGGAGCTGGGGGTGGAAAATTGCATGAGGATTTGCTGCAGGTTCTTGGCCAATGTGAGATGTGATATAGCAGAGATTGCCTGTTACAGGACTAAGAGCTAAATGAAAACACTAAAGGACCTGCAGTGGTGGGAGATACTGAAGTATCAATGTGAAGAACTCTTACTGAGTATCTCAGGCATTCAGCTGAGACTCCAAAAAGACCATGCTTTAAGAGTTAGGACCACGACCTCCAGAAAGGACCACACCTTAAGATTACACTCAAGCCAAAACAGACCTGCCTTAATAGAGACCAAAACCAAGCATGACAAGAAGAGGAGTATTTGTCATTTAACTGACTGATAGGAAGAAAAATTCAACAACTTTGCAAAGATGATATCATAATCTTGGTTCCCTACAAAGTTTCACCCAAAATGTCCAACATAAAACTAAAAATTACTATACATTCAAAGAAGTTGGAAAATCAGACTCATATTTAAGAAAATAAACAGTCCATAGAATCAGGCCCCAAGATGACCTAGATTTGGTAGAAAAAGATTTTAAAGAAGCTATGAAAAATAGGTTCAAGGATCTTGAGGTAAAGATGGTCATAATAAATGAAGAGGTAAGAATCTCAACAGAAAAATAAAAACTACAGAAAAGAACCAAATGAAGGTTTTAGCATAGATTAATACAATATTTAAAATAAAAATATACTGACTGACTTTAACATCAGATTGAAGACTACTAAAGAAAGGATTAGTAAACTTCATGACAAATCAATAGAAATGACCCATTATGAACACAGAAGAAAAAATAAAGATATTTAAAGAAATTAATCAATGCTTCAGTGACCTATCCTAAGAAACAGTAACAAGCAATCCAGTTTACATGTAATTGAAGTCCCAAAGGGAAAGGAACAAGAGAAAAGGGCATAAAAGTAATTACAGAAAATTCCCATATTTGGCTCAGAGGAAGATCTAGTTAGACTCAACTAAAATAAATACAAGGGAATCATATCTAGGAACAGCATAAGCAAACTTGAAAACCCAAGATGGAGAGAAAATACTAAAGGCAGATAAAGGAAAACAACACATCACATGCAAGGGACAATGATACAAATAACAGGTGACTTTTAATCAGAAATAATGAAGGCCAAAATATAATGGAACAAGAAGTTTAAAGTGCTGAAAGAAAAATGTCAAACCAGAATACAGCAAAAAAGTTTCTTCAAAATGAGAGTGAGATAAATAAATTTTTATATAAATAAAAGTATAAAAATTAATCTTAAGCAGATCTGAACTTTGAAAAATAATAAGGAAGATATTTCAAGCTGAAGTAAATGATATTAGTTTAAAATTTGGATCCACAAAAAGGAATGAAGAACACCAGAAATGGTAAATATGTGAATAAACACAAAATGCTATTTTTCATCTCCAAATTTATTTAAAGTTTTATGACTGTTTAAGGAAAAAATAGCATTTTATCACATTATCTAAAGTAAAAATAATAAATAATAAGATTACACATTTAGATGTGAGTTTTGACTACAATATCACAAAAACCCCTGGGAGGAGGCACAAATGGAATTTTACTAGTAAAGATTTTATGTGAGTTAGTACAATATTAACTTTGAGTAGCCTGTGTTAAATTAAAAATGTATGCTATAATCCCTGGAGTAATTATTTTAAAACTCTAAAAGTATACCTAGAAAGGCAATAATGGACTTAAAATTATATACTAAAGAATATTTAACTAAAAATAAGCCAAGAAGGGAGGAAGAGAAGAACCAATAAAGTAAAGGACACTGGAAGATAAACAACAAGATGGTAGAGTTGAACCAAATCATAATAATAATTACATTAAACATACTAAACTAACTGACTAAACATTCCAATTAAAAGGCAGAGACTGTCAGTCTGGGTGAAATCATAAGATTCAACTATGTGCTGTCTACAAAAGGACATAGTTTAAAAGCAAAAGGGAGAAAAATTATATACCACACAGTAAATATAAAAAACTGCTTTTATGTCATATTGTCATATGTCATATTTGGCTATGTTAATATCAGACAAAATAAATCTCAAGGAGTATTACCAAAGATAAAATAAGGCTCAATAAAATTTTGAAAATTTGAAATCTGAGAGAGTATGTTCTCTGACTACAATGCAATTAAATTAGAAATCATTAACAGTAAGATATCTAGAAAAAAATCCCTCAAATACTTGGAAATTTACCCATCAGTCAAAATATAAGAAAATAAAATAACAAAGGGATGGATTTGAATCTCTGCCTCATCACTTAATAGCTTTGACTTTGGAGTAATTTAACTTCTCTTTGCATCAGTTTTCTCATCTTTAAATCTAAGTAAACTGGTTAAAAATCACTCCTGAATCTTAACTGTACCATATTTGTGTTTTGTTTCAATCCCACCACCAATAAAGAAATGCAGATTATTTTCAATGGTAATAATAGTAACAAATTCTACCTATGCATAGAGGAGAATTTTATTTTTAAAATACCATTTTTGAACCCAGCAGATACTCAATAAAGTAGACAATTTGGAAACTTCTATGAAAATAAAACTTTGGGTCGTTATTATTTTCAACTTTGAAGATAATTAAATGCTCAGAGATGATATAAGCTTAAAGCATGATGGATAGTCAGAGTTTTAGACTGAACTGGTTCATAATGGAAGGAACAGATTTTTTTAAAATTTCTTGCAGATCTCATGAAATGAGATATTTTAAATACAATACTCTACCAAAACTGAAGGTTTAAAATTTGGCCAAGAGTGACATCAGCAATATGGCAGAACAGGAGGTTTCCAGCTTGCTTCATCTCCTGGCAGCAATAATTTGGCAGCCACTCACAGACAAAAGTGACTTTGGGATCCAGGTAGGAGGCTGTGAAACTGTAGGGAGTCCAGAACTAAGGAAGGCAATTTTAATAAAGCAGGCTCAAACCAAGGGGGATGACTCACCTATGGTGGTCTTAGCTGCAGACTCAGAATTAGTTCTGACCCCTGCAGACTTGGTTATAGTCCCTCCTCCCTTGATTTTGGTTCTGCCTAAAACACAATATGCCAAGGGACCCAAGAGAAGCCATGCCTGCTTGTGCCTCAGTAATAACCCCACAGACCTTGTTCCTGGCTGTAGACACTGAAGAAACTTGTGACCTGGCTCTATTCCCTTTCAGCCATAGTCCATAAGCAGTCCTTTCAGCCCAGAGACCTGGCTGGAGATATACATATTTGTGCCCCCAGAGATCCTAAAATGTCTCTGTGACACAGCTCCAGCCCCTCCTCACTGCAGTCAGGGAGCAGCTAGACCCACCTAGGCATCTGGGGGGAGACATGACCATCCATGCCTTCAGAGCCATGACTGTTGACCTCACTTTCTGGCTATGAACCCTGAAGTCCTGGGACGCAGTTCCAGCTCCTATCAGTCACAATACAGAGCCAGCCTGCCTTCCCAGGAACCCATCCAGCGGTCCAGTAGAAGCCCTCCCAAGGACCCAAAGGGAGCCAGATCTGTCCACATACCTGATAACAGAACCACTGTCTGCACATCCAACTGCAGACTCTGAAGTGGACCCTTATCTCAGCACCAGCCCTACTAAGCAAGGTCCTAGAGGCAGTTCTGTCCATCCAGGGACCCAGATAGGATCCACACTCACCCAAGACCCTGGTAACAGGCTCATCAACCACAGACCCCACTGTGAACCTAGCAACAGTCAGGTGACCTGGCTCTAATCTATCTCAACTGAAATTCTGCAGGTAATCCCATCAGCCTGGGAAACCAACAGAAGCTAACAAGGGGCACCAAAATACTTAAAGCAAATATTAACAGGCTGAAGGAAGAAATACAATAATAGAGAACTTCCACACCCCCACTTTCAATAATGGACAGATTATCCAGCTTGCTTCAACAGAAAAGCGATAAGGAAAGAGCAAACTTAAATGATGCTAGACCAAATCAACATAATAGGCATATATAGAATATTTCACCCAGTAGCACCAGAATACACATTTTTCCAAGCATGTACAGAACATTCCTCAGGACAGGTCATATGTTGGCCCACAAAGCAAGTCTTAACAAATTTATAAAATAGAAATAGACTCACATAGAAAACAAACTTACAGTTACCAGGGAGGAAAGTGGGTAGGAAGGGACAAGTTGGGAGTTTGAGATTTGCAGATACTAACTACTATGTATAAAATAAACACGTTTATACTGTATAGCACAGGGAACTATACTCAATATCTTATAGTAAACTATAATGGAAAAGAATATGAAAAGGAATATATGTATGTATATGTATGACTGAAACATTATGCTGTACACCAGAAATTAACACAGCATTGTAAACTGACTATACTTCAACTAAAAAATAAAAAGAAAGAAAATAAATAAAATAAAATAGCTTAGCTTAAAAAAGTGGCCATTAAATTCAACAGTTCAATAGCATTTGATAAAAAAAATAATTCTCACAATCTTAGGTGAACTTAAACAAAATCACAATATTAATAATAAAACAGAAGGGAATATTGATAGTACCAGTTTCTTGATATGAAAAAATGTTTGGCTTACTAAGTATCAGTGTTGATACTGCTTGTTGGGGGGGGCTGATAATAATAGGAAACACAAAATAAAAAGACATAATCTTACCTGAATATACATAACCCCAGCCAGGTACCTCACAATGTCTTGCTTTGGAAAAACATATGGGTGACTGTTTTGATGACACTGCCATTTATTTCAGAGGGCATTACATTATCCATACTATTTTTCTCAACTCTTAAAAAAGGACTTCAGTTTAAAAATCATTATTTCTTCCTAGTTCTATCCTTAAATTAATGGTTGTTCCTTTCAACTAAATGAAAAAAGTACAATCTGTATTTGTTTGTTTGTTCATGTATACTTGTATGTTTGTATGAGCTTGCAAGTGTGGAGAAAACAAAGGGAAACCATGGCAAAGCCATTTTAAGGATATCTGGTTGGACTTCTTGCAAGCAGGCACTCTGCCTCTTTGAGAAGTTAGGCATATTAAAATACTGTATGGACCATTAGTACCTTTATATCACTTGCCATTTTATCCTCATGAAAATATATCTACCTATAAAAAGATGCTTCCACTGAGGATTATATTAGACACTCCAAGTTTTCTTTTTAACCTGAAAAAGAATATAAAAAAATGCCAATTTCTGTGGAAAGGCATTATGTTCACTGTACCATACAGCAGGAAACAGCCACAATATCTTTATACAGTGTAAAGTTGACCACAGTGAGAAACAGTTCTCCAGCAGGAACAAGAACAAGCACTTACTGAATGCCTACGATGTAGTAGGTGTGTGTTAGGCACTTCATATGCTTTCTCAGTTAATCCTTCCAATAACTTCCTGGGAAGGGTTCATCGCTACATTTACAGATGAAGGAACTACATCCTAGCAAACCTATGATATCACAGTGATTTTTCTTTCTCCTAAAAAATCTGACTGTCATCACATTTCATCCTGAAAATATTGAGAATCATAGCATCTTTAAAATCTGAAGGGGTTACCATACAGACTGAGGTAGCAGTGACATGTGGTGGGCATTGTCCCTGAAATTACAAAACCTAGATTCAACTCCCATTTCACTGTTTTTTTTTTTTTAAAGCTTTGATTACCTCACATGTGATCTGTGGATAATAATACTTAGCCTGGCAAGTCTACTGTACAATATTGATGCAACACAGCTTTTAAATCACAAGACTCTGTTCTAACATGCATCACCGCTTTTCACCCTTCCTTTTACCTGAAGCCTGCCTCTTCTTTGTGATCAGCACATGAATTAATAAAATATCCCTGTAAGATAAAATACGTGGCCTTATTTGTGAAATAAATGAATAAATAAGTAAGAAAAAAAATGAAGATTAAAGCAAATGAATTTCAAAAAACAATTAAACATGGTCATGTATTACCCAAGGAATGTACGTGTATAAGTGTCCAAAAGTCATTAACACAAGAAATAGGACGCTGATGGCTCAGACATCTTATTAGAAATTTCTTTTCTGAAGAAGAAGGAGAAGGAAGAGGAGGAGGAGGAGAGGGAAGGAGGGGAGGAGGAGGAGAGGGAAGGAGGGGAGGAGGAGGAGAGGGAGGGAGGGAAGGAGGAGGAAGAGAAAACAATGACTATGTCTGATAAGAGAGGAAAATTTGGATGCATAGCAAAGGCAAAAAAAAAAAAACCAAAACAAAAAGAAACTGATCCCTTCTTGAGTTTTCAGTAATAGGCACATTCTGCAGCTGGATCAGACTTCTTGAGTTGCCTGTCCAAGTTGCAAAAGATGTGATTAAAAAGGTCACACTCTGTTTATATTAAATGTATTTATAATCATTCATGCTTATATTTGTAAATTTTTCATTATAACAAAGCCTACAACAGATTAATTAAAATAAGCCCACCTCCATCATTCCTGAATTGCCTCCATTACACTGTCACCCCTTCCATGGCTCTTCTACCCTTGTGTTCAAGTCGACTGCATTTTAGTTTACAATCATCCTGCTTGATGTTTTATGTCTTATTCTAGCTTCCACTCTTTCTCTTCTAAGAATTTAGCCTAGCCTTTGTTCTGAGGTCAATATCTATTCAGCTTTTGTCTTTCCTTCCCATTTACTCACCGATATAAAAATGGTTCATAAATGAGGAAGCAGTATATTAATGCAATGGAGTAAAATCAGGACCTCTCCACAGACTTTAAACGTATCAGTTATTGTTGGTTTGTTCCCCTGCTTTTGATTTCCGTGCGGTTCTTGGAAAACAGAACAGGGGGTGCTAATGCACAGCTCCCATGCTGAGTACCACCTTCAGGAAATGTTGTTCGTTGGGCCCTCAAAGCTGCCAAGAAGGCTGCAGAGACACTCCTTGTGGGTGGGTTTATTCTTACTTAAGAGGATTTTTTTTATATCTGTTTCCTACTTTCTAATACACCAGCTTTAAAATCTATTCTGATGAGCTGAACAAGTGATTTAGCCTTTCTGCAACTTCTGTTAAATTTTCACTAGGACATCAAAAGCATTCATGTACATTCATTCACTTAGAGCACTGAAATGTTCTAAAATATGTAAATGGTGTGGCCTGGGGTAAGTACACATAATAAGAAAGACAAGATATATTTGGTTCTACTTGCTGCAAGATTGATTGATTTTTTTTTTTAAGTTCTAGATTTTCAATGACTAATTCTGTTATAACAAGTAAAGAAAAACAGAGGGGCTGAAACTTTCCTTGTAAGGTAGTGAAACAAGCTTGAGCAACCAAAGGCCTGGTTTTGAATCTCTGCATACCAGTGACTAACCTTGACTTTCACAAGTCACTGAACTTCTCTTTGCCTCAGGTTCTGTATCTCTGAACAAGGGATAATAACAATATCTTCCTCAACACTTGTAAAGGGGGTAAAATGATACTAAAGAAATGAAAGATTTTTGCAAATGGGGAATATCTGTGCGGATATTAACCTTAAAGTCACTATTGTGTTTTATTTTCAAATACATCAGGTGACCAACCTGAAATTTTACAAGATTCTAGAATTCACAAACTTCTTTTCATGAGCACATTTGCTCTAGTTAACAGTGTGAACAGTCAGTCTACCCAGTGTTCATCAACAAAGTGAAAACTATTTTGATGGTACCCATGGGGATGTTTGTTTTTAGCCTCTTAATTTGTTTCCTTTACATGCAAAAAGATTTCCACACAAGTAGTTAAAAAAATGGACTAGTTTAAGTCCAATACAAAAATTAAGCAAATGTAGGGAAATACAACTTCCTGGTGAATACTAGATGTCCAAAAATGTTAGAAACACTTAACTTTGAGGGAAAATGGAGGACTACTCACATTTCCAAATTTAACCAACACTGTTATTAGGGACTAAAGCTTATTCCTATAGATGCTGCCTCACCCAAGCTAAAGCATAAGATTATCATTTGAGTCTTATGCTCAAAGCAACTTCCCCTATGTTTTCTCACACTCTCAGTCCTAAACGTCTTTCCTGGGGTACTTGGCACCTGGAAGTCACTAAATAGGTCATTATACATAGGGCTACAAGTAGCAAGAGACAAACCTGGACCAACCAGTTTTTACTGGAGGAGGTGAAAAACACAGCCTAGATGCCCACACCTGTTCATTTTATAGCTCTTGTCAGTCTGCATTTGATAATTAAATTTTTCTCTTCTTTTCCAGATAAAAATCTCTTGTTGGGTGTCCCTGACTTATTATCTAACGGTTTTCTCATAGTTTAGAAGAGCTGACTACCTTATAAATAAAAGTACCACTCCACTATCCATTTTACTTTTCACAATTTATGGCTGTATTTCATGGATATGGTTATTTTCCCGGAGATTCCATGAGTATTTTATAATCATTGACAACAGACTATTAGCCTCAACAAGCATTTTGCAAATTCTGGGATTATACTGTGACTGGTGTATTTACCTAAACCCTCCCTCATTTCATCTTCTGTTGCTATGGCAAGAATTCCTCATGTTCATCCTGTGACCTTTGCTGATTTTTCATAGAAGTCTGAAGAGCAGTCATATGTTAAGTTACAACATCATTAGTTTGAAAAGAGGTGACTCCTTGGTGGCACAGGTCATAGTTGTGACATATACATATCATATGAACCTTCCTCACTGGAGAAAATGCAGGCCACGTGCCTTTCCCAGGTCGCCTGAGGCAAAATAATTTTGTAATTAGATATAAATGTTCTTATGATATTGCCAATTATTAATGCTTTTAATAGCAAATAGAACTTTCCCACTGAAGACAGTTAATTTCACAGCACTATTTGGTAATTTTTTAAGTGTTTCACAATAAGAGATAAGCAGATGAAAGAAATCTAATCTACAACTTTACTAGATGTTTAACCTGAATCTTTTTGCTTTTTTAGACTTTCATTTCCCATAAATTTTCCTTGTAGAACCTGCTCAATACATACAGGCTTTGAGAAAATCGTTTTTGGTTTTATGGAAGGAAAATAAAAAGAGAGTAACATTGAAAAGTCACATGTACATGCCCCCCAAAAGAGGGGTGGGGAGTATTTTGGTTTTAAGAGGGAGGGCAAAAGGATGCACTGATATAATGCAAATTATTAAACAAGTATGCTCCATGTTCCCCTTTATCTTGACTCTTATAGTTAGAGCCTAAATGCAAAATATGACTATTTACTTTTACAGTGGTCCTCAAACTGGTCTTCTGACCTCATTATATTTTTCAAACATTACTGAGGATCCCAAAGAGTTTTTGCTTTATGTGGGTTACATTTATAAATGCTTATCATATTAGAAATTAAGATGTAAAAACTTAAAAATATATAGTTATTCATTTAAGAACAATAAACCCATTACATGCTAACATAAAATGCATACTTTATGAAAAATAAGTATTTTTAAGATGCATAGAGGAGTAGCATTGTTTCACATTTTTGCAAATCTCTTTAACGTATGGCATCATAAAAGAAAACTGAGTTCTCGTATCTAATTCTGCATTCAATCTGTTACAATATGGTTGAACTATTTGAAGAAATCCAGTTTGACACAAGATGTATAGTTAGAAAAGGAAAGAGAATATTAATAGGCTTTTCAGATAATCCTGAATATTCTTCTTTGATACCACACCAAGACTTAACAAGTTGTGGTTTCTTAAAGATTAATTACAATGAGGATTCTGAAGTTGAATCAATCAATTAATAGTCTGTTTCATTAAAAACCACTAGTTTTCCTTACACTTTGAATGGATTGTTTACCTACTCATGAATTAGTAACATCATACATTGGTTATTTGGAAAATAATGCATCATTTTCAGATTTCTATTATGCATAGTAAATTTTTAAAACTGCACATGTTAATATCATCAGAAAAGTCTTCAAGTATTGGGTGGCTGTCAAGTTCACACTGACGGATGTAAGTTTTCCAAAATTCTAATTTTTGCTTGAAAGCTCAAACTTTTATCACTGGCAATAAATACTGTCAGTTGTGTTCCTTTAAGTGACAGGCACACTTATTTCATTTTCAAGAAACGTCTGCCAAATTCCAAGTCTGATAATCATAGTTGGTTATTTGTTCTTCCAAGTAAAACATGGTGTTCTGTGGAAACAGCAGCTAAGTCAGCTCACAAGTGCAAACAATGGCATGAGTGCACAAATGCTTTACCTCGAGAAGCCATCATAGTTTGTTGAGCAGGAGAGAAGTGCTTTCTGCATATGTCCCATCTAGTCATGTCAAGTATTAAAAAGACATGTGTTCAGGGGCTGAGATTCACAATTTGGGGGAGGCAAGTGCATACAATGATGAAGAATACTCTCGATGTCTACTACAATAGTTTCCTCTCACTGATTTGATTCCAGCAAAAGAGCCAGCAGTTTTATACACCATGGCTTTTGCAACATCAGTGCAAATATCAACACAGTGAAAAAGGAGAATATCTTAATGTTATTATAAAAATAATAATAATATTGTAAACCACCTTGGCAATCTGCAGATCACACTTTGAGAACCACTATACTAGTTTATAGCATCCTCAGTATCCTCCCAGCTTTTGTATCTCTCAACTTTTTTCAAAATAGTTGCAATGATTGTCATACTTAAAAAAATCCTTCCATCATGTGCTTGCTTAGTAGTTGCTGAACCATTAGAAATTTCTTCCACAAAATTAAAAATCTTTTAACTAATGAACAAATCCTTAATAGGATCCTGTCCTCCTCTATGGTGAATTTATTACTTTAGCCAAGCAAATTTACATGGCAGTTTTAATATGGTTTACCATCCTCTATCACCAAGTCATTTTGGGGCTACTCTTCTAATTTGGATTTTCTACTTCTCTTCCTTAAATGTGATCATTTCATAGTGCAGCTCAAGACTCATTTCCTCCTGATGTCTTTCCAAATTTTGCATTTTCCTGTCATTTCAGATCCTTTACACAAAACTTCTGGTTTTTTTCCATCTCCTTTGTATGCAGCCCACAATTTAACTGTTTCACGTTTCAGTTTATTTATTGTTAGCTATGTGTGTATTTTTATGATTTTTCACAATTGGATTAACACTTCTTTTGGAGGTTAGTCGCTTAGTACCTAACATAACTTTTAAACAGAAGCACAAAATATGCTGTTGTAATTATATTCACTCAAATGGGAAGCACTTTTAAAGATATCTGGAAAATATATTATTTCCAAAGTACCGTGAGATGACACTTCATTTGGCACGAGTCACAATAGGTTGCGACTCAATTCTTGGAGCTAATGAGATCAGAATGTCAAAACAGGAGACTTAATCATCTTTGTCAATAAAGAAAGGATTAAATAGCATATTAGAAGATCCCTTTGAATTTCAAAGAGAAATCATTAACATTCTCATTTATAGTATTAGTAATTAGTAGACTTCCTTAATTGGAGTCATTCTGAGTAATGGTGATTTGGTCTATAACTAAACATTTAAATCCAACCAACATTGAGAAGCCTTTCCCAAAATCAAAGTCAACATCCAATTCAAATTTTGGCTTTCAACTTGTAAACTATATTACAGTATATAATCTAGGGGGTTAGCTGGTATGGATACTGTATACATAAATACAAGGCCCATTAATTCTATTAATTCATTAAAGAAAAACCAGAGATGATGTCAGAAGTCCAATAGTCTTACAAAGCATAAGAATCACATCAATAGTTCCCCTTTTGCATAGGAGGTAAGGGGGGCTTTAAAGTAGGTAAAATATTGTTATCTAGATATCATTTTTTAGTCTCTAATACAAGTCTCAAAAAATCATGATGTTAATATGAATAATTTAAATACTTGATGATATATGAATGGTTTTTATTTTGGTATGAAAAATCCCTCTAATTCTCATACTTAAAAAGAAACAAGCATCCCATTTCATTATCCAGTAAAACTATATAGTAGACACCACTATAATTTATTTCATCTCATTTTAAAGATTCCTGCATAATTGCTAGTTGAAGGCAGCATAAGAAAAGAATAGAATGCAGACAGACATTTATTTCCATACAATAGGCTACTCAAAATACTAGTTTAAGTATGTATTTACCCTTCTGGCTCTTTTCTGTAGAACCTGTACAGTGTCTGGAACGTAGTTTACTTCCAATAATTGTTGCTGAATGAATCATAAGTTAAGTTCTGGTAGGTTAGAACAGAGGGGAATTTATTAATTGTACTTTTCAAAGCAATCATTCTAAAATGCATCCCACCGAGTAACACAGAGAATAGAAAAAAGCATGTGCTATTTGTCACTCTGTTCTTGAACCACCACCACCACTTCTCCACCCTCCTCCCCCTCAACATTACACAGACAAATGAATAGGGCTTTACATCTGCATCTTTGGTTTCTTAATCTTGGTAGCTTTTCTACAAAAGAGTTGATAGTTGGTATTTGGTTCACAAACCCTGCAGAAAAGATAATAGGGCCAACACTGTATTATTTTTTAAGAGGAAATGTCAAGAACAAAAAATGAGAATGTCAAAAGATAGGTTGATATACTGTATTCCTTAAAGAATGTTTTGCTGGGAGAACTGACCAAGTGATTTACTAACAGCTTCTACTGGACAGTCTTTGGATTACAATGTAGATGAAAAATAAATGGGAACCCATTTCATATTTACTCTGTCTAAGCATTTGACAGATAGAGAAAAAGATGGGAAGACACAATTACAGACTACAAAAATGTGGGGTTTTTTTCAGGTTTTCAAATTATGAAAAATAATTTTGCATTAGAATTTTTTTCAAACAGTCTACTTAGGTATATCTCTATATCCTTTAACTACAAAGATGACCTTTCATTCCTCATCACATCTGAATACAAGTAGATGAAATTATGTAAAGCTGAAGTTAGACTGGGACATAGGTACAAAAGTCAGTGGAGAGAGGACTCTGGTATATACAGGTCACAAGAGATGTAAATCTCATCAGCAAATCATAGATAACATTAGTGGGCTCAGCCACCGGTAACATTGCTGTAGTCCACAAACATCCATTGAGTGCCCATTATGCGCTATGCATTTGCTAGATGCTGCACATATAAAGATAAATAATACTGTTGAGCATTATTTCTTGTTATGGAGAGGTCTTTAATAAAGAGTAATTAATAAGAGTTGAAAAGAAAGTAAAAAAAATGAAGAGAAAAAAATGTTCTTCATTGCTCAAAAAAGGAATATCACTGCACACTTCTAAAGATCCAGTAGAGATCTTTAGATAAGATCTCTATCTTATTTATTAAATCTTTAGATAAGATCTCAATTTAACTATTTTTAATAATTTTAAGTAATTATTTGATGCATGTTAGTTAAAGATATCAATGTTGATGAAGAATATGAAAGACTAAACTGAATCTGGAAAAATATGGAAGACCTAAAAAAAACTCTTTCTAAAGGTTCATATTTCCTGGTATTGATCACCTATTAAATTTATTACCTGAATCCTTTAATCTTCCCTCTATTTTTCTAAACAGAGAAATCTCATTCTCAAATGCTAAAAATATACTTAAACATAGATGGTAATCATTCTTTAATGTGCACTCACTACTAGCTCTATAAAGAGGACAGATGATATAACATCTCCCTTCTAAACATATATTTTTCAGTACTGTGACAAAATAGCCATTTTTGAGGTATTTATCCCATTGACTCTTCGTTATGTCAAGAAATTAGGTGTTTGCTGCTCACTTGAGTAATTCCATAATTGAATATTTTTTGCATATAATTAATTGTAATTTGATGGGTGAAAGGTCAGGATAGTATTCAGGTTACCCCCTCTGCTTGGCTTCTTCTTTAAACTTGTTTTCTTCTGCTGTGTCATGCTGGGATCTCAAGAAATAGCTGAGAGTGATTTCTTGTTGTTTCCTTAAAGAATTAGGTTTTACTTTCATGTTTGTGCAAACACATACTTTGCCACTGTTTTGGCAGAGCTATGTACTTTGACAATAATATACTGTAATTTTCTTATTTTGAAACCCAATGCCTTCAATTCTAATTTTATGCTCTAATACTTTATAAAATAGTGCAATTTCTCCCATGTAAATTAAATTGGGTCATTTCATTGTTCTATCTTGCTTGCCAATGTAAGATATTTAAAGTGAGTACATGGACTTCTCAATTCTTCTCAGTACGTTGAAGATTGTTATACTTTATTTTGGCTTTTAATTCTAATCATCAATCTTTTGTAGTGAACCAAGTGACCAAGTAAGACACAATGAATTAAGATTTCACTGAATCTTTGTGTAGTGATGGCATTACTGCATAAGTTCCCTTTACATTACAATTCCTTTCACCTACTCAGGAATTTAGGTTACTAGATTGAGATCTGGTATTATACCAACAGCCTATGTTGAAAGAAGCTCTCAGAAGCAACCACATGGAACAATTGCTGATTCTTCTGTAAATCTGTTACTGAAGACAGATTTTTACATTAGAGGGCATCTTTGGATAAAGTGATCTTTCTGACTGTACAACAAGAAATTTTTGAATTGCACAAGTGGCTTGTTTAAAACAAACTTTATGCTCCTCTTTCCATTAGCTATCAGTAAACCTAGATGAAAACATGTAGTCCATCTCAACTTAAACTCTTAGACTCTTGTGACACGTATTTTGTGTACTAACCTCATCCAGGTGTAACCTTAGCTCCCCTACTTTTAATCTTGCTTTCATCATTCAGTTATTTTTTGTTTCATTTTTAATTGTGATAAAGCACATGCAACATAAAATTTACCATCTTATCCATTCTAAAAATGTGGAGTTCAGTAGTGCTAAGTACATTCACATTGTTGTATAACCAATCTCCAGAACTCTTCATCTTACAAAACTAAAACCCTATACCATTTAACAACTCTCTATTTCCCTCACACCACAACTCCTGGGAACCACCATTCTACTTTCTGTCTCTATGAATTTATCTACTCAAGGTACCTCAAATAAATGGAATGATGCAGTATTTGTCTTTTTATAATTGGCCTATTTAACTGAGCATAATGTCCTGAAGGTTCATCCATGTTGCAACTTGTGTCTTAATTTCCCTCTTTTTTAAGGCTGCATAATATTCCATTATATGTATATACTACATTATATTAATCCATTAATCTGTGGATGGACACTTGGGTTTCTTTCACCTTTGGCTATTCTGAGTAATAGTGCTATGAACATAGGAACATACCTTTAAAACCCTGCTTTCATTTCTTTTGGATATATACATAGAAGTGGAAATGCTAGATCATATAGTAAGTCTATCTCTAATATTTTGATGAACTGCCATACTGTTCCACAGCAGCTGCACCATCCTACATCCCCACAAACTGTGCACAAGGATTCCAATTTCTCCACATCCTTGCCAACACTTGTTATTTTCTGTTTAAGAGTAGCCATTCTAACAAGTGTGAAGTAGTATCTCATTGTATTTTTCATTTGTATTTCCTTAATGATTACTAATGTTGAGCATCTCTTACATGTACTTATTGGCCATTTATATATCTGCTTTGGAGAAATGTCCATTCAAGTCCTTTGCCCATTTTTTTAATTAGGTTGTTTGTTCTTTCATCGTTGAGGTTTAGGAGTTCCTTATATATTCTATTTATTAATCCCCTATTAGATACATGATTTGTAAATACTTTCTCATTCACAGTTGCCTTTTCATTCTGTTGATCCTGTCTTTTGATGCACAGAAGTTTTTCATTTTTATATAGTCCAATTTATCTGTTTTCCCTTTGTTCTAAGTAATTTTTATTTTGATTTAAACTCTTAAGTATTCTACAAGCTACCTTAAAATCTACCTAAATCAGAATATAAATAGATAATAATGTAATCACTCATTCTTCAATATTAGGTATTCTCCTAATTTTCCTATGATATTTTAATTATGTAACTTGTTAAGAATCCTTCTTTATTTGTTAATGGCATGAATGTAACAAATACAATTTGTATATCTGAACAAAAATTATCTATATAGGGAGACAATTTCCTTGGATCTCTTGAATTTTTGCATGTCTTATGGACAAGGCATTGACTGGCCTTTGCTCTGAACTATCTTTTCAAAGATGACTGCATGGTAAACAACCTTGGAAGAAAAGACATGTCTGCTTACAGTCTTAGAAGATGAAGATAGTGTCTCCCTCTCAACCTACAAACAGCCATGCTTAAAATCCATTATAAAAGATCTACATTCCCTAAGCTTAGGATTCCTCTCCTGTAATGCAACCTACTGCAATGTGAAGGTGTCACCTGGACTTCTTGGCTTTGCCATCTGGGATTGTGGCTTAAGGAACTGGTACAACAAAAGACTGATGTCCTGGCTACTGCTATGACTGAGTAAGAAATCTCTGGCCCTGGAGGTTCATGTCTTCTACAAGCATCCATGAAACTATATCATGCTAATTTGTTACTTGCAAGGAGGGAAAACCTCAGACCCTTCACAGTGATCAACAATGTATTCTAAGAGATTTTTACGAATATCCCTGAAAGTCATGTAGTGTAATCTCCCACTCAGTCAAGAATTTCTTCTACACATCCTGACAGATGGCATTCTAAATATCACTTAAGTTATTCCAGTAAATGGAAACTCTTCTCAAAGCCTGCAGCATTGGTTATTAAGTCCATCTTTATGTTGAACTGAACTATTTGTAACTGTACAGTATTGGTTTTTGCCTGACTTCATCTGTTAGTACATAGAATAATTAATCTATATTCTACATGACAGGTCTTTGTGTTTGAAAGTACCTACTTAGTCTCCCCTAATCTTAACTCTCTAAACATAGCAATTTCACTCAATATTCTTGACACACTATGTTCTCTAGATCCATTGAACACTGTAGACACACTTCAATATAGTGATAATTCCCATAAATATGTCTCCTATATGGCTAAGGAACAATTCAGTAAAAATATAATTTATTACTTGAACAGAATGCCTTTAGATCACTTAAAATAAATTTTACATACAGTTTTTGTAACTCTATTATATTGTCCTATCACAGTTAGCTTGTAATTTTATAAAATATTCAGATTTTTTTCCACACGGTCACATTCAAGCCATGGTTATATTTGTAGAACAAATTTTTAAAATTCATAACATAAGATTTTTAGCCAGTACATGTCATTTTGAATTTTGCTTCTGTCATCAGATATTAGTTCTTTGTTAGATAAAACATATGCCATTAAGAAGAAATTATAGTCATCCTTTCAATCTCTTAATCATAGTTACTAATGAAAATATTGTCCACAAAAAGGGCTAAGGACAAGCCATTAAATTTATTCTTTCATAATAATCCAGACTATACTTCAATAATATCAATCAGTTGTTCAACAAGTTATCATCTACTGAATGATACCATTAGCCAGCATAAATGTCACCATCTTATCCACAAGGATATCATGCTTTGTATAAATGAAAAATATTTCATATCCCTGGCATTCTCTAGATCTACCAACTATTTCTAAAAGCATATGGCAGCACTTTACTAAGATATTAAGAAGAGTGTCATTCAAGTGGATGAATATCTGCTAATTTACTTTGATAATGACCAAGCTAAGTAAAGAGAACTGGACTGAGGCATTTGCCTCAACAAGAAATTGCTTCCCTGATCCCTAATCTCATATGAAGCTAAAGCCTTAAGCTCTGGAAGGAGTGCTAACTTGCTAACTAACATTCTCATTCCAGAGTTCAGGCTTCTGACTGAGATGTAGAAACAAAACACATCTGTCCCTGGGGGAATAGGTAGGAAATTCTTATGCTTCTATTGCTACTCTTTGGTATGGGTGGAAATATTCTATATCTTTATTGGAGTGATGGTTATAAACTTGTCAAAATGCATCAAACTACACCCTTTAGGAAGGTGAATACTATTGCATGTAGATTACACCTCAATAAAACTGACTTAAATAAAAGTACATTAAAATAAGTTAATTTTCTAAAAATTAGATAATAAATAGAAAGATGAGAAAAAAGAACATGAAATAATATTACCTTTAAAACAAACTGAATTTTGAAATGGTAATAATTACCATTAAAATTTAGGTCTAGAAAGATCTCCCGAGGAACTTGAATGAAGTAAAGGTATGTATCTAGCAGTTTTATTTAGATCATTAAAAATCTTGTAAGTGCACTCCCAGTGGTTACTAACAATACCTTATAAATGAGGAATATATTATTTTTTCCTTATGCTATTAAAATATTTGAATACTCTATTATATGTTACTCTTGATATATATGAAAAGCAGAAATACACAAGACATAGTCTCTATTTGCATTATAATAAAGTGAAAAAGTAATATTAAAAGTTATAACAAGAAAAACCACCCTTCTGAAAACAAACAGTGCTATCCTCAGTAGTTTTTCAATCAAAGAGAAATTAAAATCTATAATTAGAGACTTGGGGAAAAATTATGAGAATAAAATATACTCTATCATTCTTAAGAATACGGTCAAAGCTAAAAATCAGTTTAAAAATCATAGTTATAAATGCCTTCTTTATTTAGAAAAAAACATAAGTGGATTGAATTTTAAGTTAAGAATAAAAGAAATAATAAAATAGAACCTAGAGAGGACAAAAATGTATTAATAAATATAAAAATTGAAATGAGTAAATTGAAACACAGAAAGAACAGTAGAATTAATTAGAATAAATAGCTAAATCAAAGATTAATTTGGTTAAAAAGACTAACAAAACACCAAATCTCTGGCAACTCAATTCCAGTATAATATTTCATAAAAATTATAGTATAATTTTTAAATTTTTTAATTTTGTTTGTTGATATTTTTGTTGATGTAGTTCTGCTTTATTATTCACTTTCTAAATCCTTGAGTTTAATATTCTGTTTATTTAATGCTTTTTTGAATCAGTAATTAATCCAAATCGTCCCTACAAAAGATCAGGACAAAGTCCATAATCATGTTGATAGATCCAAAGGGTATTTGAAAAACTTTAACATTTATTTCTGATAATAACTCTTGACAAATAATATTTTAAGTTAATCCATAATCATAATTATCAGAGAAATACTAAAGCATCCCTAGAGTACTTAACTTAAAAGTCCTTTTAAAAATTAGCCTATGCAGTAAGAGAAGAAAAAAGATGTAAATATTTAAAAGAAGTATCAAACATAATTATTTGTGGGTGATGAGAATAAAACTAAATTATTGCAATATTAAATAATGAATAAAAATAAGTATTTTTAAAATGCATGTCTAAATGCTGGCAATAAAAAGTTAGGAAATACAATTTTTAAAATCCCATTCTTTTTTTTTTTTTATGAGGGGGAGGTAATTAGGTTTATTTATTTATTTCTGTTTGGAGGAGGTACTGGGGATTGAATCCAAGACCTCGTACATGCTAAGCATGTGCTCTACCACTTGAACTATACCCTCCCCCCTAAAAGTCCCATCCTTAATATTCACATATGTAGTGCTTTTCAAACTTTAATATGCATAAAAATCACCTGAGGGTCTTATTAAAATGCAGACTCAGTAGATTTGGGGATCAAGATTTTACATTTCTAATGAGCTCCCAAGTGCCGCTGATCATACTTTGATTAGTAAAGTGTATGTGTATGAGTGTATATATATATCTCTCTCTCACACATTTACATACCTATCCATATATACAAATATATACTATATATGCAGATATATTATCATGTATAATTCTCATTTATAATTTTTAAACTTAAGAATTAACAAGAAACTAATAAAACATCTATGTTAAAAAAGATAAAAGAAAGGTTAAACTATTACTGGGAGACATAAAAGAATATTTGAATAAAGAAGAAAATATGTTCCTGAATGTGAAGACAATGTTATAAACATGTCAATTCTTCTTCAAATCAATCTATGCCTTCAACACCAATGAAAACCACTAAATGTTGGGGGTGGGTTGCATCTTTAAAAAATAAAAACAATAAAGTTCATTAGAAAGAATAAATACGCCATATAAGATAAAATTTTCACAAAGAGAACACCAGGTAGTTCTTTCCCTTCCAGAAATTAATGACAAGAATTAAAACAACTTGTTTCTGTCAGAGTCAGACAGATCAAAGTGTGTATACAAACTCCAGTCATTGATCTAAGTGTGCATATGAACTTAATATATAATAAAGGTGACACATCAAATCACTGAGAAAAAGATAAATCTTTTGACAAGTGCATTAAGACACCTCTAATAATTACTCAAATAGACTTATATCCTGGTCTTGCAACATTATGACCTTGGGACTTAATAAAACAAGAGAACATGCACTCATGCACACACACACATCAAATTATATGAATTTTAATGTACAAAAAAATGTTAAAGCATTCACAAATAGAAATCATAAAAAGCTAAGCTATACCACAGGGAACAAATAGATAAAGAAATTAAACTTTTATCTATCATAATATTTATTATTTTACGTGATCCCATTCTCCTAGAAGGGCTAGTCAATACTGTGGACCTTCGTGGCCCACTACTAACCCTGTCTTCTTTCTTCTGACAACAATTCACTGACTTCTACAATTTAGCCACTCTAACATAATTTTTGTTCTTTTACCAAAATCCCTATCAGCATAACAAAATCAGAGTTATTTCCTCTCTTAAAATCAAATGAATCAATACAGAGATCTGGCTCTGATTATAACTATATAGTCGTTTTTATTTTCACTACGCCCAGTTAGACTGACCATTTTGGTTATAGGTAGACTCCTAGATCTCCTCACATGGCATCAAATGATAAATGATGAAGAACTTTTTAAAGGATAAATCAACATTTCCTCTACAAGCTGTACACAACATAAAATATACCATTAAAAGGGTAGTCATTATGCTGTATGCCAGAAATTGACACAACACTGTAAACTGACTATACTTCAATAAAATATACATATATACAAGAAAACAAAAACAAAAGAAAGGATATGTCATTTTAGAAAGCATCAAATAAACTAATAAAGGTGTAAAAACTAGGCCTTACAATCACTGCAAGCATTTCCTTGCCAAGTGTCTAATAGGGCATATTATAAGCTTACTGTGAATGCTGCAATAATTATGAGTCCCAAAAATATAATATCTCATCCTAACTTTCTAAGCATCCTTTTATAATTATACCTCCACCTCTTAGAGTAGACTGGATCCTGGTCTTCTTTCATCCCTCTTATGAAGCTGTGATTCATGTGGTTCAGTGCACGGTGGTGCCGCAGTTTAAAAGAACCTAGTTAGTTTAGCAATAGTGATTTCTAAACTCATGTCCTCTACTTGTATTTCTTCAACGTCTTAAGAACAACTTGTAATTACATGAAAAATTTTCATCTATTCTTTTTAAGAATTACACTGCAACAGCATTTACCTCACCAACCCTCACGACCCACAAAAATCTCCTCCACTAAAGCCACTTTGATGACTCCTCCTCTCCCTTCTCCCTCTATTTTACTAAATGCTTCTCTCACTACTCCTGCCCACCCCATCCCATACTTCATTCCAGTCAAATCCATTTGGATCAAAAGAACATAGCTGGCAAAGCAAGATTCCTGGAGAACAGCTCAGTAAAACCATAATACCACATCATGGGCAAAGAGATGTCAAAGGCTAGAAATGGCCATGCAGTAAGGATTTTGTCCCATCACACTTCAGACATTTACTGAGAATGCACAAGTGAATGAAGGATTACAAATGAAGAGGAAAGAATTAGCTACAATGTGGAAGAAAAAGTTCTTGCCAGACTCAGAAGACCCAGAAACCTAGACAGAGCACTATTCTTTTCACTCTGATCTAATTTTACAAGATTCCTTTTATAGAAATAAAATACACAAACATGCTTTGTAAATATACTCTTTTTCTGAATTAATATAATATTAGTAGTAGATTAATAGTTCAGTGTTGATATGGAATAAACTCATGTAATAGGCTTTCAATTTCCAATATTTTAATCAGAAATCACCAAAATTCTTGGAGGATTAGTATATTCATTTGTACAAATTACAAATCACAGAATACAGTAAAACTTTGCTAACTCAGGCCTCCCTAATTCAGAAATCATCATAGGGAAGCAGTAAGGTATAATACAAAGTGCTGTGGCTAGAGATGGGAAACAGTAATAAACTTGAAGCGGCACTGCAACTAACTAGTGTATGATTTTAGAAAGGTCCCTTAACCTTTCTGGACTCTGTTCACTTGTGTTTAAAGTGAGGTAGATTATTCAAATCAATCCATCCTATCATCATATAATTCTATGATTCTGTGTGAGCCAGATAGGTGCTTCTTTTTTACTTTACTCTTTCCATAAGCAGTGTTTCTGGGAACGGAATTATTCTCATCTGTGTGTCTGTTTTTTTAATCTAGAGCTCATGAATAGCTTTAAAGGGTCACAGGAATTTCCCAAATTTGGGCAATCATGTTCACGTGCATTTTTCTGAACAGAAGTCCATAGCTTTCATCTGATTCTCAAAAATGCTCTCAAAAAAAGATGAAGAACCACTTATCTCAATAATGAACTAATTCCAAGTGATTCTCATCAACTTGTGGAAACAGGCTCACAAAAATATTGTTTAATAATCCTGTATTTGTTCTGTAACATTTTGTATTTTATGGCAATAACGCAACACACTGTTACAATATAAGTTACACTTCAAACTTTCACTAATGGCTGTCTCCTCATTCAGTGATAGTTGGTGGTCTACATCTGTCTAGTTCACCTCATTATATCAAATGCCTTGAACAGTGCCTGGCTCTCAGTGAGGCAAGAAGAAGAATGGCTACCAGTTTATCTCCAGGGGAAGAAGGCAACTGTGGGGTGACTATCTTCTTATCTGGACTTGGATTGAGATTCCAGGATTCTACGAAATAATGGAAGAATTAGCAAGTAAGGACAGATAGATTATCGTATCCAAAAGTCAAGCTCTGTAATTTCAGTAAAAGAAAATGGAAACTGAAAGTGAACAAGGGCCTTACCAAAAGTGGCAAGGTCATGACCAGAGTCCTTAGCCAATGGTACAGGGGCTCCTTCCATTCCGCTACATTGTCCAGCTTGGGAAGGACCCAGGGCCTAATTATAGAGTGCAAATGAGCATATCACTCAAATTCCAGTTCCCTTCTTGTACCTGAAATACAGCTAACAATCTCCTCCTTCATTACAGGTAGACATACCATAAATTACCTGTGATTTTTCCCTGACTTATTAACTATAATTAAAAAAATCATGCCTTATATGTAATATAAGTTGGATTCAAATTCTTTGCCAGTGTCATGTCTATAAAAGTTAGCCAGTGTTATAAATAAAATGGCTTTCATCATGCAAACTTGGCTTTTCAATAATGCTTGTTTATTTGTCTTAACTGACAATTACAGGAAGGAAAAATGATTCATTCATTAGTATCTTTTAAAATATATAGGATGTAAAACTGAATGAATGTTATTTCATTCCTATACACTTCTGGTAATTGACTTTTAAAAGCTTAATAACATTTGCATTTATTTTATCTTTTCAGGAGCATTGTTTTAAACCCAGCCTATTTCCGAAATCATCTTCGTCAGGCAACAGTGTTTAGATGTCTGGAGCGATATTCAGAAGCTGCTCGGTATGTTTGTTGTAACTTTTGTGAAGATTTATTTCAAGTTAAATTAATTTTATTCTCAGCTTCTGGTAATAGCATAATAGGACTTTCCATTTCTCTTGTGGAATATGATTTTACCAGAATTATTGTCTTATAAATGTCAAACCAACAATTATTGACTATCTTTTTCTTTAATTAAAGCCATTCTGTGTTCATAGCTGTTAGTAAAATTCAAACTTTCCAGGCATGAGGTCACTTATAATGATGGGGAAACTTCCAGGGAAGATGAGAAACGGACCTGACCTCTTGCTCTCAAGTAGGTTCCTGATCCTGGTTGTTAATGACACACTTTTGCAACTACCTTTTTCTTGCGTTCTGGAAATAAAATCCAACCACGTAAAAAGGACCCCAGCATCCCATTTCTAGAGAAGTCAGCATCACTTATAATACCAAGGGTTGTTACAGGTGTCCTAAAGTATTGTCTTTTTAACCCAAAATACGCCTCATAAAAACCTAGTGAAGCAGCTCCTGATAGACTCATCCCCAGAGCCTAGACGTACAGCAAAAAATTGCAAGAATCGTGCAGCAGCCCGAAGGCTCTGCTCAAAATTCCTTCTCCCCTGTAACAACTTAGGCTTTTCCCTCCGAGTCAACCTCATCATATCAGACTCCCCTTCCCTTTGATAAATTCTCTCAAAGAATTTTCTTCATCTCTCAGTATACAGGTCCCTGCTGTTTCTTACCCATCCACTTTACCACCCCAGGAATTTATCAGGAAAGTGTGACTGGTTTCTGCACGTACTCCAACCATAACTACTAGGGAGAAACCCACAGTAACAGGAACGGGGGGCCCAGGTTGCTGGTGGCTACTATCTCTAGAACTTTTGGAAATGACCCGTTCTTGGAAAACGAAGTTTAAAGAATTTAAGTGGATAATGAAATGATTCCATAAAATTGATACCATGAGTTTGACACGAATTCCATTTTATAAGATGGTCCTAGGAGTTACTTGAACTCAATTAAATGATAGATATGGAAGGCAGAAATAATCACAACTACTCTCACTCTGCAGTCAAACAACCAATATGGCAAAACATTTATTTAACTGTGTTCATGTCCACTTTGAATAATTAAAATAGGTCTTTATCAATCTCTTTTTTCACATTTTATTTTTCCTTATACTTTTTTCCTAAATGTTTTATCTTACATATTCACATACAACATCTTCCTAGTTGGTATTTTCTCCACTGAGTTGTCCCTATGGCTCACGGGCTGTCCACACACACTATGTGAGTGAGAGGACGTTTAAGAGATGACAGTAAGCTTCCTTCTGTCCCACACTTTTTAAAGGCAATTAGCTACAAATGAAGCTAATAAGTTCAGCATAGAGAGATACAATTATCTGTAAAATAGTTTCCCTTGAGAAGAGGTTTATTAATGTGTCTTCTGAATTTAATTGAAAGATAATAGGAAAAAGCTAGATGCAACTTCAGAAGTAGATTGCAACTAGTTAAAAGCTGCTAGTGGTGTGCTGGGTAAGCTTGTACAGACTCTAGGAAGTCAACTGTTAAATATTCAGGAATATCAGGAGATGTTAACTTCAGCTGTTAACTGTAGGAGAAATTAGCAATGCTGGGAGAATTTACACTACAGAAATTGGCAAATGTTACAAATCCATACTTTTTGAGTTTAGGAGAGAGTCAGATACCAGCATATCATTGACTATAACTTAATTGTATCTAACCTAACTGTGTGGCTTAAATTTGTGATAATAATTCTTAATGGTTCCTAAAACAAATTAATAAACAATGAGAAGTTGAAAATTAGGAATTTGTCAGTACTCACCATGTAATATTGGCAGTGACTCTCCATTTCTTTTGACATTTATATCCCTGCAGTACAATAAATATATCTGTTTAATAATATTTGATGACTAGCTCAACAATGCTCCTTGAGAAAGTTCCTGATAATTGTTGGCTATAGCATTGTAGACTTTCCAACAGAAGCAGACACAATTTCTTTCATATACAAGTGTTTTTCATCTTGGTTTCCTTGGCAATTATAATCCTCCATGTAGAGTATTAGTCATCCTTCCTCCAACCCCCAATCCGTCACTAAGGAAGAATTAGCTGTGTATTTCTACATACATGAGCTAGACAGCGGGATTCTAGAGCAGAAATAACACACTGAAATGCTTATAAAGCCTATGCAGATAGTGTGTGAAGGAGGCCAATTAAAAGACAAAACGTGCACAAACTAGGGAGAACTGGAATTCATTCACTGGAGTGGCCATACAATTTATTTTTTGGATTAAATACTGCAATAGTGAAAGTAGGCACTATTAAGAATTATGCAAAGAAAACAAGCATAAACCAGGACCGTCATGAGCACACTGGCCGTGCTGAAGGGAGCAGCCTTATTCAAGTCCAGCTAATGTTCCTGTATAGAAATATAGGTTCAATGTAGCAGATTTTTCAATCTTCAAGAAATAGTGTAATAATCTAGAGCTTTCCAAGAAATTTACTGACTTTTAAATGTTGCTAATTATTTCAAGTTTTTCAAACACAGTTCATCTTAAGAAAGCTGAAATAGTCCCATTCATGAAAATGTAATTCATTGAAGAATCAATTTGCCAAGTGACCAGTTTGCAGAATTCACCAAATTTAAAGTTTACTAAAATCTTATTTTGAGAAATAATCTTGCTAATTAATAGAAATACATTTTCTTATGTACATATTTCTCATAAAGACATTCAGCAAATTTTTTAATGTTTTGCAATTTTTCAATTTTTTAAAAGCTAAGGTTATGGAATGATTTATTCTCATAAATACATTCTTCTTATGTATATGATTATTACTCTACCTTTCTATAGTACATCCTATGATTATTTCCTTATTCATATAACCAAAATTTAAAAGTTAAACAGTTCATATTAATTTCTTTCTGATATTTTAAAAGTCCTTTTTTTGTTTATAACATTTCATCATTTTTACAATTCTTTCCCCAATTTTTGGAGAGTGACCAAATTTGCCCATGTGATAAAATGTATTTTTAACTGTTTATAGCAGTTACAACAACTTGTATTTAAGGAGGCAATTTGAATAGCATTCTACTTTATCTTCTGAAACTAGAAAGCCAAGATAGGGAAAAGGACAGTGGGCAATACAGTACAGTCTGGGCTTTGGATCCCACAGAGGTGAGACTAAAGCAAAGAGAGAAACTGAGGGCCCAGAACTCTGGAGTCCTGGCTACCTTCAAATCCATCTGCAGAATTATTATAAATTTTCTAAAGAGTAACAATAAGCTAAGTTTTAGGAGATAAACATATCTATAAATCTAACAAATTGGTCATTCAACAAACTCATCATCTGAGAAGCTGATCTGAAGCCCACAGAAGGCTGTGTGTGGGTCACAGCTTTTAAGCCTGGATCCAGTCTTCTCTCCAGCCCTAAATGGAACCTGGAATTTAATCCCTCAAGAGGCCAGGGCTGAGCTTCCTCCAACCAGCGGAAGGATTCTTTCCCACATCAAATTTTGTGCAAAGCCAGCTGGGGGAAGATTTTGGTCTAAAAGGAGCAGTCCACTATTAGAAAAAGATGTTATTTTACAAAGTTCAATAGCATTAGTTAATTTACTATCTACAACAAATCTGATTTGCTCTTTGATTTTGAAATATTATTATTTAATGTCATGTAAGTTATATAATATTGTGAGAAAGATTAAATAATACAATATGTAGGCCAAAATTTTCTTATCTTTGCCCTTCTTAATGTACTGCACTAAATGACACATTGGCTCTCAGAGCTATTTCATGTTACATTCACCTTTCAGGATTAAAAACACAAGTTGGTAAGATGCTACCACGCTGTATCAGTCTGCTTGTTGATATAATAAGGGTTTTCTCCCTCATAATTAATTCTCAGCTTTGCCTCTCTCACTCTCAACCTGACAGCAGCTTTTAGTTCACTCCGATTTTACCATTTTGGCTACCTGCCATTCTCATCCTCCTCCACATTTGCCTTTTATTCTGATTTCTTTTTCTCTTTTCTTTTTTTTTTTTTTTTTGACTCTTACCTTTTCTGGGGAAAAAAAAAATCCCTTCCTTGTGAACATCCCCTTCCTTCTAGTCATTAATAAGCCTTTCTAAAATCATCTTATTCCTTCTTTAAGACTTTGGCTTTCCTTGGGGATTGCCATTATTTTAACTGATCAGTGATTACATTTGTTTCTGTTTTATCTTATTTTTGATACTCTGAGACAAATTAAAATACTTGAATTTTCTGAGAATCTGCTCTCTGGATAAGTGTACAATGAAAACCTCAAACAATAAATTCCTTAATAATGATTATTTTAGAAATGAATGGTCAGCTATGCCTAAGGAGTGCCACATTAGAGTACTGAATGAGAATTAGTATAAAACTTCAGGTCTGGGCTCTCTGTGAGTATCAAGATGTTCCAGGGTTCTTTGCCAGGCAGTGTGTTTCTGTTAAGTCAAATCAAACCGTGGTATTTTAAGATGCATTAATTCATAGCTACCCTCACTGACAAGCAAGATAGTAGAGGTTAGTAGAGACGGAAGTAGGTGGGTTTCTTGAGACCCAGGGGACTTGGGGATTTGGCTCTGTTGTTGTTGTTTTCTTATGAAAGTTGTTCCCACTGGAAATTGGAAATAATGCATACATAAATCACAATCTGTCAAAAGAAAAGAGTGATCCAAAAATAAATTGAAGTGTTTGTTCAGAAATCTGGAAACATAAAACAGTGGTGTTGACGCAGATAAGCAATCACTCAGGAGTAGTAGTACAACAGCAAGCAGGGAGAAACTGTGTCAGCTTTTTTGGTGCCATGGAACTCAATGATTTTAAATGAGATTATTATGTATCTTGCAAGGGAGGAGAATATACTGACAGGTAGACTCAAGACAAGTGATTCTGAAGAGATGATAGTAGTGTTGGGAGCTTATTTTAACAGTTCTGATTCAACTGGAAGCAGAAAATCCATTCATTCACCATGCAAGATGCTAAAAATACACCACAGGGTTTTTTTGTTAAAATAAGTTCTCATTTATGCCTACAAATAGATTAAATGACGAGTGTAGGCTCATTTTTATTCTTAAATTGGCCATCTGCCTGATGGGCTTTCTTTCTGTTTATTGGAGGCAGTCCACCGTTGCGAGAATAGCTTTAGTGTGGTCAGGCTTAGCCAGTCATACGTAACATACAGTGATATGTTGGAAGGCGGGCATGATCATTCCTCCATTAAGTGACTTTCCTTTTCCCTACCTATGACACAGCTGCATGAATCCTAAGCGCTGTAAAAATATTGCTTCTTAATGTATGATTTCTAAAACTCATATCAATAAAGAGATTTTTAGTCATTTCACATGGCTTAGGTTAAATATCTAACTATAAGACTATACAACACACCCAACTTTTACGTATGTAAGGTGTAGTGTTCGTGATTTTAAGGGAGAAAGTGAAGGTTCAAATATACTACAGCTTCAAGTTTCTAGCCATCTCTTACGTCTTAAAGATTTAAAATTGCAGATTTATAAATGTCTAATTTTATCATAAAAACACCAATTGTATAAGGCTATAATAACATCAGGTGGCTAAAATGTAATTCTGTTGCCTTAAGAAAAGTTTTGAACATGATCCAAATTATAAGTAAATCACACTAAGGATACATAATCTTACATAAATAGAGGAAAAAAAATTTAACTCAGGCTGTTAAAAACAGCATCCAAAAATCCATTAGGGGAAAACAAACATTGATTGACTTTGTGAATTCCTCTCTCTTGCTGATGTTTATCTTTTTTTTTTTTTTTTTATTGTTTTGGGGTTTTTGGGGGGGTAATTTGGTTTATTTACTTATTTATTTTCAATTGAAGTACTGGGGATTGAACTGAGGACCTCATGCATAGTAGGCATGCAGCCTACCGCTGAGCTATACCCTCCCCCCTCTGATGTTTATCTTGGTAATTATTTTTGTCCCTTTTCTCTTTTGAATGATATACTATGCATTTGTATTACCTCTAAGCACTTCTAAACTAATTTAGAAATGCATACAGTTCTGGGGCTACATGTACCTTCTAGGACTATGTGTACTTTCTGCAAATAGTGTAGTGGGTTACAGAGGAAAATGTTTTTCATTGCTATAGATCTAACCTTGCATCTTTAAAAAAGTGGGTGGAGCAATGAAGACAACACAAGAGAGACAGTAATAAGGCTCCGGGGTGTCACATTTTAAATGTGAAGAAATAAGATTTCTTCCCTCCTTCTTCCCTTCAATCAGATGTCTACCTGATTTCACATTTTCTACAAAAATGGAATGTAGAAAAGCAATTAAACATTAAAAGTTTAATGCAAAAAAGCTGATGTTTAACTCAGAGTTCTGAGCTGTTCTCTAATATCAAAGTGTTGCCAAGTAAATTAGAGTTGAGTCTGTAGATGTTAAAATTATAATAAATGGATCAAAACCTCTGTGTTTTTAATCTGTAAATTGGAGATAATAATAGCACCTGTGTCACAGAGGTTATTATGAGGATAAATGAGACAATTCACGTTGTGCACTTGGCACAGTACTTGCCACATCATAAACGCTCAATAAAAAATGAGCTATTATCATTGTTTCAGTTGTTGTTAGCAATCAGAGCTCTCTGAAGATAGATGAAGCTACCTCAAGAGACAATAAGTTTCTCAACATTGAAACCACAATATTTTGAGCAATCCTTTAGCTGAAATTCTGCACAACAAGAAACAAAACTACACCCCAAGACTATTAGATTCTGTCTCACTCCAAGAGTCTGCACATCTGTGTTTTTGGAAAGCCCCCTGTTAACATAGGGGTTAAAGGACAAGGGTTTGGCTGCTTTAAGGAGTTAAAAGGGGCAAGATTCTAGCTTTTAAAATAAATTTTGTGTATGAATATATTATGAATTTTAGCATCCTGTTTCAGTCTGAGTGATATTCTAATTATTCCTGAAGGGAGTCAGACTGTGGAGGTCTCTGGGGTTGGTAGATGGAGCTTTAAATCACATAGAAAAAGAAAAGTTTTCAGGTCACCTCATTTTTACTCTAATTCTCCTTTTTTTTTTCCCCTTTCCTCAATTCTGTCAAAAATAGCAATACCTCCACAAAAGATTTAGGCTGAAAATACTGACACTACCAGAAACTCCAACTGAAATTCATAAACCTTTTTTTTTTTAATACTGGCATTGGTTCATCACACTATTATTCACATAAATTAATCTCGATGCCACTAATTATGAAAATTGCTCATAAGTCAAAAGTTCTGATTTTGTATCTGTCTGCTAAAGAGGAATCAACTACACTAGAGAATTATAGTCAAGCCAGGGAGAGTTGTGTTCTACTCCCAAGACTACAAATAACTGCCTATGTGTGACCGTGGGCAAGTTAATTAAGTAAGCTCTTTGAGTTTCAATTTCCTCAACCATAAAATGAAGATAATAATACTACTTTACAAAGTAGGCATAAGGAGTAAATAAAATAATGAATATAAAACACTAAACTCAGTGCCTCGCACAGAGTTACGCCTTCAGTGATTCATCATTACTACTGCTGATGCTACTGTCGTCGTTGTTACGAGAATGAACAACAACAAGAGCATTTTTGAAGAAAGGTGTTTAAAGTCCTACTACATTCACTCTGACTTAATTCTGTTGAGTGAAACTTTGGCATAAACATTATATTTCTGGACAAGCACCCCAATTTATCTCAATTTTAGCAGCCATCATCTATGACTGCCCCCCCTGCTCTCTGCCAAACTATATGTCAGATGTTTGTCTCGCATTATCATTGTTCCTCACAACTCCGCAAAGAAATTATATTCTGCATTTTGTAGGTGAGGAAACTGAAGCTAGGGTTTGAATGACTTGTCAAAGACCACATCACTGATAAGTAGCAAAGCTGGATTTTGAGCTTCATTTTATCAAGATACAGACTCCTGCGCATGCACACACACACACAGGAAAGTGCACTTGGTATTGTCAGACTTTTTCATATTTGCTATTTGGATGAGTTTGAAATGGTATTGCCTTGTTGTGGTTCACTTTTTTTTATTGCTAATAAGCCTGTGCATTTTTAATATTTATTGGCCAGTCATGTTTCTTCTTCAGCAATATGTTCATTTGTGTATTTACTTTGATTCATTTTTTATTGTGTTTATCTTTTAATCATTGAATTTCAGGACTCTTTATACTTCTAGGTACTAATAATTTTTAGTTATATGTGTTGCAAGTAATTTCTTTCAACTTATGGCTTATATAATCATACTCTTCATTATACCTTCTTACTAAAAAATAAGCCTAAAAACTTAGTCAGGAGTAGTCAAATTCCTTAAGATTTGCACTATTTGACTTTTAAGAAATACTCATCTATTTCAAGCTCAATAAGATAGCCTTCTATATTGTTTTCCAAAAGTTTAAAGTGTTCCCTTTGCCTTTAAAGTTTTGACCCAATGATAATTGATTTTTATATATGGTGTGAGGTAGGAATTTATTATCATGTTTTCCCCTCAATGGATATCCAATTATCTTGATATCATCTTATCAAATCCTTTTGTTATTGGTCTTCAATGTTGATTTTATCTAGATCAGTTTTACATATATGAATATGAATATGCTGATTTCTGGCCTGTGTTCTATTCATTTATCTATTAGTGTGTTGCACTGCCAAAACCACACTACCATAAGCAGGATAGTTTTATAATATATCTTGATATCTAGCAAAGCAAACCTCTCCAACTGATTCTTTTTCAAAGATCTCTTGTCTATTTTTGGACTTTTACTCTTCTACATAAATTGTAGAAAGAGTGAATTTGAATTCCAAACCAAGATAATACAGGTTCTGATTAGGAATTCCCAAGAAAGACTTTTTTACTTTTTGTTGTACTCCACTAGGATTCAAAATGCAGATGGGCATGTAATTCTACCATTTAGCTCTATAAGAGTTTCTCCTAGTTCTTTCATTGAACATGTTAATTCTTAAAGAAACCACTATGTAGGTGGGTCTTCTATTCAATCTGCACTATGCTCAGACCTCAGGCTTTGTCTCCTTTTCCCTATGCACATTTCCTCTTATGTGGTTACTAGACCACAGAGCAAAACTAGCTGTCCCCAAATAGGAAAGACAGACAGATAAAGAGAATCACAAGTTACTGGAGGAGAAATCTCTGAGCAGAAACCTCTATGGGAACCAGTGGTAGGGTAGGAAAACCTGAAGTGTAACTGACAAATTTCTGGATGCTCAATGTGGGAAATTCTAAAAGTTAAAAATTCTAGGAGGGCCCAATCACAGGTCGGAGCCTACACTTTTATGAGTTTTACCACAAGGAGCTCTACCAAGTCCTCACAGTGAATATGAAAGAAAAATCTCCCCATGGTTCCAACAGGAGGAGGGGGAAAGGAATCATTTCGAAATATGCCAGAGCATTCTGTTCTTCTTAGCAAAGTTTGCCTACAAGAGAATGTATTTTACCAGAGCTTAATATACGTAGAGGAAGAGAAATATTTAACTCCAGTCTTTTCTATCCATTTTGTCAAACCTAAATGGTTGGGGAGGAGGTACAAACTGGGGAGCACTGGTGAAATCCACAGTCCAGGAGCGCAGGCTCATCTAATATAACTCACAGACTGAGACTTAAACATAGGACTTCAGAATGCTTCCTCTCCCCCAATATCTTACCACTACATTATCAAAAGCCTATTTGCAACAGTACCTTCTCTGCAATACATCATGTTCCCCTTGTAATAAAAACCTATAAGTCATACTAAAAAGCAAAAAGACACAGTTTAAAGAAAATTAGCAAGCATCAGAACCAGAATCATATGTGGCAGGAATGCTGCAATGATCAGAACAGGAACTTTGAAAAATACATAATTAATAATACACAGCTAATATGCTAAGGGCTTTAACAGAAAAATAAACAACATACAAGAACAGATGGATAATGTGAGGAGATAGATGAAAATTCCAAGAAAGAAACAGAAATGCTAGAGATTAAAAACACTGTAACAGAAATGAAGAATGTCTTTGATGGGCTCATTAACTAGAATGGTTATGGCTGAATAAAGCCGAATAAAAATCTCTGAGTTTAGGATATGACAATAGGAATTTCCAAAATGGTATACTAAAAATCAAAGAGAAAAGAGACTGGAAAAAAAAAGAAAAGAATATACAAGAACTGTGGAACAACTACAAAAGGTATAGCATGCATGTAATGGGAATACCAAAAGGAGAAGAAAAGAAGCAATATTTGAAGCAATAACTTATTACTACAACCCAGATATTACCATCAGACACCAAAGCACAGATCAAGGATATTTAGAGAACATCAAGCAGAGTAAATACCAAAAAACTACACTTTAGCATATTTTCAAATTACAGAAAACCAGAAATAAAGAAAAAATTCTGAAAAAAAACACAAGAAAAAAACATTTACATACAGAGAAGCAAAGATAAGAATTACACCTGACTATTCTTCAGAAATCATGCAAGCAAGAAGAGAGTGGATGAAACATTTAAAGTGTTGAGAGAAAAAAAAACACCAACCTAGAATTCTGTACTTTGTGAAAGTATCCTTCAAAAGTGAAGAAGAAATAAAGACTTTCTCAAGCAAAAATTGAGAAAAATCTGTTGCCAGTAGATCTGTCCTGCAAGAAATGCTTTTAAAAAGTTCTTCAAAGAGAAGAAAAATTATATAGGTTAGAAACTGAGATCTACATAAATAAAAGGATAGCATGAGAGAATGAATAAGTGAAGGTAAAATAAAAACATTTGGTTTTTTTTCATTCTCAATAGACCTAACTGATAAGTTTGTACAAAATAATAATAGCAACAATATATTCGTTTATGGATGCTTATGTATATGCTTATGTATATGTATATAGGCACTTATGTATGCTTACGGATTAGTGAAATGAATGACAGCAATAACTGATTACAAGGGATGAGAGAGAAAATTAGGAATTTTTGTTATTTTAAGGTACTTGCCCTATCTGTGGAATGGTATAGTGTCATTTCAAAGTGTACTTGGATTAGCAGTAAATGTATATCGGAAACTCTAGGACAATAGCTGAAAAAAGTTTAAAAAAAAGAAGTACAACTAATATGCTAAAGTGGAGAAAAAATTGAGTCATAAAATGCCTAAACAAAAACACAAAAGGCAGAAAAAGTGTGGAAGACAAAAATAGGAATAATGACAATAGAAAACAGTTACAAATATGGTAGTTATTAATCTGACTTTATCAATAATCATTTTACATGTTAATGGTCAAAAATAATGCCTAACTATATTCTGCCTACAGGCAACTCAATTTAAATATAAAGGCACATATAGATTAAAAATAAGTGGATAGAGATATATCATGCTAATATCAATCAAAAGAAAGTAGGAGTATCTATATTAATTTTAGAGCAGACTTCAGACCAAGGAAAGTTTTCAGGGATAAAGAGGAGCATTACATAATGGTAAATGGATCAATAAATCAGGAATATATGACAATTCTTAACACATATGTGCCTAACAATAGCGAATCACAAAATATAGGACAAAAATTATAGAGACTTAAGGAGAAATATATGAACCCACCATTATAATTGGAGATTTTAATATCCTTTATCAGAAATAAAAAGGCCAAACAGGTAGAAAATCAGTAAAGACACAGCTGAACTCAACAACTGGATAAAATTGGTATCTCTTGGACTATTTCACCCAACAACAGCATATTATATCCTCATTCTCACAGGGAATATTCACCAAAATAGACCACTTCTAGGCCATAAAATATACCTTAACAAATTTGAAAGAACAGAAATCATACAGTATCTGCTCTCAGACTACAGTGGAATTCAAATAGAAAAGAATGACAGATAGCTGGAAAATCCCCCAAATACTTGGAGATTAAACACACTTCTAAATAACACATGACTCAAATAAGAAATCTTAAGAGAAATTTAAAAATATTTTCAACTAAAAAAATGAAAATACAATTTATCAGAATTTGTACGATGCAGTAAAAGCAGTGCTTAGGGCAAAAATTTTAGTCTTGAATACATATTTTAGAAAAGAAGAAAGACCCGAATCAATAATCTAAGGTTCCACCTTAGGAAATTAGAAAAATTAGAGCAAATTAAATCCAAATAAGCAGAAGAAAATGCCAAAAACAATGAAACTGAAAACAGAAAATCATTAGGAAAAAAACAACAAAACCAAAACTGGTTCATTGAAAAGATCAATAAAATCACTAAGCCACTAGCTAAATATCAGTAATAGGACACAAACTACTATATCAGAAATGAAAAAGGGAACATCACTACAGATTCCATGGACATTGAAAGAACATTAAAGGAATAGTATGAACAACTCTATGCTCACAAATTTGATAACTTAGATTAAATGAACAATTCTTTCAAAGATATAATTTGCAAAAATCACAAAGAAACAATCTAAATAGGCCTATATCTACTAAAGAAATTGAATAGACATTTTGTTTCAAAAAAAAAAAAAAGAAAAGGACTAGGCCAAGTAGGTTCACTGGTGGATTCTGCAAAACATTTAAGGAAAAAAAATATACCATTTCTGTACAATCTCTTCCAGAAGATAAGACCAGGGAAAATATTTTCTAACTCATTCTATGAAGCTAGCATTATCCTAATGCCAAAATAAGACAAAGACATTTCAAGAAAAGAAAACTACAGACCAATATTTCTCACAAACATAGATGCAAAGTCCTAAACAGAATATTAGCAAATTGAATCTAGCAATATATTAAGAGATTATATACCATGATCAAGCGGGATTTACCCTAAATATGCAATGTTTGTTCAGTATCTGAAAATCAATTAATGTAACCCATCACATCAATACTCTGAAAAAGCATATGATTATATCAATAGATGCTGAAAAATCATGTGACAAAATCCAGTATTCACTTATGATAAAAATGCCCAGAAAGCTAATAACAAAGAGAAACTTCCTCAATTTGATAAATACCTACAATAAAAACCTATAGATATTATACTTGATGAGAAAATGGAAGCTTTCCCACTAATATCAGGTATAAGGTAAAGACGTCCACTTTCACAACTCCTGTTCAACACTATACTAGAAGTTCTAGCTAAGGCAATAAGCCAAGGGAAAAGTATACAGTTCGGGAAGGAAGAAACAAAATTGCCTTTATTCTCAGATAACCTACGTAAAAAATCTGAAAGAACTGATTTAAAAAAAAATCCTGCAACTAATAAGCAATTATAACAAGGGTGCAAGGTGCAAGCCGAATATGCAAAAGTCAGTTGCTTCCTATATACCAGAAATAAATAAGTGGAATTTGAAATTTAAAACATATTACCATGTACATTAGCATCCAAACAAATGAAATACTTAGGTATAAAACTAACAAAATATATGATGAAAACTACAAAGCTCAGATTAAATATATCAAAGAAGTACTAAATAAGTAGAGAGATAGTCTATGTTCAAGGATAGAAAGACACAATGTTGTCAAGATGTCAGTTCTTCCCTCCTTGATCTAGATTCATTCCAATCAAAATCCCATCAAGCTATTTTGTGGATATCAACAACTCAATTCTAAAGTTGATATAGAGAGACAAAAGATAGAGAACAGTTAACTCAATCTTAAAAGAGAAGAGCAAAGTTGGAAAACTAACACTACCCAACTTCAAGATTTACTATAAAGCTACAGTAATCAAGACAGTATGGTATTGGGAAAAAAATAAACAAACAGATCAATGGAATAGAGCAGAGAACCAAAATAGACCCACATAAATATAGTCAACTGACCTTTGACAAAAGAACAAAGGCAATACAACAGAGCAAAGATTGTCTTTTCAACAAACGGTGCTGAAATAGCTGGACACACACACACACACACACACACACACACACACTCACTCACTCACTCACTCTAGACACAGGCCTTACATTTTCACAAAAAATTAACTCAAAGTGGATCACAGACCTAAATGCAAGACACAAAACTATAAAACTCCTATAAGATAATGTAGAAACTCTATTACTACAATGGTGGATATATGTCATTAAACATTTGTCAAAACCCATAAGACATTCAACACCAAGAGTGAACTCTAATATAAGCTATGGACTTTGAATGAAAACAATATGCCAATGTAGGTTCACTGATTATAACAATGTACCATGTGGTGTGGGATATAGATAGCTGGGGTAGGTCTGAGTCTGTAGAGACAGGAAATATATGGGAAATCTCCCTATTTTCTACTTTTCTACTTTCTACTTTTAGGTTTTGCTGTGAACCTAAAGCTGCTTAAAAAAATAAAGTTTATTAATTTAAAAAATTTTAAAAATTTACATAGCTTTTTAAAAGATCCTCTAATGGGTGTTAAAGTTAGTAGGCAAACATTTGAGGAGAAATATAATATTAGCATAGTCTCAAAATATCTCCCCCAAATATTTATCAATTGAAAAGGGAAACCTAGTAACTTTCTGGTGAAGAAAACCAGCTAATATCACCTTAATCAAATGATCAAGGTTAACATCATCAGTAATGAAACATCAACATTGTACCCCCTGATTGTATGCAGTGAGAAGAACAACACTTTGATAATGTTCTTGCCTAAAATGCATAATTTCACTCTAATCATGAGAAAACAGCAGGCAAACTCAATCTGGGACACATTCTACATAATAACCAGTCAGTATGCATTAAAAGGTTCAAGAAAAGGGAAAAATAAGGAAATATCAAAGAATGGAGGACACTAAGGAAACACAACTAAATATATTGTGGGATCCTTCATTGGATCCTGGAACAACAAAAACAAAAGGGCATTAAGGGAAAAAAACAACTGACGAAATTTTAAAAAATCTGTAGTTCAGTTAATAGCAATGTGCCAATATTAATTTCCTGGTTTTATTCATTGCACTATATTTATGTAAGTAGTTAAAATTAGAGGAAGCTAGGGAATACTGGGTGGAAGGATATATTTTAACTCTCTGTCTATTTTTGCAACTTTTCTGTAAATTTTAAATTCTTTCAAAAAGGAAAAAAATTTTAAAACACCTGTTTGTGATGTTTGTTTTCAGTCTGTCTTGTTTAAGAGTATCAGCTGTTCTGGGTAGGGTTTCTCTGATCATCTTATCCACCACATTCCCAAATTTGAAAGCCAAGACTTAACATTTTAAAGACATTTTTATCATCTCTCTCTCCCAACCTATTTTGGGATATCCTTTGCCTGCTATAATTTAAGAACATGTTCTTTTCCTACATCTTATTTCTCCTACAGATTCCATCTTAATTTTAGCTTTTGAAGCTTATTCTGCTATTCTTTTATACTCTTCTTTAATTATCTGAATCATAAAATTCTGTGCTAACTTCATTAGAACTGGGGTTAGACAATCAAGATCAGCAATCCAGTTTTATCACTTATAATTGCATTGGCCTCAGCAAGATCCTTAGCCCCCTATGAATGAGAATAATAATAATCATAGTACCTGGACTCGTGTCTCCAAAAGTTGTTACGAGAATCAACTTTCTCCTTTCCCTTGGATTTCCTGACATCATATTCTCTGGATGTGTTTTCCTACTTCTTTGACTTTTCCTTCTCAGTCTCTTATTCCTCAACCTACTGCTTAAAAATCAGTATTTTCAAAGGTTCTATCCCCTTACTCTTTTTTATAAATTGTGTTTACTTTTCCTTGGCCATTAAATTCCCTCTCCTGGCTTCAACTAATCAATATACTAATGACTCTAAATTTATGTCTACATTCTCAGATCTTGCTCCCTGTCTTCACATTTATATATTCAAGCACCTTCTGGTTATCCCCATTTGGCTGTATTATAAGCATCTCAATTAAAACATGTTATAAACTGAACTCTTTATTGCTCTCAAAAACTTAACTCTCCCAACATCTTTACTGTCTAACATAAGGGTCTGATTAATTAAATGGTGAAAATATCCATGGAATACAATGCAACCATTTTAATTAGCGGACAGATAAATATTTAATAATGTGGAAGATACTCTCATCATACTGTTCATTCTTCAGAGCAGGTTAAAAAAAAACAGTATGTGTAGTATGTTTTATTTACAGAACAAATTTGAACACATCTCTCTCCAGACTAATTACTTTAAATGGCTCTCCATAATCTATGGAATAAATCTTGGCCAAAAATTTTTTTAAAGGTCTCTTATAATTAAGACCCTGCTTATCTGTCCAGCCTCCTCTACACACATACACATACAGATGCATGCACACTTTTCAGTACTGATATACTACCCAAGCACAGCATACATGCTATTTCATGCTTTTGCACAGTCCATCTTCTCTGCTCAGAATAGCTTTTCCCTCTTTGGTCATCTCTTAAGCCTTTCTTGGGGCCCACCTCCCTGGGAAGGTTTTACTGACTCCATTTTCTCCCAATAGGATTAATTTTTATTTTTCCGTACTACTTCTGTGCCTGGTCTTGACAGCTACTAGTGTGCATTCTATGTCATAATTATTCTTATAAATGTCAATTTATCTTAAAAGATCATGGGTTTCTTGAAGATGAAAAACTGACCAAATCACCTTTTATACCTTTACCACCCATCTTCATGACTCAGTCACATCGGCCACAATATAAATATTTGTGGAACTGAAATTTCAATGCATATGAAAGCACATAAAGTATCACAAATAGAGTACTCTGAAATTAAAAAATGGTATTATTTCTATTTAAATTCATACTGTAATACACTGGCATTTTAATCCACTCTATAAAGAACAAATTCTCCAAAAGAGGGCTTCTTATCTATATTAACATAATCTGGGTGTCAAAATCTTAAATCTAATAGTAAAGTAGATTAGATCCCCTTAGACCAGATGTCCATATATAAAAATACAGAATGAAAGGGAAGCACCATATTACAAAACTTTATAAAAGCCAACAAAAGAATTTACTGGGAATAATTTGACCCAGACTCTGTAATGAAAACATCTTACGTGACTTGAGTTTCCTCAAGCCTTATCAACCTATGAACACAACTCAAATCATAATAATGGCAGCAACTTCATACACTGACTTAAATCCCACCTGCATAACACAAGAGTTCACCTCTCCTCCACCTTACTTGGGATTCCTGGGAGCTGACTCACAGGCTGTCTAGAAGAAGAACAGAGTAGCAAAGTATGATATGAAGAGGTTAGTTTTTAATGTCATTATCTAAAGCCAAAAAAAAAAAAAAGAAGAAGGTAAAGTCAGAAAAATCCTTCAAAGTCTTTTAAGTCTTTTGTACTATCCACCACCATCATGTACATGGTTTTGCATATACAACCTACATACAAATATGCTCACAAAAATTTAGTATTTACTGTAATGTTCAATGTATGATTCCACAGAGAGAATATATTTTAAAACTGTCACTCAAAGATATCTCTGCTTGGAACACTTCAGCAAATTAATGAAGATTCTATTTTGTTGGCCCTTCTTTTTCACTGCCGTCATTCCATTTTCCACAGATGACTTTATCAGCCCATCTAACTCTTCCTTAGCCCTCATTTATCTAAGTTTTTCCTGTAAGGCCTGGAGGCTCAGCCACTTGTCTGGCAGATTTCTTTTCCACTGATCAGGGAAACCCTTACATCTTTCTCACATTTTAAAAACAGCTTTCAAACTTGCAATGATTATTGCTGATTTGACTGACTCCATTCACCTCTGGGCTTAAGCTTATTGACTAAAATGGCAAGCTGACACTGGACACTTTAAATTGTCATCTTCCCTTTCATCTTTTGATCAATATTTTGGAATCCAACTAGGTTAAATGCATGCATAATGTGATCTTGCTGTTACTGGGGTTTCATATCATTGTTTAGTCTCTGGGTTCCTCATGAGGGAACTGGGAACAAGGTCCAGTCTCAGGGGCTAAAAGGACTCAACTCTCTCTCTGCTACTGTAGTCTGCACACTTCCTTGGGGATTCCCTAATAGTCTTTTCCTAGGTTTGTTATGTTCTAAGTGTAACTGCTCAAAAGAGTATCTTAGAGTCACGAGTCTCTAACAATTGATTTCTGTGAAAGATTTTGCCTTCCTTGAATAAATTCTATAAAATCCTGGCCATGGCACTAGATTCCTAAATCCCTGCCTCTCCTGCACAAATGATTGCATTGTCTTCAATGGATGGCTTCATCCTTCTTCAAAGGATGTCTTCAGGGATGCAAGCCCCAACTCTTTGATAAGAAGAAACAGGAAGAGCTGAAATGGATACCATTTGTACCTGTGTCTTACCTTTTGATCATCCCCAGGACACTAATAACAGTTCACAAGTTCACTTAACAGAGCTACTATTAAATCTCTTCTACTCATAATCAAATGTATTATATGAGGCAATACGAAGCAGGGTCTCCACTACACTCGTCATGAATATTAGATACTTAAAATTCATACTGAACTACCCTAGCCGTCACTCTTCCCTGCCAACCCAGACACACTCTCAAGTCTCACACCTTCCTTCAAGGGATATATTTATTCTTTTCAGGTTTTCATGAAATTTAGAATTTTAAGAGGTTCTTGCTGCAGTCTACTCTTCTGTAACCTGGTATGTTTTTTTCCTCCATGCTCACAGAACTGTTTATTTCTTTCTTTAAAAACAACTCACATGAAAAAATATTTGCCAGCTGTTAATGCTTTCTGAAATTATTAATTTATATTTTAATTTATAAATATGCTACCATTACTTAACGCCTATGGGCACATTTGAAAAACTAAAAACACAAATTAAAAAATAAGACAAACATCATGCAAGCTGTGGTTTAAGGAAAAAAAGAACACTGTCTCTGCCTATATTAAACCCCCTTCAAGCAAGCACCTAAATAAATAGATGGATAGTGTACTGTGCCCCCAAAGAAATGTAAATGTTTCCTTAAATCAATACCATGAACCCGTTTAAGGGTGCATAAACGTCTCCTAGTGGAAGAGTGATTACCTTGTGAACTCAACATTTGCAGTGCTAGAACTCACTTCTAAGGTCTTCCATGTATTCTGTCCCAAAAGCTCAATAACATAAGTATTACTTGTAAGTGACACATAATAAGTGCTCAATAAACAAACAGTTGTTTGCTTTAAAATGCATACCATTTTAATTCCCAACTATTTAACTTTCTTTATGATGTTCACCAAATCTGTAATCTCTTTTTTTCTTTTTTCTTCATCCTTGCTTGTGTTCTCTTTTCATCTAAAAAACAGTAACTAAAAATGTTAGTTTATGCTAGTGTAGTTTTTGTGTGTGTTGGATAATCTGTGAAGTAGTGAAATACACTCTAATGTTTATTAACCAGCCTTTCTGATTCCAATCTATAAATTAAAAGCTACAAAATGAGCATCTAGAAAGCACAATTTCAGCATAAATCAAGGTTTCTATGGATTACATCCACTGATAACTTGCTGGATGACTTTCTTATAGAATGTATCTGAGGAATAAATACATGTAACTCAAAGAATATATACATCTAATAGGGAAAATGCACATTTATGAATTTTTTCCAAAGAATCTTAAGTCAGGGGAAAAGCTAAATAAAATTTAATAAGAATATATTGCAGGCTACTATATAATCAGCTATGCCGGGAAGAAGGAATAGAAGAAGCAGAAAATAAGATTCTTGTCCATGAAGAGCTTACAATTCTACTAAAGAAAAGATTAACAATTCTCTCTAGAGGATTAAACAGGTACACTGAACCATGGAGGATGGCATGTAACAATGCATTCATGCTCTAAAACAGTTCCCCGCTGAGAGAATAGGAGACCACATCATTTATCATCTAAAACAGGAAAATTATGATAGTGAAAAGGCCTCTGTTAATTACCCTCGGACAACAGGCATAGACTAGGATTGCCTTGGGAAAACCTAGGTGTATGGTTACCTGAAGCCAAGAACATGGTCATCTCAGTACTAAACACTCGCCTGAAGTCTTCTCCTGAACAAACATGTTACTCTTAAGATGTTTATCTATCAAGGTAACCTAAAGTGTAGCGGAAGCTGCAGGACAGGGGACCTTGAAAGAGTTCAGATCACTTTGTTTTTCTTTTCTGTTCTCCTCCCACTAGTGACTGTTCCTCTTTGGAATAGCCTAGTTCTAATACCTGTGATTGTTAGTCATGCATGTTTTGGCCAAGAGGATGAGAATCACAAAGACCTGCTTTTTCACCAGGAGGCACGGGCAATGCAGTTTCTCTTAGAAGTGGACTGAGTGAGATCATCACACTTTATTTCCAAAGGGAGAGAGCACTACACTTCATTTCAGCTACTCATACATAAACCCTGGCATCGACATCTTTGCGTACGCTCCCTGCTTCATGCCACCCATCATCGGCCATGGTGTCTTTCACAAACCAAGGTGTCCGGAGCTTTCGGTTGAATGAATAAGTGAATAAATGATAGCTATTGCCTAGAGACAGGAGAATACAGCTTATGGATAACTATTTCTACTCTCCCCTACCTGCAGAGAAATATCCAAATGAGCAAGAAAATGTCCTAGCCTGCATGGCATAGTTCACTTCCCCAATGCACATGTTTTTTTTTTTCCCTAGAGGAACAGGGCTCAAAATATTTAATATAATTCAGTGGAAAATTCAGTTTCATATATAGAATGCCATTTTAACTTCAACAGCAAATCTGTGCCTCCCTTCATTTAATGAAATCATTAGCAACTATTTATTGACCACCTACTATGTGCCAGTCACTGTTCTAGATGCTGGGGGATACAGCAATGAACAAAATTTCAAAAATCTCTGTCCTTACAGATCTTTCAATTATTCATTCATTTGATAATCATGTACCAAGTCTCTGGAGAATTCATAATAATAAATGAGATGTGATCCCTGCCCTCCACAAAATTATACTGTATCAGAGATGACTTTAAAGAATACCAATAACTAATCTACAAGAGGGAGTTAAAAGGCTCAAAGAGAAGACTTACAAGCAATGTGTTATTGCTTATAACACAGTGTGGAAGACAAGAGTATTTAAATGCAATAAGGGTTTAAGAAGGCTGCACATGTGGCATTCTTGTTGCAGGCTCACAAAACTACACTACCTATATTAGTTAAAAGCTTCGATATGTTTTTTAAGTGCAAGAAAAAACTTTAGTAACAATGGAGATCAATACACTTTTGAAGCAGTCTAAATAAGCCTGTTTGGGTATTAGCTTCTCAAAGAAGCAATGTATATTTCATTCTCCTAAATACCACTGTTAGTGCCTGGGCAGAATAATAATTTGCAAATCAAGTACTTTCAAGTATCAGACAGTGCTCGACGTGCATTTCATATAATGGAGCATTTAATCCTCCTAACAATCCTGTGAGGCTGGCACCTATTATTATCCTCATGGTATTATGAGGAAACTGAGGTGCAGAGAGGTTAAGTCAAAAGTCATACAGAGAGCAAACGGCAAAGTTGAAATTCAAAGGCAGGCTAGCTCCCACATCTGAGTCCTCAATCCCTGCAACATATTGCCTCTGCCAATCTGATGAAAATAATTCATTCAAAGTTAATAATGAATGATAATGCCTTTATTTTCAGAAAAGACACAAATGTACATTACCATTTAAACTGCAACCTAAAGAAGTGACTAATGTGTCATTTTTGGCACTTTAAGTCATTGAGCATTTTGGCTGCCGGAGAATTTTTTGATGCCTCACAAATTATCTACCTATCTCTAGATGTACCATTGCCTTGAAAAAAATTACATGCTTGAATGAAGGGAAGTATTGAGAAAAGGAGAAACTGAATCCTATAACACTAGCCTGAGGACAGGAGAAGGTGGGTTTCACCATGGGAGATCTCTGGTGGCCAAAATATAAGGAGAATACAGTGAAAGGAAAGAAAGGAGATGCCAGAACAGTGGCATGGACTATTTAAAGGAGTCTAGAAAAGTGCAGAGAGCAAATCTGAACATATCATAATCTTGCCGAATGTCCACCCTGCATATATATCACTCATAAAAATCAGAAAATTCTTGCATGTTACTTGGATAGGCCTCTGCTATCTTGGAAGAGTGAGCCAGTCTTCCACCAGTGAGCTGTTAACACTTGAACAGATTCTTTATTGTATCTTTGTGGGCTTTTCGCAAAAAGGTTTAATTGTTAGTGATGGTGTTTTGGTATGGTGGTTCTTCTAGATGGATTAAATTGAGAATGCCACATGTAAAATCGTTTTAAAGATCCATTCTCCTTGTGTCACAAGTGTCCTGTGTAACAATTCTGACCACATCAATATAAAGATGTTCCCTGGGTACAAGCTACCTCGCTCCCAGCTCTACATTCAACTCATTCTGACCGTTTACACCATTCCTATCCTTTCAGTAGAGGAACCAGGCTTGCCTGAGCTGGGAGCATCCGACTCAACCAGCTTCACCATCCACATTCACCCTTTGGTTGACAACACCAGTATTGAAAACAATGGCATCAACCTAGTATGTGTAGATTTCATGTTACAGGTTTCATAGATTTCAAATTGTTTTACAGTTATTATTACTTTTATACACACAACCTTCCAGAATATTGGTAGTATTAAAATCACCTTCATTCTAGAGATGGACCATAGAATGTACGGAAAAAGACTGGGATTAAGTGACTTTTCCAAGGTCAAGCATCTCCTGAAAAAGTAAGAGGTGTGGCTCCACAGCCTAGCTTCAGCCTGCACACTGGCCCACACAGTACTTTCCCCTCTCCTTTTCTTTTTCACTATTTGGTGCTTTATTTGGTTTTATTTTATTAATAAAAGATTGCATAACTGTTAAAACGTATATCATTTTAGTAAACTGTAGTTTAAATGGGTGTCTGTTAGCTGCCTTAAAAACCTCACCACAGTGTATATATACTTTGGTTCTACTGGAAAATTGATTCCAAGTTCCGAAGAACCAGCTTACCATATTGGAGCCTGCATATGCCAGCTAATCACTCTTTTCTTTACCTGTAGGTCCCAGGCTCTTGAGAAACATGTAGCTGCATTTATGATAGTGGTCCAGTTGCACAATATAATAAATAATTAAGATGTGTTACCAGACTGTATAGTCTCTACTTATTCTAAGATTTTTTTCTACCCAAGCAGAAATTAGGAGATAGAATGGCAAGCAGTAAGACTATTCTTTTTCCTTACTTCTAGGGAATTACAAGACAGTCCTGGCTAGTTTTGCTGTAAGCTGTTCTTCTGCTGTGAATGGATTTATTTTCTGCTCTGTATACTATTCTTTCCAACTGCTTTACATTTTATATTGGCTCCAGAATCTGCTGGTGTGAACTACTGAAAGCAAAATTAGATTCAGGACTGTCTGTTTTTACATAGCCAGACTCTCCTCTTGAGATTTTGTCCCTTCTGAGGATGACCTAAGATGACATTCTTTGCTTTTTCCTCATCTTTCTTCTTCCTTTGATTCTCCAAGAAGTTGCATAAAACTTCATGATTATGTTTAAGATTAGAGAAACATATGTTCTGGATTTTCACCCATACCAAAAGGTGAGGGTGCCCTCTGGTGATGAAGAAACATCCCAAGGATGGCGGCTCAATTCTTGGTCATGGTAGAGTGATCTGGGTTATGGTGGGGCAGGAGACAGGTCACCAATAAGAGTGTTCCCCCAGAGGAATGCCCCAGAAAGAAACCTTCAAGAATAAGCACTAAGCAAGCTTCTCGGGTTTATCAGACTCCATAAACACTCTTCAGAGAGTCAGGGCAGCGAATTATTTAATTGGATGCTGCTCTGTGATACCAGTCAGTCTCTACCCTGGAGTTAGACTGTTGGCTTCAGGCCAAACCCATTACTGTGTTATCATTATTTATGATTTCCTTGAGACTCAGATATTAGTTCATTCATCTGGAAAAGGAAAGAATTCACTTTTAGATTTTTCTTTTCTCACAAGAGTAGCAGGAAATACTTTTATGGAAACTGCCCCTAGCATCTGACACTGAGTCACCACAGGACCTGGACTATTACCATATTTAAGGACTCAAGTGCCTTCACACATGCTTTTGTCATTTGACTTTGTCCTTAGGAATGGTGCCAATGTCTCAGTTTCCTATTAGCCTATAGTCACTGCCTAGTTTAGGCTCATTCATTATCTCTCAGGAGAATTTCGACAATGATCTCCCATCTCCAGTCTTCTCACCCTCAAATGCATCCTCTAACAAGTTGCCAAGGTTCTCTCTCTAAACCACAGAACTTGCCATGTCATTTAATACCTAAAACCTGCAGGATAAAATCCAAGTTCCTTCATGCCTTCTCCCTGCCTTCCCTGCCTGCTCTAAACTTAGCAAGAAGGTCCTGATGGGATTGTCTCACTCTTCCTTCTTCTAAGCTGTGCACCTGTGTTCAGGTTGTACCCTATACCCAGAATGACTTTCTCAGGCTTATTCTCCCTTTGCTGGACTAATCCTCCTCATCACTTTTTTAGGCTGAACCAGGTTCTCATCTCCTCTCTAGGTCTCCCTCCCTGAACACACCAACTCTCTCAGCTGTATTTGTGTATATATATCAATTATTCCACTTTACTATAATTATCTTTGTGCATGTTTGCCTCTCCATTAGACGTTAATGATAGGAAATGGCTTATTCATCTTAGAGTCCCCATCTTTGTGGAATGAATGAATTCATAAAGTATGCAAACATGAGTCTAACAAAAACATGTACTCAGATCCCTTCCAAATCCATATGGCCCTACCAAGACTCCCACTCCTCCTAAATCCATACCTAAAAAGCAAAGTAGAGACACCCCAGTACAGCCAGAGGCTGTCACTGTTCCTGCTAAACACAAGAGATCTCAGCTGGGTTAAGATCCCATATTACAATCCTTCAATTGTTCCCCAGCCTCCATAGGAAAAAGTCCAAACTCATCTGCCTGGAATCCAAGGCTACCATAATCTGTCCCCAACACAATTTCCTGGCCCTCTTTTCTTTTACACAAACCCTCTGCCTCTCCTCAGATTCTGCATTAATACTTTCCACCTTCAATGCCCTTGTATGTAATATGACTCTTGGACAAAGGGAAAAAAAAACAAAAGCTCTCTTTTTTTCATCACCACTTTGAAATAATGATAGCCATTTTTCAGGTCTTAGCACTCAATCAGTCCATTACAGCCAAAAGTCATCATTTCCCCCTTTAAAATTCTATAGCATTTATGCCCTGTACTTCTTAGGTAACATGATGTACTTAACATTTGCATAGTTCCTTATGGCTATAAAACTGCCTTATATTTTGATTACTCTTTTCAAATGTAGCTGTTACATCAATACTCAAGTTGGCATCTCACAGAGGTCAGCATCACATCCTTGTACTTTCGCCTGTGGTCATGACTCCAGGCCTTATTGTAATAAACATAATAAACTTTTGCTGATAATGTTGGTAACTCCATTCTGGGGCTCCACATAGAAAAAAATAATCATCCAAAATAAAATCAAACTTTCATACATAATCTGAGATGCATTTTACTCATCTAGGCCTCTTCAACCAGGCATACATTTTCTATGGGAGTAATAACACATCTCTTGATACAGCCAGGAAAGGAAAAGTTGACATCGTCAGATTAATAAGCCAGAACAAAGAAGAGCACATGTCTGCTGGTGAGATAAGTATGGGAAAGGGATAGGTGAGGAGGGCCAGGTATCAAAAGGCAATATAATTACCATCACTGTTCAATCAACCACAGTAATGCAGTTTTTAGAGTGCATCAGTGGTTGACAGTTTAGCAAGAAATTAGCATCATGGAAGTCCAACAAAAGATTAAATAAAGTCTTGTAAAAAATGCTCAGGAAAAGAATGGCAACATGAGAATAGTACAGAACCATGGTTAAAAGGCCAAATTTTGATGAGAAATATATCTGTTTCAATTCTGACCCTTTTGCCATCTTTTTAGAAAGTTAGCCTCCTAAATTTGAAGAATCTCAGTTTTCTAATCTCATAGCTTGGTTGTAAGAATTAAATGAGATGTAAAACCAATTTCTATATATATGGTAAGCATTCAATAAATATTGGTTGCTATTACAAATAACAGTACTATTATTATTGTTTATGATGGGGCATCAATTGAGAATCTAGGGATAGGCAGTATTTGAATTTCCAGGCTAAGAGACAGGCAGTGAACTTCAAGAATAATTCTCATCCATTAACTGGGAAATCTTGCAGGAGCAAGTGTGGCTAGAACTCCATAATAACCATATCTGGAATGATAATCAAGGTAGGAACATATTAATTGGATTTAGTCTGCAAAAGGTAGACCCCTGGTCTCAGGGATAACATTCAGCTATTAGAACTGGGCAATAAGGCACAGAGGCAGACTGTGTTATAAAAGTCTAGAAACCAAACTGTAACCTCTTCAATGTCCATCAACTACTGAAATACATGAACCCACAGTTGTACAGGCTGAGCCTCCTGATGAACCTCAAATGACTAGGAGTAGTGGAGTGGGCGAGAGGATGACCAGGGAAAAGTGCAAACAAAAGCAGATATAAATTACTGAGCACCATATTAGCTGGGTTCTCCAGAGAAACAGAACCAATAGGAGATAAATATATGGGGAATTGGCTTATGTGATAATGGGGACTGAGAAGTCCTAGGATCTGTAGTTGGCAAGCTGAAGAGTCAAGAGACCAGGGCTATAGTTCTGGTCTGAGTTTAAAGGCCTAAGACCCCACGAGCCAATGGTATCTAAGATCCAATCCAAGTCTGAGTCCAAAGGAAGAAGAAGACCTGTCTCAGCTTGAAGACAATCAGAAAGTGAATCCACACTTACTCAGCCTTTTGCTCTACTCAGGCCTTCAACAGATTGGATGAGCCATACCCACACTGGGGAGGGCAATTTGCTTCACTCAGCCTATGTACTTAAATGCTGATCTCACCCAAAAACACCACCCAAAAGCAAACACAGAATAATATTTAATCAAATATCTGGGCACACCATACCCCAGTCAAGCTGACACATAAAATTAGCCACCACAAGCACCCACTACTTACCAGGTATTGTAAGAGGCACTATAATGGTAGCCTCCTGTGGCTTAGTCTAGACCGGTGCTTCCAGAGTTGATGGGGATGTTCTGTCATTCAATACAATAGCCACCAGCCACAGGTGACAACTGAGCACTTGAGATGTGCTTTGTGTACCTGAGACACTGAATTTTTCTATTTTAATTTTAATTCACTTAAATGTAAACAGCCACATATAGCTAGTGGCAACTATATCAAACAATACAGGTTTAGGGAAAGAAGGTAATAAACAAGTACACCAACAAATAATTACAAGATATGAGACTTATGCAGGAAAAGGATAAGGTTCTGGTTGGGGTAGGGCAGAACTTATTTAGATAAAATGGTCAGAGTAGGCCTCACTGAAGAGGTTATCAATGTTTAAGCTAAATCCTAAAAGGCCGAAATCTTGAGAAGCAGCAGCCAGATGAATAATTGAGGGAATAGATTCCAGGCCGGAGGAACCACATGCACAAATGCCCCAAGGTGGGAAATTTCGTATTTGCTCTGAGCAATTGAATAAGCCACAGTTGACTGGAGGGTGATGGAAAATGTGTTGAAGAGGAAAATAAGGATAGCGTATTACAAAAGTGGTAGGCCATGGTAGGAGCTTGGATTTTAGTGAGGTAATCTACAGTTACATTTTGTAAAGATAACTGTGGCTGACTGCTAAGTAGAAAATACATGAGCCTGCAGAAAGAGGCTTTTTGTGTGTGTATGCGTGTGTGTGTGTGTTTGCGTGAGTTAATTTGCTAGTGTGGCACTCTTCCCAATCAGAATATAATCTCTTTTAATATTAGTATGTATTTGTATTCAAAAGGAATACTGAATTAGTATTAACTTAAAAAACTAATGGCATGTACATACATATGTTCTTGAGCTTTTTTAAGTACAGGAAAAAGGAAACAACTTCCTAAATATGTCGAAAATAAAGAATTCTGTAGTTAGAACCATCTGATAGACACACGTCTGAGAAGTACCAATGCCAGTTACATAAATGAAACAGCTGCATACAAACCCCAGAAGATTATCCTTAGACTTTGGAGAGAGGTCAATTTCCAGTTGTAGAAGAAAGAAAAGGAGATACTTAAATAAGGTGAAAAGACAACCAGGAAACTGACTAGCATCGAAAAAAAAGGGGGGAGCCATGGAGAAAGATGAAAGCAACTGGAGTCAATTAATAACCCAGGAAGAGAAGATTAATAAATTATTGAGAGGATATGTAGAACCACTATTCAGGTCTAGTTGGGGTTGCATTAACCCTGAATAGAAAACTGAAGCTCACAGACTAAAACTGCAGAAGATGCTCTGCATGGCTGTGAAACTCTGGAATCAGTGAGCAAAGTAGAGCAATGTCCTTCTGTGGAGGTCTTTAAAACAGAGTAGATTCTCATCAGTCTCATTTGAAAGGTTTAAGTGTGATCCTGCCCAAAGGCAAGGTGCTGAACGAATGACTTTTCAATGTCCCAGACAGTCAGCCCAGCGAGACCACACAGTTGATGGTGTGCTGTGATCGTCTTTGTTTACCCATATCTTATTGTTTTACACCACCATGTGGCCACACTGAGTAGAAATGCTATAAATTTTGAATCTGAACAGAGGCCTTGAGAAATGCCAGTAACACATTCTCATACTTTCAGACTGGCACAGTCTGTTCAGGAATATGCAATGTGTAAATTCACCTGGCATGAATGATCCTTTTATAGTATTAATTTGGAAAACAAAACTTATACCTATCTTATAAATAATACATCAAAGTCTTTTATTGTGTATTTGCCACTGTCTAGAAATAGGATTTGGTTCACAATAAGCTGAGTTCGTGACATAAAAATCTTTTATTTTAGATGCATACATATTTGAAAGCCAGATTCTGACCCTTTTACATTTAACAGATGTATTAAGTAAAGTAAGTGTGACTTTTATAAAATGAATTCAAATATAGTATCAAAAGAATAGCAGATCTGCTTGCAGAAAAATAATAATTGTTGACACGTGACAGAAGATATCATGTTAAAAAATAATTTTAAATACAACACATCAGGCCCCTGGGCTCCCTGGTACCTTTTCTCTTTAATTTATGTAATAAATACATCAGCATCCATTAGCATTCATTAAGCTCTCATATGAGCTAAATGTACTGGACTCTACATTGGACAAATTAAACTGGCAAAGCCCAATCTCTCCCTTTGTTCTCATGTCACCTCCACTACAAGAGCATTTTGTTAAATATAGACAGTGAGGCAGCCCTAGGACCAGGCTGCTTGTGTTACAATCCTAGTAAACCATGTAACTCGGTAGACCTCAGGTTTTTGGTAACAAGAATTTGATTTTTTTAGTTTAAATAATGTTTTGTCGTTTAGCCAACAAACATTTATCGTGTGACTGCCGCATTAACAGTGCCAGGCACTACTCTGGACATTGCAGACAGAGCAGAGACTAAAACAAACAAAAATCCCTGCCTTCAGGGAGCTTACACCCTAGTAAAGAGCCAGACAGTAAATAGTTTACACTTTGTGGGCCATGAGGTCTCTGCCGTAATCATTCAACTCTGCCACTGTAACACAAAAGTAGTCAAAGACAACACATAAACAATGCACAAACGACCGCCCATTGCTATGTTGCAGTAGAACTTTACAAACACAACTCGCAGACCCACAGCCCATAATTTGTGAAGCCCTACTGTAGAGGAAGACAGCCATAAACATGACCAAAATTAATAACAAAATAACCACTACGTGGGATGGCGATAAGGACTGTGGAAAAGGTAAAAACAAGTGAGAGTATGGGTAGTATTGGAGCGTGCCTGGGCGGTCCTTACCGAGAGAGTAACACCCGATAACGACCTGAAGGAAGTGAGCAGGGGGTGACTCGGGAAAGAGAACTCTAGGACAGGGGCCGACAGCTGCAAAACCCCAGAGGCAACAGTGTTTCCTCTTTATGAGGAAAGCAGGACCAAGTAGGAAATGAGGTCAGAGAATTAACATGTGACCAGCTGGCATGAGGCTCAAATGCCATTTTCAAGACTGGTTTTCACTCTGAGTGAGATAGGAAGCCCCTGCAGTTTTAAGCACAGCAGGGACCTACTCTGGTGCAGTAATTTGAATGGAATTGTTCTGGCTGCTGTGTTGAGCACTGATGTAGTGGGAAGCAGGGAGTCCAGTTTAGAGGCTGCTGTGGTCATCGTGGTGAGACATGATGGACCACATGGCAATGCTGGAAATGCTGAGAAGTGGCAGGATTCTGAAACAGGTTAAAGATAACCTGACCAGTTATTGGATGGGGAATGAGAGAAAGAAAGGAGTCAATAATGACTCCAAGATTTTTCACCTGAGAAATTGGATGGATGAAGAGGACTACTAGAGACTGGGGGAGAGGAAGCAAGGAAGATCAGGGTCTCAGATATAGAAATAAGTTCAAAATACCTATTAGGTATCTAAGTAGAGGCGTCAAGAAGGCAACTTTTGAGTCTGGAGAGCTAAGAAGAGCATTAAACTCAGGGTATAAATGTAAGAGTTGTCAACCCACAGACGGTGTTTAGAGCTACAAACTGGTGAGACCACTAAGGGACTGATTACAGAAAGAGAAGGGGTCCAAGTGTTGTGCACTGGGGAACTCCAAAGTTAGGAGTCCAGGGAGATGAGGAGATGCCAGCAAAGGAGACTGAAAAGAGCAACCAGTAAGACAGGAGGGAAACCAAAAAGAACAGAGTTGTGGAAGCCACGAGGGGACGCGGATACTGGAGGAACAATCACATCAGCTGTACCTGAGAGTATGTGTAAAATGAAGACTGAGAATTGAGCCACTGCATTAGGAGTGTGGAGACAATCAGGCACACTGACAAGAGCAGTTTCAGTGAAGTGGTAGGAATAAGAGCCTTGCTGGAGTGAGTTCCAGAGGAGGGTTTTTGTTCTTTTGTTTGCTTGCATTCTGTGTTTTGTGTTGTGTGTTTTTTTTAAGAAAAAGAAAGAACTGAGATGATAACTGGAAGTTAAGTGGATCAAGAGAGGCTTTTGGGTGTTTCGTTTGTTTTAAGGTGGTAGGAAGAACAACATTTTTGTGTGTTGGTAGAAAACTTCCAAGAGAAAAGGAGAAATTTAAAGAGAGAGCGAGGGGGAAGGAGAGAAAGAGAAAGACTTTCTGGAGCAGTTTCCATGGGTGGGAAGGTGGGATGAGATCTGGTGCAGGCCTGTGGGTGGGCGAGATTCACACTCCGCCGTGTAAAGTGCTTACTGTGGTGCTTAGCACTTAGTAAAGGCTCAAAACTGACAGATACTAAACCACCGACCATCAAAGGGGTTTGGCTGACATGATCTCACAGTCCCATGCAGCTACAACATTCAGTAGATTAATAAAAGGAAGCTGAATAGAATACAGACAATGAAATGCAGACATTTAGAAGCAACGCTGAATTGCACTGACCAGCATCTAGGATACTGGTCTAAAGGAAAACAGAAGAAAAGTAGGAAGAGTAAGTGATCATTGTTTTCTTTTGATTCATGAAGTGAGTCAGCCAAAACCAGGCTCCCACAAGCTATTTGACTCCTTGTAGATTCTCTGGGTTAATTAATTAATTAATTATCTTTGCCCTTGAGAAATTCAGCATGATGGAAAACCCCTATCTCTTGCCTCACAAATATTGTGTGGTATAATGTTATTTCCATGCCCTTTTCGTATTCTCCCACTGAGTTTTATACTGATTCACAGAGGCTGGACTGTAGGACAGAGCCATGATAGGGCACCAGACAAAGGAAGGTGGGTGGTGGAAGCATAACCGCCACTTCCGTGGGCAGAAAGTGGGGTTGGAGCAACTACAACCTAAATCGTTTTCCTACAGCTCTGTGCCAGGTACTGGAGGAAACACAGTGTACGTATGGAAAACTTCTCAGTAAATGTGTAGCTTTATGAAACCCATGTATAGTTACTTAACACTAGTATCTTTTAAAAATTCTAATAATTGTGTTTCACTGAGGGCAGGTAACAAATTTCAATGAATCTTAATTCCTCCCTTATTTCAATACAGATTTGAACATGTATTCCTTTGGGGGAAAAAAAAAACAAACCCTGAACCCCTGGATATAAGAAAATCATACTTAAGAAAGCAGCAATTTGACAACACATTATAGTAGAAAAAGCAACTTTTGGAAAACATTAATAAAAATGCGAAAACTCCTAATTGTACAATGGTGAACTCAAAACCAAATCATCGAAAGCTTTAAAAATGCAGGAAAGCCCTAGAAACCCACTGTGGTGACCTACTTTCTCTTTTTTCACAGTTATTCCAATCCAAGGATGGCAATCACTAATGTGATAGAAACAGTGGATTTAGATTTTACTTAACTCGACACTGTGTCTATGATACAGGATTGTCTTTTACAGTTTTTCCATGTTTCAAAAGTATAAAGTTTCTTTCCAAAACTGATCAATAATTTCAGTACGATATGTACGTTCTCCCTGAAACATCTGAGGGGACCCATGGCCAGAATGCATAGAAGCTGACATCTGACTGCTGACTGACAATTATACCAATGCTTGCCACCTGTTGCTCAACCTAATCTGTTGATCTTAGAATTAGGCAAACTATGCCAAATCTGGCCGAGCACTTTTTTTTTTTTTTTGTAAATAAAGTCTTATTTGTTTACTTATTGCCTACAGATGCTTCCGAAAGGCAACGGGGAGTAGGTATGGACCACAAAGCCTAAAATATTTACTGTCTGACCCTTTACCGAAAAAGGTTGCCCAGCCCTGTTTTAACTAATGCCTGGTGTCCTCATTTAGCAGTGTTTGTTTCAGCCGTATTTACATATCCAAATGCTGATGGCAGGAGGAATCAGAGTGTAGAATCAAGCCATCACTTAAGAGTACCCAGCTTCTGTGAATACAGTGTGTGCTGCCCCTCAGAGTGAGATTTTATGTTTTTCCTCAATTTCTTAGCTTGTTAAATGGGTATCTACTAGGGGACAGGCACCAAATGTCAAGTAGAGTGACTTTTTAGGTTGTCACAGGAAGAAAATTTTTCCAAGCGTTTCTATCAAAATGCAAATATTTGAGGTTTACTTGTGCTCCTCTCTAGCCTGATTTTTACAACTTGTTTTCTACCTCATATGTGTTCATGTGACATCAAAACCTGCTAGCTCACTTTATCTTGCTAAACTAGGGCTTTGAAAAATATAAAAGGATTCCTAAAAGATTAGTTATTCTTAAATTACTGTCATTAATTTTGAAATGTCAGTGGGCAGCTTCTTTCCAATAACACATGTGTAAAGAGAGAAATACTGAGCTGAATAATCCTTCAAATGGTATCTTTTTCCCAAGGTTGATCTTTAAGAGTCCTAATTTTTGTCTGTCCTGAGCAAGAATCTAAACATTCTAATTCTTCAGCAGAGCACCCCAGTAAGTTTCCAGCTGCTGTGCCTTAAACAACCTATATTTAGGGGAGGAAAATGTCTAATTCAATTTTCAATGATGTCAAGAAACAACACGTATCTGCAGGCAAAGATAAGAAAAACGTTCAAGGTACACAGTGATAGGTCTGCTTAAATAAACAAACTTTTGGTCCTAGTGATTAGGTACACAGGATTATTATATGTTTAATTGGCCAACGTGACAATTTGGAATTACTTCTAGTCACATTTAATTAGATTTGGAATCTCTGGAGGAAAGAAATAGAGAGGTCTAGCAGAGAAACAGTCATAAAAGTAAACTGTTTTTCCAAAGGGTGCTAAGCAATGAATTAATATCCATTGCACAATAGTTTTTAATATCCTCTCAGCTTAATAAGACTAATGCGATGGTTGTACACACTAAATTCTAAAACTAATTCAATTAAGCACAAAGGCTGGGGGAGGGGAGTGTTTGTTCAATTGGAATTTTTTTATTTTCAATTTTAAGGAGGCTAGTTAAATCAGAGGTGAATAATCTTTAACTTGGGTAAAATCTAAGATATGCTTAAATATACAATAGTTAGCTATCTATGCTCTGCTAGGTTGGAAGGCATTCTAGAGTCCACAAAATACGGGTTACTCTATAAGTGCTCTGAAGCTTAATAAGAGGTAACCAAAACAAAGCATTCTCTCATAGTCTTTAAATATTCTTATACTGTACAAACAAAAATCACACAGAAGACAAATGGCGTGTTCCTTCTCTTATACTTTTAGTTTAGCTACCAAAAAAAAAAAAAAAAAAAGAAAGACCTACTTTCTACATTCTAAAATGTGCCTTCTGCTTTGCTTAATATTAGCCTAGTCTAATTTATACATTACAAAATCTTCTTCAGTATTTATATATACTGCCTGTTATGGTCTTCCTTCTGTCCTATAAATTTGTTTTTAAAAAAAAAATCTGTCCTTGTTCGTAGGAGTGCCATGATTGCTGACTACATGTTCTGGCTCTGTGGAGGAAGTGAACAGTGTATAAGCAAGCTCATCAAACTGTATTGGCAGGTAAAAACTGATGTCCCAACTAGGGAGATGGAGCCCATTTCATTTTTAGAACCAAAATGAAGGATTGGTGCTTCAAAGACTGCTGAAAAAGGTAGCTCTGGGCATATCAATCAGAAGAACACTACTCAGTAGTAATGTATTTATAATGAAGTAGATTTTCGGAGACTAATTTTAAGGGCAAAATTCAAGGTTGTTAACCCTTGGCCCATACTTCAGTTTTACAACCCAATATAAATTTTAGACATCCCAGGAACTAGTTTCCCAGGCATGCTGCTATAATGACATGATCCTCTAAAATATGAACATTGTATTTTCATAGATTCTTCTTGATCTATGACCTGTAAAAGATTGCTAGGAGTAATACCAATTACATAATAAATGAAAATACGGAGATTCATCGTATTTGTGGAGTAACACGCAGTATTTGAATAACAATACAATAACAAACTGCAGATCTTCTTTCTTATTTATTATTCAAAATGGAAGCAAGAAGTCATACCAAAGGTCAACTACATGTCAAGAAGAAAGTCATAATTTCTTAGAATTATAAGAAGTTAGAATTTACTAGTTCCATTTCCTTCACAATGTACAATCCTATCCTATCCTTCTCCCACAAACTGTCAATGACTTTCCACTGAAATAGATTCAAAGTGAAGAGCTCACTTATCTCCAAGAAAAAATTTGCTAATTATTAAACTGTTCTCCTCATTTAAAGTGGATTTCTACTCCCTTAAAACTTCCATCAAGTGGTTTCCAGTGAAGCCACACGGACCAAATGGAAACCCACTTTCAAATGAAATTTTTTCAAATATTTGAAAATCAAGTACAGAAGCCAACTCCACCCCCTATATCTCCTCCTCTCCAGACTGTGTGGGAACTTTTTTCTTTGTATTTCAAAATTGTTTAATTTAATTGAATATGAACTTTTCAACCAAATAGAATAAGAGGTGCTAAAACACTATGAAAGTGAGAAATAATTGTCAACAATCTTCTGCTGCTTCTTGATTTTTCCCAGATTTTCACTACTGTGCCTTGGCCACTAGCTTTCTGTCCCTATATCACATGTTATCTTCATTGGACAATATAGTATTAGGTTTACCATATAACATTCTCAGTAATTTATATAGTTCCATCTAAATATTTAGAGCTCAATTTACCTATTGTAAAAATAAAGATTTAAATTAGTCCTAATATAAGTAAGTAACCTGTAAGTTGACCTTCAAGTAGAAAAAAGTTTAATCTCAGAAAAAAATTATTAATTTGCTGATAAGTTTGAGACTTTTCTGCAGGAATCTGGAACACACAAGACAGTAGTAGTTGCTAATATGTACGTAAGTAAATAGCAGTAAAGAATTGCTAGATGTGAAAAATAAGCAAATAATATGGGCTATAGACATAGTAGAGAAAGAGGTAGTTTTATTAAAGAATTTCAGAGGCTTTTGGAAAAAGGTAGGAAAGGAGCTGAATCTTAAGGGTTAGATGATATTAAGCAGGCCTGACATATATACTAGGTCCCAAATGAATGTTTTAATTTATTCATTCATTAAACAAACATATATTGAGTGCCTATTATGTGTTCTACATTGAACCAGGAAAAATAGATCCAATGTTGGATCTATTTTTGTAAATAAGTTTTGTAAATAAATGTTTTTTCTGTTTCCTTTAACCTTCAGAATGCATTAGTACCCCTATTTTACTTATCTCAAACTAAAAATAAATAACCTCTACTTACCAACACATCCATGTTTGCTATACAAAAAAGGAATAAAACTAATACTACTATTTTACTATTCTGCACTAATAAAAGATAATTTTTAAAAAACCTAGTTGTCTTTGTATTCTCTTTTTCTTCTTTAATTTGAAACAACTTGGTTATTGAAAAAGGATCCTTGTCTGGAAGTCATGTGTGATCCAGTACAAGTTCTAACAGCAACATCTAACCTAAAAAGCAAGCTAGTTTCTGGAGGAGCTTCAGCTAAAAAATAAGAAATGACCAGCATAAGGTGTTTGAGAAGGTCTGTTCTTAAAGCCCATTTCAGCTCTAAAATCTTATATTATCAGGCACATCCAAATACGATGTCACACTACCTACTGAATGGGAGAAAATATTTGCAAATGATATGATCAATAAGGGATTTATATCCAAAATATATAAACATCTCATACAACTCAACATCAAAAAACAAACAACCCAATTAAAAAATGAGCAGAAGACCTGAATAGACATTTTTCCAAAGAAGACATGCAGATGACCAGTAGGCACATGAAAAGATGCTCAACATCACTACCAGGGAAATGCAAATCAAAACTGCAATGAGAGATGACCTCACATCTGTCAGATTGGCTACCATCAAAAAAAAAAAAAACAAACACAAATAACAAATGTTGGCAAGGATGTAAAAAAAAGAGGAAGCCTCATACACTGTTGCTGGAAACATAAATTGGTGCAGCCACTGCAGAAAACAGTGTGGAGGTTTCTCAAAGAACTAAAAACAGAACTACCATATGACCCAGCAGTTCCACTCCTGGGTATACATACAAAAAGAAACAAAACCACTAATTCAAAAGGATACATACACTCCAATGTTCATAGCAGCATTATGTACAATTGCCAAGATATGGAAGCAACCTAAATGTCTATCAACAAATGAATGGATAAAGAATATGCGACATATATATACACCATGGAATACTACTCAGCCATAAAAAAGAATGAAAATTTTGCCATTTGCAGCACCATGGATGGACCTGGAGGGTATTACGCTAAGTGAAATAAGTCAGACAAAGAAAGACAAATACAGTATGATATCACTTATATGTGGAATCTAAAAAATACAACAAACTAGAGAAGATAACAAAAAAGCAGCAGACTCACAGATATAGAGAACAAACTAGAGGTTAGTTAACAGTGGGGAGAGGGAAGGGGCAATGTAGGGCAGGAATTAAGATGTACAAACTATAATGTATAAAATAAGCTACAAGGATATATTTATAGCACAGGGAATACAGCTAATATTTTATAATAACTATAAATGGGCATAACCTTTAATAATTGTGAATCACTACATTCTTATACACCTGTAACTTAAAATATTGTACATCAACTATACTTCAATAAAAAAAATACGTGTCACAAAATTTAAGGAAAAAAAGTAACAGAATTAGAAAAGGCATCCTGAAGATAAGTTTCATGAACTAAACTCCTCTAACTAGCCCCAACATCAGCTTAGCATACCACACCAATGTCTCAACAGTTATATATTTCTTTCTGCTAGCCAGTCTCTCCCTCATCTTAATTCAAATGCATATATCTCCCCACTCCCCAAACCGTGCTCTGTTCTAAATCAAAAGTAGGTTTTGGAATATTGCCAGAGTCCCCAGTTCATATCAACTTTAAAGACAGGGCTGCCTCAAACCACCATGGCAATTACACTGTTGAATGTAAAAATGCCCTACACATCAGAGGGTAGAAATTATGTCTGCATGTATATTGTAGACAGCCATTAAAACTGAAGAGACTGAACAGAGGGGCTATTTTCACTATCTTTGTAAGTGGAGAAGTTACTATATATCTGCCTCTCAACCACATACAATCCCTACCACCCTGGCCAGTTATTCATTTAGTGATCTTAAACAGGAAATGGAAATTTCAGAATGTAAAAATTTGAGAACCAGTCTACACTTACTCTCCTACATTACTGACTTACAAACTCTCAAATGCAGAAAAATAGACCATTGCTTTGGTGAGCTCAAGAACACCTTTCAGCTGTATTAGGACTATTTTTCATATCATCAACTCAGCAAGAAAAAAAAAAGGCATAAAGCTCTATACTATATGATAGCTCATACTGGGATATATCACTTTGAATAAAAGTGTTTGCACATGTTATTCTACAATAGTATCACCTCTGCAGAACTAGAGAGGGTTGGAAATAACTTGTCAACCGTACTTGCATTCATGCTTCTGTTACCTGACACTCATCTTCTGTTATCAGCCACTCTCTTCTTCTCAAACACCCTCAGACTTCATCACAATTCTGAACTAATTAGCAAAAACAGAAAGTCCCTAGTCAGGCTGGAAATTAGCCATTTTGAAGCAGTGATTCTTGTGTATTTGAATATTGCTCCTGAAGTAATAGTATTATTCCAAGAAGAATTTTAGAGTAAACTCTAGTGCACTTCCCAAGGCCCCAGTCCCTTAGATCCAGGACTAGATTTAATAGCGCCAAGAGCAGAGCTAGATTTAATAGCACCAAAAAACAAAACCAAACAAGGCATCCTCTTCCACGCCTGTTTACTTTTCCTGTTTTCTCACCTTTGTTTTCAGCCCTGTTCTCAGCTGTGTGGGTTATCTTACGTGCAGCTTTATCTCCTGCAACGTGAGGAACAGAACCAACTCTGGTCTGCATCACTTAGCAAAGTGGAGTGAAAAAAGGCAGTAACAGCTAATTTTGTTGCAGAACTCCCACCAACCAAGTACAGAGCAACCGCACTAAACAGGGGCAAGCTGCCTGATCAGCTCATGCCCTACTTTGACTGTTCTTTTTAAATTCTTTCTTTTTTTCCTTTCTTTCTTTCAGTCACAAACCCCTCTGAGAGTCTGATTCAGATGACAAGCATCAACTAGAAAATACTCATAAACACATACACAGAAGAAATGTGCTTCTTACTTATCAACTTGCATTGGAAATTGATCTACACCTAGTTCCTAAAGCAGCATTGACAGAGAATCATGGCTTTTCCACGCTTGTGAGAAGGTTATACAATTTTTCTAGAATAAGAACCTGAAATACCATATTTGACACTGCATCAGTGTCAACGTTCCATTTGAGGGCAATAAGAGGTAAAATTCTGCTTCACAAAGTCTCTAGTAGCAAATGGAGTCAGAGCTCCTGTAGCTCACGATATCTCATGTGCTTCATGTGTCAAGAAATCCCCGAATTCATGTTACATCATTTCCTTTGTCCTCAGATTATCTTTATTAACTCTTTAACATCAAGGCTATCTCTGTCAGCAATGGGTTTCAATTTTAAAGTCATCTGGACAAAAAGTGACCTTCATAAGAGATAAGCCATTTGCAGAGTGTCTGTAGATTTTTGTCCCCAGAAACTCTTAAGACTTTGTCAGTCTCACCTTCAGCATTGGAAAATTCATCTTTTTCATCCAGTCACCTCATTTAGAATAGAAGCCCAACCAAAAAAGCTCATTATTCTTCAGCAATATTTCTGATAGTAAATTCAGCATTTCAATCAAAAGATTTGCCTCATTTATGTGACTAAGATATGAGCCATTATAAAGCTAGTCCTAGAATGAACTTCTCACCACCAATTTGTTCTAAGATGGGGTTTTCTTTTCTCTTAAAAATTTTAAGGAATTAACCAAACCAAATCTCTCCTAAATCTCTTCTCTGGATTGCCAACAAAATTCTCTCATAGAAAAGAATCTCATGGGGTGCTCTTGTATCTTGACAAAGATTTACTGAAAAGGCACTGATTTGAGTTCTTGGCTCTGAGGAAGTTGAAGGTTTTCACAGAAGTAGAAAGACCTCTTTGGGGATTGTTGGAAGGGTTGTTGACACCAACACAAGCCCATGTAAAAAGCCTGACATGTGGAGCATCTTTCCTCAGTGAAGCAGCAGAAGCTGAGGCAGTGCCAACTTCTCGGGTCCTCCATCTGTGCAGAGAATACCAAGACTTTCCATCCAATTCAAGTTGTATTTGGCAATGAAATGTGCACCATCTTACAGATATCAATGGCCTAAATGGTTTCCAAAGAGAGCTCACCAAAAAGAAATATTTCAAAGGACAAAATCAGGAGCTGGCAGCACTGACAAACTAAAGATTTTCCCCAGGGACATGCTTGAGCAAGATGGTGCATAGTGTGTAGTCCCCTAAGGCCCTTCCATGGCTTTCAGGGGTTCACAGACCACAGGATAAGACCCTTGCACTACTCTTTGCAACAGCCCCTTTTCTCTTTGGTATTGGGCCTAACGGGAGAGATTTACTGCTTCCAGCACTCTAAGTGAAAAACAGCACCCAGAATGATAGTGTCATGTAGTGCCTCCTCCAACCGCACTGCAGTCATTCAAGCTGGAAACCTTTCCAATCCAGTGTCTCCAGACTCCTCTTAATTAAGTGGATAGCTTTCTTCTCTACTCTCAGATTGTATCTGTCACTCATTCTCATTCAGCAAATATTTATGAAGCACTCATTAGTGACTGCATTAGGCACTGTGCTATGTAGGGGAAATACAGCAGTGAACAAAACAGACATCACCTTGTTTCAAAAGCAATATAATTCCAGCACAAAATATTTACAAAGAAAAACAACTAGTACTTAAATTAGACACCCCTTCTTAATCTGGTTTTCTTCTATAGTACCATCAAAGTGAATTGCAAAAAGCAGCTTAGTAAACATATATGTTAAGTTAATCAGTCAACCAAATTAAATACTGGTTTTGCATGAAACTCAAACCAATAAAGTTGAGAATTTGGAATAGTTGTTTTGTTTTCAATTTAAAAATTCAGTCCTTGTATTAATTTGACAAGTATGTGTGTGTGTGTCTGTGTGTTTTAAATTCTAAATTGTGGATACCTTTTGTGCTTTAGTTGAGTTTGGGATTCATCAGAATATTTGGAGAAGACTGCCTTTTTCCAGAAGTTTTTTACTTCACTGATTTCTGTGCTCACAAATTTTTCCATGCAAATTCTAAGGTTTTAGCTATTAGCTTCTTCTTTCACAAGTAGCTATCAAGGTAGCAGCACGCTAATGCATTTCTGTGCACTAACCAGAGAATGGTGTAGGACAGCTTAACACTGAACGGAAGCTGATCTCTTAGGCTACCTTTTTCATTCCAGTTCTTTGTTTATCTTCTTGATAGGGTAAAATCATTCCAGTATTAGTCATTTACCTGGTAAAATGTGTGATATCTCAACCTCCAAATAAAAATAAGATCTTCAACATGAAATTACAGGCAAAGTAAGGTCAAGGATCCACCAAAAAAAAAAATTTATCTTTAAAAAAAACAAAAATTTATTATCTTTAACAAAACACCTACATGTTCAGGAGAAGGGAAAAAAATGTGTTCTCTCTAAAGATTTGCTTCCCTGTGAAAAATTTTTCCACAGAGAGAACAAAATAGAAGTACCATATGAGCATTTCTCTTAATGGCCTACGTTTATAGTCTATTTATTTGGCCGGTCAAGCAGAGAGTTTATAAAATATTTGGACAGGAAGTGTCTGAGAACAAGTAAGGGATTATAGTATTTAGATCAGATATAATTTGAGAAGCGCCAAAGCCACTCACCTAAAAATATTTTCCCTATCAATTGCCATATATTGTGCTTAAATTCCCACCATTTGGCATTAAGTCTCTAGTCCTCCCCAAGTAATATGAAAAAGAAATCTTAAAAAAAAGAAATTTTATCTAGAAGTGTTTAACCTGTTAATTGGTGACCCCTTGACACAGGTGTGGGAATTAGTTTGAGACTTTCTTAGTCTCTTCGGAAACATGAAAACAGAATCCTGAAGGTACACGATGGAAGGAAAGGTAAGCTCTGATGAGGAAAGGTGACCGTGCTCTGGAATACAGGGAAAGTAGACTGAACAGAAGGACCTTATGAAGCTCATGGGTATCTGTGCTTAACTCAGTGGAGGAAAGGAAGCAAAAGGAAACAGGCAATGTAAAGCAGTAAATGAGATCAAGCCTAAGAGTCATGATATATAACTTAAATAGTTTCAATGCAAGGATTCAATTTTGGATGAAGTCGCTTCATTCCTGTATTAGTCAGCTACTGCTACAATAATACTATATAACAAATCACTCTGAGACCCAGTGACTTATAATAATAAGCCAGTTAGCTTGGGTTTGTCTGATCTAGGCTGGTCTTAGCTGGGCTCTGCTAAGCTTACCTCTAAGCTGCAAAGAGGCCCAAGTGTGATCCACATGTCTCTTATCCTCCTTTGACCTGTAACTACTTGATGTCTGTTCTTACAGCAAAATGCAGGATTCTGAGAGTAAGCAAAACCAGTAAGGCACATTTTAAGCCTCTGCTCCCGCCATGCTTGCTAACATCCCATTAGCCAAAGAAAACCATATGGTCAAGCCCAAGGACAAGGAGTAAGACTCTTCTGCTTACTGCAAAGCCATGACAAAGCTGTGGATGTGATATCGTTTTAGGGAGGGAGCAAGTTGAGATCAACAACTCAATCTACCACAACTGCTCTAGACTTTAGTTTATACTGTTTTATGATGACGAAGTTGGCTTAGGAAAATGGTTCTCAAACACTGGTCTAGTGACCATCTGTATAAGAGTCACTTGGGAAAACATCTGAAATATTGGATTCCCAGAGTTGAGTGAGGGCCTAAAAGTCATATTTGTCTACTGCCCCTTCCAGGTGATTCTGATGCACAACCATGGGCTAGATGTTCTCTGAGACCATTTATAATTTTTTAAGTTAATGACCAATTCAGCCAACCATGGAGTTTATGCAGGACTTTCCTAGGTGCAAAGGTAGAGTGGCCAACGAGCTGTAAAGGTGATGTTGACTACCTGAAAATGCCACAGATATAATCCACAAGCCCCAGATTCCTCCCCTCCTACATGCTCCACTCTAGAAATGCCCCCAGTAAGTGAGGCAAACCGTGCTTCCATTTTTAAACATCAACAACTGCTCTCCCCTTCTCGCCATGATATAAGTCAGGTTTTCCTGCCCACCTCCCATCCCCAAAGCAAATTCCTTGGCTGCCTCAGGGTCCTCTCTTGCATTCAATGTTATATCTAGACAACAATGGGCATCCTTGCAATGTTTTTTAGTCACCTGCCTACAAAGAGACTTGTCCATTAAGCTAGGTAATATTAAAATTCTCATTTCATGAATTCTCATATTTTTCAGTCAGAAGGCAGGCTAAAGAGGAAGCATCCAAATTAAGATGAGAGGTATAAGAGAGCTGCTTTTCCTGGGTCTTGGAAAAAGATAAATGTAGAAATGAATTTCTCCTCTAATTATTCATTCCTGTTTATATATTCTTTAATGATATGTTTCTATGGTTACCAGCGTTGTTAAACGCTGCCTGTGTTTCATTTTGCTTTGATGCTATTTGAGGTAGTGTGCCAGGAGGCGAGGTTCACTTTTAAATGAAAGATATAATTGAGGCATCTATTCGATACAAGGTTGAGTGTTCCCAGAAAGGAGATAGTGACCGTGACATTATTTTCCGTTTGTACAGTTTTGTGTGGTTTTTCTATGGATGGTCTGTGAGAGTCTCAGGCATTGGGAAGGAAGGAAGAAAGGAAGGAAATGGAGGAAGAAGAGAGGGAGGGAGGGAGGGAGAAAGGAACCTGAACCATGCACATGTTAAATCCACACGTACGTATCAGTGCGGGTATACGTATTTGGTGGCACTGATTTGGCCAGACCGTCAAGTGGGTGAGGCTGCGTCTCCCTGCCCCCACCTCCCTCCTCACCGCACTGTCCCTCTTCCTCAGTCCCACACAACCATGGCAAGAGCCAAAGCTGTCTTTGAAAAATGAGTCGAACATTCAGTTACTTCCCCTCAGTGTGAATTCTAGTCCGAGTGCCACCTTTTCGGAGGTTGTCTGCCTTCAGAGCCCTAATTGTCACTGAGAAATAAACAGATCTGTCTCCTGCTAAAACAGTGTCAGACATCCAGGTCAGGGAAGAATTGGGGGACGGTGCCTCAGAATGTGCCCTGCAGGGGGCAGCACACTTCACTCGGGCCTCAGCCCTACCGGCTGCAAGAGTGGCGTCACCGCAGGCAAGAAAATTAATCCTCACCCACTCCTGAGAAATAGCTACTTAATACTCTTCTTCAGAAATATATATATATTTTTTTCATGGTGCTGGTTCAGTTTTGCAGTAATAACCATAGGTGATTATTAAATAGAGTCAGCTTTTCCTTTTCTTTTTTTCCCCTTCCTAAAAAGCTTTTTGGGTTTCCGACAGTTCTCAAGGGAGAAAAAAAAAAAGTTACTTCTAAATTTCTTTTTCTTTTTTTCTCATTTGAAAATGATGTGGGTTTCCGAGATCTAAGGCAATCCGAGCCTTCTTTTACTTCAACAAATTTAGGTCTAGCCACTTGACTCCCAGAAGTCCTGTGGCTATTCTGCTAGGTTGCCATGAGGTTATTTTGTTCACATAGAGGCTTGCCTTCCAGTTTAAATTTGTGAACTTGTTGATTCCTTCTTTGTTTTTGTTTGCATCCGAAAATCAAAAATTGTTACGAGCAAAACCAAATTTAGAGAGGTTTATGGTTATCTTTTATATTTCCCATAGATTTTTTATGGGTTATTGATTTACAACCTTGCAGAGAAATTGAGGTCACTTTTTTTTTAGCAGTTGGAGATGTGGAATAACTATTCCATGAAATCATGAAATATTTTAAGCTGTGTGCACCCAGGTATAAGATAATCAGTAAAGCTCAAAGCTTTTAATGTTTTTATTTATATTCAGCCATTCTTTCAGTGGTGTTGCACACCAATTAAAAATCAATTCTCCTCTTTTCTTGAAGTCATATGATTGTATTTTCCTCACTAATTTTTTAACATTGCCTACCCTTCCTGTGCCATAGTTCCTGGTGGAATCACTTCTTTTTCATAATCTCCCCTCTTCCAAATAATGAGACCTTGGCATTTTAAATATCAACTTCTAACATGCAGTATGGTTAACTTTTTTTCAGGATCATAAAGTAACTGTTAACCTAACCTATTTTTATCCAAGAAAGTACAGGTGCTATTTTATATGGCACGGTCTAAACTAGGACTTAGCAACGTACAAAAGACAGTAATAAACCTCCAGAAGACTTTGGGAGGACTATTTCAAGCCCAAACCTAAAGGGATGGAAAACATCATAATTAGCATGGAAAGTCTTCATTTTATTTATTCTTTATCAGGTGGAGGTGGGCCTGCTTTAACATTCACATATAAGACACAAATCAGAGATAAAACTAGAGACTCGACAGATAACCTGGAAGTAGCGTGGCAGGTCTCTTGAAGACAGCATTTCATTTCATTTCGTATCACTTGAAGTTGTCATGTGTTTTTGTTGTCACAGAGTGTATGTGCATGTGTGCGTGCATGTGTATGTATACACTTTTTTATATACACACTCTGACAAGCCTGTTACATTTCTCAGTAGCAATTATCCCCCTTCTGAGACATCTTGATGACGGGAAGGTATTTATAGGGGGACATTTGCCCCATAATATCATTCTCCTGTAACCCGTTGCCTTCTAAAATACAAAGTCCTCGGTAAGGAGCTACAGCCCAGAAAAGATTAATTAAAGGCAAATGAAAGACATAGGAAGAAAAAGAAGAGGTATCTGGTGTCTAGGCAAGATTGAAACTTGAGGGAGAAAAGAAATTCCGGGGAGGTAGGTGTACACCAAGGACAAACTTTGAGTAATGGACTCTAGCACTATAGGCACATTTCTACACAGCACAGTAGCCCCTTTCACTGGCTTCCAGATAGATCAACACCCGTCTTTGGTCTGCGCACCACCAGGGCCATGGAGCTACTTGCTTCCAAAATGACCAGTTCTCTCGCTGGAAGGCTCTATCTATTAGAACTTTTTTCCTCCTGCTAAGGATTCTTATATTTGTAATCCCGTCTTAGGGCTGAACAGGGCTATCGACCTCATTTATGAGTCCGCGTGGCATAAATGGCTCAGAGGACAAGGCTCCGACTGATATAAAACTGACTTGAATCCCAGCTCGGTCACTAAGCAGCCATGAGACCTCCTACATCTTGTAATAGATAAAGACTGAGGTTTTCTCATTTGTTAAGTGGGATAATAATGCTTGTTTTCCAGTGTTGCCTTAACAAATAAACAAAATAATATATCTATAGCACTTTGCCAATGCACAGTGAACACATTTAATTAATTAATGAGTTTTCCAGATTTATCAGTAAATTATCAACAAAACCTACACAGGCAGAGTACAAGCGCAGGTTCCTCTCTGGTAACAGTTCGTCCGTACAACCTAAGTCTTGTCTCCAAATTAAACATCCTTGGACTCTTTCAACCTCTTCTCCAATACACACTTTTTTCAAGGGCACCTTGAGTTTTCCACTCAAAGTCATCTTACGTAGTAACCCAAGAGATAAGACAAACTCTTGGTGGAAAAAACAGTACAAGTCTGGGAACCCAGTTACCGAGTTCTTGTCCCAATCTTACCATTAAATCTACTGTGTGTACCAGCAAGCCACACCCAATCTAAAAGCACCAGTCAAGAAATACAATCAGAAATAACATACTTACCATTAAGGAAAGGAATACCTACTTTTGTAAAACTAAATGAAGCATAGAGATGAAATGTACAATGACAAAAAAGGGTTCAAACTGCGTTGACATTTACCACTGAACACAGAGGCTAAAGCTCATTAGCAATACCCAGTTGTGCTTATGAAATAATTACCAGTAAAGCAGCTACGTATTCCTGTGATACCTTTTGGTGATTCATTTTAAGTCATCAAGAATGAAAGCTCTGTGGGATCCTAAAGAGTCTGGAGGCTGCTGAAACCCACACTTGTAGTTCTGAGTTTCTATCTGTTGGTGTTTCTCTAATGTGCAAGCATAAAATTATTCAGGGTCTTTAGAACAAGAACACACTTTAAATTCTATTTATAAATTATATGTGCTTTGCCATTAAATAAGCTAGACCAACCCAAGCACATTATTAACTTCCCCTATCAAGGAGCCTTTCATTTAATTTTTGTAAATATTTCTCTTTGAGACAGGCATGCTAAATGATAGCATATCCTAAATCTAATGAGCAGCCAGTGGACAAAACAGTCTTATTGTGGCCAGTAGGTGTGAAGGATGAATATTCTGTTTTGTGTTAGGATTACTGTAATGAGGGGATCTTGACCTGGTTTAGTTTTGATGTGGCCTATTTGTTTCTTTTTTAGCATTAAAGTCAAATTTTTCTTGTCTTTGAAGACAGGGATAAGATAATCATGGAAAAAGAAAGAGGAAAGTAATATTTGATATTATACAATTTAATTACGATAAAAATTCAGTGTAAGACAAAGTACTGGCTTAGAAGACTTGTGTTCTTGTCTTGCTTCTGTCTCTTAATTTTCTGACCTCATGTGACTCACCAGAACTAACAAGTCTCATTTCCTTGGTAACAGTTGAGTGATTTTAAAATAATACCTGAGCCCCCTTCCATCTCTTTAGTTCCATGCTGAAGGGACATGGAAATAAAATTGTGCTACAAAATATAAATGATTAAAAATTAATACAGAGTAAATTTGGGGCATTAAATGCTGAAGTTATTCAGCTAATGGAAGTATATAATCACAACCTTAACCCTAATCCTAATCAGACTGGATAGTGAACACTGGAGTGCACGTGCGCACGCGCGCAGACACAGACACACACACACACACACACACAAAATATATGGACACACACACACATGTATATGTTCCAAAATTCTATAGCACTCACATACACTGCAAAACTAAGGTAAATTAAATACTTTAGAATTTAAAATGGTATTTACCATGACTGTTTTTAAACAGGATAGGTTGCAAAGTAAAGAACTCAAAATAGCTATTAAAAATTTGCTTACCTTGGTACAAGTAACCTGTCTGTACAATATTTGGTTAATTTCCAGAAAATGCAAGTAAAAATTAAATATCTTGATTTAAACTGCATGGAGATATTTATAATTTTCACACCACTGGGCTAATAAATGTAATGGCACAGCTGACAAATCTTTCCTTATATTAGAAAAATACAGAACTTATAGTGAAGGTTGCTTAATAAAAGAACTCTGGTAAATCCAAGGCAATATTTCAGCATTAAAATGTCGATCATGAAGGCAGGGGCAAACAATTAATTATTACATATTTTATTCTGACATATTATATTAATAAAATCATCGTTAAAATGTCAATCTTGGCTATTGCATAAATGATATTATGAAGAGGTTTATAAGTAAGTCTCAGGTATGGTCTGCTCTTTAGGGAAATCTGCTCATTAGGTTGAATCTAAATTTCAAAGAAAACTGAAATCTTTCAAATTAAATCCCGATATGTTTAAAAGGATCAAAATTGGAAAATATTGCTCAAATTTTTTATTTTTCCATTTTCTAGAAAATTCTAATCATCATTCAAAATTTATCATTAATGATAAAGAGCCATATTGACCACTAAGGACTAAAGGTTCCCATCTCAACCATTTATCGGTTGAAAGTATAGCAGTGCTTCCTTTGAATGTAATAATGTTAACTCTGAAGATAAAACAATACAATCATAATATTCATCCAATAGTACTACTCACTTAGATGAACTTTAGGAGGATTAAAAGCATTTATCACACTGCTAAATGGGAAGTTATTTTATTTTAAAATACCATCTTTTTCTTTATTTTTTAAAATAATACATAAAGCTTAGTGGGGAAAAATGGATTATGGGGAAGATTCCAATTTTCCCTTATTATTGTTTATGTATTAAGGTAGACTAACTGCTACAATAACTCCAAAATATCAGTAAGTTAAAACAATAAAGGCTGATTTCTCACTCACACTGCAGTCCAATGTGGGTGTTGCTGGTTGGTCCTCCTCCAGTCAGCAACAGGAGAACCCATATTCCTTCCATCCTGTAGCTACGCCTTCCTCCATGTCCTGGGAGTCCTCCCTCTTTAGGCAGCTGATAAGGAAAGAAAATAAGAGATCACACTAGGGGAGGTTTTATGTGCTAACCCTGGGAAGAACATCATTCCTGCCTACATTCCACTGGCCCACATGGCCACACCTAACTGCAAGGGAACATGCCCAACCAAGTGCCCAGGACACACAGACAGACGTGTTCTAAAATCCTACAGCACTCATGTGCACCGCACAACTAAAGTAAATGAAATACTTTAGAGTTTAAAATAATATTTATTATGACTGCTTTTAAATAGGAGGGTAAAACCCAGGAGGTAAAGCCCTAATTTTCAAAAGAGAAAGTGAAATACAATATTTGAGACTCCAATTTTAAATTCTATAGAATTAAAAAGCCATTAATCCTTAGAAAAGTCACTTCTGCCTCTCCAAGTCATTTAAGTCATCTCCAATTCAACGAATTGAGCTGGAAAATTCCCAAGGTTCTTTCCAGATCTAATCTTGTAAGTGAAGCAATTTACTGCAATTATGGTCAACCCTGATATTGGGAGCATTAAAGGAATAATTTGATAATAATCTGTAATAATTTTATCACATTTTCTAATTAGTTGTGACAGGAATTCTACTCACTGAACCACCAACACTGGACACACAGTTTAAAGGTCACAATTTATCCAAAGCCTCCAGCAAAAAGATAAGGAAAAAAATGTCATAATCCTATCATCCTGAAAATGTTTGAGGTTTATGGTTACTGCAAGATTTATCCTGGGCACTTTGACTGCTCTTAAAAATTTACCAGGAAGAACCACCCACCTTAGGTTTAGAGGAAGATAAATCTGATTTTTTTTCTCTTTTGCTAGTCATCTTTTCCCTGTACTTTGATTGCTTCCCTTTACTCTTGATCCTCTCACCTGTCTCTCCCACACATAGTCTTTCTTGTTACATAGTTATCCTGGGAAGTTGATTTCTGAGGGAGCAAAGGGTTCTTTTGATTAGCTAAAGTATAAGGAGAAATTATTATGTTACTGTCTGCAGAGGAAATGAGTTTCCCACATACACTCTTGGTTCATGTAACAATAAGCTTTAAAACGTGATAAACATGAGGAAAATAATAGAGAGTTATTAGGACCCCCAAATGCAAACACCTAATTTCAAAGTTTATGTTTGTGTAGCAGCAAAGAAAGCATAATTAATAACAGTGTACGCTTAACAACAGGACACGTGGACTGATTGTTTTCCCCATTCTCTGCACACGTGCAACATTTATTGACACCAGAGAAATGTCATGCACTGGGAAAGAACGCCTCAACTGCAGAAAATTTTTGTCAAATTGAAAACTATCATTTGAAACTTTCGTTTTTAGCATGGCTTACTTGTTACAAGCTGCAATTTCTCATCTGGACACTTAATTTATTTTCAAAATCAAGGAAAATCTTTGATGAAGAAAGGGAAATTAAAATTTTTATTTTAACGTCTCTGATTATTACAAAACATTCCAGCTTTTAAAATCTTTATATTTTAAAATTTCAATCTGTGTATATTGGACTCTTCATGAAAGACAAGCCCAATTCTAAATTATCAAATTATTACCATCACAAGATGAAAACCTGATATTTTGTTGTCCGGCCAAAAGCAGTCCAAAATTCCCACTATTTTAAATAATAAATATTATAACATTTATAATTATAATGTAATAAATATTTTAAAGCTAATTTTTTCTAAATCGATTCACTAATGAGTTATTCAATAATGTACCAGAAATATTTAAATATACATGAATATATATACTTATTTATTTATAATATTACTCCTTTCCTTTATAAGAGCAATGTGAGACAGGTTCAAAGTCTCAAGATTGTCTATCTCTAGAAAAACAAAAATATTAATATATTAAAACATAGCGAGGATGTGTCAGGATCTGGAGCAAAGATAATCTGTATTTTCACGTCTACTCTATGTTGCAGTATTTCTTCTTGGGGCTGTAACAATTTCCTTTGAGAAGGTATCTTCAGTGGAGAATCCAATCCCTATTCTTGTATACACACTCTGCTTACTCACCTACTTCCTTAATCATCTTCAGGATTGAGGGCAGAAGCCACAGAAGAACCCCATTTCTATTGGCTCTGAGTGGGAAGAGAGGGAGGCCATGCTCCAGCACATACCCTCCTCAGCGGAGAGCCCCGTGGAAGCCTGGATGCCACGCCTTCAGCATCAAGCCAAGAGCACAATGTCGTAAACGAGCAAATCAGGCTGCCACACAAAGCCCACACTTTTGCCACATGCAAAAAAGCTGATGTAGGCTCTTGGGCATCAGTCTTTCTGCCCTGCTGTGAGATGGCTTAGCAAAGTGATCCTGCCAGCAGTCACTTATGCTGCCAGCAGCTGTAAAAGAAATGGGATAGAGAGACTGTTTTTCTTCTGTCCTGGCCTTACTGGGATACCCTTAATATCTTTCTGGAAGCAAACTAGAGGGTTAAATAACTTCACTGAAGTTTTTGATCCAGAATTTAAGGCAAAATACCCTTCCCCAAGATATTCAGAGAGACCATCAGAAAAGTTATTATTTTTTAATGGAGATACCAGGATTGAACCTAGGATCTACCACTGAAATATGACCCACCTGAGATATGACCCACCTGCCCCCTATTTGAGTGTTAGGAAGTATTATGGGTTGAATCATGTTCCCCTAAAAAATTTATAGGCTGAAGTCCTAATCCCAAGATGCAGATTGTGATTGTATTTGCAAATAGAGTTTTTAAAGAGGTAATTAAGGTAAAATTGAGGTCTTTAAGTGAGACTCAATCCAATATGACTGGTATCCTTATAAGAGGAGAGTAGAATACAGACACACACAGAGGAAACACCTTGCAAAGACACAGGAGATCTACAAGCTAAAGAGAGAGGTCTAAGAAGAAATCAACCCTGCAGATACCTCTGGAACTATGAGAAAATTAATTCCTGTTATTTAAGCCACTCAGTCTGTGATACTTTCATATGGCAACCCTAGCAAACTAATACAAGAACTAACAGCTTACAAAAGGCAGTAAAGTAAGATTGTGACCTTAGAACCAAGGTCCAGAGCAGCTTCCTTCTTCGGTACCTCACTCAACACACATCCAGGTATGACTATTTACTCTTTTGGTCTGGACAGGCCATCCCAGAATTCGTTCCAGCAATGAACATATGTAAGCACCAAGCTGGAAAAAATATTCCATGTCATATAAAGGATCTTTATTTTTGCTGGAAGACTGGAACCTGGTACCTAAATAGCTTAAGTTCTTAATTCACATCTCTGAATGCCAGACCTGCTGCATGCATCGTCCTTGTTCATCCTTCCAAATAGCACCCGGCACTCAGCATCAAGCCCAGCTGCACACTCACAACCATCGCTGCATAACCCATCACTACCTCTAGCTAAGTGCTGGCTCTGACTTTGGTGTCAAAATTGTACGCTTTGTTCCCCCTCTGGTTCCTCACACCTGCAAAGGACACTGTTGTGGGCAGTGTAAGTTCTTTCCCTCAGCCATCAGAAATTTGTCCCTCAACAAGTTTAAATTAGAAATTAGAAAATGGATCATGAGCCATCAAAGTCACTGAGGAATGAAGTAAGTAATCAACAAGTTAAATCAGCCTTCCAGTTTAAAATCAACTCCTTACGGCTTTTAATATTAGTTTAAAACTTCTTTCCAAAATACCTTGCCAGTAATAATATAAATTGCTGTGTGTTAAATGATGTTTTTCTTTGTTGGAAAGTTCAAATCTATTATTTTTTCTTATTGGTTATTGGCACTCAGTTGTCTGTGAAAAAATGTATTCCTATAAATAAATATGGATTTTTATAATATGCTATTTTCAGAAAAATGAGATGACTATAGATAGTAGACACTTCCACTTTTTATCCAATGCTCAACCCTCGTTAGAAGGAAACGTTGTAGAAAGGAATAAATTCCTTTTAAAATTTCACATAAATTTCCTTTTGGTCTGTTTCAAATACTAATGGACCAAGTTAAAACAGGAAGCTCAGAGTGACAGCAGGCTTTATCAAGAAAGATACTGTAGATGAGCAAAGAAAATTTAAAGAAATTCTTAAATAGCTGAATTCATCCCAAATGGCTCTTGTGATCTGGAGGAAAAGGAAGTTTTGCTGGGAGGAAGTTGAGAAACAATTTTTTTTTTTAATACCTAAAGGCTTTGCCAGGTATTGGAAGAAAGAAAATATATAGTTTGTCTAGTTAGCCATGTTATTTATAGATAATACTTACAATCTAGATATTTCAACTAGTTTTTTAAAGTACAAATTGCTCTACAGTGTTTGTTCATAAGGTAATTATGTTAGACTTAAGAATTCGAATTTTAAAATCAAGTTAAAAATGACAACTCAGGAAATAGAATTTTTATTTTTACCTTCAAGCAAGCTCAGTTTAGAGGTGTCTGCTTACAAACTTTTCCTCCTTTAATTGGTTTTCTTAATATGAAATAGTATTTCCAGAACTAATTAAAATTTTATTCTAATGAATAGTCAAGACCAAAATATGTTATCTTTGCAGTGCAGTATATAGATTTTTAAGTCATCCATAAAGGTAATTATATTTTTTTACATTCTTAAAAAGTCATGTATTGTTATTGATGCCAAATTGGTTGTTTGCTTCCTCTCAGGCCATGATTGAAGAAGCCATCACCAGAACGGAATCTTTCTCGGTTATGTACACACCATTTGCAACAAAAATCAGAGCTGATAAAATAGAAAAAGTAAAAGAGGTTTTCACAAAAACTCATCCTGCATATGTGGACTATATCTACACAGGTAAGACTCAATGCCTTCAAGGTATCAGCTGACACTCCATTTCCATAAAAACCAATATAGGCCATTTCTGGAGGTTTTGTCTATTATTTCAGTTTCAGGGATACACTGTTTTAATCTGATGAGTCGAACTGGGAAGTTATTTTAAGGTTTTCTATAGGGCAAGCCCTACAGGTCTAGCACAATATTCCTTGTGCCATCGTGTTTCTTTTTTTAAGAGGAGAGGTAAAAAAAACCTAGAAATTCTAAGATTATAAAACATGAAGGAATAACCTGTGGTAAAATGTCACCTTTCCCCATATCCTTCATCAGTAAACTAGGTGACTATAGCAGTTTCCTGAAGATGGATTTCTTTTCCCTCCAGTGCCTGCTCTTTCTACTTTCCTTCTTCCATCTATCTCACACCTTAAACCTCCCTCTTCTTTTATGTTCTTGGGGCCCTGGTATCCAAATGGGATCTGGATAGCCAAGTGTACATAGAGAACACAACACTGGTATCGTCCTTTTTCCCTCTTTCTGTCTTTGGAAGCCACTTGCTTTTTTTCATTCATTCCAGAATACTTTTTACTATCTACTATATCTACTACTATAATACAATGGTTATTCTGAGACAAGGATTTCCTTATACTAACTTAAGAGCCAATCAACAATGACTACCATGTTAAGCAAAATCTCAAAATGCACATGCTTATTACCACATCCTCCTATTAAGACCCCTTCATTTCTTTTGTCAGGGTTTTGGGGCCAGATCACTGAATTGTACGATTAATAATACATTCCATTAGTGATAACTTTTAAGATGCCAGGCAATCGACATTTATTATATCTCCTGTTACTCCCATAACTTTTGAAGTGAGTAAGATGATTCTCATTTAGAAGCAAGAAAATAGCAACCAGAGAAAATAAACAGCTTTTCCAAAGATACACAGGAAATCAACAAATCAGTGGCAGCAAGTCTTGAATTTGAACCCATGTCCTTGCATCGAGCTACACTATTTCCTTCTGATAGAAGCAGAGATGTGACAGAAGTATTAAATTTAAGTCCTATAGAGTCTTTATTTTTTCCACAATGCCTCAAGCTCTTCAAAGCAAAGATATTAAAGATAATCAAGTGATGACTGAATAGTGAATCCCTAAGAAACAATGAAAATCTGAAGGCAGAAAAAGTGAAGAGAAGAAAGCACATGCATCCTGTGATGACCACTGAGGCTAATTTACTTAGTTGGAGCATTTTGTAAGGAAGTAGATAAAAATGTTTCGCAACTCACATTTTTTTTGCTAATTGTTACAGATCATTTATCATTTTATCATGCTTATCTTCAGGATTTTTTTGGGGGGGAGTGGCATAACAGCACACAAAAATTATGTCTATCTAGTGTCATGGAAAATTAATCAGATTCAGCTCTTTCCTTATCTACTGTCAGATACATTGGTAATGAAGAGATTCATTGAGGAGATCACCAGTTTCCCAATTCCTCTACTGGTAGAATCAAGTTTAGTTATATTTAACCTACTTCACAGAGAAGTCGTGAAGATTAATCAATACTTAGGAAGCACTGTTTCCAGTGAGGGTTTAAAAACAATAATAACAGTAACGAGTCAGATTCGTGTCTCATGTAACTCCATCAAACCTGTCATCAAGATGAGTTATGATCCATTGGCAAGATGATTCATGCTAAAGGATCTTATACGTTGGAAGAGAAGATAATTATAAGTTACTAATAATTGTTTCTGTTATTTAAGAATTACTGGAGTGTGACAGTGTTACATGAAAAGGGAGAGAGGAAAGACACAGCTTCTGAAGGAGAACAGGAGGTAGAGAAGGCAATCTAGAATTTCACATTTCAGTAGGACTGGTTAGGTTCTTTGCTCTGTAGAATGGGTACTTTGCGCTAACAGGCCATTGCATTGATGACATTATTTGCCTCTGTTGCAAATGATTAAAGGGTCTCTTTCCAAAGCCACTGCTGGAATGATGGTGAAACTACTGTTATTAACTGTATGTGCAAATCTTAGTGGTATGGTTTCCTTTCCCCCCAGGCAATTCCAAGGTGAGGAAGGGGGCAAGTCAAATGTGGTCTTTAGCTTCAGGATATTTCTCACAGGACATACAGACTGGTGATTAGGGCGGGCATCAGTAGACAAAAGTAGTAGCTAGAATGTAAGTCACACGAGGAGAGATAAGGCCTAGAAGAGTGACCTTGTTTCGTTGGCATGACCCCAAACCTAAGATTCTTCTTTTACCTGCCTTGTAGATAGAATTTAAGAAGCTTCTAGGCTGCCAAAAATTTATTGACTTTTTAATTCAACAAACAGTCATGCACAGGGTGCCTGGACAATCACACAAGGAATGTGTGCAAACATGAGACTTTTTTTAACCTACCCATATTCAACTTTGGTCTGCCCAGAGCCCAAAATATATTCTATTCCACCCCAGAGGATTTGACTCAATCCCATCCAGTCATTTCTAAAATTTAGTCTGCCTTCAGTTACTATCTAATCAAATTCACCAGCTTTTTACCCCTTTCCACACAGGATTTTCTTCTCCCCCTTGCCTTGTTTCAACTTTCAGAGCTCAAGCATACCCACTGATCCCATGGTTAGTGCCGCTTGAGACAGCTCTGTCAGGCTGAGCAGAATCTGATGGGCTCCTTTATCTAACACATGAGGGGACCCAAGGGGACCCGCAAGAGTTCCCCATGCTTCCTCTTGGCTGTAGATTCTTCTTAAATGTGTAAGAACCACCCCAACCATACAAGCTGACCCAAACTAGAGCCACTCTCTGGGAGTCCCTCCCTGCCAGAGTGCTGGCTTGTGAATCCAATCACCTTCTGGATCTTACTCTAGAAATCCCCTCTGCTCCACTGGAGACTGGAAGTGGTTTTAACCCTCTCTCCAACTTGCTGTTATTCTGCCATTTCTCCTCTCCTTTCTCCACGCTCCAGAATCCAAGATCCTCAGGTCAAGAAGAGAATGTACAATGGAGATGGATAGTCTATTCATCTGTTCATCGATTATTTATTGACCACATATATTCCAGGCACTATACTAGGTAGTGCTAGAATATACCTGCTTCTAAGAAAGAATATGACCTTAGTAATTTGTATTTCAGGATGGAAACTGGATTATGTATTTCCTCTCTTGTAGAGAATATTTCAATTAAAACCTAAGCTCTAATTGTGGAATGGAAGGCTTATTCTAATTAAAAGAATGATGGAGGAGGAAACAGTTTGGGGGTACAAGAAAGCCTCTGAAAGTGGCAAAGACTAGCTAATTGTTTACCAAACTATTTTCTTTTCCCCCAGTGCATGTAATTAGAATACACTGCCAGCTTCCTTTACAGTTAGATGAAGCTCATGACTCAGTAATGGCCAATGAGATGTGGACAGAAATAACATATGCCATTCCCAGGCCTAGCCCATAAACCTCTACCATGAAGAACTCTCCCTAGCCAATGACTGAGTGGGTAGGACCATGGAACTAAAGAAGCTACAAGACAAAAGAAGCTTGGATCCCTAAATGACCATGTGGAAGGCAACCCACTGAATACCAATATGAACAAAAAACCAAAATTCTCTTATTTTAGATCTGAGATTTGGGATTTCTTTGTTAAATCAAGTAGCTTTACTCTAATACACTGCCTTACATCCTAACAAGTAGGCAGTGTCCTACTCCATCTACAATGTACACAATAAATTCATGAGAATTCAGTGGAGGATGGGTAAACACTCCTCCATATGCAGTACAATTCATCCTCAGAAACAGAGTCTGTGTACCTTCTCTTCTACCATCTCATCCTTCCTTGGACAACTACACGTGGATGGTCTCATATGTGTTTGTACCCACTCACAGAAAGGGGGCACTGTTTCACAAGAGATGCTGATGTCCCATGGGAGACAGAACACAATTGTGTAGTCTTCATTGAAGCAAGAGAAATTGAGGCCGTAAGTAAGAATTACAGAAATCATCTAAACAAACAATCAACAGATGAAAGTCATAAGATCTGTACCTTGAAGATGTTGGATGGAAAGTCTACCTATCAAAGTTCTGCTGGATAAGTAGGTATTATCATTAAAACTTGGAGACTAACACATTTAATTCTTCCAGCAGAGGTTGGCAGACAAACCTCCAGCTCAGAAACTCTGCCCAAATCCAGGTCACCTTCATCAAGCCTTGAGAGTATTGAGTTCATTACTCCTTGGTCACGTGACAATGCCGTGAGCCCAGCAATAGCTGGCAGAGGTGGTGGTGACGAGCAGGAAGAATGTTCACAACAGAGATGCCCCAGGCAGCATATTCTTCCTAGGTAGCCCCTAATTCATGTTCGTCCTTGTCAGGGATTTCCACAGGAAAAACAGATGCAAAGGGAAAAAAACTGTAAAAATAAATTCATTTTGAAATGCATGTAGGTCTAAATATTATAAATGTATTAAATGGACCAAATAAATTCAATGATTTATTATGAGAAAAACCCACTTCACCCTCAGTGGCAGGCACTAGGACCATACTGCCCCTATAACTTCTACAAGACTGATAAGGGAGGGTTAAAATTCAAATCAAATCGTGAGACAACCAGGCTTATATATCCTCAGGAATTTACTGTGCATTCTTTGCTATTTTGGGGATGTGGTAAGACCCACCAAAATCTTAAAGCCATATTATAATAGAGCTATATTGCATTATGTTTCATGGAGAAAAAATTACTGAATTTTTAGCAGTATAGCTATCCATTTTTCTTATTTAAGGAAAAATCCAGTTTGATTCATGCAGAGTAGTCAGGGTATATAAAACAAATAATAATTCACCAGCTCCAGAATTATGATGTTTTCATTTATAAAGATTTTGCTTGAGATTTTTATTCATATATTCCAATGAAATAATGCAATTCTGTATAGTTCTTATTCTTGCATGGTTGTATTTTAATAATAATAAAGTAATACAATAAGCATATCCTGTCTCCTCTTGATGAAAATATCAAGATTTATTCACTAAATAAATAAATATTCAGTAATGGATCTGTGCTTAGTAATGTTTAATAGAAAAGTTTTCTGGATCAGATATCAATTACTTTAACACTTAGATGGATAGTCATATTTTGTCTTTCCAATGCAATTTAACTCCCAAGAGTAAATATGTATGTTCAGAGGAATAATATATTGTTTTAAAATAGACCTTTAAAATTGCTTTTCACTGAAATTTATAACCTTGTTCTTGTTCAGTCATCATTTACCAGTAAGGATAATACATTCCTATGCTCTCTAAAAACTGAAGTGAAAATCCCTCTTTTTATTCTTTCTTCTTTAAAATATTATAATTTTATCACGAGCAAGAGTTTCCAAGATTAGACTATCTTCCTCTTTCTAACTGACTTTATCAATTGGAAAAGTTTATAGAATTAAAGAGCCTACATTCTCACTATTACTATGAAAGTGTAGAGCCTACATTCTCACTATTATTATGAAAGTGTCCAGCTAGGTCAGTTATAAGGATGATAAATCATCTCCTATCTGTACCACAGAACTTGTTAGAAACAGAGAATCATTCCAAAAGTAAAGAAATGGGGTTACAGTCTCTGTTCTTAAAACATTAAAATGTTGGTCTTCATGGGAAGTGTGGAGCTGTGCTAGCTAATGAAAGTAAACACTCCTCAACAGGCAGTTCACTTGTGCTTTTGCAGTAGCAAGTTACAGCACTGTTTGCCTCTGGTCTCCATCATCTACTGTCTCTTACCCTCTATAACTGCATTTCTCCCAGACATCCCTGGAAGGTGTAATGCATCCTACTTAATATGTTTTCTCACGGGATCTGAGGATAGACAATGCCCCATTTAAAGAAATACCAGTCAGTAATCCAAAAATAAATAAAAGTAACATGCTTTTACTATAGCCTCTCAAGAAAAACCAATGGGTTGGGGAAAGGTGGTGTGGTTGGAATGAGATACATGGCAGAAAACAGATATCAGAGGTATTTTATCCATTTTGCTCAGCAAAACCTTGTAATGCACATGCACACACATGCACACTAAATGGCCACTTTCCTTCTGCTCTCCAAACACACTCCCCAAATTTTTTCCCTCATAAATAGATAGATTAATCCCTTTCCAGTGTCAGTCTTGGTAGCCTTATCAATTTCTCCAGTTCTTATCCATCACCAGTTACCTCAGTATACATAAAAAAGCTCCAAAACCATTTAAAGACAAAGAGAGCTCATTTTAGCAGGTAAGGGAGTAGTGAAGTAAATACTTACTCACGTTAAGACATTTTTTCCTGAAACATTTACTTAGGCTGTCTAATCTAGCCACTCTATAATATTATAGCTAATCATTAGGCACTGCCATCTAATAAATCATGCAGCTGAGCATTGAAGTCCCTAAAGATTCAGCCTTCAATCATAGAACAATGTCTCTACATCCTCAACTTTAAATTCTACAAGTTGATTTTGTGCAGAATTTGAAATTTCTATTTTGTAGTGCTAGCTTTTTTTCCCTTTAGTTTAGCATAATTAGCATTCAGGTCCTATTTATTTTTGCTTTAATACTTGGCTCGGTTAACTTACACCTTTCAGGAAGGAGCTTTTCTTTACGACTTTGTGGTCCACAGATAATCACGGCATTTCACACCTAGAATACAGCCCCATCCAAGCTGTTTGTATTGTTTTCTTTTTACTTGTTCTTTAAAATATTTTTATTCTGAAATATCACACATATAGAAAAATGCATAAAACAAATGCAAAGCTTAACTAATTATTACAGAATAAACATCAAGTTTATTGAGGATCAGATATCCTCTGTCGACCTCTTAAAAATCCCAAACTGCTCCCTACCCCCCACCAAGGTAACTATTTTCCCGACTTGGAAGTCATTATGCTCCATAACCTAAGAAATCATGTCTTTCATAAATTCTGAAAAATTGTCATCATTTAAAAAAAATACTACAGTCCCTTACTTCTTGCTATTCTTTCATTTAAGAATTTTAACTGGACATCTTTTACTTCTGCTCATTTTATCTTCCATACCACTGAAGCTGCTTATTATATTTTCTCTTTGTCTATCATCACTGTCCATTCTACTTCTCCCATTTCTTAATACCCATCAAAAATTGCTCACCCTTCTGATCCAAGTCCCGTGACCTTCCCTCTTTCCTCCTTTTGTTCCCACTCCTATCAACGGTTGCTTTATTAATAACCCCATTTGTTAATAACCATTAAAAAATGTCTACCCTGCTGGGATAAGTCCCTTGACTCTTTCCTTTCTTTCTTTATTCCAATGTTTTATTAGCTTCTGTAAGACCCATGAGGGGAAGCTAAGACAAAAAATTTGGTAAGGCTTCCCCAGTTGTTGCTCTACTTTGTAGCACTAAGGTTATATTTTGCAGCAGTAAGGTTACAATGGAATCCCCTTAGCCATGGCATTTACCATGACCTAGGTAACACACATATTCAGTAGGTGAACATCTCAACTATCATAAATCCTATACCACATGGCTTGCATACAAAGCATATCCACTCATTCACGTGGGGTATTCCACTTGTCATTTATGGAGGAATTAGACAATCTCTCCTCTCAAGGGAAGCCAACCTTGCAATAGCCTTTGATCAGGCTGGCTGTTCCCTTAATTACCCTGCTGTGTGACTGGATCACATGTAGCCAGCTCTGACTGTTCCATATAAGCTGTAGGCCCTGCATCAACCCTAACATGCCCTTCCACACTGCAGCATTTTAAAAAACTGCCCCCTGAATTACTCTCACAATCCATTTGAGTGAAGGGTCTTCGGGAGGCTGACGATATCTATCCACAAAGTAAAATAACCCCTTCACACTATACCCCTTGGCTTCAGTAGTCTGTTTTGCCCACCTCCATGCGGACTATTTTCTTGGTAACCAAATGTCTTAGAGCTACTCTGTGTTGTTCCCATATAATTTTCCCCTTTGAAGGTGGCTGTGGGCTAGTGACCAAAGCTGCTCTAAATCTGAAGTTGGTTCAGCTTCAAAGTCCAACCTAGCACTCTGTTTTAATTTCATTTTTGCTATAACAGGTAACAATAACCAAGGGATTACATATTTTGGGTTTTTTCATGTTAGTTTGCATTTTTATGCATCCAATGAATCAAATTCCCAAAAGTTGGATTCATCTCTTCCATTGGTAACTTTTACATTTTACCTAGTAACTGATCAAAGCACAGCTGCAGTTTTATATCATGGGTGGCCACCCAGGAATCAAAGATTCCTCACCTTCCATCCTTGTATCCTTTCTCTTCCTGAACCACATGTATCAAACATTCAGGATCATTCTAGCAAATTCCACTTCTGATCCCAATTCTGGGAATTTTTTTGTTCCTCACAACACTTCTGACACGAAATACGTAGGAGTTTTCCCCACTACTTCTCCAATTCTCTGCTACCAACTAGAGTTCAACAATTCTATTCAACTTCGGTACCAACTACCTAGAGTTAGCATAAACCCCACAGATTAAGGGCTCAATTCTATAAGACTGACCTTCATTTTAGATGCCAGTCACAAATCCTGGGCCTCCTGTACTTCTGATCAACCAGCTATTAATTGGGGGTTTGCACGACCCTCAATGCAGGTTCTACAATTTTCTAGGATGACTCATAGAACTCAGGAAAGTGCTTTACTTACTATTAGTGGTTTATTAGAAAGGATACAACTCAAGAACAGCCAACTGGAAGAGATACATAGGGCAAAGTAAAGTAGTGTGTGTATGCATGTATGTATGTGTGTGTGTGTGTGTGTGTGTGTGTGTGTGTGTGTGTGTTTATGGAGCTTCTGTGCCCTCTCTGGGTGCACCACTCTGCGTACCTCACTGTACTTCACTACCCCAGAAGCTTTCCAAATCCCATCATCTGGGGGATTTCATGGAGCTTTCATTATGGAGACATGATTGAGTAAACACTGGCCACTGGTGATTAACCCAATCTCCAGCCCCTCTCCCCTCCCGAGTTTGGGGAACAGTTCTAAGCTTCAAATCAAGACTTGGTCTTTCTTGAGACCATCCCCTATCCTGAAGGAAGCTATCTAGGGGCCTGCCAAGAGTCACCTCATTAGAACAAAGACACTCCTATCATTCTTTATCACTCAAGAAACAATTATGTGCCTTAAATAAGGAAAGTATTCTTCCTAGAGAGTCAACTTGAAGAATTTATGGCTGTCTAACCTCTCAACTGTAATATTTTAAGGATTCCATAGTATTTGTAGATACACTGCACTACTAGCTAAAGCCCTCTATCTTTGGTTCCAAGTAGTGGGAATCACAGCTTAAACTTCCTTCAGCATATTTATGTTTTAAAGAGGAAGACATGAAATACATTGCTTGTATAATTAAAAGATCCACAGACAGGACTACCTTTAAGTGTAGCTTGATCCAACAGCACATTCACTGCCCTATTTTCTACAGTCAGCTTTATTCTCAGTTTCTACGTGGTATTCCACTACCTGTACCATACCCTGTAGTGCTAGGATCTTGAATTATAGCAAAATGCTCAAATGTCAATACATATCTCAAATTACACTGTCCTAAAAACAGTGAATGTCTCTTCCACCCAGTTCCCAGGACTCACTCTTTCTCATTGGCCCAGATTACATTATATGCTTATGACTGAACCAAAACTGAAGTCAAGGTAATGCCATGGATTGAAGGACCTAAGTCACTTAGGTCTCACTTTTAGAGTAGGTAGGGATTGAGAGAATTCTCCAAGGGAAAAAAAGAGGGAAGGAGGGAATGCATGTTAGGTAGCCAACCAACCAGTGTTCATTCCAATGGCTGTAAAATTACAGCCATTTAAGGGAATTATAGTAACAATTTATTATTTCATTAACTGTGAATCTAATAAACATTGAAGGAAATAGCAGTATCTTTCATGTTTGTTTGTCTCAAATCTACTTTGGTGGGGATGGAATTAAGGAACTTCCCCAGAATAAATACAACTGAATAAACATAAAAGTTTGGAATCAATAAGAATCCCAAGTGAAATAAAAATGAACTATGCATAAAAATTTAGTGCAATTGTTAATTTTTCCAAGTTTGTACGTGGGCTATGAGAGGAAATTTATATATACAAAGACTGGCTTTGAGAAGTAGACCAGCAGCCTGAAGTAAAAATCAGGAATCCTAGGAATGAAAACCAATTTTTTTCCCTTGCATCTATAACTCTGAAATTATAATGAAGGTCAAAGGGAAAATATAATTTATTATACAAAGATTCATTATACATTATAGCTTTCTCACACATCAAATGCAAAAATCAAAATATGCTATCTACGTTTTTAAAAGTGGAAATTGCTTTATTATTTATGGGGGGCAATAATGATAAGTTAGCTGCAAAGTTGCTGCCTTTTGCTATTTTCTTGCTGATGTGAATTTGTGGATAACTTCCAAGATAGAAGTATTGGCATTAAAAGGAGTACAAGATAAAACTCAGAAAATGATTGGGAGAGAAGTAATGACAAAGTGTTGGCATTATGAAGGGACTGGAGAAGCTAAACTCTGAAACTGATCACTAAAAAGAAGTCGTATAAAACTGACATGGTCCCATCTCACACTGAACAACTGGGACCTTTAGAAATGAGATTTTGCTCTAACCCAAAATGTCAGAACATTTTGTAATGGACAAAGGGCAGAGAAATGACACAGGCACTGGAAAACAGAGAAGGAAATGACACTTAGAGAAAGGTGATGACAGACCCCTAACAAATCTGCATATTTCTCAAGGAGTTTTAAAAACTCTGTGATTTTTCTTTTTTAAAAAACTGCTTTGAAAAGTTTGTTCACAGTCTCTCGGCTGTGGTTACAATGAGGTGTCCAACAGAAAATACTGATGATCATGGCATCTATGTTTTCTATGTTATGTCCAGAGAGCTCAGATTTTAGTTGATAGATATTTAACTTCATACAAAATAAACTGTCTCTCATATATACATAGATAAGTCTGCTGATCTACAATCAGTATTTTACATTTTCACAGATGCTTTTCGGTGCTGCCGATAGGTTCATGAAGCCAGACTCTCTGTTAATCCCATCTTCTTTTGTGACTAAGAGTCCATATTTCCTATAAAACAGGCTGCAGCAAGGGCCCAACCTGAGTCTGAAACTCATTTTTCCATCTTGGTAAAGCTACTCTGCTCGTTTGAGCATCTAGTCCACAGAGTTATCTGATACAGATTATTTTACCTCACTCACCCTTCTTAAATGGGACAGAAACCACTGAAGGTTTAGGTAAAATGAAGAATTAAGACTGTGTGATATTCTTTTCTAAGTTCAGTGGCGGAGAAATAAATCATATCTCAGAAGCTCTGAACATCTCTTTTTTTTTTTTTTTTTTGCAATTCTATTCTTATTTAGACTTAAAATTTCAGGATTTAGAAAAGTTTGTTTTTTAGATTCAACTCAAGTATTGATTGAGCATTTACGAGATGCTTGAGGCAGGAAGATAACCTGAAGATGTGATCTCTGAGAGGATTAAAACTTACTGGAAAGAAGGGACATGCCCCCATGAAACATCAGGAGATTCACTCTGGAGTGAATGGTACAGATGTTCGTTAAGAGTTTGAAGTGGGGGGACAGTGGGTACTGACATACCCAGGGAACCCTTTATGAACTCAGTGGGACTTAAATTAGGCACATTTGGAAGGACAGTGACTAACTGAATAAAGGGAAAATGGGAAGAATAGGTAGGTGTGACTAGGGGGAAAAGCACAAAGAAAAGTTCAGAGGCAGGATAAGCACAGGCTGATGAGAAAGGTTTATACTGGAGAAAACATAGGAATTAAGTAGACTGTGAAACACACACACACAGTTGAGAGCCTTGAATACTGGGAAAGAAGCACTGAAGCTCATGAGGAAGGCTGTGACAAGGACAAAGGTGATGCTCCAGAAATATTCACCAGGTGATGGTGTGGGGGGCATGAAATGGTACCGGTGGCAGTGAGGCTTGTTGGGAAACGTCTTCTGGAATCCAGACGCTATGTGATCAGAAATGTGACCAGGGTGGTAGCAATGATAATGCAGAGAAAAGGGTTAATATGAGTTGTATTACAACGGGCAGATTTAATGAGTTTCTGAGATTCACTAAATGTCAGGGAATATGAGGAAAGAAAAGTCAACAATGCCTTCAAATTTTTAAGTCAGAATAATTGGGTGAACGATGGCTATCATTACCATACATTGGTGAAAAGCGGGGGAGAGGGAGATTGTAGACTTTGAAAAATCACTTTCGAAGAATATGTTTGCTGTATTTGAGGTAACGTTTGTAATGGAGAGAAAATAGCCATGTCCCAGTAGATATTTGGAAATACTGTGTTTGAAACTGGTGAAATTTTGCAGAGACTGTAACTTTGATCCCCAGTCTTTTGATTAGAAATATTAGCTAATGCCCCAAGAATGGAGTCATTCCCCCAAGAGCGTTCTTGTGAAGAACATATCACTGAGCCAGAGACAGCTTGGAGGAGCATTGACTTGAGAGGCAGGAGGAGAAAGAGAGAAAGAGAAAGTGGCATGTATGTGTGTAGGAGAGAGGGGGAGACAGACAGACAGAGAGAGAGGCAGAGTCAGAGATCAAAAGAGAAGAACTATCACTGAATTCCACGGAGGTGACTTCAAGTAGGGAGGATGGCAAGTACAGAAGGTCAAAGAGCATGAACGACGTGAGTACCTAAAAACTGGTCAGTTCCAGCCTTCTGTGGTACAATGAAAGCTTCTTGGTAAAGGGCAAACTTTATCCTCTTTTGCTGAGAGTTAGACATCTTTCATTTGGAGGGAAAAGAAAGATTAGGTTTCTATGAGAAATTTAATCTGCATAATCTACCTTTGATATTCTTTTTTAAAACATCTGCTTCCCTAATGGTAAAAATCTGGAACTGCGTCATGCCTGCAAACTGATTTTTTAATAATAAATTTGGTCACAGTCATCTAAATTTCATCTTCAGTGGTGATCAATTATAAAGGAATGCATTAAGGGATTTATTTCTCCCAAGTTTTCTTCTAACATGACAGGAGCAAAGAAGACATTTTTAATCAGTTCAGCTTTCCTACCAAAGGACAATATATTATGGTTAATTTTCACATCCATCAGAGGCATAGGGCTTTTCGGACGTAGGTAGAGGTTTATGAGCATAAAATTGAGAACAATTAGCACTCAAGTTAATGTTACATGAGTTTCAACATCTGGTAAGTGTGTCGTCATTTTGGGTCATAGACCACCTGTTAGGCTAAATGTTCATACAACTGCAATTTATTCTGCATACAAATGGAATAAAAATGATACTTTAAAAGTTTTTTTTTAATTTAACAGTATGTATGTAGGGGCCTCTCACATTTTAAAATTTCAACTAGAAGTTAACAATGCATTGAACACTAACAGGATGAAACATATAGTATCAACAGGAACAGAAAATACTTATATTCTTGCAAGAACATTTCATAATAAATTACCTACAGTGCTGATATTAATTTCTCCAGTTGATCTAACCACAGTCACTCACTACAGGTCTCCTCTTTATCCACCAAATATTTAAGACCAAGAAGAGGTCAAGCTCTCACAGTCTTACATATTATTTATATAACAGACCCTTCAAACAGTGGCTGCTTCTGGCAGCAGAGCTGCATCAGCAAATGCCAAATCTCAGGATGCCTCCTGCAACCCGCTGCAAACAGCAGCCCATGCATAGCACAGCATAAACTATTCTGAACTTCAGGATTCCAGGGCCTCTAAGAGCATTTCGATGGAGGCTTTAAAGACATGGAGAAGTCCTGCAGGGAACCCTCTCTCCGAATTGGAAGTAGGTGCTGACAGGAGGCTTCAGGGTACCTGGGATCCAGAGGCTTCTATGTCAACAAGCTACATATACTCTGAGTCTGTGAGGAAGTCAGAGCAGCCAAACCCACAGCTATGCAGGGGGCCTCTGCACATCCAGGGTCACCCAGGAAGCCAAGCTTGGCCCCAGAGGATGGCCCCAGAGGATGGCCCCAGACTTCATTACCAGCATGGCTGGGGGGCCCTGGGGCCTTCTTAGTTAGGGAGCAAAACCAGACTGAAGAGCAAACCATAGCCAGGAACACAGAACTTCTCCTGCCCTCCACTTCCACAGTACACTGATTCCTGAAAATGCCAACAATTTAGAAACGCCAGAATCTTAGAGAATGCTAAGGGATGAACCACAATCAAAAGAAATGTGATGACCATTTATCAGAAGAGCAAGCTAGCGTCCATTTTATTTTTACTTAGTTGTCTTTTCACATGACCCAGTTATTGGCAACTTCAGTAAAACTGGTTAAACACTTCTCTTATTTTAGAGGGCAGGATAGTAATTTTTTTGTATTAAAAACTTAAATTTACTTTATTTATCTTTTTTTTAAAGTATAGTTAGTTTACAATGTTGTATCAATTTCTGGTGCACAGCATAATGTTTTAGTCATACATATACATACATATATTCCTTTTCATATTCTTTTTCATTACAGGTTACTGAGAGCAAGACAGTATTAGGTTGGGTGTGTCTGATTATCTGTAGCAGATTTCAAACCAAAAGAAACTTTCTACACTTTTGAATCATTTTTTTTTACCTTTTTTATAGAAATGAGCTGTCCTTTTAAAATGAGGTGGTTTGGAATTCAAACACCAACTGAAGAAGCATCTAATACTTCAGTCTACGTGTTAATGTGCTTAAAAAGTCACTCTTAGTTCTGAGACCTCTTGGGCCTTTGCTGTACTTTGCTAGATAGAGTAAGGAAGTGTGCGGTCTAGAAGTGTGCCTGTTGAAAGCATCTGTGCACTGGCATTGCCCTGTTTCGGTAACATGCTTCGCACTGACCATCAGAGTGATGATCATCATCATGGGATCATTTTGAGATGTAAGCCCTGTGCTTTGATGGCCAGCTGCCTGACTCTCAATTCCGACCCCTCCATTCGCTTACTGTGTAACCCTGGGCAAGCTGGTAACTTCCTGAAGCTCCAGTCTGGTCACCTGTTAAGGCGAGCAAAATAATATACCCTGTTCTACATGGTTGTTGAGTAAGAAAGGTAACCCTGTAAAGTGTATGGCACAGAAGGAGTGCCAGATAAATGTTAGCCCTCCATGATATTTAGTGATTACCTGATCCTGAGTCACCAAAGAAAGATTAAACCAAACTTAATATATTTTTGTGCTGTGCATGTGTTTAAAAGATACTCTGTAATATTTTAATTCTTATAATAATTAGTATACATGTTAACACTATTTGACAGCTGATTGTAGTTTACTTAACCAAAATGTGCCAGATAGCTTACTGTAGCGTTTCCCAAACTGTGCTTTGAAAAACTGGGGTTCTGTGGAGAATTTCAAGGTGGCGTCTGTGTGGGGCAGGTATTGAATGGGGTACAGTGAGGACAGTGGGTGGTCAGTGATCCAGGCTTCAAATGGAACGGCTCTACCTTTACTGATTTTAAATATTGAGCTTCTCAGTAAATTTCAGTTTGAACAAAGGGTTCTGCAGCTAACAAGGCGGGTAGGGGAGTCAGAGAAGATAGGTAAAAATATTCATGGACTACTAGGTCTATTACTTTTTTAAAGAAATACTACAGATAAAGAGTGAAGAAAGTATTTGAACCAATGCCATTTGAGTTCTGATTCTACATTAAAAATGGACCTTTCGATCATGATTCAAGGATATCTGGAATTTCATCATTTTCCCTCTCTGGCATTGTTAAGGAGGGAGGACTCGTTAGACCCTCTGTTCATCATCCTTCATCTGAGAAGTCTGTGGCCATAAACCAAAACATTATTAGTCAGAATGGGGATGAATTAAGTAAATCTGGCCTCCAAGACCCATGGTTGACATCTGTCCCTCTCCCAAAAGTGATTCAAAGCCAAGCAAGCCCAAAGTAGAGTGCAGTGGTTAGGCCCAGGGTCTCTGGCGTCAGGCGTCAGTCCTGCTCTGTCCACTTAGAGGCTGTGTTTCCAGACAAGCCACCTCCTGTCTGTGGACCTCAAACTTCTATTTGTAAAGTAAGGACAACAGCACCAGTTCCGTAAAGTTATCATAAGGATTTAAAGACAATACATACAAAACAAACTCATGACTACCAAAGGGGAAAGGGAGGGGAGGGATAAACTAGGAGGACGAGATTAACAGATACAAAGTACTACACATAAAATAGATGAACAACAAGGACTTACTGTATAGCACAGGGAGCTATATTCAATATCTAGTTACACCCTAAAATGAAAGATAATCTGAATATATGTATGTATACATAACTGAGTCATTTTACTGTACATCTGAAAACTAACACAATATTGTAAATCAACTATACTTCAATTTAAAAAAATTTTTAATAAAAAGAATGTGTACAAAGTACTTAAAACAAGAGAGGTAGAAAATAAGTACTCAGTAAATATTAGCTCTTCTGGTCATTAAGATTGGAGGGCGTTTTAGAAGCATTTTCATGATACAAATTATTTCTAAGTCTAATTACAGAAGTCAGTACATTTATCATTTTAAATTTCCTTCAACTGTAGGAGGGGTGGCAACTAAAGTAACTAGCCTTATATCTTCATTCTTACGTAGTAATTTTTCTCTTTCCTTTCCTATAACATTATTTCCTTAAATCTTAAACTGTGGACAGAAAAAATCAAATTCTCTCAAAAAGACTCACACAGAAAGATACTAAGCCCATAAGCTGGTCCTGAATTTCTTACTATTTTTATGGGGAAAGAGGACCACATAATCTAGCCATATTTTATTGCTATTCTTTGTGTATGTTTATATTTAAGAAATATGAACTTGATATATCATATATTTCATCTTTTGAGCACATACTTTTACTTTGTATCTTTAATTTTTGTATTTATCATTTTTTTCAAGTATAATACTTAAAGTCTAGGGAGAAAACAATACCCTGAAAACAATAAAATGATAAATTCTTTAGTTCTTTTTCTGTCATATTTCAGATCTTCAAGGATTCCACATGTTGCCTCAGACAGTTGACTGGTCATCTTTTCCTCCCCAACAATATCTCTTGACTCTTGGGTTCAAAAGCAAAGAAGATGGGAAATTTTTGGAAAAAGTATCAAGTAGGAAGTTACCAACATTCACAGGTAAATCACCTGGACTTACTATCTGTCACTTCTGTTATAAGGCAGGGGTTGCACATTATTCATCAAGTCTTATTCATCACAAGGCCTAGCATATAGTAGGGCCTTTGTGCCAAAAAATGTTTGTTGGATCATACGTAAGTCCTTCCGATCTTATTTGTGGGTTAGTTAACAATACCTGGAATTCTGGTTCCCCCAAGACCAAGCATAATCCCAGAGTGCCCACCTCCATCATCCCAACCCTCTCACCCCAGCCACACTATCACCAATGCCTAGTCACAGGGCACTTAAAGAACACAACCTTTTGTCATTAGCAATTAGCAACCGTACAAGAAAATTATGCAACAAAACAATTATATGAAATCAAAAATATAGCCAACAACAACGTTCAATCATTTGGATTATCTGCCATTGTATTAATACCTGGTCTACTCTTTTCTTATGTAGCTCACCAAGCTCTTAGATCTCCTGAAGAGTATTATAGTAAATGGTGCTCAGTAAGTCCATTGAAATTTTCAAAAATCAAGAAAATTTTCACGTAGAGTGAAAGTCTCAGACTCGTGGGCTGAATTCATGCCCAGGTTGAATTTACTTCTTCCGCTCTACCCACATAATTAGGGATTTGTGTTTTGTCTGGTACTCTATCCTCAGAGGCTTATCTCAACTTCGAGCTACATTCAAAGTCAGTGGGATATGCACACTTGAATAATACCTGGGAGGAACAAGACAAGAATCAGACACATTTATGACAACCTTTTTTCACAACTCAGGAAAAACATACTCTGCAGAGAGAGGTGAATTGTTATAGGCTGTCTCATAGATAGCTCAATCAGGAAACACAACAACATGAATAAATGATTGTCTCTAAAGGGCAATGTCTCCTCATAGATCTTTCATTATTATACTTGTGGTCTTTGAGATGGGAGTCTAGTTTCTATACTATAGATTTCATATCTATTAATATTGAGATATCGCTTTATAGCTTGCTAAAGAAAAGCATTCTGAAATGGAAGTCTGGGGAAAAAAATTGTATAAAAGTTTATTGTTACAATTTTTAGAACATAAAACTCCCTTCGGTCTGCTAACCAGAGAAGACACAGTGAGACACATGGAGACAATGGGGAAGCGAATTTTGCCAATATTGGATTTTATCAGAAGCACCCAATTGAATGTAGGTATATGAGTCTTTTATATCTGTTCAGCATATAAATATGAGACAATTCTAGAAGTATGGAAAGTTGAATGTACAAATATTGCAAGTGTAGGAGGATTTTAGAAACTTTCGCAGTAAATCTCATTTGCAAAACCAAGCAAAGTTTAGCAAATGATTGTATTCCTTTTTTATTTTAAAACATATTAATTACAATGCTACACTTTGCAATTTCCAGCATTTATTAAGCTAATACCTCTTTAAAGAGCCCTTTCTTTGTGCCTTCTTGATATCTAATTGAAGGTTGAATTGAATTTTTCACTTCAAATCAATAACAAAATTTTAGTAAACACAGTGTTTTCCCTATTTCATGTATTGGGCTATTGCATATAATCATTTCATTACCTGCACAAGAATTCAGAGCTTTTCAAGTTAATTCCTTCACACCATATTGATAAATTGGACACTACTCTAAAAACTGGCAATTGATCTTCATATACTCTTAAGGTAAATTATCTAATCTCTTTCTCTGACTCAGGGGAAATATGCCCTTCCTACTTTTCAGTCTTAAAAAGCCCCAAATAAGACCTGAATTACACTGTGCTATTTTACAAAATTTAAGTCATTGTACTGAAAGTACATAAAGGGAACTTCTCATTAACAGGCTATAAAGGCTGAAGTTTCCCCTTTTAAAATATTTTTCAAAAGGCCTTTAAGCTGGAAATTTCAAAGAATTTTCTTTTTGTGGCTTTTGTATTACATCATTGATTTGATGTTCTTACCTTACAAGGGGAACCAAGGGGGTCATCACAAACAGCTACTTAACATCTGTTCAGCAGTTTATCCGCTCAGTAGCATTATTCAGCATTTTAGAAAGGCTATAAAACCCCTAATCTATTTGCCTGATTTGTAATTCTAGGCACTACAAATCCAAAAGCACATTTTACTGATTTTCCTACCACATAACTTTCCCTTCCCCACAACTGTGCTCTACTCAATTATCTCCCCTATATTTCTAGTAATAATAAATCCACCTCTACCTTAGTCATCTGGGGCTGTCATTACAAGATACCATAGACTAGATGACTTAAACAACAGAAATGTATTTTCTCCCAGTTCTAGAAGTGAAAAGTCTGAGATCAGGGTGCCAATGTGGTCAGGTTCTGACAAAGATCCTCTTCCTGACTTGCAACTGGCCACCTTCTCTCTGTGTCCTGACATGGCAGAGAGCAAGCTCTCCAGTGTCTCTTCTTGTAAGATCACTAATTCCATCATGAGGGCCCCACCCTCATGACCTCATCTAACCCTAATTACCTCCCAAAGCCCCCACCTCCAAATACACCCCTTTTTTTTTCTCTTTAAAACCATATATTTACAAACCTTAATTCAGCAAAGGTCTGTGTGAGAAGATGAGGGAAGGACACCCCCCCTAGAGTGGATGTGGACCCCCCAAAGTCAGGGGAGGGAAGCTGGTGGCCCAGCCAGCCAGCGCTAGGGCCCAAGGTCACCTCAGGCTGACAGGAGGGCAGAGGCAGAGCTTATCCATATGCTGTTAGATTCAACATACGAATTTTGGGTGGACACAAACATCTGGTTTATAGCAGCCTCACTGACTCTCCTGCAAATTTAGGATCCTGTTCTTCAATTAACCCTCTATCACAACCTTCTAAGACACACACACACACACACACACACACACCATCCTAATTAGAGATCCACACATATCATTACTGTCATATTCAGACCCTTGCAAGCAGTGGAAGCCTTGTAAACAAGAACTATCACCATGCAGTATTATTTCACCTCATCTGCACACGGTCAACCTTGCAGTCCCAGTGTGCTGGGTGTTGTGGAAGTGATCTGTCTGTTTCCTGGCTCTTTGGGGAGATATCTGCCATACCTTGCTAGTTGTCAGGAGACCGACCACATCATCATCTGTGGCCAACTCAGATCTCCCCGTGTTGTGAATGCGGGTTAGGCCTATCTCGGCATCACACACTTTTTAAATGCTCTTAACTCATTTTCTTCTCACGTTTCAAGGGGCATTCTGGCCACTCAGAAATGTGTATATGCATGTATCTGTGTGTCTATAAAGGGGATTTGAAAACCATAATTAACAAGCTTCTTAGCATCTAATGAATAACTCAGTCTTCTTTAGAGTAAGTCACTACCACTTTGCTAACTGCAAGGAAATTCATCAACTTTCTTAATGTTTGCTTCTAAGGGAAATAACAGTTTTTAGAAGACTGTCTCAAAGAGCTTTAATGAAATTGAAGCGAGTGAGCCCAAAGGTACCCAGGGACCACAAGTATGTCCAAATATTGGCTTCTAGATTTCTTATTAGATGCCCAAACACGGCTTCATAAAGCAGGGCTGAATAAAATTGGCTGCAAAGGTAACCTAGCTTAATGAAGCAAGTAATGAGTCAGTGAGCAGAAATTATCCCCCCATGGTACCATTAACTGTGACCCAGGAATCCCTCAACAGTGTTTCCAGGATCCCCGGAGGTGTGTTTTCTCTTGTCAGATGTGAAATGCCACCCACCTGAGTGCAAGGCATCACAGTGTCCTTATTAGTTGTTACCCTAGCTCATGACACCTGTAGATAAAGCCTTTTGTGCAAGGCTGTGCTCTGGCTGTGTAACCCTAGGAGAAGTCACTTTACCTATGAGCGTTTTTTTCTCATTTTTAAGCAGGCTGGTATCTGCCAGGCCCACCTCACAGTGTTGTTGTGAGACCAAAAGTATATAATCCATGTTGAAGCACCTCGTAAAGTTTTAGGGATTTTAGAAGTTTTATTTGTATTTGTTTCAGTTTGTTTTGACAAAACTGTTTTCTGGACCTTTTTCTTTATAAAAGCTGTGTACTTTGAAATTACATATTTCTTCTAAAATGAAGACTGTGCAAATATCCTGTGGACGTCTAATTCTTTTGTTTATGTCACTGATGTGCTCAGAGCTACTCACAAAGGCAGGATTAGAGGTGTCATTTCCAGACATGGACTTGATCTACTGCCCACAGTAGGGATTCCCTGGGAACGTCAATTTTCACCTCTCACCATGGGGGTGGTGGGGCAGAGAGAGTTGGTGAAGGAGACAAGGACATTCCCAGTACGAGGGAGGTTTCTACATCTCAGGCAGTGATTCTCCTTACATTCTGACGCCAGCTTCCTTACGTTTAGAGACTCCTTTGCTGGGCATACCACACATGACCAAACAAGGATGATACTGGCACTTTAAGAGTTGTTATCTAAAATACTCCCCCACCCTTCCTACCCAGTGGCTTTTAATCTCACTGAACATCAACCCAAGTCAACCAGTAGCTCTGCTCTAATGGTATTTTCCCTCCTCTGATTTTTGTCCTAATTATTTCACATGCTACCAAATGCTACTGTGCTTTTCCATTCATTAACTTTATTGGCTGCTGTCAGTTTAAAACCTTATGTGCTGTGCTTCCTGGGGTAAATGTTAAAGAGTTAAAATAATAAAATCTCTTGCCATGCATGAAGCTGCCTTCACAGGCTGACTTGCCAAAAAAATGCCCTAACTGACCATGTTTGGAATACCTCGTTAATTTAACTTTTAATTTCCTCCAAATGAAGCATAAAAAATGTTTACATACGCACATTTGGAATGAACAATAATATGTGTTTCCTACCCCTTTTCTTTGCAATTAATGTTTCTAATATGTTATATCAATTGGAAATGCACTCCAAATACTTGGACTCTGCTTTTCAGCAGTACGAGATTGTGCAACTTACTTGCCAAACATTTATCAGTACCTGCTATGAAATCTGGACAATTCTCTGGCTGAAGCCTTCATGTGAACTTGCTATTTACCTAACCTTCACTGTACCTGTGTGAGGTCTTAGCTTCTGTCTTGGCCATTTTACTACACCCTCCCCAGCAGCTCAGGAGCCCTGTGACCACGCCTGACGTCTCCATGAGAGGGCTACTTCCCTTTAGATTTAGCCCTTACTAGCACTCGATGTAAGCTAATTCGTTCATTTTTCATTACTTCCATAAAGCAAGAGCATTAAAGCACTCCTGCTGGCGTTTGTTCATCTTTATTTCTTTTTCACTTTATCTCTCAAAAACCGCCAGCTTGTATACGTAAAATATTAATCTACAGTTTCCTGATAACCAAAAACTGCTGTTGGCTTGGGGCAGAGGATGTGGGGAGGAGGCGGGGTGACTATTAGCAGTCAGTTAGATTCTTTCCCTAGTCACCCTATCCACGTGGAGCACTTCCTGTTTTGTTATGCATCCAACAATCAAGCTAACAAAGCACCATCGCCTTCCATTATTTTTATTTTCCTGATGTTTTGGGAAATTACACTGATGGACTATGTTCCCGAGCAGGCTGCAGCCGTTTCTGCTCTTTGGAGTTGAGTCACTGCACCATTTTCCTACAACGAGCCCCATTGTTTATTTTAAAGAAGGACAAAGAAAGCAATTTTTCTTCAGAAAGAAAACTGTTTCTCCTGCAACTTGCTTTCCTCTCTTTGACAGGATCCCACTGTTTAGCTACATGTTTAAACTAAATGGGAAGGCTGGCTATTCTGTCGATTCAGAAAATGGATCCCCAAATCCACAATTTGCAATCATTGCTCCTATCGGTTTACAGGTTTTCAGATAAATGATTAATCGAAAAGAACAAATCAGCAAGCAGGGATAGAGAAATGACACTAGCCAAATGGCACAGATACACATTAGAGAGAAGTACAGCAAATACGATGCAACAGTGCTCAACCTTCCTTTATTACCAAGGTTCTAAGAGTGTCAACTTCTAGAGACTGGTGTCAATCAAGATATGCAGATGACATTTCAGAAAGAATTGCCTTCTAAATTTAAGTTAAAAATCAGATGTTCTTTAGTAATGCTAGTTTCTAATAATTTTTCTCTTTAGAAGAGGTTCTATTTTAAGAAAGAAAAATTATGTCTGCCTTCTCTAATTTCTGGGAAAAAATCTGCTTTGTAAGTATGCACAAACTAAAATAGTCCTTGCCAGATACTAAGCTTTAAGGTAGTGGTTTGTCCTCCAAATTCGGTTTAAGATGTTTGAATATTTTGGGGGGCACCTAGCTAACATTCACATTTCTAGGGCCACATACCAAGAGATTATGACTCACTGAGTAAGGTCCAGGACTCTTCCTGGTTAACAGACAAGCCTAATGATTCTGGTGCAGGTAGTCCAGGAGGAACCCCACCATAAGGGGATGTTGTTCATCCAGCCTTCTGCTTCTGAGCACCAAGATTGGGAATGAACGCAATCGCCAAACTAAATCCTCCTGTGACTTACCATTTCCCATCATTCTCCAAACATGACAGAAACCCAAAGCTGTTCTTATGTCAGAAGGACTTTTTCCTAAATAGAAATGTAAGACTTTTATGATAAACTTTGTCTTTCCTAGGAAGCAGTATGATTTGGATTAAACTTTTTAGAGAAGGTAATGTGTTCTCTTTCATGGCTGGCACTAGCAGACACATAGGTGAGCCACCTTGATTATAAGTGTGCCCCATTTTAAGAAAGCCCAAAATACTAGCAGATTCACAGGGGTTGGTGGTCCTTACAAGCACACAACAGTCTACTTCAAGATGGATCGTGTCAGTTGCTGAGATGGTCCTAGGAGCCAGAATAAAGCACTACAATACTACAAGGAGAGGAACCAGAGTCCACGGCCATCCAATGAGAACTAAAGATAAAAGCAGAGCTGCAGGTTTAATGTAAGCCATGAGGGCAGACAGAATTCAATTTGTATAATGTTTTTCAGATTCAAGTTGCATAAAAATCTTCCTTTAAATCAACAAGACAACAGACAACTCTTAACTCTTAGGATGCCTTGATGACATAGATAATGTCTTCTACATGGACACAGCTCTGTGGGCTCCCCACTGGAAGAGTCGAGCTCAGGTTCAATTTCAGTCCTCTTTTCCTCTCATCCCAGATTCCTTATGCAGGGCCACCTGCAAACTCTTCTCAACAGTCCTGCAAAGTGTTCCCTTTTATATACATTTTTCTGTTTGAAGGAAGGGCACAGACAATTCTCTAAAATGATAGCAGGAAAACATTTATTTGCACTAGTTACCATTACTCCAAAGGAGCTAAACATATTACAACAAGCCCTGACTTCAATCCCCGGGGAGATGATATTTCTGTGGTTTTATTCTAAAACATTTCCTTCTACTGGGAGACTAGAGCAGTCTTCATGCGTGCTCAGGTGTGATGGAGAAGTTGCAATACGCCAGCCTCCTCAGCCAGCTGCAGAGAGTAAAGGAGCAATCCCAGGTGATCAATCAAGCAATGGCGGAGCTAGCAACCATCCCCTATCTACAGGACATCAGTCAACAGGAGGCAGAATTGGTGAGCATTTGTTTTTCTTTGTTTAAGGCTTTCACAGGCCCTGAGCCAACAGAAGAGTGATATGGTCTGAAAAAGAATGTGATAATAAACGTAGTCCCAGGGCAAACTCTTCAAGCCTCGTGAAGCATTCTAATGGAGAAACTGGAAAATATAGAAAGGTGTGTGTGTGTGTTTTATTTGCTCACCCTGACTAGTTTCCATTTTTTAGAGCAAGACATTTGTGATGTATGAAAATATGGAAAAGGGCTGATTATTCATATTCTGAGTCGGGCTTTTTGTTTCAAGTAAAGTGAAATTTTAATAAATCGTTTTTTTAACTTGAAGATATATTAATGTATGATTCTCTTCAATGGAAAAGTAAGAGGAAAAAAAGAGTAATTGCTGGATAGAAAACTGACCTTACAAAATTGTGTTTAGTGTTTTCTTATTCGCTTCTAGTGTTACAGATATGTTGGTAATGCCAAAACACACACACTAGTACATTTAGATAAGAGAGTGGTTTTATTTGAGGGGAAATGTAGTCCGTCAAAGAGTGTTTTGTTTTTTTTTTTAACTGTATTGATTAGTTAACTCAGGAAAGACAGAAAAAAAAATCTTCAAATAAATGTGTGTATTATAACCATAATTAATATTAGAAACAGTAGTACCTCATTTGAAAAACAATTACTAATCAGTGTACTGGCCATTCAAGGAAGGGTAAAATTTACTCCATATAAAGATCTTGATGTGTTATTAGGAAGGGCTCTTTAATTTGAGGCTCTAATTGAAGGTAGCTAAAACTAATTATAGACCTGAATTGAATTCATGCAGCAAGGATGAGAACAGCCAAAACTGATCACCTGTAATTTTAAGATAACTAAAGGAACCCGCCCTCTTTGAACTTTAAAAGCTGTAACAAATTAATTAAGAAATGGACTGCCAACATTTATAATGTTCATCTGAACCTACAAAAGTGTATTAAATAAATAGTGATATTAAAAAATTAACGTGTAAAACTGTCAGAGTAACCAAATAATAAAACTATGCATACTAAACATTAAAGCTATGAAAAAAAAGTCTATTAATCATGGAATTACTAAGTCAAAGCTAGCAATAGTACTTTCTAAACCTGTATGGTTGTGTGCACAGAATGCTTTCTAAAAGGCTAAGTGTTTATCCTACCATTCATAGGTATTCAAGAGTACAGTAAGTGTGGAGCTTTCAAAGTGCATATTATAGACAATTTTAGATGATTAATGCTCCTCTGAGATAAGAGGAAGCAAAGAAAATGTTAATTTAAGAAGCTGGCATAATGTTGATCCTGTCTTTCTGAAAAGCACATTCAAGATTTAAACGAAAAATACAGGGGAGTTTTCTGCACTTAAGGTCTTCTTAACCACACATCTGTGGCTTTCTTTTTTCTGGAAATACTTATATTTCTAAATATACAAAAAGAACACCAAACTAGCATCACTGACATCCCTTACTAACGTGTTAGTACAATATGCCACTACAAAACCTTGGAAAATAGGATTTCCTGGGATATTTTCATAATTTATACACCTACTAAAAAAAAAAAGCATATATGGATGTATACATGCAGACCAAATATTTAAAAATCATGTATCTTGCAAAATCTCATCGCCTTAAGTAATAGATTTTACTTTCCAACTTCCAAGCAGGGGTTAACTAGATAATAAATCCTCAAGACACCTTTTATGATGCTGTATCAACAGTGACTGCTCAATAGAAGAGTTTTGAGTGACTCAACTCTCTGCCCTTCTGCTTAAGCTGTGCAATATCTAAAGTACAGAAAGATTATCTAAGAGTTCATGACGTTTGACGCCATGGTGAACCGAAATGACGTTTGTCTTTTTTTTTAAGAGAACTTCCTTTTTTAGCTTTGACTGTCACATGGCTTCCTGTGGCTTCATTACTTCGCAGGCACATATGCAGCATCTGTATAGGATTATTTTAAATTGGAATATGGCAGTTTGGGGCAAAGAGTGGAATTTTTTAAACTTGCCTTTGAAATGGAACCTAGAAAGAAAAGTTGGTTATTTTGAAATTTTAGTAAAGAAAAGAATAGGAAAAGAACTTAAATGAGCTAGATCCTTTAAGAGGCAATAAAACAACACAATTTTAGTATGGTCCTCTGGTGAGCTTTTGCAAGATGCCTAGAATTATGATACATTAGCCTCAGGAGAAAATGCTCAAATGCGTTCATGTACTACATGCCATTTCCTGAGAGAATTAACTACTGCCTTCATTCTTTACAACCCAAATCTGTTTTCACAAAACATCAACACTTACTACATTAAAACCTATATGTTTTCTACAAATTTTCAAGAAGAATCTTTCCATTGTTTCAATGTTTTATATCTGCAATAATACTCGGTAATGACTGAAGCAAAGATGAGGTGGCGGTGTTCATTGTCAGAAAGATGAGTAATAAAATCATCAGCGTACAAATGATTTTTTAATTAGGTTTTAATCTGTGTATTTAGAGAAGTTATTTCTGTGTGAATTCCACACTGATAATTTTTATCTTGGTGCCACAGCTGCAGTCACTAATGGCAGATGCCATGGACACCCTTGAAGGAAGAAGAAACGATAAAGAACGTGTGTGGAATACAATTCAAAAGGTAAAACTTTCAGCTGAAGGAAAGAGAGATATTTTTCTCAAAGAAAATGTCCACTTGGGTCAAATGTGTTTAGAAGATCAAAAGAAAAGCAAGCTCTTTGGGTTGTTTTGTTGTTTTCTTTTTAAAATAAACACAGCTCTCTCCCTGGAAGTGTGGCCAAAATCAAACATGGATTTATGTAATCTGTTCCCTCAGGTCTGCTGCTTTTCTGACTGTGGTCATATAAGTTTATGGGTCTCTTGTCATGCTTATTTTCATATTCAGGTTTCATTATCTGCTTCTGCATTATTGGTTATTACAGATTTTTTTAAAGCCCTTTCATCAGTGTTTTAGTCTGCTCCCCAGTGTTTTTCCCCATATTCTGTCGCTTGAAGAATAATGGCTACATTTCAAGGAACTACAAAGAAACTAGCACATTTTGTTTGGGGTGGAGGAGTAACATACCGGTTGTTAGAAGTAGGGGAGCATCCCTTCATTGGTCACGTGAGTTTAGTAAAACACGCACTGAGATGCACCTGGCCCCAGGTACTCAGATTTGTGTGATGCCACCGGGCTCTCTGACAGTGTAGGAAGAAGTAATGTTGGGTCTCTAGTCCAGCTAAAGGTGATAAATTCTGATCAATCTACTCCCCACTCAGTCTCCTCCACTGTAAGAACCCATAAAGGGAGAACTGGTGTCAGGAGATGTGAGGAGAGCAAACCAAAGAAGCCTTCAGTTTAAGAGGTAAAGTCAGCCTTGAGGGATTCTGATGCATCTGCAGAAATGTTTGTCTTCTGTAATCAATTCAGAGGCCCTGTGATAAATGTATAGAACAGAAGTCAACTGAACTCAGCAAATATTTGTCAAATATCTACTGTGCCTGAAAGAACACTGTGTGTTAAGGATATTGTGCTGTGCTGGGCAAGACAAACACTGCCTCTGCCTATACAGACCTATATGCCATCTAGGAAAGAAGTCAGTTACTAAACAAACAGCTACTTACAAGTTCACTGAATGTTATATTTAAAAAGTGGATGTTCAAATGACCTATGGGAACAAACAGAGGAATATAATCTTGTGTGAGAGGTCAGAAAATCCATCTCTGAGAAAGTGATATTTATAAAACATTTAAAGGACAGTGGTAGTTACCCAGATGGAAAGGGAGATTTCCACACAGAGGAAGAGTTTGCACCAAGAATGCAAAGAAAGCATGGCAAATTCAAAAACTGACAAAGGAAGAAGGAACATATTTCAAAATGAAGTGCAGAGGCAGGAGAAGTCAAATCACAGAAGGATTTATAAATTATGTTAAGGATTCGGAATGTTTCAGAAAGCATTTATCTGGTAAACATTTTTGAGACGTCTGTAGGGTGGTAGTGGAAGAACAGACGGAGGGGCCACAGAAACATGGGGATTCAGCTATCAGGTGTGGCCTGATCGACAGCGGTGGGTGTAGGGATGGAGAGAAGACAGATACGAGAAATATCCAGGAAGCCGACTCTGCAGGCCATATTCACTGATTGCATATGGGAGCTTAGAGAATAGACAAAGTTAGAATGATGCCCAGACACTGGGCTTGAGCCACTAGGGCAGAAACAGGGAGTGGTCTGCTGGTGCAAAGGAAGGAAGGAAGCACTTCAGAGAAGCAGGTTTTGCCTGAGAACATAAACTCAGATTCCAGTCAGAAGGCAAAACCATGCCAGATATTTGAAAGGGAATTTAATATAAAGAATGGGTAACTGGGTATGAAATAGGTAGCTGAAAAAGCAAAGGACAACAATAATTTATCACAAAGGAAGCAATTAAAGGAAGCAGCTATCACCCCTTAAGTTTGGGGAATCAAAGAGAAGAGGCTGCAATTACTAAAACTTACAAAATTGAAGCAGGGACCCAGCTGGGCCAAAACTCAAATCTCCTACTAGGAGGCGCTGTTTAGCTGGTGCTAGTGTCTGAGCCCAGAGGAAGGGTCATGAAGGACTGAGACCCAGACTTCTGAAGAGGGGGGCAGTAACCCACTGCTGCTGATGGGGAGAGAAGGATGGCTGTTTTAATGGAGGTAATTTGGCAACTTTTGGAAAAACTAGATTCAACTGCTACTACAGAAAATAATATGTTTCTGGAGCAAAGAAGCTTTGCTGAATAGATGCTCATAGGAACCCCACGCAGACAAGAAGTCTGCAACAAATAAACAGGAAGTAGCAAGTCTCTCCTTTCTCCTTTGGTTTTGCAATGTCCCTCTATCGCCCCTTATTGACAAAGAGCTGGCAAAACAGAAATGGAGTTTGCAGACTTTAAACCCCAGCATCGAAGAGCTAATTATAAAAAGGTGGGTTTGGAGTTGAGACAACAGGCTAATTACTGCAGAAAAGTACATTGAACTTAGGGTGCTGGCAAGATATCCAAGGGGAAGTACAGGAGTCTGGAGTTCTGGATAAAAGACTGAATAGAGATAGACATTTCTTAGTCATTGGAAAATTGGTGGTAACTGAAATCATTTGAATGGGTAACAAGGCTGAGAAAGAACACGGAAAAAGAATAGAAGAGAGCCTTGAGGAGGTCATTTCAAACTTAGGAGACCTCTACAAAGGGGACTAAGAAGGTATGGCAAGAGGAATTGGAGTGAGAGCCAAACCAAATTCAATGTTCATGAGAGTCAAGCAATGTAATTAAACATCTCTACTGACTATAGTGATAATTGTTTAGCACAGGGGTCAGCAAACTATAGCCCACAGGTCAAAACCAGCCAATCATCTATTGTTGTAAATCAACTTAATTGCACACAGTCATACCATTCATTTAAGTACCATCTATGTCACCTTGGCCAAGTTGAGTTGTTGCCACAAAGACCATACAGCTCACAAAACCTAAAATATTGACTATTTGACCCTACACACACAAAAAAATTTGCTGTACCTTTGTACCCTGTTTATAGCATTATCCCTCCCAGAAATATCTGCATTTGTATAGTATATATATTTACAAATCCAAGAGATAATAGAATAGTCCAGTTATGAAATTCCGAGGACTAGCAAAAAAGGTGGGAGAGTGGCATTTGTCTACATCTGCACTTGGTAGACAGCCACCAATTCCACCTCACCCTAAGCTAGTGTTTTGATGCCCACATTCATAGGTGCATGTCACCTGGGCTTTCCCACTTTGCCCTTATTGCAGTTATCTATTACTGTGTTAAAAACCGTCCCAAGCACAGTGGTTTAGAACAATGCAGTATTGTCTCACAGTTCTATGGGTTGACTCAACTCAGCTAGGCAGTTCTTGCTCAGGGTCTCTCAAGCAGTTCAGTCAGATGGCTTCTGTGCTTGGGATTGGAGTCACCTGAACGCTAAAATGTACTGGACTCCAAGATGGCTCACTCATGTGGTTGACAGTTGATTCTAGTCAGCTGAGACAGTTGACTGGTGTGCCTAAATGTAGCCTCTCCGTGTGAATTAGGCTTTAAACGGCATGACAGCAGACTTTCAAGAGAAAGTATCTCAAGAGAAGGGAAGTAAACACCATTAGTCCTCTAAAACACTAGGCCCAGACCAGCATAGCAACTTCCACCATATTCTATCGGTCAAAGCAGTCACGGGCAGCTCAGAGTCACAGGGTTGGAAAAATAGATCCCACTTCTCCAAGGAGAAGTGATGTGTGCCTTTGTGGAGAGAATGCAGTGATAGCATCCATCTTGAAGACAAGCTTTAGCAGAGCTGTGACCCAGGCTGGAAAACATACCTGTAAGCAAGAAGGAGTCAGGAGAACAGGCAAGTCAAGACCTCCGAGACTGGAACTCTGTGGAGCCACTCCACCCAACCACTGGGTATCCAGAAAGATTCACTGGTGAGCAGCCAGTCTTTCCAAATTAAAAGCCCTGGTAATGATCCTAGCTTTCTAAATGGAGGCTCCTGAGAGGTCTTTAGGAAGATGTGAATGGGAAGGAACAGGGTGTCAAATTTTTCCCAAGGGCTTTTAATTTGGTTAATGTGACTCTACAAAGCATGATCCTATCACTTTCAGACAATTCCGGTAGGAAGTAAGTAATTTCCTTTTACTGCTATAGAGTTAATTTGCGTGTGCAGAAAAAAAAATAATTAAAAAAAAGCTAATTGTACAAGCTACACTGTGTTCTGAGCCCACTAGAAGTTGATATCAGCATCGCCACCTCTGAGATCTGTTATCTGTAATAGAAACAGCTGTTGTACCTAATGAAAACACTTGAAATTTTCATCTGAAGCAGCAGAATTATAGCAGCACCTCCTAGTTCCACGGAGTTAAAGGGTCTGTCAGAATCCCCATTACCTAACACAATTTTCAGGGCTCCACCTTGTTATAGGTCTATAAAAAGCCTATCAAGATGAAATCTGATTCATGAGTGCTGACCTCCTGTCTATATTTTGTTATCTCTGAGATTTCTCTAAGAACCCAGAAAGAGAAAGAATGAGACAATTGTGGTTTTTTCCCTAAATCACCAGAACTAAAAGTACTGTGTATTCTGTACAGAGTTTTAGGAAGGTGGCTCTTGTTTTGCTTTGGCTTTAGAGTATTTCCTCTCCAGTAATTAATTCAATAAAGATATACGTATGTTGGTTTAGCTGTGCAAATCCACATATAAGCAGATTATGTCCTCCAAAAGGGTAAAATTTTTTGTGTTGGAAAGTCCCAGGCCACAGCAGGATTCTTTAAATAAGAGCATCACACTTTTCTTGGCTTTAGTCTGTAACAAAACTTCCTGAGAAAACACACCCTTTTGAACATCCCGCAAGTTCTCTAATCACACTGCTCATTCATGTATTCAAGTGCCTGGGCAGACACTGTGCTAGACACTGGAGACACAGTCATGAAAAAGCAGCACCTTCATGACATTTGCATTCTGCTAGAGAAAAGCAGTCAGTAAACTACCTAAAGAAATATGGACTACAAGTAATAAATGCCATAGGTGGAGAAAGCAGGAAAGGAACACAGAAAGTACCAGATGACTGCAGGTGCAACAGAACAGTCATGCAGGATTCACTGAACAAAATCTGAAAGAAATGCAAAACTATGCAAATATCTGGTGAGAAGCATTCCAAGTAAATGAGACAGCAAATGCAAAACCCTGAGATTGGAGAGTGCCTGGCACGTACAAGGGTTTGCAAGGAGGGCAAAGGGACTGGAGTAGAAGGAATAAGAGCAGTAGGAGATGAAGTGAGAGAGGAGAGGATATAATGCTTGTTCCACAGAAAAATAAAAATGCTCTAAGCTGCTGCGTTGAGAACAGATTTAAGGGGGGCAAGGGCAGAATCAAGGAGACGACTTAGGAGGTTATTGCAATGATACAGGAGAGTAATGATGGTTGCTTGAACCTTGAACCCAGATATCAGCAAAGGATGTAAGAAGTGGTGAGATCCTCTTCTATTCATAAGAAGAACAAGGCTTATTTACAGGAAGGCTAGTACAGAAAAAGCACCATGAACTGGCAATTCAGAGGCCTGGGTCTGTCACAAGTTAGCTCAGAAGCCCCTTCTTTTCTCTGGGCCTCCGTTTTTCTCATCTGTTAAATGAAGAAATTGAACTAGAAGATTCAAAATCCCCTCCCAGCTCTGAATAAATGGATCTTTTGAAAGCCAGACCATCAAAATGAAAGAATAAGAGTTATTGTTTACTGAGCTCTTAATATGGGCCAACACTCCTATTCACTTTGCATATATCCACTCACTAATCCTCACATAGGGTAAAAAGTATAATTTATTAAACAGAGAAGTGTAGTAGTTATCCTGAAGCCACACAGCCAGTAAGTGGTGGAACCAGGAACTGATTTGGCCTTAGAGCCTACTCTCTTTCTTGTGCAACTAGACAAAGTCTGACTGCCCAGCATTGTTTTACATGTGGCTGAGCATTCAGGAGAGACGCCAAATGGGGAATTACAGTGACCTCCAACCAAAGTGGAATTTGTCCAGCAACTAGCCCAGTTTGTCTATCTTCAATTCTCAAAGTAAAGTTCTTTCAATCTGAGCCAATCTCTAAGGAATTTTTGGTTTAGTCTACCTTTGTAATCCACCCTTATAGGATCCTCCTCCTCTGTTCCATAGTTTTCCATCTATAACCAGAAAGAATACAGAGCCTAAATCTGCAAACCATTGACCACGAACTCAGCTCCCACTGATGGTACCTTGGGCAAGACACAACCTTCTGAGAAATACAGTATGTTCACACCTTTACCATCTTCAGAGTCTATGATTTTGTGTTACTTAGCATTGAATCCTAAGGCCCATTAGAGCGCTAGGAGCTAGGCCTGAAGACAAATAGGAAAAGGAATCTTCAAAAAAAAAAAAAAGGAGGCTTTAAAAAAAAAATGTGCCAACTGTTAAGTTGGAACATTCTTATTTCTTTTCACCAAAGACTCAGTTTACAGGAACATTTAAGCAACACTGTCTACAACTCAGAAGACAAACTTACGGGTTCTTCATTTACAAAGTCTAAATTTCACACTGCAGAGATCAAAATTTAATCTGGTATGATAAAGTATTGTCTTCTGATATGCCTCTGGATCTCTGGTTTGAGACTAAATAAGGAGAAATGAAGCTTTGTTACTTTAAAGGTAATGAGTGAAACACTTTAGCATATAATCATGATCCTATGAATTTTCATGAGAAGAAATGCTACCTTAAAATTTCATCAAATATTAAAATATAACACAGTACATCATAATCCTTAATGAATCCAACTAATGAAGTTTAGGTGGGTATCTTTAAACCATCATATGAATTTATTCAAAATTATTTAGCTTTTTGTGCTCCTTTTTATCTCGAAATCTTAACTTACAAATCATACTTGTCATCATACAGAAATGACATTCATTGATATACTAATTTGGTCTTTTAAGATAAAAATGAGAATTGTACATCACTTAGCAACTCTGTTCTGTTCAAGGCTGTTGATGTAGGCAGAGGGGAGGGTATAAATTCGGGGGCCTGGCAGGGGCCATTGGTTGAAGAGGAGAGGGAAGAGTAAACTGGAACATTTTACTTTCCACATCAACATTCCAACCTGAGTCCTTCCAGGGACTCTGTGGAGAGAGATCACACATGTGGCACTGTCATTCACTGGCCAGTCATTTGGGCTGACTAATGGGGCTGGGGCATGCAGTTGTGCCACTCTGAAAGTCCTGCTGTCTTTTCAACGATTCAGCAACTGTACCACTCATTTGCAAAGCAATCAGGCTTTTCCTGTGTGTCTTGTTCTTTAAGGAGTCTTCATAGATTTATTGCAATTTGATTGTGAATCTTCTCCGCTTCTGGTTCTGGACTTCCTCATTAGCATATTCCCAGATTCCTTTACAGTGTGCGCTCCAAGCACCGCTAAGCAGTTCTGTCCACAGCGTAATGCAGATCATGTACAGAAACCTAAGCGCTCTTGTTGCTGACCGTGCTGAGGAGGGATGGGGGCAAGGCCCAAGGGGCTGAAGAGGCCAGGTGCCTGGGATGAATCATTACAGTTCCCAGGATGAATAAGTCTGCCAGAAGGTGTCTAAGCCAGCAATTGTAGTGGGGGAGGCTCCACCGAAGCCCTGGCAGAACCTCCTGATTGTGGGCAGAGGCTGAGCCCCGGGGTAGCCAGACCTGGAGGGAGGACCTCATCCTCAGACGCACAGCAAAGCCATGTTTAGTCCGACATGTGGAGAAAATGGAAAGCCTTGGTTCCGGCCATCTCCCCCGCCCACAACACAGCACTCCACATAGATGGTGAATTTCAGTCATCACTTAAACCAAACAACATCTTTCTCCTCTGACTGAAAGGAAAAAGTATATGGGTAATTTGTTAAACATTTTCAACAGGTGCATTTTCTAATCACTGACTTTCTACCTGTATTTGGCCTTTCTTCCAAAACTGGAAATACCTCTTTTATATACTTTGTTGGCAGAAAGTATTCCAAAACATTGATGATTTGGCCGGAAATTTCTGCAGCAGAAGCATTTCTGTGCAGATTTCAGATCTAGCATGGCCCTCATCTAGGGAGCATGAATCCAGGAGCTTTGCCTTTTTAGCCAGGAGCTTATCAAGAGGTAGACAAAGCTAGTGAGCCATTTATTAGGTGCTCACGTACCTAATAAAATACCACGATGTCCAACAATTGATCAAAGTATGTTAGTCTGTTTGAAGCTTGCTTTTAAATAACTATCACAATGGAAACAAGCTACAGAAAAATTTATTTCTGGTAAATAATTAAGTTAATAATGTGATGGAAAAATTTTAAATATGATGACTACAAATATCATCAATGATGACTATTTATCACTAAGTATATGCCAAGCCCTTCAAGAAGTTATTGCATTTAATGACTGCAACATCCTAGGAGAAAGACATCATCATCTTTACTTTGAAAGATGAGGAAAAAGAGCTTTGTAGAATTAACAAGGAAACAACCCCAAGTCTGTAGTGACAACATTTGGTTTTGAATCAGATTTGTTTGGGTCAAAGGCTCTGTTCCTAGTCATTAGTTAGAATATTTAAGCTAAACCAAATACAGCTACTGAAAGTCAGTGACACAACGAACATTGCCTGACCCAAGCTCAGATCCTATAGGACAACCAACAAGACAACCTTTAAGTCTGTTTCTCAGCAGTGAGTGGGACAGGAGCATCAGGGGCTATCGCAGGCATCTGTCCATCTCTAGATCACAGCTCAGAGGCCAGGCTGGCGACTTACCCAGACTGCTTTGAAGCAGCTTCCTAACCAAATCTGAACCCTGGCACCCACCCTCCCCTGGGTCATGCCCTCTTAATGTCCTTCCTCACCATTCCTCCCTTTACAGATGTACTGTGTATAGCTTGCTTTGATAGCTCACCATCTTCCTTCTTCCTGCAACATCAGAACTTTAAGAAAACAGCTTGGAAGTCAGGTCATTCCTGTAGTGTATTTATGGTTGCTCTAAGGGTCATTCTCTGGTATATTACCTGAATAAGTGCTCTGAAATGCACCAGGATCTCAATGAAAACACAATTTCAGAAACACTTATTACTATAACCCCTCCATGTCTTACATCCCAGCACAGAGACCTTGCGGCTGGGACTGGACAGCATACTGTTACTCCTTCACTTCCTGGGAGCCCTCCCTGCCTGTCCCACTAGTGAGCGAACACAGGGAGTTGACTACAACATAAATTGGAAATGCTCATCTTACGCCAAACCTATTAGTGTTTTGATCTCTGTAAAAGACTTTCAAAATGCATCTTTCAGAAGTTCAGTGGAATATTCTCATGCAAGGGAGGGGAGCATATATCTCAATTTCATTTTGAAATGAAGAGTGAGTTCGCTGTTCACTCTAAAAGTTACTCCCTTTAAATTACCTAAGTATCTCTTCTGCTTGGCAGCCCAGCATTTTACTGCATGTATTATATACATTAAGTTTTGCAATTCTTTATAATTTTGGAGAATAACAAAATAACAGCTTATACCACTTGGTAGCTAAATGAACCATAGGACATCTTCCATTCTGTTTTGAAAGTGGGATTAATACAGAGTTCGGAGCAGCTGACTTGTAGATCATTTAATCATTTATAGTGTACTCATTATACCTTTCACCTTTTGGAGAAGGGCAAAAATAAAAGTGCCTTTCCATGCAGCCCCAAAGGAAGGTATGGGTTGTTTGTCATTCTGATTATGACTTTCTTAAAATAGTGCATGTGGAGGAGGGAACAAGACTGTAATCTAAAACACACACAAATGCCATGAACACCAGCACGCCCATATCTCTTAGCCTCATTGAAACTGTGTGTAAAACGAATGTGCACTCTGCTGAAATGGCTTTATGCTAGAGAAGAGGTTTTGGAGAAGAACATGAAGTGGCTGGTGAAAAGATGAATACGGACCTACGCTAGAGCTCCTAACCTAGAGACAGCATGGAGTTAGGCTTCTTTCTTACTGAATTGAAAGGAATTACCTTCCTGATCTCTTATGGAGAGAAGACCCCCTTCAGCTTCACAGTGATTCACTTCATCATATTGATGATTTTTAGACGCAACTGGGAAAACTGATTCAAGAAATAAAAGTACATGAATATATATATATGTTCATATATAACTGAAAAATTGTGCTCTACACTGGAATTTGACACAACATTGTAAAATGATTATAAATCGATAAAAAATGTTTAAAAAATTTAAAAATTAAAAAAAAAAGAAATAAAAGTACATTTTCCCGGGGGGAGGGTATAGCTCAGAGGTAGAGCACATGCTTAACATGCACGAGGTCCTGGTTCAATCCCCAGTGCCTCCGTTAAAAAATAAATAAATAACCCTAATTACCTCCTTTTGACAAAAATCAAAAGTACATCTCCCTGAGGAACAGAAGTCAGAAATCATTTATTAAAAGCCATGATACAGGGCTTCTACTTCCAGGAATCTGGAGAGTCTCAGCAAACAAAATAGAAGACACAAGAAGAACCAAATAGAAATTTTGGAATCGCAAAGTGCAAATAACCAAAATTTAATACTCAATTGAGGGGCTCAACAGCAGAATGACAGGCAAAGAGGAAAGAATCAGTGAAATGAAGTTAAGACAACAGAAATGATCCAACTGAAACAACAGAAAAATAGACTGAAAAAAAAAAAAAGAACAGATCCTCAAGGACCTGTGAGACTATGACAACAGATCTGGCATTCATGTAATCAGAGTCCCAGGATAGGAGAAAATGGGCAGAAATGAAAAAGTACCCAAAGAAATAACAGCTGAAAACTTCCTTAATTTGGCAAAACACATAAAACTATAGATTTAGGAATCTGAGTGAACCCCAAATAGAATAAATTCAAATTCACACCACGATGCAGCACAGTCAGACTTTAAAAACTAAAGACAAAGAAAAATCTTGAAAGCAGCTAAAAAGAGAAATGATTCACTAACTATAAGGGAAAAGCAATTTGAATGACAGCGGATTTTTTCATTAAAAATATCGAGGCCAAAAGAAAGTGGCATATTTTTCAAGTACTGACAGAAAAGAACTGTCAACACAGAATGCTATTCCCAGTGAAAATATCTTTCAGGAATGCAGGAGAAATCAAGACATTCTTAGATGAAGCAAAACTAAGAATTTGTCATCAGCCAACTCACCCTAAAAAATGGCTGAAGAAAGTTCTCTAAATAGAAAAGAAACAATAAAAACTCTGAAATATCAAGAAAATTGAAAGAACACAGCAAGCAAAAATATGAGTGAAAACAGACTGTCTTCATTATGTTTGATGGTAGAAGCAAAAATATTAACATCCTATCATATGATCCTAAATGTATGTGGATCTATGGTTCTCAGTTCCACATATAAGAAGCTTGAAAATCACCACTCCATTCTAACAACATGTAAAAAGCTGAACAGACTAAAATGATCTATAACTCTCTTGAATCTGTAAGAGAGTGAAGGACAGAAGACAAACCACTGCTCCCAAGACTAGAGAGATGTGGCTTTCCAAAGCAGAGACTCATGAGTGGAAACTGTCATGGGAACCAATCCTGAGGCTGGAAAAGCTGAATTATAATTGACAGACTGCTGGATGCTCTGTGCAGGTAACACTGAGTATTAAAAACTCTAGGGGGACCCAGTCATAGAGGAAGTCACAATATTATGAGATTTACCTCCGTGAGCTCAACCAGGTTCCCATAATAAATACAGGAGGAAAATCCCCTTGGGCCTCTGGAAGGAGAAGGGTGAAAAGAATCATTCTGAAATATGTCAGAGCACTCTGTTCTTCTCAGCAAGGCCTGCCCTCAGAAGAAACTAGTTAAACAGAGCCTCACCTATGGAGTATTATCAGGGCCTAACTGTCCTGGGGAAGGAAAATACCCAATTCCAGCCCACACTACCCATCCTGTCCCACCTAAGAGGAGACAAAAAAACTGAGGAACACTTGTGAAGTTCACAGTCCAGAGGCACAGGCTCACTAAAAGACTGAAACCTAATCATATTACTATAGAATTCTTCCCCTCCCCTCACAAATCACCACCACAGTACTAAAGGCCTATTTACAGCAGTTCCTTTTACCCAGTACAGCATGTCCGGCTAGCGAGAAAAAATTACAAGGCATACCAAAAAGCAAAAAATACAATTTGAAGAGACAAAGCAAGCATCCAAACTAGATATGGCAGAGATATTGGAAGTATCAGACTGAGAATTTAACACAACTATGATTAATATGCTAAGGATTCTAATGGATAAAGTAAACAGCATGCAAGACAAGATGGACAATAATAATAGTAACAGCATATTCAATTATGTATGCTTATGTATATAATAGCAATAGTATATTCAATTACGTATGATTATATATATATCTTATATGTGTACGTGTGTGTGTATATATATACACACACACATATATACAAATGCTTATGTTTGCTTCTAAATAAATAAAATGAATGACAGCAATGATATTAGGGATAGGAGAAATTAATTAGGATAATTTTATTATTAAAAGGTACACACACTACCTGTGTAGTGATATAGTGTTGTTTGAAAGTAGACTTGGACACCTACACATCTACAATCAATCAATCTTCAACAAAGCAGGCAAGAATATACAATAGAGGAAAGATAGCCTCTTCAGCAACTGGTGTTGGGAAAGCTGGACAGCTGTATGCAAATCAATGAAGTCAGAAAAATCCCTCACACCATACACAAAAATAAATTCAAAATGGCTTAAAGACAAAAACATAAGACAAGACAACATAAACCTCCTAGAAGAAAACATAGGCAAAATATTCTCTGGCATGAATCTCAGCAGTGTTCTCCTAGGGCTATCTATTGAGGCAATAGAAATAAAAGCAAAAATAAATAAGTGGGACCTAATTAAGCTTATAAGTTTATCTAAAAGATGCCCAAGGGAAAGGCCCTGGGAGGGACTGTTGATCACAAGGACTACTGGCAGAAGTCATATCAGGATTTACATTTGCTTGTGACTCCACAGGTTGTTATCAAAGGCATGTGCTTGCATGAAGAGTTAGTATCAGTTTAAGGCCCCCTGCAGGGCATTTGGATGCAACAAGATGGATTCTATGACAGAAGTACCATGGAGTAGCTTAACTAAACTCTCAGCGAAAACAAAAATAGAAACAAAGAACAAAGGCAACAAATAGAAAATGGTAATGAATATGGTAGATATTAATTAAATAATGTCAATAAATACTTTGAATGCCAATCATATAAATGCACCAATCAAAAAATCAGATTGTCAGAGTGGATCAAAAAATATGTCCCAACTATATGCTGTCTACAATAAACCCACTTTAAGTATACAAACATATATATATTAAAAGTAAATGGATGGAGAAAAATATACCATGCTAGCACTAATCAAAAGAAAGTGGAAGCAGCTATGTTAAATCCAGACAGAGCAGACTTCAAAGTAAGAAACATAATATTAGAGATCAAGAAGGGCATTACATAATGATAAAGGTGTCAGTTCTCCAAGAAGACTTTTTTTTTTAATGTGTGTGTACCTAACAATAAAACTTCAAACTTCATGAGGCCAAAACTGATAGGACTGCAAGGACAAACAGATGAATCCACTATCATAGTTAAGAGACTTCAATACCACTCTATCACAAATGAAAAGATCCACCAGGCAGAAAACCAGTAAGGACATAGTTGAACCCAATAACACCATTAATCAACTAGATATAATGGATCTCTACATACTATCTTATTGAACAAAGCAAAATACACGTATTTCTTAAAACCATGAAAAACACTAATCTGAGCCACATTCTGGGCCATATTCTGAGCCATAAAACATACCCTAACAAATTTAAAATAACAGATATCATACAATGTCTGCTCTCAGACTACAATGGAATTAAGCTAGAGATTGATTACAGAAAGATAACTAGAAAATCTTAGAATATGTGCAGATTAATAACACACTTCTAAATCACACATGGATCAAAGAAGAAATCTCAAAAATATTACAATATGTTGAACTAACTGAAAATAAAAACACAACTTCTCAAACTTTGTGGGATGCAGTGAAAGTAGTGCTCAGAGGGAAATTTACAGTATTGACTGCACATATTGGGGAGGAAGAAAGATCTAGAATCAATGATCTAAGTTTCACCTTAGGAAACTAGAAAAATAGGAGCAAATAAATCCAAAGTAAGCAGAAGGAAAAAAAATGTGTTACAGCAGAAATCAATGAAAGTGAAAATAGAAAATCAATAGAGAAAATCAACCAAACCAAAAGATGATTCTTTGAAAAGATCAATAAAATTGAAAGGTTTCTAGCCATCTAACCAAGGGGAAAAAAAGAGGACACAAATTACTAACATTAGAAATGAAAGAAAGGACATCACTATAGATCCCATGGAAATTAAAAGGATAATAAAGAAATACTCTGAACAGTTTTATGCCCACAATATGATAACCCATCTGAAATGGTCCAATTCCTTGAAAGACACAATCTGCCAAAACTCAGAAAAGAATAAATAGACCTATATTTATTAAAGAAATTGAATCAATAATTAATAACTTTAAGACAATTATAAATGAAAGAGGATAAAGAGATACTAAATTTTTCAATTGAACTTAAAACAATGACACCAGTAACCTGAAATATATATACATATAGACATATATATACAGTATATATATAAATATATGTAATATATCCTAGAACAAAATAAACAATACAAAAAGATCCACTAAAAATACTCTAAATATATTAAAATGGAATTATAAAAAATGTTCAAGTACATATAGGAAGGTAAGGGAAAAAAAGAGAGAAGCAAAAACCAAAGGAAAAAAGAAAGCAAAAAAAAAAAAAAAGATAATCTAAGTCCTAACATACCAATAATTATCATAAACATAAATAGTCTAAATACACCAATTTAAAGACAGAGATTGGCACAACATTAATTTAAAATTATGATTCAACCATATACTGTCTACAAATTCACTTCAAATATAGTGACATAGGTGGGCTAAAAGTCCAAGGGTGGAAAAAGATATAGCACACAAATATTAATATAAGGAAGGCAGTAGTGGTTGTATTAATATCAGACAAAGTGGACTTCAAAGAAAAGAAAGTGACCAGAGGCAGAGAGGACATTACAGAGAGAAACATTATATAATGATAAAAGGATTAGTCTACCAAGAAAACATAGCAATCCTAAATGTGTATGCACCAGACAACAAGGCTGCAAAATACATGAAACAAAAACTGAAAGGACTAAAAGGAAAAATAGACATTTCCACAATTATAGTTGGCTATTTCACCCTCTATCTTTCAACAATTGATAGAACAACTAAGCAGAAAAATCAGCAAGGATACAGAACTCAACAACACCATCAACCAATGGGATCTAACCAACATTTACAGAACAATCCATCCCCTAGAAGCAGAATACATATTCTTTTCAAGTGCCCATAGAACACATACAAAAACAGACCATATCCTGGGCCATAAATAGATCTCAACAAATGTTTAAAAACTGAAATCTTAAATATTTTCAACTGCAATAGAATCAAACTGGAAATCAATAATAGAAAAATAACAAGGAATTTTCTAAATACTTGAAGAGTCCATGGATCAAAAAAAGAAGTGTAAAGGAAACTGAAAAAAACATACATTGAACTGAATGAAAATGAAAATAGAAAATATCAAAATTTGTGGGATACAGATAAAGCAGCAGTGAAAAAGAACTTTATAACACTAAGTGTGTACATTATAAAAGAGGAAATAATTGAAGCCCTGACTCAAAAACCTAGGGGAAAAAAGAGCACAATAAACTCAAAACAAGCATACAGAAGGAAATAACAAAGATTAGAAATCAATGAAGTAGAAAACAGAAAAATAGAGAAAATAAATGAAACAGCTGATTTTTTGAACAGGTTAATAAAATTTACAAACCTCTAGCAAGACTAATGAAGAAAAAAAGAGAGAAGACACAAACCATCTATATTAGGAATAAAACAGGATATCACTATAGACCCTGCAGATGTCAAAATGATAAGGAACTACGATGATGAACTCCACACACATAAATTTAACAATGTAGATGAAATGTGTCAATTTCTCAAGAAACACAAAGTACCATAACTCACCCAACATGAAATAATTTGAATCATTCTGTAACTATTAAAGGAATTTAATTCATAATTTTAAACTCCCCGAAAAGAAGTCTCCAAGCCAATGTGGTTTGACACCAATTCTATACAATCTCTTTCAAAAAACATTAAGAGGAGGAAGCCCTCTCCAATTCATGTTATGAAGTTGGTATTACCTGATACAAAACAGACAGAAACAGTACCCAAAAAAACCCTCTGCAAACTCCCTTATGAATACAGAGGCAAAAATCTTTAAAATATTAGCAAATTGAACTCAGCAATATGTAAAAAGAATTACATGCCATAACCAAGTTGGGTTCATGCCAGGGATGCAAGCAAGACTGCTTGAATATTTAAAATTCAATGTAATCTACCATATCAACAAAATGGTATAATGCAATTCCTATTAAAATCTCAGCAAGAATTTTCATAAATAAAGACAAGGCTACTTTAAAATTTATATGGAATGTCATAGTAAATGGAATAGCTAAAACACCGTAGAAAGAGAGTGAACTGAAAGTAATCAGTCTACCTGATTTCAAGACTTTTTATATAGCTACAGTAACCCAGACTTTGTGGTACTGGTGGACGTGGGTGACAGAAACATAGGTCAATGAAATGAAATTAAAAACCTAGAAGTAAACTCACAAAAATACGCTTAATTGATTTTTTTTATAAAGGTGCAAATGCAATTCAATAAAGGAAAGACAGCCTTTTCAACAAATGGTGCAAGAGTATTTGGACACCCATAGGTAAAAACAAACCAAAAACAAACAAACAAACAAGACACTTGACATAGAAATTGACTAACTTTTAGAAAAAAATAGAAGAAAATCTTTGGGATCTTAGTCTATACAAAGTTCTTTTCTTAGACTTGACACCAAAAGTCTGATCCATAAAAGTCTAATTGATAAGTTAGACATCATCAAAATTAAAAAGTTTCACTCTGTGATGAGCAAAATTGAAATCAGAAAAACCCTGTTAAAAAGGATGAAATAACAAGCTACAGAGTGAGAGAAAACATTTTCAAACCATATGTCCAACAAAAGACAAGTATTTAGATTATATAAAGACCTCTCAAAATTCAACAGTAAAAAAAAGTTGATTCAATTTGAAAGGAGGTAAAAGACACGAACAGACATTTCACCAAAGAGAATGCCAATTAAGCACATTAACAGATGTTCAGCATGATTTGTCATTAGAGAAATGCAAATTAAAACTGTAATGAGATAAATCAATACATACCTATCAAAATGGCTAAAATAAAAATTAGTAGCAGCACTAAATGTTGGTGAGGATGCAGAGAAATTAGGTCACTCATACACTGCTGGTAGAAATGTAAAATGAAGTAACTGAAGGAAATATGACAGTTTCTAAAAAAATTAATTATGCACTAACATATGACCAAGCAGCAGTACTCCTCGGCATTTATTTATCCCAAAGAAATGAAGTCTTATATTCACACAAAAACCTGTACACAAATGTTTATAGCAACTTAATTCATAAAAGCCAAAACTTGGAAGCAATGTACATATCCTTCAAAGAGTGAATCATTAAACTGTGCATCCATACCATGGAATACTACTCAGCAACAAAAAGGAACAAACTTGATACATACAATAACCTGAATAAATCCCCAGAGAATAATGGAGTTATATACTATATGATTCCATTTTTATAACCTTCTTAAAATGACAAAATTATAGAAATGGACAACACATTAGTGGTTGACAAGAATTAGGATAAGAGGGTGGGGCAAGGAGGAAAATGGGTGTGGCTACAAAAGGGCAAGTGTATTACTTCTTACTGATGCATGTGAATCTGCAATTATCTCAAAAAGTTAAAAAAAATATACTCAAACCTTCAGATAAATTATGCCATTAAACTTGAAAACATATTTTTAAAGAGTCCTGGTTTTTCTAAACAAAATAATATCAAGGTTTTAAAAATGCTCTTCAGCTCTATACTAAACATAATTTTTTTAAGTGCTATTTATTATTATGGGAATTTTCAATTAGGAATTGATAATACAGTTTAGCAGGAAGGTTTTTTGCACACTTTGTAATATCTCAGGGGTAGGTGCCTCAGAATTTATGCCTTTTACTTTTACGACTAAAATATTGGCTAACATACTAAATTCACTAAATCAGAAAGGGGAAATATGAGGCTTGTTTGTCTGTTTGAATGCTAGCCAAAAGCTAAAGGAAACTGCTATATTATGAATAGCAGAAAGAACTCCGTTTCAGAAACTAACTTTATTTTAGAAATTAATTTCAAGCCTGTTTGAAAACAATTGTCATTCTAATAAGAATTAAAATTCAAACCACTTTGGATGATAAATATTTAAAAGTATTTGGTCTGGAAACTAACTTGGAACAGAGCAAGGAAACTAACGTTATCAAATCCACTGTTGGTGGAGTGAAATGGCTGCTTTGCCAAGAGGATTTTGGTCCACCCTGCTAATCGCTGGAAACACAGTCTCATTCTATAACCACCACAACAGTCATATAAACACGACATTAATTCCTGACAGATCTGATTCTTATTTCATCTATCTTTTTTCCTCCGAAAAGATGTCTTTAAAAGATTAAAAAAAAAAATCCTTTGAGCACCCAATCCCTAAGGCATGAACATGTACAAACAAACCCCTATAAACAAACCTAATCTTCTCTCCTGAATCGAGACTACATGAAATCCAATAGGAAGTCCCATTTCAAGCCCAGTGTCTTTCTTCTCAGTATAATTTACCCATGCATTTGTATTTGAGATCAACTTCCTCTCACTGTCATTACTGGAAAGAAACCACCCTGGTTCCCAAGGTATATACAAAGCCTGCAGGGGGCATCAATGAAGTAGGAAGCATCAACCAGCAGGAAAAGTGAATTGCAGAAATCACTATAGTCATATTTGAGAGGAAAACTAGAACTTCAGTGAACTTTATGGCTTAGTACAGATCTTCCTTGACTTACAGTAGGGTTACATCTCAATAAACCCATTGTAAGCTGAAAACATCATTAAGTTGGAAATTATTTAATACACCCAAGCTTCTGAACATCATAGCTCAGCCGAGCCTTCCTTAAATGCGCTCAGAGGACTTGGATTCACCTACAGTTGGGCAAGATCATCTAACAACACAAAGCCTATTTTATAATAAAGTATTGAATAGCTCAGGTAATTTATGGAATAGAGTACTAAGAGTGAAAACTAGAATGGTTGTATGGGTACAGGATGGTTGTGGGAGGGTAAGGTTGTTTACCCTTGGGATTGTGTGACTGACTGGGAGCTGCGGCTCGCTGCCACTGCTCAGCATTATGACAGAGTGTTCTTACCGAGACGAGACTCATTCTGCTCGCCACACAACAGGCCAATAAATTGGGAGACAAAGTGTTGGGAATAATGACTTTACTCAGAAAGCCAGCAGACAGAGAAGATAGGGGACTAATGTCCTAGAGAACCATCTTACCCAAGTCAGAATTCAGGCTCCTTTTATACTAAAAAGGGGAGGTGGGTTGATCGTTGCAAACTTCTTGGTGTCAGAATCCTTTGTTCTTGCAGCTGTTAGAGTAGGTCAGGTCATGATGTTCCTGTAAACCTCTAACAAGGCAAATGTTATTCTCTGTTCTGCAACTTTTTATCTCTATGTGAGTGAAAAAATGTTATACCCTTAAAGGTCAAAGCCTTGAGAATGGGCTATCCTCTGTATTTCAGGCTATAGGCAACATTCTGTTACAAAAGGTACAGAACCAGCATGACTGAGCAAGGAAACAGAGCACAGGGTTAGAGCTAAAGGAACAGATCTAATATGGAGTCAGATTTGTTGCTCCCTATTACAGTACCAGACTCCATATCGCTAGGCCAGGAAAAGATCAAAATTCAAAATTTCAAGTGTGGTTTCTACTGAATGTGTATCATTTTTGCACCATCATAAAGTCAAAAAATTGTAAGTCATAAATCAGGAACCATCTGCTGTCATATTAATTTTCTAGGATCGCTATAACAAAGTACCACAAACTGAGTGGCTTAAACAATGGAAATTTATCATCACAGTTCTGGAGGCTGGTAGTCCAAACTCAAAGTATCATCATGGTTGGTACCTTCTTAGGGCTGTGAGGAAGAATCAGTTCCATGCCTCCCTCCTAGTTTCTGGTGGTTTGCTGGCAATCTTTATCATACCTTGGACTGTAGAAATATCACCTTAATCTCTGCCTTCATCCTCACATGGTATTCTCCCTATGTGAGTGTATCCAAATGTCCACTTTTTATAAGGATACCTAGGTTAGGGCCCACCACCCTAAAGACCTCATTTTAACTTGATGACCTCTATAAAAACCCTATCTCCAGACAAGTGCACATTCGGAAGACTTAAACATAGAATTTTGAGGGAACGCAATTCAACTCATGAGAAAAGTATTTGATTTTAAATGACTATGGGAGGGAAAGGTGACTCTCCTTCCCCTCTACTACATCCAAATGACTCCCCTTTCAAAGCTCTATTAGGCCAGTGCTGTGTTGTCCCTTCCTGTTATCAACCCTCTCCAGCTTTGTTCATGTTGAGCTTGTCATTTTTTTCCTTAGTTTGTCCCCATTTCTAACTCTCTATGCCCTAAAACTCATCTTCTTCCTTAGCAATGCCCTTGGTCTCATGGTCAGCCTTTGCACAATAAATGGAAAGCAGTAATATTGCTTTCACCTCTGGTTCACATGCCTTCAATTACCAAATGAAATTAGGTTGGATCTATGCACAAATGAAGCCACAGTCAGCACCACAAAATGACAGTGAGTCAGTAGCAATCCTCCTTCACAAGAAAGCTCTCAAATAAACAGAGGGTCTCCTGACCTCAAGGAATCCCCACACTTTCCACCTACACATAAGATACAAACCAATGTTACAGGAAAAAAATTATTAGAGAAAACAGTCACATAATTATTGGAGAAAATAATCAGTACCAAAAGTGACTATAAAGTAGTTTTGCATGAGGAAAAACATATTATTTTAATCTATAAAAATGTTGTATTTTATCCTGGAGTCCAGTAGAAAAATCCTGTTTTGATGTTCTAAAAAAATTATTAACCGAAAAGAAATATTTTAATATATTTACTAAATTTATTTAGTGCATCAGTGAATAATACAATGCAGTTATAGGGTGAGAAATTTGAAAACCCATTATGAAACCACCAGGCAGTACACAAAGTGCTATTATAATCTTTGTGGAGGACTTAGCCATTTGTCAAGAGCTTTCCACAAACATCAAGCCATTTAATCCTCACAAAAAACCCTGTAAGTAGACTTTGATTATTATTAATTTCTTATTTAAACTAGAGATGAGAAAATTAAAGTTCAGAAATTAAGTCACATCACCAGTGGAAGAACTGAAAATCAAACTCGTCTTATAATTCTAGCTAGTACTCTCTTTCAAATTTATAAGCTAACACAAAACAAACCCATCACTCTTTACATAACAACGTTGACATACCTAAAGATACCACAGATTCCTGTTGTTTTCTCTTCTCCATAGTAAACACCTCCAGATCCTTCAACTTTTCATACAATTTGGTGTTAAGACCCTGGACGTACCCAGAACTGAGTATGATAGCCCAGATGGGATAGGACCTGAGCTGAGAAGGGAAAAAACTATAGTCCCTTTTGAGACATATTTTAAATATTGTAGTCTATCATCAGATCAGTTTGGGCTAACCAGAGAATACTGATGATTTATATTAAACTTGCAGTTAATATGTACTCTCAGAAACTCATCTTCCCTCTCCTTTCTCTGCCCCCTCCTAATTCTGCCTTTTATACAGTGGAATTTTGAGACCTACTCACAAGGCTTTAAAGCAAGTCAAATATCTATACTTGGCAGAGTTATTGAGGTAGCGTCCTTCACAGAGTAGAGGTCAAAAACACAGGTCTATTAGGTAAAGCTGTTTAGCTTTTAATCCAATTTCACTGTTTTATGCATTTTTTAATTCATTTATGTCTTTTCTATTTACTGGGCATACACTTCTGGATTCAAGTATTACTACTACTACTAAATAAATGTAATTCTGACCTATGCAAATACTTCACATAAATTGTTTAATCTCAGTAGGACCCTGTGAAGCCACTGATTGATAGAGAAACTTGGGTTCCAAGAACTTCAATAAGTTTGCTCAAAGTTACACACCAAGAACACGCTGGAGCTGGGAATCTAACCCAGATATATTGGGCTTCGACCCAGCAGGCTGTGTCTCTGCCATGACCACCTTTTTGTTCTGAATAACTGAAAGCATCATTTTTTGTTCATTTTTCTTAGGACTTTTTAACTGCTAGAATGCTTTTCACATAGTAGACTACAAAATAGGGGGTTGGGTTTTTTTCTTTTCAATTAGGAGTTTTGCATCATTCTGGCTTTTAGCCTAGTACTAGGCTATTATTACAGGTCCATTTTTCAACACATTCTTGATTATGTGACCTTTTTTTCTACCTCTTATATTAGTCACTAATCAAACCTATTCTTTTTCCCTAAAACTGTTCATCGAATTTTAGTCCTTACCTCATTAAGATACCATCATTATCTCAAATGAAGAACTTCACAGTCATTCCTAATTCTGCCTGCCTTCTAACCCCAACACAGAATTTTTCATCAAGACTATAGCTCTTACTTCCTAAATGTCTCTTAAATCCTTGACGCAGGTCCTCGTAGTATTTTTCATATCCTATTGCACTGGCACCTAATTGATCCACCTGCCCCTAGTCTCCCTGGCTGCCTTCCACCACACAACAATGGCACCAGATTTATCTTTCTAACCCCGGGGCTAAATATTTTTTAACTGTTTACAAGCTGACCCCAGTCTATATTTCCTGCCGTATATAGCTCTACTCCCAGTACCCCCATTCCCACATCTGTGGTGTTAGTGACTCACCCCTATCAAACAGCCCTTCACCCCTATCAAACAGCCCTGTGCTTTCCCAGACTTGCTTTAATGGGTGCCACTTCCCCTGTCTGGAATGAGATGAGATCCTTGTCCTGGCTCCTATCACCTCCACATTCCTTCAGACAGAAATGTGACATTTTTGCTGACAGAAATTTTTTGTACAAAATTCTTATACAAATGTTTATGCTTTGTTGCAATCTTTTTTTTCATTAACTGCCTACGTGAATATGAGTTCCTCATAAACAAACATCTCGCTATTTTGCTTACCACCTTAGTACAATGCCAAATACACAGTAAATGTTCAATAAATATTTGCATGAAAAAACAAAAGTACTTCCTTTGAGATCTGAGCTGACTAGAAGCCTTACTGTAATATATATTAGTGTATTTAGTTATCTCCACATTTCTTCCTAATTGGTATTTTTTGTTTGTACTGTTAGAATTTCAACTTTGAGATCTCCTGTACTTCTCAGGCTGTCTTCTCTTTTACACTTTCAAAGTCATCTTTATTCTGAATGTTTTAACTCTACACTAAGTCATGACTGACAGACTTTTGTGTGTAAGAATTTAAAAGTCCTGAGAAACTAACTAATAACAATTTCCTAACTCTTTGATGTGGATTATGACTGATACTCATATGACAGGTGAAAATCTGCCCTTTTACTGAGAACTTCAGTTCCCTTCAATCATCTGGCATCCCAAAATTCTCTGCAAGCTCATTTGGTCTGATGTCCGTATCTCAGTAATGCCAAGTCAGCAATGGCACATAGATACACAAGAAAATGTTACCTGCCCATTTTGCAAATGGGTAAATTAGACCCAGAATGACCAAGTAGACTATCTGATATAGTTAAGCAAGTAGATCCTGTACCAAAAAGAAGTTCTAATAAGGACTCTGCTCCCAAAACTGGCTCATTTCCTTCCTTACTTGCTTACATATTTTTTTGTGTTTTATTTCCCTAAGGGCTTTATAGAAATTTCTATCATTTGCAATCTGTTCTTCTTAGTTATATGAATCTATTTTCTCTTCAACCAGCATTTTTCTTTCCTTGACTTAAAAAAAGAAAATAAAGAACCAGCTTTACTAAAAACATGTTGCAGCTGTCCTATACTTCAGTAAGTACAGATGCTAAAATCAACTTACTTTATTGCATATTGTGTCATTCATCTAATGGTATAATCTAAGAGAATAACCTCTGATCTGAAAATTGTGAGGGCACATCTCCAGACTGGACTAACCGAAATTTGATGTGAATACAAGTCATGGAGTATTTTGGCTTAGTGTGTCCTTGGAAATCATCCAAGCTAATCCTTTCTTCACTAAAGGCTCAGAAAGGCCAAGTGACTTGTCACAGGTCAGGATTATAAACCAGACCAAGGGCAGAACTCAGTGTTCCTGACTCTTCATCCAGTGCCCTTTCTACCTTTGGCTGTTCCAAGTATGGAGAAGACAATTTGTTATTACCTTGCCTAGAGAGTCTGAAAGCTAAGCAATGGTAATAGGATAATGAAGGTAGTGATTATTTAATTTGTAAAAGAAAAGAAAGCCTTCTGATATGCTTCATACCAGTCATCACTTTGAATGTGGAAAAACACATTGGTGTCTGAACACACTGGTGTCTTCAGCTCTATTATCAGAGAGTAGGATTATTGAGGGTCTACCATATCCTAGGTACCAGGAATAGTGAAAAATAGTTGCCTGTCTTATAGAGCTTAAAGCCCAGGTGGGAAGATAGATATTATATAAATCATTATAAAACATTAAGTAAAAAAATTACAATATGCAAAGAGATGAATGGGTTGCTGTGGGAAAATGTCACTGAGAGACCCAGCCTGGTCTGGCTTATCAAGGAGGATGTCCCTGAGATACTGATGTTAAACCTGAAATACAGAGGATATGTAAGGGTTCTAATGGGAGTATTCCAACAGAGGGCATAGCATTAGAAAGATCAAGGCTGTAGAGAACACTGAACAGCTGTTCTCTGTTCTCAGAAAACTGAAGATGTACCACATAGCTAAAGCAAATTGAGGGACAGGAGCCAGAATTAGAGATGGAAGTGTAATCAGACCACCCAGAGCTGTGCAGACCATGTTAAGGGCTTAGGACTCCATTTAGGTATTTTAAGCAGGGGGAAATGTGACCAGATATACACTTTTAAAAGATCATTCTCATATCATTAGGAGAATGGGTTGAAAGGGTAGCATGTGGACAGACCAGGTAGGAGGTGAACACATAGGTCGGGTGAGACATACACAAAGCATGTACTCCAGACCTCCCAGCTTAATTTGGCAATACTCCCTATTTCGGTGACACATCTTATGTTTCTTCTCTGTCTTTGTCTTTTTAAATGAAAGGCAACCCAGTGAGTCAACACTGCTCTTAATAAACACAATTTTTTTAAAAAACAGATAGCAACCACCTAATGGATGTTTAAAAACAATTCATTTTCTGTATCATTGAAGGAAGCTTTTTTTTGTTGCATTAGGTCTGTAATTTTAATTGTATTTGGGCTAATTATAAACATTATCATTGTAAAGAACTTTGATTTAGACAATATATTTTCAGTGCAAATAATATGGATCAGTCATCAACTCAACTATGGAAGTAATGGTTGAGTGCCATCCATTACATTTGTTTTGATTGTGCTTTATGTTAATTTTTAACCTATAGTTCTGGTGTAAGTCAGATAATATAAATGGATGGGATACATAGCATAATGCATTGACTTCATGACAGGATCCAAAAATATTCTGTCAAATCATTTTGATGATTGCTGCAATTATCAAATATTATAAACAACAATGTGCTTTTAGAAATTTTTACCTGAAGTAATTTTAGGTTTTCAGAAAGAATTGTATTCATGTAAATAAGTTATCTTATTTTCTAAAGGAAACCAATGGACAGTTTATATCACCTGGTATAAGACCTAACATAACATAGATGAGTGCTACCATTTATTATTCTCTTTTTGACAACCTGAATTACCTTTTGGATATTACTCTGAATGATAAATCAAGTGATTTAAAAGTGGAGCTCAAAATTGGAAAATTGAACTTGTAAGTGCTTTTATCTTAAGTAGATGACATGTTCATGCACCTTGAATAGTAAGTGCTCTAGCTTTGAGCTAACTTTATGACAACAGGATCTTCAGTGAGTGACTTTAGACTCATACAATATGCAAGTCCCGGGAGTCAGGGTTAAGTATGAACTGTTATTCATCGTGAGGGCTCAACTCAGCATAGATGTAAACTGTTTTACTCTATAGTTCTTTCCGACAAATAGTATAATACATTAACCATCACTGAATAATTACAAGTATTCTTTGGAGAAAGACTAGTAATTTATTTTTAAGAACTATTGTATACCATTATTTTATCTTTTTTTTCAAATTTTCCTTTTGATTTTCAAGAAAAATGGCTCTTGCTAAGAAAATGTGGAATATGAATTTTTCTCCCAAGTTGGCCAGAGGCAAACCCACGCTAGAATCTCTGGTTTTGAGGGGGGTAGAGTTTGTTAGTTTTCATTCTTCTTTTGGATAATGGGATAATTTTTCACCATAAATTTCCTTTTGAAATCCCTGGTTTTACTGACCATTAAAGACAGAGGTTGACAATAATCCCATCCCCATAACCAATATGTAGGACGGACAGCAAAGCATATCCCTGCAAATCTGCTTCGTGTCTCTAAGACAGGGGACCCTGAGATGCAGGTCCATGTACCGTTTACTTTTAAATACCCCACCATTTTCCTAAATACACAAAACCCAGGAAAACAATCACAAATCTAACTGTATCTGTTTATTTCTTCTAGGTTGGACGAATTGAAGACTTTCTTTACCAAGTAGAGGATAGTTTCTTAAAAACTAAAAAACTGAGAACTGCTCGAAGGCAAAAAACAAAAATGAAGCGGCTTCAAACTGTGCAGCAAAGCTAGTCACTGGGGAGCAGGGAGTACCACCAAGACATCTCAGAGAAAGGGGCAATGGCATCCCGCCAGCCTATGATACCCCAGCCACCAAGGACTATCGCCAGAAGAACAAGGTGGTGCTCCCCTTGGCTCATGTTCAGCTAAGACGTTCTGTACTTCGTTAATCTTGACTGGCAGCAATAAATGTTCTCAGCAAGTTGGACCTGACTCTCTTTCAGATTCATCTCACTTAGTTAAATAGCTTATAAAATAACCATTGCTGCCTCTTTCACCTGTCTTGTTCTTTCAACACTGACTGAAGTATACCAGGTCTACCCAAGTACACACAGTATATGTGCATATTCACGTGCATTCGTAAGGATTAATCACATACCATATACAGATACAGATAATCTAAATGCAGATTTTAAAAATTATAAAACTAATAATACACTCTCTCAGTCCTTACAGAGAGCCAGCTGTATTTGGTATGGCTGATATTATCAGTTATTAAAATCTCTATTCTTTCCTCTGGGTCCTTCATATTCCCTCCCTTTAAAATACTCAACATAAAGGCATATACCTGATAAGGTAATGAGTCGTAGCCATTACTCAAGACCTCAGTTAACACCAACAAGAGGGTTTGAAAATAGGGTAAGTACATGGAACTCAGATACGGAGTAAAATAGACAAGAAAATATAATTTTTAAAAATAATGGAAAAAATGAATAAGATTTCAGACTACATTAAAAGGAAAAAAAGGAATAAAATACGTAGTGCTGAATTTTTCATTACACAGTGAGATTATAAAGGAATCAATAATTTAGCCTTAAGTGTATGTTAGATTTGTATAGTCATAATTATGCAAGATATAAAAATTTTAAAGTTTTGAAATAAATTAGGACTTTAGTTTCACTGGGTACCATTTGCTTAATTCTTATCTTTATCAAAAAGTGTCCTCTTTTCTACCCACTCCACCCAGAGAACACCATCACTGCCACCACGTTGTTTCAGGTTAGTTGTTAGTATAATTGTAATCAGTTAAAGACAGTGGCATTTAAGAAATTCCTTTTTGTTTCTAAACTCACACCGGTACAGCATCTAAATTCTGTTCTCATAAGTACTGGAAGATAATTTCTTTCTATGGGCACTTGAGTCTGTAGCCAAATGTAGAAGTCTAAGACAAACCGCTCAGCCTCCCATCCTGTCACTTACACTGTTATCCCCTCTGACCATTGTTGAGGAATTTCTTATTATTTAAAAAAAAAAAAAAACTTAACATCTCTAGAAAAACAAAGCTTGTTGAGCTTTGAATTTGAACTTTAGAGTTAACATTTTATTTTCCAAAAGGATTTCTATGTTTTGTAACAGGTTTTATTTTTTTTTAATTGGGTTGGAGTATTAACACGCCTGTTTTCTGAAAGGCCTGTTGATATTCAATAGCTGTTCAATTACTCTATCTTTTTTCTTTGAAAATTAAAGTTCTCTCATTCCACAGAGCTGAAAGATTCTATTTGAAAATAAAAATAATATTGTTACAATGACTAGGTTACAGGTTCACTGTTTGATCACTTCCCCCAAATCCAATACTAAATATCCATTGGTTGTTTTTGGCTAGGGCTTGGGTGAGGAAAGGAAGGCAGTTCTAGTTGGTCTTAGGAAGGATGATATAAAATGGAAATCCAAAACATTCAAATGAAACTTCTTTTCAGAAAAAACTTAATCAACATTCATAGCTCTTTAATGAGGTATCAAATCTTTAGAAACCTTAATAGGTATAACAGCAATGTCCCTAGGAATGAATTTTGCTCATGGTTTCAACATTAGTGTCAAGAACCTTGCATAGCAACAGTGCAGCATAATTTACTGCATCTGGCCTCCTTTGTTTTTGTCTGCAGAGGAAAAATTTGTAAAGCAATATGGTATCAGTGTAAAAAAAAATTAGTAACAGAAAAAGCAAAGTTTACAAGGTGCTTTCAAATCGCTTATTTTATTTCAACTTTACAAGATTTTAATCATGTATGCATTTTCTCCTTTTACAACTGAGAAAACCAACACCCAAAGAGATTAATGCCTTGCTTGACTCCAAAGACTTGTTCTGTCCTATACTTGCTATTTGAAATGTGGTCCATGGACCAGCAGTACCAAGGAATTCATGAGAAAGGCAGAAATTTAAACTCCTCCCCAAATCTACTCAATAAAATCTGCATTTTCAACAAGATCCCTGGATAATTTATACATTGCAACTAAAATCTGAGAATTGCTCTTTTACCATATTGGAAAATATTTCATGTCAGCTTAAACTTAACATGACACAGGGCCTCTTACATAGCTACTCTTAGATTTTGGTCCAAAAATATTTCCTAATATTATCATTTCTTCAAAGGTTTATGCACCAAAAGAACCAATAATTAAAAGTTCAGTAATAATAGGATATGTGCTCTTTCTCTGCCATTTCCTTCTAAGATATATGAGATTTTATTCTGTAACATCTCAAGAACATGAAGTGAAACAAAAGAAGGACATATTGGCGAAAAAGAAGTAATATACACTTGATGATCAGACTGATTTAAATACTGCTTATTGTATAGCTAGTCCATGCCCTAAATGCTTCAATAATCTTGGTTTCCTTTGTCTTCCTCTATCATTTCTCCCACGTTCCTCCATCATTTGCTGATGCACCTGGGTGGGGAGCAGAGCTCTGCTGATCTCTAGAGCAAGGGACAACTTATCTTTCAAAATATCTAAACAGATTCTTCCCAACTTGTCTACATTAGGGCGATCAGTTCTGTCCATAAAATGTATTTAGGGGGACTGCCACTGGGTATACTTCTGTAAGAAATAGTTCAGGTTCAGAAGCCCCACCCTCAAAGGAAGAATCTCAAAGGAGGCCACCTATGATCACATGAGAATCATATGTATTCTGGTCCACATCTTCCTTTAATGCCAGGCACTTGGCCATTCTCAATCATTCCTTGATTATCCTTCAAGGCCCTTCTGGTCTTGTTTGTTTGTATGTGCAGGGGTTCAGAATATGTTGTCCTAAAATATGCTTCACTGGCATATTTATTATTTGAATTAAAGGTACTTGAGAAACAGCCAGTGCAAAAAGAACATTCTGAACTTCCTTTGTCCCCCAGAAAGCAGGAAATAAATCTCCCGTATGAAAGGGACCCTCCCTGTACCAGGAGGTAAAAGACATCCTTATCACCAGACACAGGGAAACCAGAAATCAGGGCCGACAAGGCTGTATTAAACAAACCGTGTTACTTCTTCACTGTTTACCAACGCCAGCCCAAACCCCTCTGCCTTGTCAATTCTAAACAAATGTATTGTTTCTTTGTATTTCCTGCTTTGGTCGCTTCTTTGAGTCTCACATCCTTGCAGGGCTCCTGCACATGCGTACATAAATTAAATTTGTTTTTCTCCTGATCTGAGCCTTGGTCTTGACCCGAGAAGGGTAGATGGAAAATTATTATTCCTCCCCTACAGATGTTTTTCTCAACTTTTCAGTTTCAAACTTTTCAAACCTCTGGAAAAGTGACAAGAACAGTACAATACAACATATATACCCTTCCCATAGATTTCCCCAATTATTAACATTTTGCCTCATTTGCTTTCTCTCTGTTCCTTGTCTTTCTCTCATCAAGTAAAATACATTCCATAGAAAAACTAAACTGTTTCTTTTAATAGAATCACTTTATCATGAATACACTATGCTAATCCCCCATATGCGAAGTCTACATTTGTTCTTCGCATCAAATTAGCCAAGTGAGCACAGCTACTTACAAACTGCTGGGGGAAGAGGCTAATGTTCAGCACACACCACCCTGTCCCTGTCCTCTTCCTCACTGCCAACCTTTCTGTAGCGTTGCTTTGATGGTGACAACAGACTTCAGCAGGGACAGGATTCTTCAAGAAGGAAAAGTAAGTAACAGAGGCTGTTTGTTACTTGCTGGCCAGGTACAGCCTCAGAACTGGTATATTATACTTTTTTGTATCTTCAAGCATGGCAAATCTTTATTCTTTAAGAACAGATGTTGCAATTTTTGAAAACAGTCAAATGTTACTCAGAACCCAAATTAGTCAGTAGAGTAGATGGTCAACTGAATAATGTTACTCTGTGTCCAAGACCAGGTACATCTCTGAAGTAATGGCACCCACAAAGGTAACTGCATTGGAATAAGAACAGCTTTCCAAGATGACTCCTCTCAACAGAACCGCGTGTAACTTGATCGCCACATGCTAGTATGTTTGTTTCTATAAGCTTCTGATGGAACAGAAAATTAGATAAATGAAACCACCTATCTAGAAAGCAACTTGTATATCATGAGCCCTAAAGATGTCTATACCCTTTGCCCCAGTAATTCTACTTTTAGGAAACTATACTAAAGGAATAATCAAATATGTGTTACAAGATAAAAGTTCAAAAGTATTTATCACAGGGTTATTTTAAATATAAAAACAAAATGAACTCAGAGTTTTCCAACATAGGTAATAGACTAAGTGATTTATGCTAGTTTATCCATTGCTTAACCTAATAACAGATAAAAATTTTATAATGTTAAAAGAAAAAAGTAAGATGTAAAACTAAATAAGCACAATTATAACTAGGTTATAAAATATATATGCATATAAAGACTGGAAGGAAATACAATAAGATATGAACAATAGTTATCTTTAGTGGAGACAGTTACAGGTGATTTTATTATTGTTTCCTTTATATTATACAATAAGTATACGTTCTTTGATAATAAGAAAAAAATCCTTAAAAATGCTATTATTTAATATCACTCTGCAGAGAAAGACCAATTCACATCCGCTTTTTCCTGCCTGTTTACAAGAAAAAATTATATATTCTGAAACTTGCATCACAGGTAATTGCTGTTGCATAGACAGAGGCCAGTGGAAATATTTTATTTGCAGAATTCTTTGTGGCATAAAATTTTTTATGACTACCTCCACCAAACACTCCTGGGACACACAGTCCAGAAGATCACTGAATTAACTATATTACCCAGAGCACCAATTATAGTGTTTTACCTGCCTTTAAAAATAAACTGATACCATACGTGAGTTGTCCCTACCGCCTTTGCTTGTGTTCCTCATAACTTTCTCCTCTGATTGTTTGGTTTTGTTCTTTTCCTGTACTCACAGGATATCATCTTATAAAATATGAGATGATCACAGACCAAAGTCCTTTAAATCAAAATGTATTGAAAGTTGAGAGACCACTGGCAGAGCAAAGCTTTGATTTACAGTGGCTTGATTCATTGAGACAGGGCAATGGAGTCCAAGTTCAATCAGATAGTTCACAAGTTGCCTGATGCACTCAGCAGTTTTCCGGGCTCCTGGGACATGGATACAAAGGACTATTGTGCAGCCTTGACAAGCGGTAGATTGCCAAGATGTAATGGAATGTATGACACCTGGGGCAGGCACCTATTTTTGGCAAGTCATCAGAGGGAAAATCAAAAAACAAACCCAAAGAGCACCCCAAAAGGTAAGCACATTCTGCTTGTGCCTCAGTGAAAAGAAGCCATAAACACTCAGACTGAATGAAATAATTAGAGATTAAAATTACTCTCCATGTACATTCTTTAATAAATGGTATGAGAACTTGAAAATTAAATATTGGATATGCTCTTCTGTTGTGATCGTCTATTGATCGAAAGCAATGTGCAGAATTAATACGCATTAATAGTCAAAGCTTTAACTTTCTTTTTCATTAAGTGTTTGGGGAAGTAGAAAGGCAAATATTCACTGACAAATGGGAAGACAGAATCCCTGATACTGATAACAAGCCAGCCTTTCTCTAAGCCTTGTTCAACTGGTTTTCTGCTATGACTAGCTGTGTCAGGCTCCACTTCCTTAAAACCAGCAGGAGAAACTGGTGCAGTACAACTGTTATATGTAAAGCCCTATGAAGAGTAGCTCTCATGGGAACTGCTCAGTTCAAGTTAGCTGGTGATGGTGGTAATCATGATATGAAAAGCAAAATGGGCTTTGACTTTGAACACCTGGGTGTAAGTCCTAGCTATGCTGTAACAAGGAATAATAATTTTTTCCCTACCTAATGAGGTTCAGTAAGGAGCAAATAAGATAATGAAATACGGAATGATTGTTCAACACTGAAGCAATAATACCTCACCTTTACTGACAACTCAGATAAGTTAGTTATTGTCCTCCCTGGTCCTCACTACAATGCTGAGACAGGAAATATTATTATCTCCTTTTACAGATGAGTAACCTGAGGCCCAAGAGGTGAAGTATTTTCTTAGAGCTAGAAAGTAACAAAACTCAAGTTCAAACCCAGGTAGCTTCACTTCAGAGCTGGGACTTGACATACAGGCCACCTCGTTTGATTGTACTTCGCTTACTGTACTTTGCAGATACTGCATTTTTTACAAATTGAAGGTTTGTGACCATCTTATGTAGAGCAAATCTATCAGCGCCATTTTCCCAACAGCATCTGGTGTCACTTGGTGTCTCTGTGTCACATTTTGGTAATTCCTGAAATATTTCAAACTTTTTCATTATTGTGATTTTTTTTACGATGGCCTCTGGTGAGTGGTCTTTGATATTACTATTGCAAAAAGAGTAACACTCGCTGAAGGCTCAGATGACAGTTTGCATTTTGCAGCAATAAAGTATTTTTTAATTAATGTATGTACTTTTTTAGAGATAATGCTACACTATTGCACACTTAACAGAGTACAGTACAGTGTAAGCATAACTTTTATAAGCACTGGGAAACCAATACTTTGTGTGAGTCACGTTATTGCAATATTCACTTTATTGTGATGGTCTGGAATTAAACTCACAATATCTCTGAAGTGTGTTTGCACTGCCTCTCTGTGTTTTCTTCTTATACTTCTATTTTTAAGACCTGGTGGGTCCCAGGTAACATTAGCATTATACATACCTGAGATTGCCCAAAAATGACCCCAGAAGCTCCTCCTCTGTATCCAATACAGTCAGTAGCTGCTGGTCACGGAGGACTATCAACCCCTGATATGTGCCCAGTGCAACTAAATAACTAATTTTAGTTTAAAATTTAAAATTTTTGACTTCACTTTTAAAAGTTCAATTTAAAAATGGACACAATTCAGTTATTGGAAAACTTGGAAACATATTTGCAACAATTTGGGATGAAAATCTACTTTTTAACTGTAAATTTTATGAAATCTAAATACTGATCTAGTATTTCCAAATAAAATTTAGCATCCAAATTGAAAGATTCTATAAGTGTAAAATACACACCTGATTTCAAAGACTCAGTATTAAAAAAGAGCATAAAATGTCTCAATAACAAATTTTATATTAGGGGAGAGGGTGTAGGTCAGTGGTAGAGTGTGTGCTTAGCAAGCACGAGGTCCTGGGTTCAATCTGCAATACCTCCATTAAAAAATAAATAAACCTAATGACCTCCCCATCAAAAAAATAAATAAAAATGTGAAGTTGTTTTTAAAAAATGCTCAGAAAAAGAAAATTTTAAAAATAAATAAACAAACAAACAAACATCTACTGAGAGCATCTGTCTATATGCCACAATGTAGAGTAGACATTAGGACAGTCGTGTGAAATAATATTAAAAGCACTGGCTTTCTCATGAGATCTGGGTCTCAGTCTCCTGATTTGTGAAACAATGATAATAGTCCTCATATAGTTATTCAGAGCCTTAAATTGATCATGTATTTTAATTGCTCAGACAGTGTGTGACACATAATGACTCTTTAAATCTGTGTCCTCCCTCATTGAGAAGAGTGAAAAACAGTCCCTGCCCTGAAAGAGTCAATCTATATAGCCAGAGGGGCAGCAGACCAGCACAGGACTCAGCCTAAGGCATCTGTGGCAATGCTGTAGCCCAGGTGTAAGTAATGGTGCATCTGCGCAGTGGCAGGAGAGGAGGAGGGGCCGCTGCTGCACATGCGTGTGAATGTAGGACAACAAGAAAGTGGGTGGTCAGAGGCCAGAGAGGGCAGGGATCTGATATAGAAGATGTAAGAAACTGAACTGATATGAAGTGGTCCCAGAACAAAAAGTAGGCATTGCTTCCTCGAAGATAAAATTGCTTTCAGCTTGTTTCCTTGTCATTTGCCTTTCTCACAAATGTTTAGCACAGAAAAACCAATTATTTGAGGTATTTAATGAGCTGTGTTCCACATAAACACAATTTTAAACTAAATGTGTTTGTGTTTTACCAGAATTCCAGATTTTTGTAAAATAGAAACATGACTTCCCCTTCTACTTTCCAATTAGGCATCTTTTTTTTTTTTTCCTATTCTAGCTCAAAATCGCAAATTTGTCCACCCCACTCCCTTGGTTCCATACCTCTTCCACATTAGACCCAGAGCCACCTTTCAGAATCCCACAAGTATTGGTCACCGCTCCTCTTCTCACACCATCCATAGCTCCCCATTTCTACAATAGGCCAGGCCACTTAGAATACATGGAGACTTCAAGATCCAGTCCTGCCTAATTTCCTGCCCCATCTCTTGAGCAGTCCTACCCTGGGCCACCCCATATTCCAGAGATGATGGGTACCACACCACGATCATCTCCTGCCTTCGTTACCTTGCTCTCACTCTTCCCATGCCCTTTCCCTTCTTCGCTACTTGGCTTTCACAGCCTCAGTTCAAAATGTCACTTATTTTTCTAAATCTTCATCGATTCACTTCTGTCTCCAATCCCAGGCAGACTATCACACTTTTCTCTCTCATTCACACCACACTTTTTTCACACCACTAGCATAACTCTAGTCATATTGTATAAAAATGAATTGTATACATATTATTTTTCCCAATTACATTGTGGACTTTTAAAGGAAAGGGAGATCATTTTTATCCCTAATTTAATGATGCGGTTGGGTAAGAGATCACCTTATAAAATCAGGGCAGCCAGTCAAAAGCCCTTTAAAGTGTCTAGGATAGGTGAATTTTCCAAAAATATTTATATAAAGAAGAAAAATAGGGATTATAAAAGAGAAGTAAAGAGAAGAGGGATATTTAGCAACTGAGTTTAGAATTCAGCACAACTGGTTTTCAGCCTCTTTCCTAGAGATGAAGTTGCTGTGCTGTGACCAAGGACAACCCACATTGTTTTTCTGAATGTCACTCACCTAATCTTCAAAATGGAAATAGAAATAATAATAATAGATCTTACTTCCCTCGTACTACTCTGGGAGCAAATGAATTGAAAGAGTGGCTGTAAAATTCCAATTTTGAATTGAGTCCAAGGTCATTCAGTTTTTAAAAATGTATTTTTCAGAAAAGGAAAACTGGAAATTTGTTCTAAAATTTTCACTGAAAAAATATTCTCTTTTGTTGAATAATGATAGGAGATAAAACATGCCACAGTTCTAACTCATCCCCCTTTATTAATGAATTAAGCCACATCAAAATGCAATAAAAAGGGTGTAAGAGGCTCCTAAGAATCATTCACATTTTTATCAGTCATTTTCTCTCCATAGAATGTGCATTTCTATTAAAATGATATTACATAAAAATGGAATTTTAATGTGTGAAGATTCTTTAAAATCATGAGACCCCCTGGTAAAAGAGAGGTTTAAAACTATTTTTCCCTCCACAGAAATTAGAAATAAAAGAAATCAGAAATGAATGAAGTTAGAAAATGCAAAACCACAATAGCCACAAGACAAAATGTGCTCTCCAAATATGGAAGTGTCAGGAAAGCGAACTCAGAGACGCCCACAGTTGGGCAGTGCATGGCCAGCAGTGACCACGGGAAATGAGAAGTTCTGCAGTAACAGAAAGACCACTTGGGGTTGCATGAAGGCCCAATTGTAAGGGAAGAAGCAATGTGTGACCAGAAAACAAGGATTGTGATATCACACCATGGTCAAAAACTTGAATTACTTGCCAGCAAGGTATATGCCATGAGAAAGTGCCACAGTAGACAAAAATTATAATAAAGTTGAAAGAATGATCACTCCAGTGGAAATGGGCTAATCAAAGAATAGGAAAAGGATGCTTTTGATAAATCTGTAATTACAGGCAAGCCTTAATCTCTTTTTCAAAACATGACTATAGTGATGAATAGAAAGCATTTCCCCAACAATCCCACTCCTGGGCATATATCCAGAGAAAACTCCAGTCTGAAAAGACACCTGCACCCACTGTTCATTGCAGCACTATTTACAATATTTAAGACATGGAAGCAACCTAAATGTCCATCAACAGATGATTGTACAAAGAAGCTGTGGTATATTTATACAATGGAATACTACTCAGCCATAAAAACAAATGAAATATTGCTATTTGCAGCAACATGGATGGACCTAGAGATTATCATACTAAATGAAGTTAAGTCAGACAAAGACAAATATCATATGATATCCACACATGTGGAATCTAAAAAAAGACACAAATGAACTTACTTACAAAACAGAAAGGCAGACATATAAAACCAACTTACAGTTACCAAAGGGGAAATCTGGGTGGAGGGGGGATAAATTAGGACTTTGGGATTAGCAGATACACGATACTATATATAAAACAGATAAACAACAAGGTTCTACTGTATAGCACAGGGAGCTATATTCAATATCTTGTAATAACCTATAATGAAAAAGAATATGAAAAAGATTACGTATATATGTATAACTGGATCACTATGCTATACACCAGAAATCAACACATTGTAAAATCAACTATACTTCAATTAAAAAGAAAAGAAAGCATATCAAACTGAGAAGCATTGAGATAATAAGCATAAAACTTCATATATATTGTATCTGTAAATATTTGGGGGATGTGAATATTTATCTTGATCATCCCTGAAGAACTCCAGTTTGAAAAAGATAATGAAAAACGTATGTGAGAACAAAAGCTCCAACAAACAAGACTCTTCCAGGGTATAAGCTAAGCACCTTGGAGAGTGCACCACCTACGTTGTTCCCTAGGACATAGCTAAGGAAATAATTTTTCTTACACCCAAGGTCACCCAAGTTCACTAGAAGAATTGAATCTCGCAAGGTACTTAAGTCACTGTTAAGAGTCTTTTATAAACAGGAAAAATTTAGCTCAAAGCATTCAGTGTACTTAAGAAATCTACAAGGTCACAGATCCCTATGACTATTACCTCCCGTTTGGCTTTTTCATCTCACCGTCAATATCAATTCTAACAACATTTTACATTTGCAATATTGTGATTCATAAGAAATATATAGTTGGTCTTCATCCACAGTTCCTGGCTTAAAGCTTCCAAAATCCTTGGAATTTCCTAAATGTGGAGAGTGATAAAGGTGTCTTTTTTTATATTAATGAGGTGACGTATGGAAAGCACCAAAGGATGGGGCTGGTTGCCAAAGTAGCAAACAATGTGATTCAAGGGTTGGAACTTTCAATTCCACCCCTTGACTTTCAGGGACGGGGAAGGGACTGGAGGTTGAATCAATCACCAATGGCCAATGATTTAATCAATCATGTCTGTGTAATGGTGCATCCTTAAAAAACCAAAAAGGATGGGGTTCACAGAGCTTTGGGGTCGATGAACACATAGGGATTTGGGAGAGTGGTGAGCCTGCAGAGGGCATGGAAGCACCTCACCCTTTCCCCATGCCCTGCCCTAGTGTCTCTTCCATCAGGTTCTTCCTGAGTTATATCCTTTTATAACAAAATGATAACCTAGTAAATTCTGTGAGTCACTCCAGAAAATTAATCAATCCCAAGGAGGGGATCTCGGGAAACTCTGATTTATAGCCAGTTGGTCAGCTGGTAACAACCTGGATTTGTGACTAGTGTCTGAATTAAGTTGTCAAGGAGGGGATCATTGGAACTTCTAATTTTTAGATAATCAACAGCTGGCTGATCAGAAGTGCAGGTAACAACCTGGGTTGCAACTGGCATCTGAAGATGTAGGGGGTAGTCTTATAGTACTGAACGCTTCACCTGTGGAATCTGATTCCATCTCCAAGCAGACAATGTCAGAATTTAGTTAACTGTAGGACACCCAGCTGGTGTCGAAAACATTGTTTGTTGGTGTGGGGAACTCCTGCCCCAACACACACACACACACACATGTTGGAATTGGTCTCAGAACACCATTTTAACAAATATTAAATTTTCAAGTAAAAGCTGGTCTTAGTTCCCAAAGCACCTTCATACACATCAGCTCCTTTGATCTTCAACACAACCCCAACTATACGTAGTGCAGTTATTTTCCAGATGAGAAAACAGTCTCGGAGAAGGAAGGTCAAAAGCACATTGAAGATAAAAATCCAAGTCTTCTGGATCCAAACCTACTTCATCTCCCACTTGCATTTCAAACTGCATAACAATCCTGAGAATTGTTCAATTCTCTGAGAAAGAGCAAAACTCTTGGCAAGTGCTCCTAAATTTCTTTAGAGCCCCTTGGAGGATTCAGTGCTGCATTTTAATCCCTGGGAGGGGAAGAGACGGGTGGGCTGAACTTCTCCTGCGTGAGGCATTAGCAACAGGCTCAGGCTGCAGATGGGTAGAGGGAGGGGAGACCAGGGTGCAACGCTCCAAGCAGGGATTAAACATCTAAATCAGAAAGAGAACAGCTGTAGCCCCTTTACGTTAGAGTTTTAAAATTCTGAGCATGCAAAGAACTATAAAAATCACAAGTAGGCCCTGGATCATAACAGATGAATAAGGGATTTATAATCTTTAAACTGCAAGGAGAATGGCTTACATTGGTACCATTTCCTATTTTGATTACAATCATTGTCCTGAGAGCAGATTCATGTTGTGCCTTTTCTGGTTCCTTTTGCAATTCATCACAAGGACACAACTGAATGGTGAGGCCACTGCACATTCTCTGAAAGTCAATAAAAGCCTATGTGTAACTTCAGATCTCTTTTTTCTTTTTTTTTTTTTTTTTTTGGTTGGTTGGTTTGTCATAATTTGATTGGGCAGTTGTTTTCCATTGTGGCCTGTTAGCCATCTCATTAACCTAGAAGGGTGAGATGGTCTGGACAATTAGCTTCCAGAAAATTAAAAAGGTTAAAGCCAAAAGACTGCTACTCAGTGCTTTTCATAAACTAGCTGGGTTATTAAATTCTGATATCTTGTGCCAGGGTCCCGGACTATAATCGTAAGAAATAGCACAAAGCAAGGCTCTTCCCAAATCATTTTCAAACGATCTTCTTCAAAGACTTTCTGGCCATATGTAGTTTATATGTCAATAAGCCTGGGGAAAATACCCACCCCACCACTTCCCCACAACATCATTCTACAATAGAATGTCCTTTATTCCTTAGAAGGGACTTTTTTCAGCTCAGTCTGTCTTCCTTTGTATTACAGGAACTTCTATAAAATAGGTAAGAACCTCTATAACAACCAAAATTCTCTATTTTTCTAGCAATTCATGAAATGCAGTGTGATGATATCAAAACTCACATGCAAAGAAACAAATGCAAAAGTTTTGGAACCAGTGCCTCTGGGCTCTAGCCTGGCTATTAACCATTATGTCCTATAGCAGAGCCATCACGGTGTGCACCTACCTGTATTATTGTGCTGTATGTGCAACCATCTGGAAAACTATAGCTGCACCAACACAAGAAAAGTGAAAAAAGACAGACATGGATTACGTTACATTTTTCAAATGTTACTCAAATCCCACCGTTGGGTAAATGCAAGGAGGACATAAAAATCCAGTAATTTCTAAATTTAAAAGGAAACATTAGTTTCTCCTCTCTGTGCTGATTATTTTTCTCATTCTTGATCCAGCTAGACTGCCTAGCCTTTTATGGCAAAGAAAATCTATCGAGCATAAGAAACTAGTAGCATGCCCCTCAGCTGACCTAACTTTATGGAATTGCACTCCTATCCCTATCACATATATTACACTCCAACTTCTCCTGGGTGCCTTTTATACAAGGTGACATTTGGGATCTGTGGGGAGTTTCCCCTTGCAGGCTGCAAAGCTTGGGGTAAATTCTACCACATGAGGCTTATCTAGGAGCTCATTAAAGCATTTCCACACATTGCTTTATGATGCATATGGAAGCCTCAGGAATTCCAGTTGGATATATAAACAGCCTCTTGTTTGTTATTCTAATTGTGGTCATTATACAAATGTACACGAAATGTACACTCTACTCTTCATTTGCATGTAAATTGGGCAAGCAGTATTTGAAAAAAACCTCATGTCGCCCACTTCTTTTATCAGTCACTACTCATCCCAGACAACCAATGAACTCATTCATTCATCCATTCATTTACTCTGCAAACATGTTCTCTACATCTACTGTGCACTAGGCAGTGTGAGAGGGTAACAGGCGTGGGATATACAAAAGTGATAAATAGACAGTCCCTCCCCTCAAGGAGCATATTCTAGTGGGGAGAAAAATATAAAGAGATAAATTACAAGTCCTATTTGTTTATTCAGTGGTGGAATTCAGGTACAAATAAAATTCTACATCGAGACCCAAGCAGGCAGGTTTAATGGAAATGTTATTTGAGTTGGATTTTGAGGAATGAGTAGGTCATTTCCAAATGGAGACAGCTTAAAGGACACACTTGACAGGGGAAAGAGCAAAGGCAGAGAGAAAATGTGTGTCAACAGAATGCAGTTTTAGAGAGACAGACTCATAGACATAGAAAACAAACTTACGGTCATCGGGAGGAAAGAGGGCGAGAAGGGATAAATTTGGAGTTTGAGATTTGAAAATATTAACTACTATTTATAAAAATAGATTAAAAAAACAAATCTCTTCTGTATAGCACAGGGAACTGTATTCAATATCTTGTAACCTTTAATGAGGAAGAATATGAAAAGGAATATACGTATGTATATGTATGACTGAAACATTAAGCTGCACACCAGAAACTGACACAACATTGTAAACTGACTATACTTCAATAAAAAAAAAGGCTCTGGCTAAGAACATACGGCGACTATCCTTTACTCACTCATTCATTCATTTATTCACTTAGCAAACATTGGTTCAGCAACTATTATTGTGTTGAGTTAAGTGCTTCATGTGGAAACACAAAATGAAATAAAACTTGGTCTCTGCTTTTAGAGTCTGATTGAGAAGGAAAAGTAAAACAATAATGGTGCAATGCCTTGAATTCTTTGACTATACATGCACAGGGAGCCTTGGGAGCCCAGAGGCAAGTCAGAGAAGGCGCAAGGAAGAGAGGGGAGCTGAGGGGTCATTCAGAGCACTGTAGGATTCATGCAAGTTTAGCTGGGCAGCTGTAAAGTGGAAGGAAAAACATTCCTTAGGCAAGAAAGGGAACAGGTACAAAGATCCAAGGCACCACTGAGGAAAGTCAAAAGTAAAAATCTGTAATAAGGACGTTCCAGAGATGTCAGAGAATATGTTAGGAAACTTGTGTGTCTGTGTTGCATACACCCCACCACAGTTGGCCGGGCACGGAACCAGAAAACCTGCAAGAATGCAACACCTAGTTCAGAGTCTTCTGAGGAGTTCCAGGCAACTCCCTGCAATTTGTTTTAAATAGGGACAATAGATGTCTGTTATCAACATTCCAGAAGCAAACTAAAAATTGAACAAATGGCACTGCAAATGTATATGCTCAATATGATTGTGAGGTTCTATGACAGTTACTCAAAATTACAGTATTTTCAAACCAAAGGCTAGATGTTTAAGGTCAGGATGTCTTGCTTATAAAATAGAACTTTCTGTATCAACTCAGAAAACTCTTTGCTAAAACATTTTTGGCAACAGTAGCAGAATTACATTTACCTGGGTTGCTGCCCTTTGACTTTAAGATGACAGGGAAGGTTCCCTCCTTGCCTACATCTCCACGTTTATCCCCAACCAAACATTCACACATTCCAGTCCACTGAGCTCCAGTCATAGTAAATGACTTGTGGTTCCTGAAATACAGAGCTGCAGTTTCGTATCTTTTCATATCTTTGCACATATGGTTCCCAGAACACACTAATTTCTACCTGACCAACTCAGCTCAAGTGCAACTTCCTTGGGGAAGCCTCCCCGTCACCCCTACTCTCCATCTGGGTGGGTGCTACTCTCATGTGCTCCCACAGCCCCCAGGGAATACCTCTACCACAGCTTTTTCTTCCGTTTACTTGTCATCTTCTCCCACAAGACTGTTAACTCCTAGTGGACAAAGGTTTTTGTTCTTTGTTTTTTTAATTCCTATATCCCAGCACCCATTCAAGTGCTCAATCAGTGATTGATAAATAGATGAATGACTGAAACAATCAATTTGTCCTTAGAACAAAACGATTCAGGTTGGAAAAGTTATTGTCATGCATAATTTGAATAGAGAAGACAGTTTTGACTAATCAATAAATTTTTTTTTTGAGTAACTCATGGTTAAGGATATCAAGGGTTTTGACTAATTTAAAGAGGCAGATTTTGGCTCAAAGTAGAACTTTCTAACGCCTAGGGCTGTCCCACAAAAGAATGGCCTATCTAGGGGGTAGGTAAATTATGTATGCCTTTGGGCCAAATTCAGCCCACCATCTGTTTTTGTAAATAAAAGTTATGCTGCAGCAGATCCACACCACTTGTTCACACATTGTCCACAGCTGCTTTCATACACAAAGGCAGAGCTGAGGAGTGCAGGTCTATGATGACAGATGTACTTTTCTATGACAAAAACACATCATACGTTAATTTGTCTTTGACTGATAGTCCTATAATGGGCAGTAATGCTAGCTGTAGAAAAGGAAATCGTCACCTATATAGCCATAGTTTAGGTAATGCTCAACTTCTAAATACAGTTTATATTCTGAATAATGAAGGAAATACAGTTTCGGTTTCAAGCATCATCAGGGCACTATCATCGGAAGAAGTAAGGAAAGGTTCAACAGAAGCCAAGGAGACAGTAACCTGACCTGTTGCTGACTCTGCATTTCCCAGCAGACTTCAAATGAGGCTCTCCCTCTGGACCACAGGTATTAATCAGGGGGCAGTCCTTCATCCTTTGCTGTTCCTTATGAGGCTAAGTGGTCGTAGTGGGAAGTGAGCCTCCTATGAGAAGACCCCTTCGGCTTGCTTTATTCTCACTGACTCAGCACTGCTGGAGGTCAAGTCTCCAAGGCTGTTGTCCATCCTTTAGCAGGTTTATCTACTAGGAATGAAAAATTCTCAAACTAAAGCACTCTGGATGAAAAAGAATTCCTTTTCAGAAATTATTCCATTTCATATATTAAAATGACACACCGTGAAACATGTTTGATGTTGAAGTAAAGCCACATGTACACATCCATTTGGTGTTTATTAGGAGAGTTGAAATGTTCACATGCTTCCACGCTTTCACTTCCAGAGGATGCCCCTGTGGGTAGATGAAGGAAGGAGCTGCCATATCAGGAAGAGAGAAGGCCTTCCTGCCTCCTGCTACACTGAAGAAGGTATGGCTGCAGGAAATTGGCCAAGAAAGGCAGGTTTGGGGCCAAGACATGCATTTACTCCTGCCACGCCATCAGCAAAGCTCAGCAGTCATCTCAGCACATTTCTGGCATTGCCGGGTACCTTGTCCTACAAATAAAGGAGGAACAGGGGCAAGTCCTAAAAATCCCCATTGTAAAGTGGTTACACAGGTTATCTCCAAAGACATTTACCATCTCTTCTTCAATTATCTCCTCACCAACTCTATCAAGTCCCAAAGATGCTCAAACATGCAGGCAGCTGGAAAGACCCCAAAATACTTGTGGAGGAAATTATTGATAGCTGCTGTTTACTTTCCAGTGGTCTCATTTATAGGTTTCTTGTAAATCCTCCTTTCCCTCCTGTTTCTTTATGAAGAGATTCTCTCTCCTTGTTTAGCATGGCTGCTATGCCAGGGAGCTGCACTCTTGCTCAAAGATTTCTCTTGTTATCAGTCTGGAGGAATTGGCTGCTTTAGGAGGAAAGGGAAGAAATCTCTCCAGCATTATGTAATATAAAGGGAGGATCCTATAAGTTACAGCTGCCTCGGCCACTTTGTACAGATATTTGGCGTTTATTCTTTCCTTCCTTCTCCCCCCGCCTTGCCCCTGTGCTGGAGGATACCTGCTGTAATAAACAAAAATAATAGAGGAAATTTGTTCCCATGCAGCCTTACTAGAATGCCCCACTGGAAGGAGTGACTGTAGGGCAGGAAGGGAAACATTCGGTCAATGGGACTCAGAGTGATGTTCCCTCTTCTGAACTCCCGTGGCACCAACTAGCTGAACCAGTCTCTGGCATTTATCAAATCCTGTTCTGCTCTGGTGCCTGCATATGACTGTCTCATCCACTTGAAAAGGGTGTAAAAATTCTTTAAAGTCTGTATAATCCCATATGCTCTCTTTTGGACCACCAATAGCTCCCAGCCCAGGGCCTTGAATCCTCAAGTCATTTGACGAAAAAAAAAATGGCATGTTAATTTTGAAGCCTGTAAAGTTTTAAGAGTAATCAGAACACAGAAGAAAAGGGGGCAGATTTTTAAATACTTCCTCACCGAGACAGGCAGAATGGTATTACCCTCAAAGATGACCAAGTCCTAATTCCCAGAACCTGATGAATATGTTATGTTACATAGCAAGGTTACACTAAAAGTTGCAGATGGAATTAAGGTTACTAATCAATTGACCTTAAAATAGGGAGATTTTCCTGGATTATTTAGGCAAACCTAATATAATCACAAAAGTCCTTAAAAGTGAAAGCAGGAAACAGAAAGGTTAGTGCCAGAGTGATGCTAAGAAAGAAAGGCTCTTCCAGCTATCACTGGCTTTGAAGATAGAATAAGGCACACACTAAGCAATGTAGGTAGCCTCTAGAAGCTATAAAAGACAAGAAAACAGGTATTCTTGGACCTCCAGAAAAAAATGCAGTCCTTCTGACTCCTTGCTTTTAGCTCAGTTCTGACTTCCAGAATTGTAAGACAGTAAGTTTGTATTGTTTGAAGCCACTAAATTAATAAAAATTTGTTACAGAAGCCATAAAAAAATACTAATAGATTCAACTACATAAGACTTACACAAAAGGAAGGAAAGCTTAATATGGAGGCATTTTCTTCCTGAGAGTTTCTGCCTTTAAGAGGGCCTTCAACCCTGTTTGACCAGAAAGTTTCTAAGTGACAGGGACTAAGGAGTCAAGTGCCCATAAGGCAAAATCTTTGGCCTCTGAGGCCCTTGTATGTTTCTGGTAATACCGATTGTGGAAGGCAGAGCTAGCCCCACTCCTATAGGAATTGAGCAGTTGCTTCTGCAGTGTTATTTCAGGGGGAAGGATGAGGTTCCCCAACTTACTTCCCCCAAAATGTCTTTCCCACTTCCCCACTGGGCCAGGAAAATAGGTAAAGTAATATCACAGCCAGTTGAATAGGGTGCCATTCCTTGCTTTCTGTAAGGAAATCTTATGTCTATGGATATCAGGGGTCTAGTTTTCACAATGGAAATCACTTGCTACAGTGCCTGCACAATAAAAATGTCACTTGAAAGTGGTGTCACTAAACCTAATAAGCAGTGGATATTGCCAATCGAGATAGACTCAGAGCCAATGGTACTGGCTGGAAACACAGAGGATGCATGGAGACACAAGTATTTTCCAAGCCAGGGGGGGAAATTGAGAGAACTGGGCTCTAAGACAATCTTTGCTAAGATCACAATTTTGCTTACTTTCAACACTTATAGGGGCAGGCTCCCCAATTCAGTCTTTATCAAGTTGATTAGCCTGGAAGGGCTGCAAAGGCTGCCTCTATTACATCCTCTGAGTGAAACAGGAACCTCCAGGGTTCTTGTAATCGTTCAGTACCGAGGTTCAAGTTGAATACATTTATGGGAGTTGGCCTCTAGCCCACTTCTTATGAATACACATAAACACACCTTTTATTGCTCAATAATGTTTTCCCTTTTGCAACTTTTTATGAAACACTAAAAAAAAATGGGGCTTGTATTTTAATTTTTTAAGAGAAGAAACCATAGAAATACCAAATCTTCCAAATGGGAACTTTTCTTGCCTGCTGCCCCAATCAAAAATTATTTGTCAAGGGGATGGTCAAAGCTTCAACATCAACAACTCAAGGTATTAATTTGGTCCAAATCCAACTAACTTGCTCTCCAGACTGAGTTTCTGCATTTCTCTTTACGAGCCCAACCTCTCTCTCTAGGGTGCTTAAGGTGCAATGCAGCAGAATTCATCAGCTCTACATGCCTATGGGATGTGCTCCCCACCAACTCTGTTACAAATCAGCATTCTCTCATCTTGGCTCTTGTCCAGGAGAACAAGGAGCTCTTTCACACATGCACACCTTTTCATTGCCACCTCTACATCATAAGTCCAGGCCTTCATGACACCCTACCACCCTACCTGGACCATTGCAAGACTTCCAAACTAGTCAACCTGCCTCCAATATCCACATTGTCCAATTTGCATAAGCACACTGCTGTCATATTAATCTTGAAGGAGAGATACAATTATACTACCCCACCTTAAATGCTCCAATAGTTCTCCATTTTTCACCAAGTGAAGCTTAATCTCCTTAACCTTGCATTCAACCTCATACAACCAGGCTCCAATTCTTTCTGATGTACCTCTCACTTCTCTCTTTCGTGCATTCTGCACTGCGGATGGTCTGGACTGTCTGACACTCTGCAGTGCCCCACCCCCACATGCCTTTATTCTTGTCACTTTGAGTTCTTTGTTGCAAGCCACAAAAACTGACTTTGACTACCTTAGGAACAAGGGGATGTGCTGGAAGGATGTGTTGAAGTTCACAGAACCTGAAGAGCAAGGCACAGAAAGGACAGGAAACAGGGTTGTTCAGGGGGATGCTCAGGAGAAGGAACTATTGGACAGTCTCTTTAGGGCACAGCCAAAGTGAATAGCTGAGCCCTAGACTTTTTAGGTTTTTTTTATTATTTGGGATTTTTTTTTGCCACTTTGCTCAGATTCCGGTTTCAAAGAGCATCAAATTGACTTGGCTTTGATTAAAGGCCATCAGAGCACTTGATAGATAATTTTACAAACGTTAGCCAATGAGAGAAGAGAATTCTCCAAAAGTAAATTAGAGTGTTAGTACCAAAAGAATAAATAATAGTGGTTGGGCAATGAAAAGCAACAAATATCTATGACATTATCTCCACCTCGAATATTCATTTTCTGCCTACCATTCTCTGCCCATCATTCAAGACCCAGTTTAGACATCATTTTGAAGCCTGAACTCATCTCTCTTGTTGCCAGTTTCTGGTTGACCTCCTTACTTTCTTTCTTCTTTTATAGTTTTAATGCCTTATCCCCTTCCTCTGTAGCTTTGTAATGAGAGTCATAGCTCCTCCATATGCTCCAGTTTCTGGATCTACAAAAAAAAGATAATAACTATTTCACAAAATCATTGTGAGTAGGATTAGTATCTGTATGTAATGGAATTAGTTTAGTACCTGAGACATAGTAAGCCCTCAGTATACGCTGTTATTGTTGTTATTTCCATTAGCCTGTTGTTAGTTTCATCATCATTATCAGTATATAACTCTTTTAGTCTGCTAACCATGATTCATTCATCTTTATAGACTCCAGTCAAATATTTTACACACAAAACTATTTGCTACTTCTGGTAAATGAATGACTCAATAAAGTCATCAATCAGTGAAGGAAGAAAAAATTTGGAAGTTAAAATTGAAACAGGGATTTCAGTAGGCCTAGCCTTTCTACTTTTACTATCCAATAAGAAGACCCCAACTGTAGGAGCAAGGATTATCATAGATGTTCCAAAAAGTAGACAGGAAAAGAGCTTTCTACTGAAGATTCTGTGGTTCTGTGGTAGTTGGAAATATAGCCCCAGTTCTGTTCTTTGGCAGTGTCTTCAGGAGATTTTTAAATAGATAATGAAAATAAGGAAGGAAGGAAAGGAGGAAGGCAGTGGGAAAGCATTAATAAGAAACTTAGGGTGACCCATGGTGATAGGAAACAGATACCCTAACCCCTGACCTAGTTTACCAACTATATCAGTGGTCCCCCTCAGGAGCCATTCTTGGTGATGCTACTCTGTGCAATAGTTAGGAATGCTCCTCAGGCATTCATATCTCCTTTGGTTACCATCATGGGTCTGTCATCTATGAATTTATCTAAACTTTCTTCATATATGTCTGTATTTTTAATCTTTGCCACGTTCCACTTGTATTGAAGCTTTGCTTTAAATCTCACAAAGATGACTAGGGAAAAACAAGGAAAAAAACTCATCCTTCCAACAGAGAACTGAAGAAAGTTCTATTTAAATCTTACCTGTGCCACCCACTCAACAGCCTAGGCCAGGTGTTTGCCCTCCCCACTTCACTTTGATCCATTTAAAACTGATGGAATAATCTTCAGATTAGTGCATTAAAGGTTAATTAGATTTTAACTTTTTCATGCCACTCAGAATATGAAGGAGATTATATAAATGTCACATCTTATTATAGATTCTGGATAAGAAGCCTTTCCTAATTTGACTAAATTAGTATCCTTCCCAATCACTCCTTTGTCCTCCACAGCATCATATTTTTTACACATTTTATATAATCCCTGTGTTAGCAGAACTTGTGGATGTATAGATTACGCATTTCACTACTCTAAGAGGCAACTGACATTCATGTTTCTCATTCATTATGCAAATTTCCAGACAAATATCAGTAAAGTGTCTTGAGGAAGGGGTACCTTTTTCTACTTCACGTAAAGATATTAAGAAGACATTATGGTTGGATTTGAGATATTAGTATGTCTTCCCTACTTTATCCTTGAGCCTTTTAATAAACTTCCATTTATTAGGTAGATTCAAGACAGCTGACATGTATTGCAAATATAATACAGATGTACACAAATATAATACACCTCCTGCATCAGACTTCCCACTCACAGCATATAGTCCTTCGATCTGAGCTCTTCCTCATGTAGCTGGTTTTTGAGGCCTAGTACTTCCTCTTCCAGCCCTGGTTCTGGGTCCATAAGATACATACTTTAATGCAGGTTTATAAATTAACCAGGCTTGAATGTCTTTGCACCAGATCCCCCATGTCTGACTTCAAAATCTGTCTCAGGTTGAGTGAGAGGATGCCAGACAAATCTGCAGAGAAGGACTAAATGTTGTTCCCATGAACAATATCCTTTATTTTCTCCTCAAAAGGAGGTTGCCCACCCACTGGATTTGGCTCCTTTGAGGCACTGAAAAGTACATTCTTAACCCTCAGAGTACCGCCAAAAATAAATTTGTTTCTAGATTTAGTATTTCCTGGTGGAGTTACAAAAACCACTATTAGTCTGCTCCAGGTATGTGTGTGTATGCAGATCATCAATGTAAAACAAGATTTAACCATTCTTCCAAGAATTGTTGTCATTTCACAGATTTGGGAGTCACAAGTCTTGGGATGATACAAGAAATCATCTATCAAGTATTTAATGAGCTTTTACTTAAAACTCAGCTTTTGTGGAAAACATAGTGGAGACAAAATCCTTGCCCCAGGATGGGAATCGAAAGACGTCAAGTTACTTATTCTACTATACCTCATTTTTCTAATCTAAAATGATAATAATAATACCTACACCACAGACCATTAGTTAATTGAAACAATAAACATGAAATCTTCTAAGTAGGTAATATTCAACAAATGCCTATGGAAAACCTACTGCACTAATTAAAAAGAGAAGCATTGTTCCTGCCTTCGTGGAGTTTTAATGTTTACAGGGTCTTGAGCAAGGAAGCAACCAATGGTGGGCTAGAGGCAGGGTATACAGGCCTGTAGGAGCCAATTATTAAAAATTCAGAACTAGTTGCTAAACCACTGATAGCCTGAAAAGTGAACTGGTTGTTAAACCATTGGTAGCTTGAAATATGGGAGTTTTTACACCACAGAAATTGCCAAGCACTATAAATCAGGCTTTTTTCACCCCCCAGAAAGCCAGCTGTCTAGCACACCTTTGAAAAATATTAAAGTACGAGGAATATAGTGTAGTAGTTAAGAACAGAGATCTGGAAATGGGGAGAGTTGGATTAAAATCCTAACTTTACAATCTACAAGCTGTGAGCAAGTCATTTGAATACTTTAAGCCTCATTATCCTCATTCATAAAATGGAATAGTATTATAATCTACCTGTGTTAGTCTGTTCAGGCTGCCATAATAAACACAGACTGGGTGGCTTGAACAATAGTTTTCTCACAGTTCTGGAGGCTGCAAGTCCAAGATTAAGTTGCTAGCATAGTCAGTTTTAGGGAGGGCTCTTTTTCGGGCTTGCAGATGGCCACATTCTCATGGTTGTCTCCACACTGCCCTTTCCCCAGTGCGTGTGCATGGAGAGAGTGAGCAAGCTGTCTAATGTCTCTTCTCGTATGGACATTAATGCTACCAGATCAAGGGTCCAACCTTCAGACTTCATTTAACCTTAATTACCGACTTAAAGGCACTGTCTCCAAATAAAGTCACCTTAGGGATAGGACTTCAACATATGAATTTTGAGGGGACACAAATATTCAATCCATAACACTATCTCATAGGTTTCTTGGGAAAATTAAATGAGACAGTATGTAAATGCAATGTCTGGTCCTTCTAAAGTGCTCAATAAATATTAGCTACTATTACTTGTTAGAAGTCTGGCTTTGTCAGATGGTGGGAAAGGAAACTATAGAGAGGGAAAGTCTACAGTCAAGAATACTGCTGGAAAACATCAGATAATTAGAGTCTAGACAAAGACATATCCCATTAAATGGAAAATTAATAAGATCTAGAAACTGACTAGACATGGAGGTGACAGGAAGAAATGATCAGATTTAGCTCCAAGCAGCCTAGGTGGAAAGGAACTGATGGAAGAAAGACACCATAAGATGAGAATCAGTTTTAGATGAACTGAAACAATTGAGAATTTAAGATAATAGCCAAAAATATCCAAAATCCCCAATTTCAAATTCTGACAGTATGCCTTCATTGACCAAATATTTCTTGAGCTTTTACTATATGCAAGACACTGTAAGGGATACAAAAATGGTCAGGATATGGTCCCCATTTTTTGTATGCCTATGGTTCATTATGAAGAGGACATAGAAAGAAACTTGTCACACAAGCTTGAAAGAGATTCATATTAGGTGCAATAAATTTTCAAAAGAAAGGGAGATGGCTTCTTGCTGGGGATAAATTAGGATTTCATGGAGGCAGAAGAATGGAGCATGAAGGATAGATTGGATTTAAATAGGAAAATGTGGATGAGGGTGGAGAAAGGCTTCCTCACAGAGGTGTTCCTCTACCATAAGAAAAAGCATTCAGCTGAGAAAAGGTATTCAGGGGACAGTTCAGTTTAGTCAAAGCATAGACAGTGAATTAGAGAAAAGTAGGAAATTAAGCTAGAGAGATCTTTAAAGACCAAACCACAGAGGATCTTAAAATCTAGGTTAAAGAATTTGAACTTGGTAAAACAGTGATAAAGGAAATTAAAGAGAACACAGATAAGCTGAAAGATATCCCATGTTACTAGATTGGAGGAATTAACATTGTTAAAATTGTCCACATAACCCAAAGTGATTCCCAGAATCAATGCAATCCCTGTTGAAATCCCAATCTCATTTTCTACAGAAAAAAAAAAATCCTAAAATTCATATGGAACCATAAAAGATCCCTAATAGCCAAAGCATCTTGAGCAAGAAAACAAAGCTAGAGGCATCACACTTCCCCATTTCAAAATGTATTGCAAAGCTACAGTAATCAAAAGCGTATAGTTCTGGCAGAAAAACACACATGGAGACCAATGGAATAGAATAGAGAGTTCAGAAATAAACCTACAGTCAGCTGATCATCAACAAGGATGGCAAGAACATCCAATGGAGGAAGGATATTCTCTTTAATATACGGTGCTGGGAAAACAAGATATCCTTGTGCAAAAAAGTGAAATTAGACCTTTACCTTACACCACATAAAAGTCAACTTAAAATGTATTAAAGACTTAAAAGAAAGACATGAAACCATAAAACTCCTAGAAGAAAACAGGGAAAAAATTTTTGACAGTGGCCTGAGCAATAATTTTTTGGATACAACACCAAAAGCACAAGCAAGCAAAAATAAGTAAATGGAATTGCATTAAACTAAGAGGCTTCTGCACAGCAAAGAAAACAATCAACAGAGTGAAAACGCAACTTTTCTTGGAAGGAAATATTTGTAAGCCATATATCTGATAAGGGGTTAATATCTATAACATATTAGGAATTCATACAGTGTAATAGCAAAAAAAACCAAATAACCCAATTTAAAAATGGACAAAGGACCAGAACAGACATTACTCAAAAGAAGACATACATATGACCAACAGGTATATAAAAAGATGCTCAACTTCACTAATCACCAGAGAAATGCAAATCAAAACCACAAATCTGTTAGAATGGTCATTATCAGAAACAATAGGAATTGGTGAGCATATGGGAAAAAAAGAAAATCTTTGAAGTAGTGTCAGGGATGTAAATTGATGTAGCCGTTATGGAAAATGGTATGAAGTTTCCTCAAAAAATTAAAAATAGAGCTACCATATGATCCAGCAAGTCCACTACTGGGTATATATCCAAATAAATGAAATAAGTATCTCAAAAAAAAAAAAAAAAACCTGCATTCTCTTGTTCATTACAACATTATCACAATAACCAAAATGTGGAAACAACCTAAGTGTCCATTTATATTCAGTATCTTATAGTAATCTATGAAGAAAAAGAATATATGTATGTATATGTATGACTGAACTATTATGCTGTACACCAGAAATTGAGACAATATTGTAAACTGACTATACTTCAATTTAAAGAAATAAATAAAGTGAAAATGCAGAAAAAAGAAAAAAAAAGAAAGAAAAAAAGAAAATGTAGCATAAACTCCATACAGTGGAATATTACTCAGCCACATAAAAGAAATCCTGCCATTTGCAACAACATGGAATGAACCTGGGGGACATGATGTTAAGTGAGATAAGCCAGACACAGAAACACAAATACTGTATGATCTCACTTATATGCAGAATGTCAAATACTCAGCAAACTCACAGAAGCAAAGAGTATAAATGGTGGTTACCAGGGGTAGGGGGAAGTGGGGAATGGGGAAGTGTTGGTCAGAGGGTACAAAGTTTCAGTTATACATAATGAATGAGCTTTGGAGATCTAATGTACAACAATGCGACTATAGTTAATAATTCTCTGTTGAATACTTGAAATTTGCTGAGAGAGTGGATCTTAAGTGCTCTCACTACAAAAAGAAAATGGTAACTATGCAAGATGACGGGTATGTTAACTAACTTGATTTTGGTGATTATTTCATAATGTGTATGTATATCACATTATCAAGTTGTACACCTTAAATATATACAATTTTTAATTGTCTTTTATATCTCAAAAAAGCTGGAAAATTTTTAAATAGAAACTGCCTCCCCCAAAAGAATATAACTTGATTTAGCAGAAAGTGGTGAACTGAATCACTACAAACATTGCTCAAATATAAGCATCTTTCACCCCATCCACAAATAATTTACTCAGACCCTTACCTTCTCCAAGTCTCTAAATAAATAAACTTTTATCAGCTATTCTGACTTTTAAGGTGCCTAATTCCTGGCATTAACCCTCTTGCAATTCCCTCAGCAACCTGTTCATGGTCCTAGAACTCGTCCTAATCTCTGGAAATCTAAACCACCTCCAGCTTTTAACTACCTTAGCTTTTAGTTACCTTAGCTTTTAATTTCAGAATTTCCTCAAAAAGAATAAACAGACAAGTCTGCTATTCTCACTTCTGGACGTATTCTTATGTTAAGTGTCGTCTGTGACACTCCACGTACAGTCTGTAACAGTTATTAAGCAAAATAAAGAAGAAAAGCTGAAACAGCCAGGCTACTTACCAAGGACCTTTAGAAGGTCTCCTCTAAATCCCTACTCTTCTTTCTGTCCTCACCAAGAGGATGTGGGAAGACGAATTAGAGGAAGAGAGCGGAAGCCGAAGACTGTGAGGCTCCAGACCACGTACACACTTGCACCTCACAAGCACTTGCACCTGCGCCTCACAAGCACTTGCACCTGCGCCTCCCGCGACCTGCTCGTGAGCGGCGCCCCGAGACTGCGCATGTCTGCGGAGCATGCCCAGTTCCTTGCACCGGATGTGGGCGGATCACGGAGAGGATGCGCCTGCGGGCTGACCTGTGGGCTGGACCCGGGCAAGGGAAGCTCCTCACCCTTCCCTGTTCTTGGATTGTGCGCTCTGCCCACTGTTCCCTAGCCGTTTTCAAGGACGCAGGCTTGAGAGAGCGGTGTGGTGTTGAGACCATCTGGACAGTGTACGTGACTGAACCCAGGTAAGGCCTCTGTAAGAACTGAGAATTTGGCGGGCAGGGACGGAGATCTCGTTGTGCAGCCGCCAAAGCAAGCCTCCTTTGTAAGCTTCCTTGCTCGTTAAACTCGCTACCTGCCAACCTGCAGTGATCTCCTCTTTTTTTTCGGTCTCTCTCTGCCCTCCGTGTATGGGGGCCAGTTTCAAATATCACAGGGGAAATTTGAGGTTGTGAACCAACAATTGGTGAGTCAGCCAGGGGTCGGAAGAAATGGGCCTTGGGAAAGAGGCATGGGGTGCGTAGGGGGGGGGGGGGTCTGAGATGGTCATTTATCTCTATGTGGGGAAGGGAGGCCTGTATGTTAGATGTTTGTGCACCGCCAAGTACCAGGACTCCGGGAAAAAGCCAGCTGCTTTCACGCATTTGATGAACTGCGCAAAGCGCACTGCAGTAAAGAAGGGAAATGAACGCTGCTGCCGTGGGCTGGCCACCGATGACCAGCTAGAGGCTGAAGCTCAGGTTAGAAAGTTGGAAGAATAGATGAGGTTAGAAAAGGATGTGAAGTGTCCACTGCTCTGCTAGCTTCTGGGCTGGCAGACAAGGTGGATGAGCCAGATAGTAATTTGGAGACCTTAACACGCAGTTATCTGAAGCTAGGAAGTCTGAGCACTAATAACAGAGCCTGATTGGGACACCAGAGGTAGAATCTCTGAGAAAGTGAGGAGTGCAAAAGGAGGATTTTGTGGCGATTGACAGTGAAACGGACAGAACGCCTCGTGCTGTCCAACCCCTAAAACAAAGGAAGCTGAAACCACAGCAACACGACCAGCCAGCAGTCCCCAGTTTGGGAAATGATGGGAGAGTATTCTCCCACTGAGTTTATTGGAATAGCTACTAAGTTCTACCAAAAGGCCAGGGAAACTATCCAGGAATGGTTAGTGGGGCTCTGTTATATACAGGGGACAATGGCATTTCTCTGGGCAGGAGGAAGAGAAAATGAGCAACATCACAACAGACCCTGCCCTCCAGCAGCGCTGGCAAGGTGCTAGTTCAAGGAATTCATTCCTTGGACTATTGTAGTCTGCAGGGAGGTTTGGTCCAATGAAAGGGATCTCCCTAGGCATGTGGGACCCTAGAAATCTATAGAGGAGGTACAACAAATTCTCAGGGATTTGAGACAAGCCATCTACAACCCTGTCTTTGAAGGTCTTGATTGGGCCACATTCACTGCAGGAATCAAAGTCAAGATATTCCCATCCACCCCAGTACCTAGTATGGGAAACTGGTATCTATGTTGAGCCCAGTCATGGGAGGAGACATTTATGATATTGGGCGATCCATCACTGGTCTGGGGGAAACTGACATATCCTGGGAACAGGTACGGGTTGTGGGAAAGACTCAAGACAGGGAACTCAAGAAGCCAAAAAGCTTTTACAATCACCCGTAAAGGGTTTGGTAAAAGTAACCTAGAAACAAATGTGGTTTGGACTTGTTGCTGCAGGGGCTTCCCCTTAAAAGACAGGCAGGCAGCCCAACACTGTGTTGATCAGTGTGTTGAAAGCTTTAAACCCGAACAGTTCAAACCTGCCTCACCTGCCCCTACTATCTCTGATGCCCTGCTTACTCCAGCAGAAGCTTCAGGGATTCACACACCACCACCCCCCACTAACCCCAACCCCGGTATAAGATGCAAGCTAAGATTGCCTCCAGGTGAGGGCCATTGGTGCTGATCAAAGGAAGGCCTCATGTTGAGCTCCGATTGAGTGTTCCTCAGAAATAAACAAAAGATGATGGCTCTGGTTGACACTGGAACAAAATGTAATATAATGGTAACCCTCAGAAGTGGCCATTGATGGTTATGGAGGACAAATGGTTATGGTCAGAAAGATCCCTTTGGCACTGCAAATTGGGTGTTCTCTGCACTGGAATACAAGGGTTTTAATTTCTTCAATATCAGAGAACATATTGGACATTGGTAACCTACAAGGTCAAATTCTGAAAACGTCTATCAGTGAATTCTACCTTCAGGTAGAGTAATCAAGCCAGTGCTGAGGGGAAATGCCAACTAAGAACCAGCTAGTCTACTGCCCCCTCTTAGAGTGGAAACTCGTACAATATAAATTACCAAGGACAGAAATTAAATAGGAGAAACTATCCAAGAACTGCACTGAGTGGGTATTGTATGTCCTCCCCATAGTGCTTTCAACAGCCCAGTATGGCAGGTGTAAAAGGCAGATGGCTCATGGAGGGGTGACCAGGGACTACCAAGAATTGAACAAGGTAGTGCCCCCCCCCCCATCCATGCAGCTATGCTCAGCATTGCCACCATCTTAGATACCTTGGCCACTGCCATGCTGTACCAGACTTAGCAGATGCTTTTTTCAGTATAACCCTGGCCACTGAGTCACAAGATCATTTTGCCTTCATATGGGAAGGGTGACAATGGACCTTTAAGGAGCTTCCCCAAAATGACCAGCATAGCCCCACCAAATGTCATGGGATGGTAACTCGAGATCTGTCACTGTTACCTTTTTATGCATCAGTAAAATAAGCCCATTACCTTGATGATATAGTGTTAATGTGAATATTTGCCTCTGCCGCAGAATGCTCTGCAGGCTTCGCTGGAACATCTGCAAGGGAGAGGATGGCCAACAAACTCAGTGAAAATTCAAGGCCCAGACACCACCACCAAGTTTTGGGGAGTCGTTTAGCGGGATAAGACGTGACTTGTCCCAAAAGCTGTAATTGATAATGTGCAAACCTGTCTAACCCCTAAGAACAGAAATACAAGCATTTAGGGCTTTAGGGGTTTGGGAAGACTTTTACTTCCCACCTGGCACAGTTCCTCTATCCCTTATACAACCTGGTAAGGAAAGGACGCATGTGAGACAGAGGATCAGAGCAGCAAGCTGCTGTTGAGAAGGCAACAATGCTAGTGAAAAAGATTTAAAGCCCTGGGCATCGTCTCCCACCGCTGGAGTTAGATGTGTCTGTGACTCCGTAAGGTGTGGGTTGGGTACTATGGCAGAGACAGTGGAAGGAGAGAGTAACCTGAAGATTTTGGTCCCAGCTCTGGGAGGAGGCAGAGACCTGATAGACCCCAAAGAGCAAAAGCTACTGACAGTGTACACAGAGCTTCTCCAATTAGAGCCTCTTGCAGAGGAACAGCATATCATGGAAAAAATTTCTCTTCCTATTAGGGGGTGGGTTGAGAATATGGTCCATTGACCCACCTCTGCCATGGCTCAAACTCCCAGTTTGACTAAGTGACATGCTTATTTGCAGCAGAGGAACTGTCTGCAGCCCACTGTCTCTAGAAATGCAGGTGCTAGTAGGCCCCATAGAGTATGTAGATCCTCTAAATGCCCCTGCCCCTGTTCTGGTGGCAGTCCTGCAGCCTGTAGGGAGGGAGGGGGGAAATTCCCACTGATGTCTGGTATACTGACGGGTCTAAAAGGGGCAAACAACTCATGCACATGGACTGCAGTCACTATTCAACCCAACACTGACACCATCTCGATGAAAACAGGAATAAAATGCAGCAGCCAGTGGGCTAAATGCAGAGCTGTTTGGTGATCACTCAGGAGCCCTGACTGTTGACTCTGCAGATGGTTGGGCTGTTCTAAAGGGATTAACCCTATGGCTTGGACAGTGGGACAATGAGGGGTGAATAATCATGAATAAGCCCTCACAGGGTCGGGATATGTGGGAAGACATTTGGGTTTGCTTCCAAGAGCCTAAGCTGTCCTGTCTCCCACTTCCCAGCTCATAAAGCACTTGACACTCCCTGGCAATCAGGAAGCTGATTTCCTAGCTGGGATACAAGCCCTAGCAACTGACCCTTCAGTAGATACAGCAGACTGGGTATGGCCTGTTGCCAAGGATGCTGTATTGCTCCTGAAATACAGTGACTTGGTTAATGCAGTAACAGCATGTCCTGTGTGTTCTAAGCAATGCCTAAGGCAACTGCCAAAGGAGTCTGGGGCTGTCTACTGGGATCCTCAACTGGTGAGGGATGGGCAAACTGGTTACATTGACCCCCTCCCTCTGAGTGGTGGTTCTAAATATGCTTTGGATCTGTGTGGACACTGTGTCTGAGCTAATTTAAACTTTCCCCTGCCACTGCACAAACCAGGCTGCCACTGTTAGGGGATTAGAGAAATCGAGTAGCTTGTATGGGTACCATCATCGAATAGAAAGTCACATTTCAAGGGTCATGAGGTCATTGAGAGGATGTGACTGCTGTTGGACTTTTGAGCTGAACCCAGGAGTTAAAGGCTCCTCATCTCCTCCCCTGTCTTAGGGATGTACTTTTGCCTGCCATTTTCACAACCAGAACTGTTTTCAAGGACACAGCCTTGAGAGAGCACTGTGCTGTTGAGACCATCTGGACAGTACGCATTCCTGAACCCAGGTAAAGCCTCTATATAAAGTTTTAAGACTGGTGGGTGGGTGTGGAGACCTACTTGTCTTGAGGCCACCCAAGCTTGCTTATTAAACTCACCACCTACCAGTCTGGAGTGACCTGCTTCCTTCTTTAGTCTCTCCTTGCCCTTGGTGTCCAGGGCCCAGTGTCTGATTTCACTCGGGGAAATTACCAAGTTTACAGAACAACACCCCAGCACCTGACTTTGGGGCTGACACAAAATAGGCACTCAATGAATGGTGGCTGAAGGAAGGGATGGAGAGAAGGAGAAAAGGGGAGGGGGAGAGGGGCAGCAAGACGGCAGGGCACTGACACCTGCCAGGCTCTGTGACTTGGGTGCAAGTTTGCCTCCACTTCTAGATTTTGAGCTTAAGAACAAAAACCATAATCTAGAATTATTTTGATACTCTCCCCACCAAAATGCCTAACACAGAATCAAACACATAGTGACCATTCAATAAATGTTCACTAAATTGAATTTCTTCAGTGAAGTTAGACTGCTTTCTTCTTTCACTTTTAGGAAGGCTAATGTGTAGGTTACCAAACTTTTTAAAACCCACAGATTTTTGTAGATGGGTAACTTTTAAATTCAAAATTATAATGATTTCAGTAGTAGTAGTAGCACTATTCCTATTACTACTGCTACTGTTCCTACCTCTTTTGCCCCCTTAAAGATTCCCATGGGTAAAGAAGACTGAAGTCTTTCAAAGACCCATAGCTAAGGCAACCAGCCTTCACCTTCTCTCTAGCGCACCAGCAAGAACTAATTCCCTACCTAGGGGCGGTGAACAGAAGCATTATCCCATCTAGAATGAGAAAACCGGGCCCTCGGGACGCAGAGGGCTTCGAAGCTGAGCCCGCTGAGGTACATCAATTTGAGGAAGATTTAGATGCTCTACCCTGTGCTCTCTCTCTGTCAGAAATGCATCACACTGAGATGAGAAGGGAGCCTAGCAATGACAGCAAGCATCGGGCATGAGGTCAGTTGGCATAATCTGTCCTAGATAATGTGAAGTATCAAGATGGCAACCAGGTCTCTGGAGCTGGCACACCTTATTAAGAACAAGAGATTAGAAAGAAGCTTTGCATTTAAAAACAGGTGGATTTCTCTTAATTTCTAGGGAAATTAGGAATGCCCAGATGCTGCTGCTAATCGAATTGACTTTCCTTACCTCGCGTACTGCAAGGTTGATGCTGTGTCATTTGTGCTTTATAAAACTCCAGAATCCTTCAGCTCTCTGATCAGTAACAGCCCAAGTAAACTGGAGCTGAAGAAGCTCCTTTGTCCACATATCCCACCATCGTCCACTTCCCCTCTTCTGCTCTGCACTGAGCACTCTCTGACTGAAAGGCAGTCATCCATAGAGTCCAGAAGGCCAACATGGGTAATGTGTTGTCTCCCTTTGCAAAATGAATGGAATCGCAAGCTATTACCCAATCTAGCAGCAAGCAGTTTTAAAGATCTTCAGCCAGCCTCCTAGGTGATAATCAATGCAAAGAATTCATTGATTAATTCAACAAACTTTCCCTAAGCATCCACGTTATATCAGGGATTAAGCTTTCAGAAGTGATGGACAGTTCATCACCAAGAGTTTATGATAAGAGGCCATGGGCCTGGAACTCCCATTCACTGAGGCCAGCAAAGTAGTTCTGTCAAAGGTAGGCTGTGCTATCTTCCTTCTCACACTGGCAAGACAGAAAGAGGATGCTCTGCAAAATGCCTGTAATGGACTTTGAAATAAGGTTTTCTAAATCTTGTGACTATCGTGTGAAAAGCCTATTCATATTTTGTTTTAATTTAGAATTAATTGATCATAGACAGATAGACACATATTTTTAATATTGTACAATTGTTAACCCTATTCTAGCATTTCTCCATTTGTAAATATACTGGATGCCTCAAAATGTAGAAATGGCTCTGGCATCTCTGAGAGTACAAATATTAAAGATAGGGTGAAACCATGGAAATGACATCATCGTTTTCTAGCACTTAAATCATCACAAAATAACTACCCTTTACTTTTAAATCTCCACTAAAGGTTTCTTATTGACTCTCTTTATAATGGCATGATGGCATTTCACTGTGGTTTGAAATTGTATTCTGCTGCACTTTAATCTAAATCCCTCCTGCATCAATTTCACTCCATTCTTTCTTGACCTATTGGTGTAAATAGAAAAAAAAAATCATTTACCATCTCTCATACTGGCTGTTCCTTACCTTTTTCGCAGTGTATGTGGACAAAGTACTTTGCTTAGCACAGATGCTGAACAAATATTGCTCAGATTTAACCAATGAAATCAAGTGCATTTATATACCAAAAAAAAAAAAAAATACATTGGCTATTGAGCAAACTACTTCTTCCAAGACACTTTATGTATATTACTTTACAACATTCCTGTAAACTTGTTTTTATTATCCCCATTTACACAGCTGAAAAAACTGAGTCCTAGAGAGGCTCAGTATCTTGCCCTAGGTCACACAGCTAGTGAATTTTAGAATTGAGACTTTTGCCCAAGTCTGTCTGGCCTGAAAGCCCTGGTGTTGGCTTCAGGCTAGTAGGTCACGTCTCACCTTTGGTCCCAGGGTTGGATTTGACTGCTTTTAATTGCCGAGAGACTCCACATGCGCTTTCTAATTAAAACAGTTCTTAACCAGGAACAACTCTGCAGAGAATTTGAAAAAAACGAAGAGGAAATCTGGAGAGGTCAGAGCTTTGAAATGTTTTCTCATCATATTTCTTGAAAGTAATTGCTCAGAAAGATAAGGTAGTACTTACTTCCAGTAAAACTGTGACAGTCCCAGAAATGCTGACTCACTTGTAATGGGACATCATTCCTGGAACCATGACCCATATAAAGGGGCCTGTCAGAGCTCTAGCAGACATGAAAGGGCCTCTGTGATCCTGGAACCTCTTCTCCTTCACTTCAGTCAGAGTGTGCACAGGACACCATCTGTCAGCTTAAAGCTCACGTGAAACTGTAGTAGAGAACCCAGCATTACTCAGGTTGTCTCCTAAAATGTGTAGCTACCAGGACATTTTTTTCTTTAAAATGAACGAAATTTGAAATGTGTCCTTTACTATTTTCATATTTCCTTTTTTGGATTATTTTACCCTGCTTCATTTCCCAGCAAGTCATTGTTACAGAGTTCTGCCCTAGATTAGAGCAGGAAGCAGAGCTCTGGCCCTCTCTTTCCAAAACCCTTGCCATGTAATTTCTAATATTGCTCTGGCCAAGCCTTTTAAAGTTTCATTTCCACTCTATCACTTCTCATGCTCTCTTCAGTACTCAGCCTTCAACCCACTATTCCCCTCACTACAGGAAAATGGACTCATTCATGCACCTCCAAAGAGTCGTGTTGCATGGATGTTTGCATTCCTTATTTATTTGATCGCTGCAATACGTGATACCATTCACCATTCCCTCCTTGAAACTTTTCTATCCCTGGACTTCCTTGGTATAATTGTCTTCTCTTTTTGTTTTCCTCCTATTTGTCCAATCTTCCTCATTTTCATTCATATAAATGCTTTCATACCACTCATCCTTCTTCTTTCTGCACCTTAAATGTTAATCATTCATGGGATTCTGCTTCTGCACTTTTAACTACACTCTTCCTAGGTGATCTCATCCTCAAGACTTCAGATGTGCCCGTTATACTATGTCTGCCAAATACTATAATCACAGTGAAGGCAAGGATCACACCAATCTTGGCCTGGAGAACAGAAACTAATTCATAGGTGTTTGTTGAATGCATTAAGTATCTGTCTCCAGCCCAGGTCGTCCTCCTGAGCCCCAGACAATAAATATGTGTATATGTGCATGTAGGTATACAGATTATATACCTCCGGTAGGGCTACTCCACCTGAATGTCCTACAGGCATCTCATATTTATCTTATTCAAAAATAGCTATTCTTGACTGGCCCCCAACCTCTTCCTTACCTTTCATTCTCTATTTTAGTAAATGGCACCATGCAAATCAGACACCCTGGAGATTGTCTTTATGACTCCCTTTTCACCTCACCCCATACCTAATTATTCATCAAACCCATTTAATTTTCTCATGTAAATCTATCAATGCTATCCTTTCTGTTCCATCCACTCACCCTGCCATAACCTTAGTTCAGCCCTTCAACGTTATGCAGCTACCATGGCCTCCCTCTCTTGCTCTCTCTTCAGCCCCTGAACACCTCAGTGCCGCCTGTACACTGCTGTGAGAATGTTTTTTTCAAAAACAAACCCAATCACATGCAGTTACATATCCAATATTAAAAGCCCACGAATTTTTCCTTTCTCTGTGCTTAAAAGCGCTGCAACAGGCACCTTTCGTGAAGGACTCACTCAGGGCAGTCGCAGCCGCGCCCTGTGACAGGATTCAGCCGACCTCCTCTAATGGGGATCAGAGCCCTGGGTCAAGAGTGGCCTGGATTCTCAACGCTTTGTTCATGCTCGGGCAGTGGTGCCTGAGCCACAATCCTTGCCAATATATTTATCTTGAGTAGTGCTTATTTCACTACTTAAAAATTATTGCTAGGATCCCTCAGGCTAGTTAAAATGAACCTTCTAGTGCTAAGTGAGATGGCTGAGAGTTAAATGTTCGCAGAGCTACCTGAGTAGTGTCTTTCAAATGCTTATGAACCTCGTGTGGAGTGTGTATGTCTGGTATTAGCAGCCTGCCCCTGGAGGTATGCGCCTGGAGGTAAAAGGCACACGTATGTTTTACGCTTTCTATATTGAATCATTTTAATCTAAATTACAGACAATATAACGCCCTATTTTGTGGGGCCTTACATGCATGCCTAATTTGCCTACCGTCTAATTAAGTAGAATCAGTACATACTCAACCCTTGGCATTCTTGCCTTAATGCTCAAGACAAGAATGGATATGCAACAAATGTTTTGTTAATGAATCAGTGAGTGACTTTACTAAACCATTAGTTATAAGGGCAAAAGTTTTGGATGGGAACTCAGAATTCATTTCATCTATCCAGGTGTCAATCTTCCATTTCTCTGATAGGAGCTGAACCATATGAAAATGCCATCTTCAATGTTGAAAAACGCACAAGCTCTGGCAATTTTATGTGGTCCAGTCTCCCATGATGCTTCCAATACACCTTCAGATAAACAGAGGGAAACTAGTTTAAAGCACTTTCAAGAATCAAGTTCTATTCAAATGCGTAATTGCGAGGTCCCAGGAGGAGCAGATCCTTACTTCAGTGCTGCCCGTGCCTCCATCCGCCTTAATATTCTCTTTTTTTTTTTTTTTGAAGTATAGTTGATTTACAATGTTGTATTAGTTTCTGGTATTCGGTAGGGCCCTGCAGTTGCCATGAAGTTGTCACAGATCAATTAAATCCTGAGCGCTTCTGAGGTGACATTCAGATTAGTGGGAGGGTGAAAGAAAATCAATTCTTCCTTTTCAGTCTGCAGGTGCCGGCGGATTTCCTGGTGTGAGGAGTGAACTCTCATTTCAAACACAAAGACAAAGATGGCCTCTCCTTTCAGGGCCACTAGCTGATTGCTGAGGTGATGCAGGAAAGAATAGAAACCCCAGGGGTCTTGCCTTACTGTTAAGGGCACTGACACAAAAAGACCTCTTTAGGAGTTAGAAAGGGGAGAGGACAGAATTCCTATTTCACCAATCCTTAAAGTAAAATTACCTTGCGAATTTGGGCTTCAAACAGGGATAAGAGCACCAGTCTTTATTATCTGGCCTACACGTGAAGGAAAGAAATGTATTTTGAGAAAAAGTGTCACCATGGAGTGGGGAGGGGAAAGAAAGACGAGACAGGGTGAGGCGAAGTGAATTCCTCCGTTTAATTAGCAATCACCCCTGACCTGCCAGACGCAGCTAATGTTATTCCTGAATGGTTGAGTCAAAGCAAAAGAGCAGGTAATTGGACAGCATGCACCGGAGCATTGCGAAGCATTGCATTTCCAGGGTTTGCACTGAGAGCAAACTGGATATATGGGCTATGCTTTTAATACATTCTGCTTTCTAATTAGCAATCAGGGCTGATTTGTCAGTCATTCTACCTATAATGCATAAAGCACTGGAAAGCAGAGGGGGGAAAAAGCAAGTTCAGAAAATCAATTATGCTTATATTTATATCCCCTCAAGACTGAGGCGTTGCAAAAACTGCCGAAATATTATCTTCTCTTTACAAAGGAGCAGAAAGGAAGGGTGAGATTGGAATTCAATGTAATGAATAAATCTTTGGCTGTTTGGGGAACAGTACAATAGCTGAATATTTATGAGACTGATGATGAGAAATGCATTTCATATGGTCAGCAATTGTGGAAATTTTCTACCATTTTTACAGGGCATAGGAACAAGTACACGTTCAAGAAATATGGAGTCATTTTTTACATGCGAGGAGTTAACAGAAAATGTTTTAAAATCTAGCGTTTTTATTGATAGTTGGCAAAATGGGAATTTCTCATCTATCTCAAAAAGCCAGGAGTGTAACACTTATAAGAGGTGAAACCAAATCCCCCTAAAACCTACTTCCCCTGCCAAGTTTATGATAAATCCTCTACCCAATGCTTTATTCTCTTTCTTGCCCCACCCCTGTTTCCCTCAGGATTGAGGAATATCAAAGAAAAGGGGGGATTGAAACCAAGCAGGATCCTGCAGAGACCTCCCAGGTACAGAAGTCCCTACATGTCCCCCATTTTTTGTTTGAAAAAGGCTTTGGGGAGGGGAGTGGGTATAGCTCAGTGGTAGAGCACATGCCTTGCATGCATGAGGTGCTGGGTTCAATCCCCAGTACCTCCATTTCAAAAAAAAGGAAAGAAAAAAAAAGGCTTTTGTCTCCTAGGCCTTCCCTGAGTTCCAAAGAGCAGGCTTAAGCAGTTACTAATTAAGTAATAGAAGGCAGAAACAATGGAAAAGCAGTCAAGCAAGAACAGTAATGGTAGCTTAAACAATAGTTCAGATATAAAACAGACCTAGTTCCTCCTCAGGGGATATACATAACAATCTGATGCATATTTCTGAGTTATTCTGCAGAAACTAAGACCATCACCCCACCCCCCAACTCCACTCCCTCGTCAGCCCAGGTGGAGTAGACCCCAGACTGATTGGAACCAGAAGGATGATGATTAAGATTTCTGAAACATTGGTAGTGTTACCTCACTTCCAGCCAATTAAAAGAAAGTTCACAGCTGCAACCCTCACCCTAAAAGTTGCCTTTAAAAACCCTTCTCTGAAAGCCATCAGGGAGTTTGGGTCTTTCAAGCACCAGCTGCCTATTCTCCTTGCTTGGCACCTTCCTGTGCTTTCCTTCACCACAGCCTGGTGTCAGTAGATTGGCTTTGCGAGCAGACCCAAGTTTGGTTCAGTAATAAAGCTAATATATAGTTTCCTTCCAGCGTTTTAAAGAGGGTAGTCTAAACTCATTCAGTGTCCTCCCTTCCTCAGCTCATATTCAGTCCTCAGCCAAAACATCTGCCTCCCATTACCACCATCCATCAGAACTAGCCCTGCCAAGGCCACCAGTGACTTCTTAATTTCCAATTCAGTGAGTACTCACCTGGAGTCATCTTAACGGACTGCCCTATAGTCATTGCCATGACTTCTCCCCTCTTTTTTGAAAGCTCTCATCCTTGGTTTTTGTGATGCCTAACTCTTGATTCTCCTGTCTCCCTGGTCATCCTGTTTCTGTCTCTTGTCCGAACTTCTCTTTATCTGCATGTGTCTTAAATATTGGTGCTCCCTGCTTCACCCTGCACAGGCGAGTTTTCTCTGAATATTATTTGCTTCCAACCTTATGGTTTTAATTACCATTGGCAAGCTGAAGATACCTAAATCTCTTGTTCTGATCCTATGCCTGAACCTTAGGTTCAACATCTAATTTCCATCTAATTCACCAACACTTTATACTCAAAATGCTGAAGTAGAACTGGTTATCATTTCAGCTTCCAGCCCTGCTCCTCCTCTTGCCCTCCCAGTTGCTGTGCGGTGTTTGTGGCAGGCAGCCTCCCCCGCAGGTGCCAATGACTTCCACTTCCTGGTCATGCCCTAGTGGCACCCGCTTCTCTTGAGTGTGGGCTAGTGACTTGCTTATAACACATGGAATATGGAGAAGAGCACTTTCAGGATTAGGTGGCAAAAGAAGATAGTGACTTCCTTCCTGCTTGTTCTCTCTTTCTCTCTCCTTGACTTGCTCTGAGAGAAGCCAGCTGCGGTGTTGTGAACTGGCCTACAGAGGAGCTCACAAGACCAAGGATGTGACCAGACAGCAGCCAAGGAGTACCTGAGTCTGCCCACAGCCTGAGTGAGACTGTTAGCGGCTTCTCCCCAGGTTGAGCCTTGAGATGGGTCAGCTCCTTACACCTTGATTGTAACTTTGCAGAGCTTGATCCAACTCATATACCACATGAATTCACTGTGTACTAGATTAAACAATAGATTATTTGGGAAAAATATACACGTGGTGAAACTGTAAAAAAAAGACGAAGAGGGAAATGATTAATACAATATTAGGAGAAGTGGTTACCTTGGTAGAAGAATACAGGGGATAAAATCAAGGAAGGGATCAGGGATTTCTGAGGTGTTGGTACTTAATATTTAAGCTTGATGGCAAGAAGTGATTATTTGTTTTATTATCCTTTAAATTTTATCTGTGCTTTGTATGTATTTCTGCCTATATACATAGACAAATATATTATACCAAAGATATATAGATACATATGTGTATCTATATATCTTTGAACACATGATACATTTCACAAATGCTCGGTTTGGTTTTTAACTCGTATTTTCTCATGATTAGATTGACCTTAAGGCTTCTGGGTGAGAGTACCACACAAAGTAGTGTTTGTCCTTAGTGCATATCAGAGGGTCAGACCTTATTCCAGGTGATACTAAGCTTGAACATGAGCTAAGGTGGTATCTGTGAAATTTTTCCTCTCTAAAGTTACTGTTATTCCATTTGTAATTAATGTAAGTGGTTTGAGACTGTGCTAATATCCTGTTTCTCCTCAAATTTTTGCTGAAAGATGTTAGCATGTATCTTAGTGGGTCTTAATACTAGATTTGCCTTGTAATGATTTGTATTGCCTTCATTCTTTCAACTCTTTTTTTTTTTTAATTGGTTGTTTTTATAGTGTTATTTTTTTTAACTGAAGTACAGTCAGTTATAGTGTGTCAATTTCTGGTGTACAGTCAATGCTTTTTAATTGGAATTTTTCTGTAGAGAAGAGCAGTCCCTTCTCATTTATTAATTTCATTATGTATTTATATCAGTACTCACTCAAGGATACTTATTTTATTCTATTGGTTATAATCCAATATTATTTTTATGTATTTTATTTCAAATCATTCCACTTTTGGCCATTGGGAGTTCCACCTTAGCTCCTGTGTCTTGTGACATGCTGTCATCCCTTTTTTGAGTACTTCTCTATTTTTTGACACCACAAGATATTCCAGTCTCATCTTTTATTTTTTCTGCCCCAACTTTTCCAAGGAGCTCTGGTTTCTTCTACAGGAGAAGTGAATTTATAAACCAAGATTTTGCCACTAGGGGTACTCATGGCTACTGAAGTATCATTACTCCTAGGCTCTCTCAATGAACAAAGATGAGAAATAAAGATCAATACTAACCCACATATACACACATCTATATTTATTTCTACATCTATCCATCTGCGTATATATATTAAAAATTGTAAATTTCCACATTCATAAATCATACCCATGATTCCAGTCCAACACCATGAGGTTCATTTCAGCCTTCTCCCTTTATTTATCTGTAACTTTTCTGCAACAGTGAGAGATCCAGCTCTTGTTTTCTACAGTATGTTCACTTGTTTGTTCGATACTAGTATACACATAGAGTAGTTACATAATTGCTCATCTATACTCTCATAAGAAACAGATTTACTAACTAAAGTAGTTGCACACGGTTCTTTTTATCTTTAGCCTCACAGTATCCTGTCAAAATATTATTTTCCAAAGTAATTTAGGTTAGTTCTTTTCTGTCCATTCACTTCAGTGCAGTTAGGTCATCCATTTGTAAGACAGGTTCATTTGTTACTGATTACATTCCATTTTGGATTTCCCGCACTTCCTGGTTGATTTTAAGTATCAACTGGGAGGAAGGGATGTATGTGAAACATTACTATGGTTCTAAAAGTCAAACTTCTTTTAAAAAGTACTCAGAAGAGTGTTTTTGTCCCTTTTCATCCCTATTAACCTGTCCCCATTCACTCCTTCCTGCACGTTTCCTACCAAACACTGTAGATAACCAATCTCTTTAGTTTCTCATTTATCTTCCCCATATTTCTTTTGCATAAATGTGCAGATACATATGTATTTTCTTTCTCACATAAAAAGGTAGCATGATATATATATATATTCTGTTTTCCTTTTCCTTTTTACTTACTGATAAATATGCCCTGGAAATCACTCCATGTCAGTACATAGAGACCTTCCTCATTCTTTTTTACAGTAGCAGAGTACTCCATTTTCTAGGTGTACTATCATTTATCTAATCACTCCCCTTCGAGTTAGAATTTAGGTTGTTTTCAATATTTTGTAATTACAAACAATGCTGTCTTAAATAACCTTGGCATATGTATTTTGTATATATTAGAAATATATCTTCAGGGTAGATTCCTGTAAGTGGGATTTCTGAGCCAGAAAGCAAGTGCATGTGTAGTTTTGTTAGGTATTCCCCACTTCCCCTCGAGAAGAGCTGTGCTGGTGCACGTTGTCTGCAGGAACTTACTAGGCAGTGTCTGTGTCCTCACTGCCTTACCAACAAAAGATGTTGATACGCTGTTTTTATTTTTGCCAGTCTGATCGTGAGAAATTATGCTTCAGTATTGTTTTAATGTACATTTATATAATTATAAGTGAATCTGAACATCTTTTCATATGTTTGAGTGCTACTTATATATTTTTGTGTCTGTTCATGATTTTTTTCCCATTTTTCTAATAGGTTTCAGTCCTTTGTCTCTCGATTTCTGCTTATGCTATATTTGTCTGTGGTGTACGTTACAGATATTTTCTCCTGTTTGTCAGTTGTCTGTTGGTTTTGTTTATAATGTGGTGGGGGTGGAGGTTATCATGAAAGCTTTTTAAAACTTTTCATGCAGTCAGATTCAGATTTCTTAATCTTTACTTTTATTGATCCTGGATTTTGAGTCACAGAGAGTCTTTCCCTACATCTTTAATAATGTTAGAGAGGAATTTTCCCATGTTTTCTTCACATACGTGTATGTTTTATTTTTTTACATTTAGATCCCTAATTGCTTTGGAGTGTAATCTTGTCTATAATGTGAGATGTGGATCTAATTTCATCTTCTAAATGATTATCCAGTTATGCAGCACCATTAAAAAGTCCAGCTTTACCCCAGTGATTGGAGATGCCATCTAATAAATTAATTTCTCAATCTGCAACAATGAAGAGATTATGAAAACCATCAACAGACAAAAGACATTTCACAAAATTATTTACTACAGAAAGCAGATAAAAGATCATGGACAGATGCATGTGGGCTGAGGAAGTTCACACAGGGGAAGGACATTTTATAAGGATTTTTAAAAAGCCAATTCATCGAGAATACATAACCATCTTAAATGTGCATAACTGTAAAGTGTCTCTTGACTGATTTTCTAATCTAACAAAATGCTATGGCTCTCATTTAACACAAAAGTTGAGTTGAAAAATCATTTCTTTGTTTGTTCCTCTGAAATCGTTTTCCATTTCACCCCACAGAGCCAGAGGCATAATGAGGAGTTCCAGCCACATCTACGATAACATCTTGACTTCCTAACATCCTTTAGGTCCTTGGGAAACAGCTGGATATAGTATTCATTCAATTCTTCCAGCTGTGAGGTTTTTATCTTTTGCTTTTGGCTTTTTAAAATTTTACCAGTTCATTTCCATTCTCCTAGGAAAGCTTCAGATAATAAAAACATCAATTTGTTTTAAAGGGAGTGGTTCTGGGATAGGACTTTCTATTCTCAAAGAACATGAAAAGCCAAGCAGAGCCACTCTTGGCTACATCACACAGGCCATCCAACTCTGTGTTAGATGTGAGTACTGATCTGCTTCCCATCCTGCTAAAGCACTGAGATGAGTCATCTAATTTCATAAATACTTGGTGTTAATTACAAAGTAGGTGAGGAATTTTGCTGTAAGTAGGATCAGTCTGACATTTTGGAAGCTCTCCAGAATCCAGCTTTAAGATGTGCCTGAGGAGGGTAGACTAAGTAGCTAGGATTCATACCAAAAGATTTATCCATGTCTCTGAGCTGTTAGATTCTATGAGTCAGCTAAAGTCTTCACTTCATGTTTATGAAATGTCTTTCCTCCAGGGAGTTCTCCTCACATTCATTATCTCTTTAATCATCCACCTATTCCCTTGGAGAGAGCAAAGTGAGAAAGCCCGGGTGAAGTTAGCTCTTTTAAATCCCAGGAGGGATTATTAAGGCTCAGAGAGAACAAATAATGATTCAAATCCATGAAGAAAAAAAAAAATGCAGGCCTAAGAAATTTTTGGAGTAATCATATAGATTTTGTCTTTTTCAATCCCTGAAATGTATACTGAGAATAGGGGGTGAACTCTGCCTGATGAGCATCATTAGTGCTAACTGATAATTTAATGTGAAAAAACTTCAGGGCACCGTGACAGTAATGAGGGTCAGAATTTTCACATGATACGCAAACCTATTAGATTCTTTTCTGGCCAAGCTGCTGAAAGTCCTCTTTCCTTGCCCACGCTATGAGGATTTATGAGATCTGTCTCAGTTAGGGATAAATCACTGAATTTCCTTGTCTGTAAAATGAGGCCGCTGGTCCAGCCCATGCCTTTTGCCCTAGGTACTTGGTGAGAATGAAAGATTCGAAAAGTTCCTTATTCCTTGGGAAAGAACAATTACATATGGCTAGTCAGGCAAATTTTACAGATTGAATGCCCCAAGACTTAAAGAGAAACAAGGACTTTATGACATATGACCTGAGTGAGGATTTTAATAAAAATGAAAATACATACAAGTGCCTGTTGCTGTTTCGCAGCTCCTGACATTTATTTCTGGTGAATTGTGGTTATGATCTTAACCAATGAGGCTTTTATAGGTTGGTCACCATTTGCAGATATTGATATGTCTATTACACATACGAGGGAATGAAAGTAACATTTTGGGGATACTGCATGCATAATTTTAATTATTCCTGATAACAACCAAAAGAAGAAAGCATTATTATCCTCAGTTTACAAATAAAATGGAGAGATAGATAAAATTACAACAGAAACTAACTCAGGATATCACAACCAGTAGGTGGTAGAGTTGAGCTTTGAATTCAGGTTCTTTGATTTTTAAATACATGTTCTTTCCAATACATGGAATGTTTGCCAGCAATGGCATGTTTCATCTTAATTTGAATTATTCCAATATTTTAAATTATGTAATTCACAAAATAGAGATGTGATCTATATTCGTTGTTTTGAAACTGTAGGGCTTCTGGACAAAATAGGAGCTAACTCAACTCTCATGTGTGGAAGAGGGATAAATGGTGTCCCTCTCTGGAAGAGGCCTCCCTGGGAAGTCTGCAGCACTAGGGACTCTCTGCACGATGCTCCATGAGTGCTTCATGACCTGGGAAGGAAGTACTAAGGGCATTTTTTAAACATATGACAAAATGATAATGTTCAAGGCTAAAATTATTCCTGCCACATACTGTGGCATTCGTTTTCAACTTGTCCCAACATCCCTATGGGATGCAATACACCGATATCAGTAACAGTGGTGTGGTTCTCTGCTCCACCAGGTCACAGTCACGTGGGCAGCTTGTCTGAGTACCTTAGGGTACTGCAGAAGTTTGGAAATTTGGAAAAGGCCCCTTACTTGGATGATCAGCTGTGAGAGGTGGAGGAGGTAGGGAGAGCCATATTCCCACCACTGAATAAATTCAATCCTCATTATAACAGACCATGCCTTAAAGCAAGTTATTAGAAATATAACTTAAAAAATTACAAACAAGTTCGCCTTCCTCCAGACTGATGTAGCTCCATGCCAGGGCATGTGGTTTGATAAGTACAAGGCTGTTCTTCCGTCCTGACTCTCCTCTCAGGGCTAGTTGGAACATGATCTCCACAGCCACAGGCAGTGACCCTTCTCAGGGACTATGAAAGGACCAGTCTCCACATTCCACTAGAAACACAGAATGGCTCTAATGACCTGTCAGAAGATTAAAACCTCAATCTCCTTCCCCTTCAGTAATTACCAACAGTTCAGTTTACTTACTTAAAAAAAAAAAAAGAAGAAAGAAAACATACGTACAAAAAGAAGTTTAGCCTAACCAGAAATTAAAGAAACGCAAACTAAAATCATTTTTCACTTCAGGAAATTTGGTTTAAAATGGAAGTTTTTAGCTTTTCTTGAAAATCTAAAGATTCGGGCTGTACTTAGTCTTTATTTCTGGATGGTGAGAGTTGGCAAACGCTGAGTACCGGCCTCCCCCCGAGATGGGGCTTGCTGTCTCCAGTGAACCCCTCTTGCCTCATGGGTCTGCCTGCTCACTTGCCCGGCTTCTGAGTTTGCAACCCTGAGGAAGCACCCTTCTCTGCTCCAGTCATTTGTGACCTGAGAGGTGGAGTCAGGTGACAGGAAACAATTCCCTATTTGTAAAAGATGATGTGGTCCTGCTCCCTCAGCAGAGGGCCATGGATATAGAAAACCTTCACAGGGAGCTCTGGGGTGGGGCAGACTTTCTGAAGCTTGGCTTATGCATTGCACAAACAGGACAAAATCATATTTTGTAAATATCAATATAGACCTTTTATTTATGTAGAGCTATGGTCACAAGTCAGTGAAAAAGCAGGTTCAAATCTATAAGATAGTGTCCCATTTTGAATAAAAAACATTTATATACAAGCATTGCTTGTTTTTTGAATCCATTCCCTTCCTGGTTTGAAATGTTGGATATCAAAGTTGAAATAGTGGGAGAATGAGCAATATGTCTGTTTCAAGTCTGTCCAAAAGCCCCAATCAATTTTCCAAAATTTAGCTCTGTTTTTTTTTTTAATTGGAAGTATAGTCAGTTTACAATGTTATGTCAATTTCTGGCGTACAGCATAATGTTTCTGTCATCCATTTACATACATATATTCCTTTTCATATTCCCTTTCATTATAGGTTACTACAAGATATTGAATATATAGTTCCCTGTGCTATACAGTAGAAACTTGTTTATTTTATATGTAGTAGTTAGTATCTGCAAAGCTCGAACTCCCAATTTAACCCTTTCCACCCCCCTCCACCCAGTAACCATAAGTTTGTTCTCTATGTCTGTGAATCTGTTTCTGTTTTGTAAATAAGTTCACCAAAATTTAATTCTTAAACACCTATATAGTAATAACCCTGAGGATTTCTGCATAAATCTATTATTAAGAAGTCAACTACATAATTATTTAATGGGCTTTTTAGTGGATATATTTTGATGTAATATTGAATAATACAGTGGAAATTTGTTCTTCTATACTACAAGCATATACTGTGATGTAAACTAAAAACTATTATATAGTTTAAAGTTATGCAGTGAATACAAATAGCACTGAGTTAAATAAGCAAAAATGAAAATTTTTAAAAATGCTTACTTACCAAACAAGGAGTGCTTTATGGAGAGGAGGATGGAGCCTCAGTTAGGTAGACACTGATGCCCTGCAGGGGTGGGTGGAGGTGCAGGAGTGAGCTAGCAGAGAGCAAGAGGAACAGCACTCCTGCAGTTCGCCTACCTTCAAGTCCAAGGACCTTGTGGACAGTCATCTCTTTTTGGCAGTTGAGTCTGAGAAGTGGATGGCTATGAACCATTATCTGATATGGTAGCTAACCAAGGACCAGAACAAACAACTTGCAAAAGCAATCATTTTATCTACATAATTCCACGTTTTCTGAAGAGCCAGCAACAGGCATTTATGGCTCCTCTTCTTTCTCTTGCTTTGACCTACAATGAACATCAAGTTGAACAAGTTCCTTGGTTGTAAGTTCTTTGTACCATCCCCTTCACTAAATCTAACCTCCTTCAAAAGATTTAGGATTTTTACTTTGCGTTAATCACTTCCTTGAAACCTTGGAAGTCAGCAACAATTACGGGACCAGTTTTTCCCATACTCCATTCATTGTTTGTTATGATACATGCCAAACCCAGTTGATAAATTTGAAGACCTTCTAAATGTCAAAACTCTTCCATAAATCCTTGATCGATGCAGTGTTGCCTGCATCCCCAGACGATATGTCAGCATATAAGGGCCGCATACTACATCACCGTCTGTAAACAGTATGCCTTGAAGGCTGCAGGACTCTGAGAGGCTACAATAAGACATAATAATGCTGGGAGGCATAAGACTACTGATATTGTCTCCGTAATTGTCAACACTAGAGGGACATGTGGGAGCATTGTCTATTATCAAAAAAGCGTCGTTTGCAAGTTTTTCATCTTTGTGTACCCTTTGATGAATAGGCAGTTCCTCATGTAATCACTGAACACTGCCTTGGTCACCCAATCTTTATGAGTTGAATATCACATAACAGACAATTCACTCTTCAGTAGTCCCTAAAAGGCACTGGGGTTTCTGAAGTGATACACCGGTGGAGGTTACAGCTTAACATCACGTTCACTTTAAAGCAGTGTTAGCTTATTTTGGATTGGTTTGTGTTCTGGCACTTTTGTCTCCTTTCTGAAATGAACATACAGGATAATATTTGTTTCCAAAATAGCCCAATTTCATCCACATTAAAAATTTGCTCTGCAGTTCAGTCACCTTTGTCAGTAGTTCTCTGCAATTCGTGGGCTCATCTAGTTTCTTCACAGGCTTTCCAGTATTCTTAGAAGGCATTTTCATGCAATGATGTGGGGCGTCTGAGGAGATAATGCACCACGTGTGTAAACTGTGCAGGCACAGGATTCAGTGTTGCCCAAAGAAGAGCTGAGAATCTGCTGCTGCACTTTGTCTATTTTCTCTCCTGAATTTGTACACAAATCAGTTTTGTTGCTGTGACAATGTGAATTTGTTGTAACAAGTTTTCCTTTCAGATGGTTAGGAAAAAAATTTATATGTCGTTTGAACAACACTCAGTTGGCAAGAATTATCCATTATAAGACTATACAAGGATATAAACCAAGGTTAAGAATAACTATCCCCAAAAGATGGGGCAAAGTAATTTTAATGATTTTTCTTTTTGTTCATCAGTGCTTCTAACCTGCTGAAAATAAATATGTATCAATTTTATAGTTAAATGGAGAAAACAGATAAATCAGTAGAATAACATGCCATCTACCTGGCTTAGCAGAGTACAGTCCCACCTGAACCACACCTTGTTTTGGTCCTCCAACCAGAAAGGCACTTTAACAATATTTCCAATCCGCTTCTACTGCAAAACTTTATTTAAAATGTAACAAGATACTAAAATGGAACTCAGTTTTGAATCAGTTTCAGCAGAAGCCACCACAAAGCTGAGAGCCAAACAATAGATGACAAAGGAGACTCACAAAGGAGGTGTCAGAAAACTGGTTTTTCAGCCTTTAGTTGAACCCCATGTCAAAGGTTATAAAAAGGTTTTGTAGAAGAGGTGGGAAAGAAAACTTGCAGTGTTGTGACATTTTCCCTTTTCCCACCTTTGGGAGGAAGAAGGGTGTTTCCTGCAGCTTTACCTCAGCTTGGAGAAAGGGGCTTGAAGGAGAACATTTAGAGAACGTAGGATGTTGAGACACAGGGGACTGGGGTCTGGCACATCCTGAAGAATCCACCACCTGAAGTAGAAGAGCCAGGCAGCAGGGGGCGCTAGCTGCGCTTGTCCAGCTAGCCAGGGCACAGCACCACCAGGCAAGCAGCCGAGTGAGATGCTTCCCGACGCTGACTTCTGTCTTCCCCGCAGCAGAGAAATCCAGGGTAACTGAGTCATAGAGATCGGGAGGGCGCAGTCAGGAAGGAAAGAGAATTTCAAAACCTGGAAAGAAGCACGATACAAGACCTTGTCCTTTTACCACCACAGACATACAGCCCGATCTGAAAGGAGGAGGAAAGTTCAACTTCAAATGAAGTTCGGAGTTTTGATTATTTTAGTGGACTGAACATAATAAAGACCAAGAGGAGAGTATTCTTGTGACTAAAAGTGAGTGGAAATGTTTCATCTTCTGCGAATGTTAAGCAAATCCCAGGGACCTGTCCTAAATTTCATGAAAAGAGTGGGGAAAATCATCAGGCAGTAAATGATGGTGGCGTGACAGTGGGAGCTGAAGTTGCTTATTTCCATTTGCTCGTGTTACTAAAGCTCCCACGTGTCCTGCTGCTACCTTCACTGTGAAGAGGGTACGGCGTACTTCATACTCTACACTAAGCGTCTTCTTTACGAGGGCCCACAGGAAATCATTTGCCCCAGCCCTTGTACCACCAGTAGCTCTCCTCCACAGCAGAGTGTTTGTTTTTATATTATGCTCACTGGGAATCAAGGAACTGGTCCTGCTGGCAGTGGAACTGGTTCTTGTTCAGCTGTTCGAGCGTTCAGAATAAAACCTGTGGTCGCGTGTGGTGCACTTCTAAGTACCGACCTCAGTCCTAGCTTCAACTTACCATTCCCACTCTTTTCCCCATGGTTTTCTTTTACCTTTTTGTGTAGTATGCTTTTATGCAAACCACCTCAAATCCTTTCTGTAATATGGTAGAGCAATAAATACATTTGTCACAAACGTCTACAGATCTAGCTTAAAATACTTTGCACTAAAGTTAATCTTGAACATAATTTAACTTCATTCTGATAGTTCTGAAGGTGCTTTGGTATCTTGCATTGCCTTAAGGACATCAATATGAGCATCAGTTATTATTGTGCTATAAGTGTGATTAAGCTGATAAGGAATCTAATTAATAGTGGGTCCAATAATGGAGTTTTCTCTGTATTACTAGCCTGGGATAGGTGGAAGGTGGAGAATCATATTCTGAAATCATCTTCTTTAATTTTTAGGTATTTATAAGCTAACATGCATCTATATCAGTGGCATTTAGTTCTTTTTTCTTTCAGTTTTATTGAAATGTAATCGGCATACAGCACTATGTAAGTTTAAGGTATACAGCATAATGCTTTGACTTACATACATGATGAAGTAATTATCACAATAAGTTTAGTGAATATCCATCATCTTGTATAGGTCAAAATTAAAGAAGAAAAAAATTTTGTGTGTGTGACAAGAATTCTTAGAATTTATTCTCTTAACCTTCATACGCAACATATAGGACTGTGAATTATATTTATCATGTTGTACATTACATCCCTAGTAATTATTCAGCTTATAACTGGAAGACTGTACCTTTTGACTCATTTTGCCCAATTTGCCCTCCCCACTCCAACCGCCCCTGGTAACTACAAATCTGGTATCTCTTCCTATGAGTTTCTTTTTCTCTCTGTTTTTGAAGCATAGTTGACCCATAACACTGTGCTAGTTCCTGTTACACAATGTAGTAATTTGGTAGTTCTGTACATTTCAAAATGATCACCACTATAAGTCTAGTTACAATATGTCACCTAACAAAAACATTACATAGTTATTGGAACTATATTCCCTTACACCGTACATTTCATACCTGTGGCTCATTTATTTTGCAGCTAAAAATGTGTACCTCTTAATCTCCGTTACTTTTTCTTTCTTTTCCCCACCCACTCCCCTCTTGCAACCCCTTCTTTGTTTTCTGTATCTATGATGCTGTTTCTGCTTTGTTATGTTTATTCATTTGTGTTGTTTTTTAGATTCATGTATAAGTGAAATCATACAGTATTTGCCTCTGTCTGACTTACTTCACTGAGCATAATAGGCCCATCCGTGTTGTTGCAAATGTCAAGATTTCATTTTTTATGGCTGAGTAATATTCTGTTGTGAATATATACCACATCTTCTTTATCCATTTATCTCTTAATGGGCACTTGGGTTGCTTCCATATCTTGGCTATTGTAATGAATGCTGCAGTGAACATTGGTGTTCGTATATATTTACAATTGTTACATCATCCTGGATTGATCTCTTAATCATTATATGATGTCTTTCGTTGTCTCTTGTTACAGTCTTTCTTTTAAAGTTATTTTGTCTGATACAAGTATTGCAACCTCAGCTTTCTTTTCATTTTCACAGAATACTTTTTCTGTTCCTCGACTTTCAGTTTGTGTGTCTTTAGATCTGAAGTGAGTCTCTTGTAAACAGCATATGTATGTGTCTTGTTTTTGTTTCCATTCAGCCACTCTGTCTTCTTTTTCATTTTAATTTTGCAGTTTTCCTCAGATACTTTTTTAATTGAAGTATAGTCAGTTTACAATGTTCTGTCAATTTCCAGTGTACGGCATAATGTTTTAGTCATACATATATGTACATATATTCCTTTTCATATTCTTTTTCATTACAGGTTATAAGACATTGACTATATAGTTCCCTGTGCTATACTGAAGAAACTTGTTGTTTATCTATTTTATATATAGTAGTTAGCATCTGCAATTCTCGAACTCCCAATTTATCCCCTTCCATGTCTATTCCCCCCTGGTAACCATAAGATTATTTTCTATGTCTGTGATTCTGTTTCTGTTTTGTCAATAAGTTCATTTGTCTTTTTTTTTTTTTTTTAGATTCCCCATATAAGTGATATCATGTGGAATTTTTCTTTCACTATCTGGCTTACTTCACTTAGAATGACAATCTCTAGGTCCATACATATTGCTGCAAATGGCATTATTTTATTCTTCTTTATGGCTGTATAAATAAATATATATATAAATATATATATAAGTGTATAAATATACCACTTCTTCTTTATCCAGTCATCTGTTGATGGACATTTAGGTTGTTTCCTTGTCTTGGCTATTGTAAATAGTGCTGCTATGAACATTGGGGTGCATGTATCTTTTCAAATTAGAGTTCCCTCCAGATACATGCCCAAGAGTGGGATTCCTGGATCATATGGTAAGTCTATTTTTAGTTTTTTGAGACATCTCCATACTGTTTTCCATAATGGCTGCACCAAACTACATTCCCACCCGCAGTGTAGGAGGGTTCCCTTTTCTCTACAGCCTCTCTAGCATTTATCATTTGTGGACTTTTAAATGATGGCCATTCTGACTGGTGTGAGGTGATACCTCATTGTGGTTTTGATTTGTATTTCTATGATAATTAGTGATATTGAGCATTTTTTCATGTGCCTCTTGGCCATTTGTATGTCTTCATTAGAGAATTGCTTGTTTAGGTCTTCTGCCCATTTTTGGATTGGGTTGTTTTTTTTTTTATTAAATTATATGAGCTGTTTATATATTCTGGAAATTAAGCCTTTGTCAGTCTCATCTTTTGCAAATGTTAGATTGCTTTGGGTAGCGTGGCCATTTTAACTATTAATTCTTCCAATCTAAGAACATGGGGTATCTATCTATTTCTCTAAGTCATCTTTAATTTCCTTAATAAAGATTTTGTAGTTCTCTGCATATATGTCTTTCACCTCCTTGATCATCAGATTTATTCCTAAGTATTTTATTGTTTTGGATGTGATTTTAAAAGGGATTGTTTCTATACTTTTCTGATAATTTGTTGTTAGTGTAAAGAAATGCAGCTGATTTCTGTACGTTAGTCTTGTATCCTGCTACCTTGCCGAATTCTTTTATCAACTCTAGTAGTTTTTGTGTAGAGCCTTTAGGGTTTTCTGTATATAGTATCATGTCATCCACATATAGTGACAATTTTACTTTGTCTCTTCCAATTTGGATCCCTTTCTTTTCTTTTTCTTCCCTGATTACTACACTCAGGACTTTCAATACTATGTTGAATAGAAGTGGTGAGAGTGGGCATCCTTGTCTTTTTCCAGATTTTAGTGGGAAGGCTTTCAACTTTTCACTGTTGAGTACAATGCTGGCTGTAGGTTTGTCATATATAGCTTTTATTATGTTGAGATATGTTCCCTCTATACCCAATTTGGTAAGAGTTTTTATCATAAAGGGTGTTGAATTTTATCAAATGCTTTTTCTGATTATGTGATTTTTGTTCTTTTGTTGATGTGGTGAATCACATTGATTGATTCACATATGTTGAACCATCCTTGTGTCCCTGGAATAAACCCAACTTGATCATAGTGTATAATCTTTTTTATGTGTTGTTGAATTCTGTTTGCTAATATATTGTTGAAGATTTTTGCATCTGTGTTCATCAACGATACTGGCATGTAGTTTTCTTTTTTGGTAGTGTCTTTGTCTGGCTTTGGTATCAGGGTAATGGTGGCTTCATAGAATGAGTTTGGGAGTATTCCCTACTCTTTAATCTTTTGGAAGAGTTTGAGAAGGATCGGTATGAGCTTTTCTTTGTATGTTTGATAGAATTCTCTAGTGAAGCCATCTGGTCCTGAACTTTTGTTTGCAGGGAGGTTTTTTAATTGCTGATTCTATTTCACTTCTAGTGATTGGGTCTGTTCAGGTGATCTGTTTCTTGATTCAGTTTTGGTGGACTGCATATTTCTAGAAACTTGTGCATCTCTTCTAGGTTGTCCAGTTTGTTGCCATATGGTTGTTCATACATTTTTTTTTTTTTTTGTATTTCTGTAGTGTTGGTTGTAATTTCTCCATTTTCCTTTCTTATTTTGTTCATTTGTGTCCTCTCTGTTTTCTTCTTGGTGAGCCTGGCCAGAGGTTTATCAATTTTGCTTACTCTTTCAAAAAACCAGCTCTTGGTTTGATTGATTTTTCAATTTTTTTAATCTCTATTTTATTCCCTCCCTGATCTTTATTATTTCTTTCCTTCTGCTAGCTTTAGATTTTGTTGTTCTTCTTTTTCTAATTCTTTTAGGTGATAAGTTAGGTTGTTTATTTGAGATTGTTCTTGTTTTTTGAGGAAAGCCTCTGTGCAGTCAGCCCCAGTCCTCTTCCTGGGCTGTCAGAAGCCCGAGCTTCAGTGGCCTAAGCCGGCCTGCCCCCGCCAGCTTCCATCTCAGGCCAGGGATCGCAGGGACCCTCTGTGCTCATTTCTCTCAGTTCTGTCTGCCAGGCAGCTACTGAGTTCTCTTCTGAGCCTCTGTAGCTCCCTTTTTGACCACGCTGACCTCCTCACTGAAGAGAGAGGGCTTCCCAGGGTGAGGGTGCTTTTCCTCCTCTGCCACTCCTTCCTGGGGGACAGATCACACACCGATTTCCTTTTTCTTTCTTTTCTTCTCCTACCTCGTTTTGTGAGAATTTTCTTGTATTTCCGAAGTGAGAGATATTCTGCCAAAGTTCAGCCGCTATTCTGTGTGAATTAATCCGTTTTTTAGATGTAAATTTTTGGTGTATTCGTGGGAGAGGGAGAGCTATGCATCCTTCTACTCTGCCCTCTGAGAACCTCCCCCAAAGGCATTTAGTTTTAAAGAAACAAATGTTGTTTTTGTCTGACAATGCAATTTGTACTTTTAAGATTTATATATACATATCGCGTTGACTATTACATTTATTATGTGGACCAAGTATGATTTCTAGTTCAAAATGCAGCTTAAGCACAAATGATTACCCAGTGAAGACTCCAAAAAGAGTGAAGAAATGATGTAATGAAAGGGGGCAGAAGGGAAAACATCAGTAGAGGAGATGTTTAACACATTTCTAAAGAATGGAAAGAGAACAAAAGCCTGTTAAAGGATAAAACAAACTGAGGAAGCAGAGACCCAGACAGAATTCGTAGAAGGAAGAAAAGCAGCAAAAAGGAGGCTGTTAACCTTGAACTCTGAGGGCAGAACCCTGGAGAGACTCCAAATTCAAGGTCAGAGGTAAGGGGACAGATAAAAGATAGTGGCTGAAAAGAGATTAATTAAAATTATTCTATAAACACCACTCTGGGAAGTGGCCGTGGTGAGGGGTTGTGTTTGTGGGGACAGGTGAGGGGAAGGAACCTTACAAGAAAGTCATGTCCCATCAGAAAGCTTGGGGAGAAAGAGCAACAAGAGGGAAAACAAACTTGCCGAGTGAGGCATGACAAGTGTAAGGAAGAAATAGAGAGAAGGGCAGAAAGATCAAGAGAATAGAGAGGAGCAACAGAGAGAGAGAGAGAGAGAGAGAGAGAGAGAAATAGGGAGCTAGCTATACAGAATGAGAGAGTGGGACACAGTAGAGAAGACAGAGGGGGTGGCCCCAGTGAGCAGTGAGTTGTTTGGATATGGATGGTTAAGTTGTGACATACTGATTTGTGGCTGTAAAAATTCTAAATTTGTTTAAATTATACAAATGAGGTAGAGAATTGAAAAATTACTGTGTGGAAGGCATGTGCATTTTAAAAGTATTTGTAACAGAAGCTGGAGCCTAGACCTGTGCACAAGCGCAGGCCTACCATCAGCACCACCTCTCCTACCCCCAGTGCCAGGATTCTCACTTCGGGGACCTATGTACGGGAAGAAAGAAGAGTGTGTTCGCTGAAGGAGAAGAGCCACAGAGGGAAAAGAAGGAAGATAACTTCCACTCTAGAAAGTAAACATGATTTTTGTGGGGAGTGAAAAGGGAAAAAGAATTGTTAGATGCAGGGGAGTCGAAAGACACATGGTTTCTAATAGCTTCCTGGGTGGGGAACTGTAGCGCATAGTAATTAACAGCACAGATAGTAGAGCCACCCCAGCTCTACCAGTTATCAACTGGTAACCTTGCACAGGGTATGCAACTGCTCAGTGCCTCCATGTCTTAAAAATGGGGATAATAATCTCTATTTCATAGGGCCAATGTCAGGATTAATGAGTTAATAGATAAGTGTTTAGAACAGTTCCTGGCATACAGTAAACACTCAATAAATGTTTAATGTTTAATGTTATCTGACATCATTTGGAGTTATGAGATGCCATCTCGGTAAAATTAAAAAAAAATAACAGTTGTTTTAAATTGGAGGTGGAAGGGAAGGAGAGAAAGTGTAGCTTAAGCAGACTCAATACTTTTTAGCTTCTCAGAGGTTCAGCTAATAAATAATGCCTGAAGTCGACAGTTGAAAAAAACAGTGCTGTTTTGTATTATTTAAAGTTAGAAAGGCAACCATGAGAAACACTAAAACCAGAAATAGTTATAAGCACTTATTATTTTTCTAATCAAGTAAAGAATTATATAATTATTCATTTAAAAAATAAAGCTATAGTATATTTGGCACAAATTAATTCTATGAAAGCTGAACCACAAAAGCCAGACAAACCAAGCTGAATCTATTCTTTTGCAAATGAATTCAGCCTGGCAGATTTATTTGGAAGTGAAAAATAATCTCTCAGGCTACAATATTTTTCCCAGGTCTTTGCCACACTTTCCAGGGTTATAGCAATGCCACACCTCTTGGAAGCGAGGCTCAAATCCTGGGGAGGTACAATATTAGTGCCGTATGTCACATTTTCGAACTCTACAAAGGTTATCCTGGCCCACAGCCCAATTTCATCCAGACTCGTGTGGCAGCTTTGCCAGTTCCAGTGTAGGGGTGCAACACATCTAGAGGGCTGAAACACCTCCTCTCGTAGACTGTTACACCGGTTATCAGTTTTCATGCTTCTTGAAGGCAGGTGATCTGCAAAGCGGTGTTTCCATCAGCAATACGAAGACTGCTCTTTGGACCACTCTGGCAGGTCAGCGCTGCCACCTCTCATCTCTCCACCTAACACTCCATGCAGTGCTTGAAGTCTGCGTTCTTCCTACGGCACATCTGACAGGCACACGTTAGATTAACACCTTCTGAGAAAAACTGAAACCTCAAAGGCATTTTAGACATACACTGAATGTGGTTATTCTTCATTTCAGTGATATAGTTGCTTCACTTTCCCTGATACACAGATTTTGGAACAATTTCAACAGTTATCGAGCACTTATTTTGCACTAGGAGTTGACAATCTAGTTTAACAGATATATTAGACCCCCCAAAATGAAACAATATAGTAAGTTCTACGATGAAGTTAAACACAGGTTGCTGCTGGAACATGTAGGAGGGGAACTAACCCAGCCTGGGAAGAAGAGGAGAGTCAAATAAGGTTTCTTGAAGGAGAGACTAGTTAAGCAAAAAAGGAGAGGAAGGGCATTCTAGGGAGAGGGTACAGCATAGATAAGGAGCCAGAATAAGAGTTGGGCATGTTTTGGGAAGGGTTTATATAGGGAAGTGGTGAGGGATGGTTCTGGGGAGGTAAGAAGGACCCAGATCAAAAAGGGAAGGCCTTTACCATATGCTAAGGAACGTGTATTTATCTGCAATTCTCTAGCAGAGACACTGAAACATTTTAAGCAGAAAAATAACAAAGTGGTAGAGATTACTCTGCCTCTAATGATTGGATTTCAGAAGGAGGACAGGAATATCAGTTACAAGGTAAATCAGACACTTGCCGTGGGCAACGTGAAACCCCTTCAGCCCTACCCACCCCCTTACTGCAGCAGTCTACTTCTCACCTTCTGCACCAGGGATTTCTGAGGCTTTGGGGTGTCAGAATCGTTGGGCATCACGCCAGATACAGCCTGGAATTGCTGGGGACTTGATGTTCACGTCCAGCGCACCACCCTCAAACAGCTGGAATGGAAACTGAGAAATCGACGCTTCCTCCCTTCACACAAAAGAAGGAAAATTCCCACAGGACTGAGCAAGCGTGGTTTCTGGTGACGGCCAGCTTGGTGAAACAGGCTGTGCTGGCTTTCCCTCCTCCTCTCATTCTTCATTCCTACTCCCCAGGGTAAACTACCCAAATAATCCTGAACACAGGCCTCTGTTCCAGATTGTGCTTTTGTAGAACTCAGGCTAAGACTAAAGACTACCACATAAATCCAGGAGAAAGTCATGGGTGCCTGAAAGAAAGCATGGCAGTGGGAATGGAGACAAGGAAGTGGACTCGTTCATAAGAGCTTACGGATGTAGGATCAGCAGCCTGGCCGGGAGGAATGAGGGAAAGAGCCAAGCCCAGGCATAGGGTGGTTCCCAGGAGTCTGGTTCTGGTGGTAGGGTGGATGGTGATACCATTCACAGAAAGCTGTAGAGAAAATAAACAGTATTGGAGGCGTGAAGGAAGGAGAAGAGACTTCAGATCTAAATATACAAAGTGTGAGATGGTTTTAAATCATCCAGTGGATAACATCCTGCAGGCAGTTCTATAAATAGATATATATAGATATACAGATATGATATAGAGAGATACAGAGACATAGAGATAAAGACATACATACATGCATAAAATAGTGTGAGTATGTAAAATGCAAAGAAATGAGGAACAAAGGTGGACATTCGGGTATATTTACATATAAGGGGTAGGAGATGATTCTCTATATATTCAACTATATATACCGAGGTGTAATTCAATAGGTAGGGGAAAAAAAGTGACACAGAATCCAAAAGAGGAAAGAGTTTTTAAAAGGAGGGGATGATTTATAGGAACAAAACCAGAGGGCCAATGGATAAGAACTGAAAAGTGTAAGATTTTTTTTAATAACTTTTTTTTTCCTTTTTAAGGTTTATTTAATTATTTACTTTTTCTAGAGGAGGTACTGGGGATTGAACACAGGACATTATGCATGCTAAGTATGCACTCTACCACTTTGACCTAACCCTTCTTCATATTAGATTTGACAAACGGAAAGTCACAGGTGACCTTGGGAAACAAGCTTCAGTGGAAAGATAAGTGCAAAAGCCAAATAGTGGGTTACAGGGTGATTGGGAGAGCCTTAGAATCAGAAAAAATAACAATTCTCTCCTCTCCTCCACCATCCGGGATATAGATAAATGATAGATGGTTGGGTAGATGGATGGATGGATAGATCTGCTCTGTCTATATGATAGACAGATCATCTGTTCATTATTTCAAAATTCAGACAATAGAGAATAAATAATTTTTTAAAAAGGAATCTGAAAGAATATATATATGTATGTGTATGTATAACTGAATCACTTTGCTCTATACCTAAAACTAACACATTATAAATCAAGTACACTCCCATAAAAATTTTTTTTAAATCACTTTTAGTTCTATTCATAGATAATAATTACTATTATTTTGGTATGTCTCTCTCTAGACTTTTTCCTATTCCTATATAATACTTTAAGCAAAAAATGTGATCGTATTCTATACCATTTTATAACCTGTTTTCTTCATATAACAAGAGGTAATGAACGTCTTTCCATGTTCATAAATAAATCTAAAACATCATTTTAAATGACTATGTCATATTCCATTGCATGACTGTATCACAGTTTACATGACCAATTCCCTATTAAAGGACATAAAACATTTTTGTATTGACAGTCCTGAAATACAGCTACACATGCTTGCCTATTTGCTTATGAACAACTTGTGAAAGGAGTTTGACTCTATCAAAAGAGGTTTGCTTTTTTCAGAAGATTCTGATAGAACTATGCACCAAAAAGTTTATACCACAAGTGCTCCATGAAAGCACTATTCCCACATACCCTTGAGAATAGTGCGTCATTCTTTTTAATACAGGCCTACCTCACTTTATTACCCTTGACTTTACTGAGCTTCGCAGACACTGCATTTTTCACAAATTGAAGGTTTGTGCCAACCCAGCATCAAGCAAGTCTATCAGCGCCATTTTTCCAACGGCACTTGCTCACTTTGTGTCTCTGTCACATGTTGGTAATTCTCACATTTCAAGCTTTCTCATTATTATATTTGTCATGGTTATCTGTGACCAGAGATCTGTGTTACTATTGTAATTGTTTGGGGGCACCACAGATCACGCTCATATAAGACAAGGAACTTTATCTGTAAGTGCTTAAGTTCAGACTGCTCCACTGACCTGACATTTCCCCACCTCCCTCTCTCCCTTCAGGCCTCTGTTCTCTGAGACACAACAAACATTAACATTAGGCCAGTTAATAACCCTACAGTGGCCTCTAAATGTTTGAGTGAAATGAAGAGTTGCATGTCTCTCACTTAAAATCAAAAACTAGAAAGGATTAAGCTCAGTGAGGAAGGCGTGTCAAAAGCTGAGACAGGACAAAAGCTAGGCCTCTTGCACCAAATGGTTAGCCATGCTGTGATGCAAAGGAAAAGCTCTTGACGGAAATTGAAGTGCTCTGGTGAAAGGGATAAGAAAGCAAACAGCCTTACTGCTGAAATGGACAAAGCCTGAGTGATCTGGACAGAAGATCAAACCAGCCATAACATTCTCTTAAGCCAAAGCCTAATCCAGAGCAAGACCCTAAGTCTGTGAAGGCTGAGAGAGGTGAGGCAGCCCCAGAAGAGAAGTATGAAGTTAGCAGAGGCTGGTTAACGAAGTTTAAGGAAAGAAGTCATCTCTGTAACAAGAAGTGCAAGGTAAAGCAGCATGTACTGATGCAGCAGCTGCAGCAAGTAGTCCGGAAGATCTAGATAATTAATGAAGGTGGTTCTACTAAACAAAGATTTTCAGTCTACATAAAACAGGAAGAAGATGCCATCTAGGACTTCCATAGTTAGAGAGGAGAAATCAATACCTGACGTTTCCATGCTTCAAAGGACAGGCTGACTTTCTTGTTAGGGGCTAATACAGCTTATGACTCTTAAGTTGAAGCCAATGCTCATTATGTTCCAAAAACCCTAGGGCCCTTAAGAATTATGCTAAATTTCCTTTGCCTGTGCTCTCTAAATGGAGCAACAAAGCCTGGGTGACAGCACATCTGTTTACAACATGGTTTACTGAATATTTTCAGCCCGCTGAAAACTGCTCCTCAGGAAAAAAAAAATTTCTTTCAAAATATTACTGCTTATTGACAATGCAGCTTGTCACCCAAAAGCTCTAATGGAGATATACAATGAGATTGATGTTGTTTTCATGCCTGCTAACACAACATCCATTCTGCAGCCCATGGATCAAGGAGCAATTTTGACTTTCAAGTCTTAAGGGAAAAGAACAAAATACCAACATTAACAGGAGCTTGGAAAAAGCTGTTTCCAACCCTCATGGATGACTTTAAGGGGTTCAAGACTTCAGTGAAGGAAGTAACTACAGTTGTGGTAGAAATAGCAAGAGAAGTAGAATTAGAAGTGGAGCCTTAAGGTGTGACTGAATTGCTGCCATCTCATGATAAAACTTGATGACTGAGTTGTTTCTTATGGATGAGCAAAGAAAGTGTTTTTTGGTTTTTTGTTTTGTTTTGTTTTTTGAGATGGAATTTACTGGTAAAGATGCTGTGAAGATTGTTGAAATGAGAATAGAGGATTTACATAAACTTAGTTGATAAGCAGCACTGGGTTTGAGAGGATCGACTCCAATTTTGTAAGTTCTGTGGGTAAAATACTATCAAACAGCATTGCATGCTGCAGAGAAATCATTCCCGAAAGGAAGAGTCAATCGATGTGGCAAACTTCATTGTTGTCTTATTTTAGGAAATTACCAGTCACCTTACCCTGATCAGTCACCAGCCACCAACTCGAGGCAAGACTCTCCACCAGCAAAAAGATTGACTGAAGGCTCAGATGATGGTTAACACTTTTTAGCAATAAAGGATTTTTAATTAAGGTATGTACATTATTTTTTTAGACATAATGCTATTAATGCACACTTAATAGACTACAGTATCACGTAAATGCAACTTCTATATGCACTGGGAAACCAAAACATTTGTGACTTGCCTTATTTCAATACTTGCTTTATTGTGGTGGTCTGGGACCAAACTCGCAATATCTCCAAGGTGTACCTGTACCTGAAAATTTTCATCATTTACAAACAGCTTATCCTTATAAAGTAAAACATGTCTAACTTCATGTTTTTGGCTTTTTTCCCCACACACTGAGGTTATTCAAATATTTCCCTAAATTTTATTATATGTTTTACTGCTTTTTTATTTTAAAACAACTTATTTTCAAAATGAGCTGATCTTGAAGGGAATGCTTTCAACATTTCATCATTAAGGATGTTTGCTGTAGGTTTTCTTGGTGAAAGTCTTTTATTACCTTAAGGAAGTGCTTTTCTGTGCATTATTAAATTTTTCAAATACTTTTTATTTATTGAGATGATCCTATGACTTTCCCCTTTATCTATTAATGCGGTGAAATACATTAATTGATTTTGTATTGTTAAACAACCTTGCATTCCAGAGATAAACTCAACTTAATGATGCATAACCTTTTTCATGCAATGCTGAATTCACTTTGCTAATACAATATTAGCAATTTTAGAATTTTTCCATTGATAGTCTTGAATGAGATTAGACTATATAATTTTCCTTTCCTTTTCTCTTTGTTTTCATATCAAGGTATGTGAAACTCATGAAAAAAATGGAAAATGTTCTCTCTTCAATCTGTTTCTTGAATTTGGAGTGTTCTTACCGTAAAACTAGTCCAAGCATTTTCTTTGTAAGAAAGAATTTTAATTTTGGGCTCTATTCTTTAATATTACAGAACCAAGCAGCTTTTTTTTTCTTATTAAGCCAGTTTTATTCATTTGTATTTTCTTCAAAATTTATTAGTTTCAATTAACTTTTCAATTTGGCAGAAAGTTGTTCATAGTATCATATAGCATGTGTCTAGATTATAACACATCTAACATTTTATATTAGCTCCCCCCCCTCAACCTTGACAGATGTTTGTCGTTACTGGTCTTCTCAAAATATTAAAACAGTAAATTACTACTATGAAGTGACAACCACATAAATAATATACAGCTTAAGAAACAGAACATTGCTAGAAGTAGGAAGGTTCCCATGTGCCCCTTCCTCATTTTCACCCAGAGGTTATACTATGTTGGTTTTTAGAATAATCATTTTTCTTGCTTGCTTTTAAACTTGTACTAGGTAACTTTGCAACCTGAAGTATTACTTTGCCAATTTTTAAACTTTATATAAATGGAATCATAGAATAGTTATTCTTTTATATGTTTTCTTTCATTGAATACTTTCAAAGTTTATCCAGGCTGTTGCATGTTGATTCAGTGCATGACGGTAACACAGAATATTCATATATTGTAATGTTGATGTAAATTTCTGATTTTTCATTTTCAGGCTATTACATATAATGATGCAGCTATGAACATTCTTTTGTACATGGATTCTGGTATTCATATGCCTATATTTTTCTGAAATAAATATCTGGAATCACAATTACTTGGTTTTAAGGTATGTGTACCTTAATCTTTATTGGTTAATGCCCAAGCATCTTGTAAAAATGGTTATACAATTTATACTCCTACAAGCAGTGGAAGAGACCTCTGCTTCCCATTTGTGCTAAGCAAATATGGTGTATGTGCAAGGGTGTCTTTTTGCATTTTCTGCATTATGAATGAGAAATGTTTCTTAATAAGCGTATTAGCCATTTGGATTTCCTCACTTGTAAAATACCTGGTTTTCTATAAGGATGTCTGATTTTTCAGATTTTTTTTTAGTGATTTACATCTTCTGGACATGTCAGTTCCATAAATTGCAAACATCTACTCTTTGACTTTAATGATGTCTTTTCATGACGAGAAGTTCTTAATTTTTATGCAGATTTATCTGTCCTTCCCACTATAATTAATTATCTTAAACATGGTAACATGTTTAAGCAATCTTTTCCAACCCAAAAGAGTAAGATCCTCTCGTATACTATCTAGTAACATCTTTATAGTTTTACATTTCATATTTAGGCCTATAATTCCTTTGAAATTCATTTTTGTACAGCATGTTAGAAATTTCCTTCTCTTCTGTTTTAAATAAAGATACCCATTTTTTCCCAGCACCATTTGTTGAACAGACTATCTTTTTGTCAGTTTTAAAGTGCCACTTTTGTCTGTTTGTGGATTTTCAATCATAATCCATTAATTTATCTGTGCTCAGTACACCAAGACTTCTAACATCTCACTGTCTTGATTACTACACCTTTAGAATAAACCTTGTTTCTGATAAAGCAAGTCCTCTCACTTCTTCAACTTACCTCTTAGTCTTAACTCTTGTATTTCCACATATATTTTGGAAATAATTTGTCATGTTACACACACACACACACACACACACACACACACACACACAAAATCTTGATCGGCTCAATTTGGGGGAAACTTATTTTTCAAAATTGAAGTAACTAATCCATGACAATGGTACAATATCTCCATTAAGGTCTTTAATTGATATAAATTAAGTCCCACAGTCTTCCCTGTAAGATCTTGTACATCTTTTGTTGTATTTATTATTAAGTACTTCAGTGGGTTTTATGCTGTTGTCACAGGTATCTTTTAAGAAAAAGTATTCTCAACCTGTTTGTGGCTGGTGTTAAGAAATACAATTGATATTTATATATTAATTTTGTATCAGAATTTAACCTAGTAACTTATCTGTATATTCTTTAGGATTTCCTATCTACACAATCATATCATCTGTGAATAATAACAGCATTGGTTTTTCCTTTCTAATTTTTATACCATTTCCTTTTCTTAACAATCCTGCATTGGGGAAGGGGAACTACAGTAAAATGTTGATTAAAGGTGGTGAAGTGAGCACTCCTCTCCTTTCTGATCACAAAGAAGACGTTGCCAAGGCTTCATCATTAAGTATGACATTTGTTATGGGTTTTTTGATAGATAACCTTTATCAGTTTAAGTATGTTCCATTCTACTCCTAATTTGCAAAAAGTATAATAATAGACACATTTATCAGATTTTTTCTGAAAATACAGCGGTAATATAATTTTTCTGCCTTACCCTATTAAAGTAGAAGATACACTGATAAATTATCTAAAAACAACCTCATGTGCCTGGTATAAAGCAAACCTGGTTATGATATATAATTTTTTACATATTAAAATGAAATATTTTATTTTAAAATTTTACACGTACTTTCACAAATAAGACTAACCTTTCTTAAAATGTCCAAGGTTATCTAGGACTCATAAAATGAGTTGGGAAGTATTTCTTTTCTCTATTCTCCTTAAGAATTTGTGTAAGATTGGTTAATTCTTCATTAAATGTTGAATAGCATTCATTATCCAGTGAAGCCATCTGGGCCCAATTTCTTTCTAGTAATGATTTTAAATTTGGATTCCTTTTCTTTAGTGTTTATAGGAACATTTATGTTTTCTATTTTTTCCTATATCAGTATTAATAAGTTATATATTTCTAAAAATATCTGTGAGAATTGTGGTATTCTGTGGGAGTAATGAGTTCCAGTTTGCTCACATCCTTCTGCATCCACACACCCCTGGGCTGTAGTACCTTTCCACATTTTAAAGCTCCCTTTAAAATTAGAATTAACTACCTGCTATATTTTGCCAGTGAACATCCAATACATTCCAACCTCACACAACCTTATCTCATGTTATTTCCTCTCCCTGGAAAACCTACACTTTCGGAGGAGATCACAGCTCCATCCCCCCAATAAAGCGATAGAAGTGCATCTTCTGCCAGAAAAATGCACACATACATGCAAATAAAATATATTTTATATATTTTATATAAACTATGATAGGATTCACTACCTCCATTGTGCAGTAGATTCCAGATTAAAGACTCCTAACCTACACATAGCCCAGTATATAAATGCTCAAAAGCATTAATGGAGGAAGGAATAAGCAAATAAATATGTAAGTAGATAACAGAGCAGAGACTGGTATATGCATTCACAGTGGCCTATGAAAATTTGTCTAAAAGAACTATTTAAAACATGAAACGTAAAATACTTGAGTTTTAAGTATTTATTTACAAAGTTCTTCCTAATACAACTGCTTTTAAAATATAGCAATAATGGGTCATTTACTATTTAAAAGTGGCACATATGTGGCATAGGAAAAAAAATCTATAGTCAAACTATTATAACGAATAACTGAAAATTGTTAAACGACAATTAAACATTTGCAGTATTTTGTATTACTGACTATAAAAAGAAAACTACTGTGAAAGATAATATCAGGGTTTGAAAAATATTTTACAACAGCAAATAAATGTATTTCAATTTTACATTTAATTATGAGTCTACAATAAAAATCTGACCATATACAGTATCTATGTATTTAATAGATTAGTAAAACTGATGCCAACTTTAAAATTATTTCATAAAGAGTATAAACAATCCTTACCACAATTTCCACATGGTCTTATCCTTCAAAATTAAATTCTACACACTATCAAGCTAAGTCAAGATTTGCTAGTGCCTAAAATCACCATAAGTATATTGTCTCTGAAACAGCTATGTGTATACACCAATATCACATTTGTGCAAGGTATACATTATTTTTTAATCATTCTGTTCTTATCTCAGTTTGCAAGTATGTTTTGAAACCATCTCCTTTAACTGTTATTCTTGTTAATGGGGGAAATCTTTTTAAATCCACATGCTATTATATCTTTATTTATTATAAAATAAACTTCAAAAGGAGCAATTAAATAACTACTTCAAACAACGCATGTGAAGCAAGATCCCAGTACTCAGAGATCTATGTGATATTTAATCTCTGCACAAATCGAGATACACATATATTTGTTTTGAAAAATTCATTCAGACACTACACAAAGAGATTCACAGCACTATTTGGCATCCACCAATAAAATTTATTTACTGTATCATGTTGCAAAGTTACTAATATCATGAATAACTTAAATTATTGATCTTCAATTAGACTCAAGCAAAAAGAAATATTACATCAAAATCAATATAATTTTTTACATGAATTAACTCAAAAAATGTATGAGGTTAACCTTACTCTTTCAAGAAGAAAATAAAAGGGCATAGTTTAGTGTTACCTTCTTTCCAGCTTTCACCAAGTGCTAATGACAAGTACCATTTAAGTCAGTTTCTTATTTGAATATGAGGTGTTCATAAGTTTCTACAAATTAAGATTTTTTTTTTAAAACTTCATATTAAATGAGTTGTAGATCTACTTAAAGTATGACTTCTCCTTTCAAAGAAAGAAGGAAGGCTGACAAGGGAGGGAGATGGAATGCCCTGTAAAGACAAGAGAAATATTTTATATTTAGTATTTTTCTTTTAAAAAATTGTAGCATACAGTTTAGCATCATGTGTATCACTTTTGCACTTAATAAATTATCATAACAGTTAAGACATCTGAAACATCTAAACTCTTTAAGTAAATAAAAACTAAAAATTAAAGGGAGGGCTGGGGAGGACACATAATTAAAACTATTTTAGCATTAAGTCTGAAAACAAGTGACAAATGGATAACTAGTTTACTACATATTAACTCAATTGAAATAGATATTGGCTTACTGCTAGTAGAGATATTAAGGATTTAGATTTTCAGGTTACTTTTTAAAATTATAATTTAATAAATAAATTTTTGAGGCAAAAAGACAAACCTTAGTGATTTCTTCTTAATCATAAAGTAGAATTAAGAGGAGTGAAATTACTTGATGGGAAATAATTTTCTAAATTAAAAGTAATACGCTCCAAGAGTTCTTGTATTATGTGCAACGCATATGTATATATGTGTATGTATGTGTCATGTTTATGTATAATTTTGCTCCATATAAATGCTGAACAAAATAGCATATCTGATAATAGAGATTATTAATATACTAAGCTATCTAAACTTGTTTTAGAGTGTCAAAGTTAAATATCATCAGAATTTCTAATTACAAAGAAATAAGCACAAGAATACCAAAAACTCAAGAGGGGGTAAAAACATAAAACAAATTATAAAGAAAGCTACTGTTTAATTTTAACAGACATGAATGGCTAACTGTAACTAAATTTAGAGCCAGCAAGGTAGCTGGCTATTAAGTTTTAATCAACAAGATAGTAAATAAAATGAAATATTTAAAGAGCTGGGTTGATAAAGTATTACCATTCAAGTCATAGCAAAGCAATGATTTAAATAGCATAAAATTTTATATTTTCCTCAGGTAAAACTTTTATGATTTGCCATATTAAAAGCATAAATTTTATATAAATGCCATAAATCTAAGATTAAGAATCAGATCTGGAATATAAACATACTTCACATGACAATTATTACTATTTTTTAAACAATCATTTTCATAAATAAGAAAATTTCTGATAGGACTGATTTTTTTCTGGACTTATGAGTAAGTCCATAAGCCTAAGTTGTTGTGAATTCAAGCGGTTATAAAGTTGTGAATTCAAAAGTCCCCACCCACCTAATAAGTGATTCAGTGGAGAAAAATACTTTCTTTTTTCACAAATAAAAATTTCAAACAGCTAATAAGCTCACATTAAACTTCACGAGGCTTGTTTCCGTTACTGGTTGGCATATCTCCTAATTCTTCACAAATTTCAAAGATGACTTGGATAGAACTTTTTTTTGAATTTGAAAAATCAGTATTTCCTTCTAGCATCTCTGAATAACTAGCCTGTGAGGCAGAATGACGTATAGATCGAAACCAGGAGTTTTGAAAGCGCCCACCAGTAGAGTTTGAGCGCTGAACATAAAGATGCTTAGTAAATCCAATTATACTGCTTGTGAAAACAGAATGGGTAATCTGTTAGAACAGAAATAGGTAATTGAGAAGAGGACATGAATGTCTTAAAGATATTTTAGGTACTTCTTATTTATACTGTCTACATAAAATTAATAAATATATGTATATTCATTTTCTAAAATTTTTCTTATCTAATTATCTAATTATATTCATTTGAAAAGCAATAATGTTTATAATAGTTACTATAGATGCAGGAAATAAATAAGAGATAGTACTCTGGCCTTCAGAAAGCCTACAATTTGATTTTAAGAAGTGAATGCTTACTATATTTTTGTCAATTTCAATACATTTTTAACTGATCAAATTTCTTCACATAAATTTATATTATCTTCTAAGTGTAACTTCCCTCCCATTGGAAGGTTAACTTTGATTAAAAGTCTGTATAAACACACTCACAAATTTAGCTATAACTCTGATGTAATATTCACTAAAGACTTCACTTTTAAAAAATAAGTTGTTGAACATTATGTGCCTTGTCTGTATAAATTTTATATAATAAACAGTAACATTTATAAAACACCAGAGCACTCTCCCTGTGCCAAGTACTGTTCACAGCACTTTGTGTATATTAATTGATTTAATCCTTACAACTTCTACTTTAGATTATTTTACAGATAGTGAAGTTAAAACAGAAAGATCTTTAATAAGTTGCCAAAAGTCATACAGCTAGTAAATAGCAGAGCCGGGATTTGAACATGTGAGTTCCAGAGTTCACACTCTTAACCTCTACTCAACTGTCTCTGAGTATATTTCAGTATATAACTGTGAGAGAGAGAGAGAGAGAGAGTGTGTGTGTGTGTGTGTATTTAGTCCTTACAATAATACTACATGGTAAGCACTGTTGATCTCTTTTCTCTCATCTGCAAAAATGGGTATAAGAAAGAATAAGATAATTGCTGAAGTACATACAGCTAAGAAGTGACAGTCACTTGCTTTTCTTGACCTTAGTTGGTAAGTAATAATTTTTGCAAACAACAGATACATCACTCATATACTTAGTGACTGTAATAAATGTTAGAAATGGCCTAATATTGTCTAATAATTCTGAAACATTTGAGATTGCTCAGAAAACATTTAAAAATATACGCATGAATTCAGAACTCATATCACCCTCCAAGATTCACAGCTTCAGAGATTATACATTCATCACAGAAATATAATGAAAGAAAGCTCAGTCTCTGCTGTATTATTGGAGCTAATCTGTATAAACAAGACCATCACTGTTTGCATTAGTAACGTGATGGGCCAGATTGAAACATGTTTTCTTTGAGATTAACATCTCAATCTGAATAAAATTTCCTATCAGATAAACTACACATTAAGCAAGTAGTTCATTAAGTGAGGTTTTCTCAGTTACCTTTACCCAATAAAGAGGTTAGAGGTTTAGATACATCAAAATAATTGATGGAGATGTTAAGATTTCCATCTTTAAAAGTTAACAAATTCCACACCAACTCCCATAACATGAATAAGCCATTTAGCCCATTAAATCAAAATAACTTACTGCTAATGACGATGTGCTAGACAGACGACTCATTACGTGCTTTTCATTGCTAGAAGGACTTCTTCCCTCCACTGAACCTTGGGATGTCATAAGAGCTCTTCGTAGAGCCCTTTTTGGAGTTTTGGAGAAAGAAAATGCTCTTGTAACCTAGAATTAAAATGAGTTACAATTAATTAACAAACCTAGACAAATTTAATAACAACTGGTAAGAACAACTATGTGTAAACAAAGCCAAATAAACTTCAAAAGGTTTTCTACAAAAAAAAAGTTTTTCTGCATTTTCTATATGGCAGAATTAGGATCTCTTTGGACAAAGCAGTGAGGAAATGTAGTACACTGTAAACTATTCCAGCCTGCATTCACTGAGCACTACAGTCCAAGGGGAAAAGGTGGAAGGGAAAATTAGGCATGAGAGAAGAAACCTCGGTGTTACCTGATTCTATGACAATTTAGTTGTGAGATCTTTGATCCAAAGCCACTTGAACCTCAATTTCTTTCATTGAAAAAGTGAAGTTCATTTGAAGTCATTTTTAACATACTTATCTACTATACACCACACATGTTAAATGCAGAGATACAGCGATGATTAAATAAAACACAAGGTCTCCTCTCAAAGGCAAAGTAAACAAGAACAAAATACTTGTAAACCTAACAGTAGACTCTGGTTGCAAATTTTATGTGTAATAATAAAATTCTGGTTCTACTTTTTAAAAAGCCCTATTAGCAACATTCTTATGTAGTCCTCAGCAACTCTGATAAGTAGGGAAGGTATTTATTAGAAGACTGAAACATACTTGTGGTCAAGAATAGATTCCAGGTCTCCTGACTCTTTCATGTGCCCTTTGCTGAAAAATATCTGAGGCAGTTTCTAAGATGAATGCACACGTATCTATATTTAAAATACCATCAGTACCTTTCTACTCAAGTATAGCCCATAGAAGTATCACTGTAACAAGAATGAGGATAACAAGTTGTCATATAATTATTGTGCCAAAGAAGTCACAGAACTAAACTATTACCTCTGTGGGCCATTTCCTAGAACCAAAAAACAGCTTTGTTTTATATACACCTTTACACTGACACTTAGGGCAGTATTATTTTAATATACTCTGAAAAATACATTTTGGAGATATGCTGAATTTTAATATTTTCTCCTTATCCTTAATGGTTGTCAGTTTGATGACTATGTGCCTTGGTGTGTTCCTCTTTGGGTTGATTCTGTGTGGTACTCTCTGCGCTTCCAGGACTTGGGTGACTATTTCCTTTCCCAACTTGGGGAAATTTTCGGTTATTATCTCCAAAAATTTTCTCAGGTCCTCTCTCTCTCTCTTCTCTTTCTGGGACCCCTATAATGAGAATATTAGAGTGCTTCATGTTGTCCCAGCATTCTCTTAAACTATCCCCATTCCTTTTTATTCTTTTTTCTGTTCTAAAGTAGTGATTTCCACTAATCTGTCTTTTAACTCACTGATCCATTCTTCTGCCTCATTTAGTCTATTCTTGGTTCCTTCTAGGGCATTGTTCATTTCAGTGACCTTATTCTTCAACTCCGTTTGGGTATTCTTTATATTTTCCAATTCTTTGCTAAAAACTTCACTCTGTGCACCCTATACTCCTCTTGGGTTCTCTGAACATCTAGGGCATCATTATTTTAAACTCTTTCTCAGATAAATTACCTATCTCCTCATCACATGTCTTCTTCTGGGATTTTATCTTGTGCCTTGGCATGGAGGAAATCTGCTGAATAATTTCACTAAGACTCACCTTTTTTGAAGTCTTTTTTATTGCTCTAGATGCTCTACTCAATGTACTGTCCATATCTTTTGTATTTACTTCAAAGGATTCTGGATCAGCAGTATAAATAAGATTCTCCTGTTGGAAATAAATATTTTTATTATTTTAAAATAAATCAATTAAAAAACATAACTGTGCCTAAAATCAAACCTTTAAGCACTAATATGCATACATAGGGAGTGTGTATACATGAAGCTGCTCAAGATTCTTGATGCATTTGACATCATTTCTACTCTGAAATACATTCATTTAAGGATACTGGAAAATAAGCACTCAGGCCATAAATTGGCAAGTTGCCTTACTACTCTAGCATAAGACTATCCTCCAGCACTACCATTTTGTGGCTAGAGAAACAATGTGCTAAATATCATACTCTACAATTATAAATGCTTGCTTTGTACATAGAAAACAAACTTATGGTTACCAAAGGGGGAGGGGAGGGATAAATTAGGATTTTGAGATTTACAGATACATACTACTATATATAAAACAGATTTTTTTTTTAAAAAGGCCTACTATAAAGCACAGGGAACTATATTTTTACATATTTATGTTTTATTTGGCTACTTAACTGTTATAAGTACTAATAGTTCTCAATTGGTTCTTGTTAATTATCCAGACAAAAATTTACAAAACAACTGTGAATAGTTAACATCTCTCACCAATCTATGAGAGACAAAGTAGTGAGGACTGTAATCCAAGCTCTGCCTATCCCGGAGTATCCTGGCATCCCCATACACATACACCTACAAGGTTTTTCATTAAGATTTCCTACATCTCAGAGGGATCAATTTTCCTACACGGCTGTACTTCTGACACCATAAACTAAGCACAGCTTAGTTTTATGAACTTAATTTTGTTTTTATTCATTCTATCTTCAATTTTAATTTCATTTAATTTCATTTCAACCTGGATTTCATTCAGTCAACAAATATATATTGCTGGCCTTCTATTTGACAAGCATTTTTTTTAATGTTCCTAAATACAGAGGCAAATTTAACAAAAGGATGTTTTGACACTTATATTTTCCTCCATTTAAACATATTTTCCTTCATTATGCTTTGTTTTCAAACTCAATGTTCATTCTGAACTGGTGAATTTAAGACTTTTTAAAAACTGAAAATCTGAAAAAAATCCAGTAAGAATTAGGCATAAAACAATTAGAAACGTTAAGAAAGCGAATTTAATAAAACTGACTGGGTACAAAATCAACATACGTATATCAAAGATTCACCTATATACAGAACAACTAGAAAACAACTTAAACATTTGAAATATCTCATTTATGATACTATTACAAAAATAAAATTACTTAGGAAAAAAATCTAACAAGAAATGCAAGTCTGCATGTATTATTTCTGGAAAGATACCTATGAAAGTATCAAAAATTTTACCACTGAAAATACTAGTGGGACAGAAATATATATTGCAGTATACCTTGAGTTTTTTCTTATATGTAAATATTATTTTTCAACTTAAGAGAGGAAAGTAAAAATCATAGCATGAATATAAAAGTAAATATTGTGGTAACTTAAATTTATTCTGAATAAAATATTTAGATGCAAAATGTATTAATGTTTATATAATGAAACTAAATTCCAAGTGTGTTCAATTTTGGTGACATGCTCTTTTCATAACAAAGGCCCCTGAAATTTAAATCCCTAAGCAGTTGTTAATAAAGAAAAGAGAGTCTCAGTCTTTCCTTTTGCTACAGTAACAATTACTAAGCAGATAATAACCACCTACAAACTGAAAAGGGAGCTGATGGCTTCATGTTTTCTCTCAAGGAACAAATAAATTACTTCTGGTTTGGTTGGGGGACATACATATGAGGCCTTTTACATTTCTAGAAGGTTCAGAACGACTGAAAGGGTAAACATCTAGGTAGTGCACTAATAACTGAGTAGAAAATATAGTTGTTTTCTAAGATATAAAGATGAAATACTTCCTTTAGTTCTCTCTGCCCAGAAGAAGGTAAGCAGGACAAATCACAGGCGAAGCAGGGGAAACTTTCAGTATTCCTAGGCTTTTTCCTATTACTTTTTCTCATTAATAAAATGAAAAAGAAACCCACAAAACAAAACAAAAAAACTGCTTTCTAATCAATTCCTTTAAATTTCTAAAATAAAAATAAAATTTGTACCATAACCAAAATCATTTAAATAACATATGAATATAATTCTAAAAATATTTAATGACTTATTCAACGTATCTCATGCATTAAAGAAGCTTGGGAGGGGAAGGAGTTCTTCAATCAGCCCCAAATTCACATGTATCTAAGACTAGTTCTAAAGATCTGAGTTTAAGATTGGACAGTAGTGACCAATTTCTTCCATTGAGATATATAATATTAATTACAAGAGAAAACTGAGCCTCAGCTATAGATTTTAGAGGCCTATTTATAGGTCTTGAGTCACAGGAAATTTTTTAGCATTTCTGATATCTTAAAGCCATTGGGACCCATCTACATGTGAGTTACCAGGTCCTTCTTTCCTTAAGCTCCCCTCTCCCACTATTCCTCAAACTCAGATATGAAAGAAAAAATAATCTAGTTTCACTGTGCCTCCTTTCTTAGCTTGTGTCTCTTTGATTTCCTCAAATTCCGTAATCGTTTTTATAACTTAGAGCTTCTGATTTGGCCAAATTAAAGTAGTACCAATCACAGACATTTAGATTAACAACTTACTATGCATGGCAAATAATCAGCAGAATAACTATAGTTTTAAACACATCATATTAACTCCATTATAAATAATATTAGCTCACAAACATGAACTCTTCTCCTATAAGTTGTATCTTCAGTCTAATCCTCTAGTTACAAATTTAAAACCTAAGAATGAATATTGCTACTCTTAAGTAGCCAGTGGTGATTTAACCAAGATGTGGGATGAGTTTGATTTTTTAAAGAAATATAAAAAAAATTACTGGTAAAAGTATTGAATTGTCGCATAGGACATTTAATTATCAAGTTACTACTTCTAAACTATTCAAAGTGCAAGAAGAGTGGTAACAATGCTTAAATGTATTTGTTAATAAAATTACACTTTTGTCATTAGAGGGCAGAAATCTGTAATGATTTCAGCAAAGCTACCATCTGACCTCAGGCAATAAGAACCTTAAAAATATCAACCATGCAATTAAAGGTTACATGTTGGCAAAACCAAAAATTTACACCTAAATATTCTGAGACAGAAAATTTGCAAAGATTCAAAACTTTAATCTTCAAATTCTGAAATAACAGAATATGGTGCATTGTATGCATGGGGAGAAAAATTATTAAAAGGGTTTAACCAAGAATAAGGATACTTGGATCCTCATGTCAGTTTTAATGCTCTTAAGCCTTAGTTTCACATGTAAAATAATGAGATTAGATTAAGTTTCCTTTCAGTTTGAAGACTTTTCTTAAGTAATTTACAAATGGGCATAGAACAAAATAGTTGTAATTTCTTTACTCATAAGTAAGTTTTAATTATTTAAAAGTCCAAAAATCAAATAGAACAAAACTTGATTAAAAGAATCAGAGATTTTTTATCTTTTTCATTGTGCGTGTGTATATTGTGTGTGTATAGAAATACCTTCTCTTCAACATGCCAAATGTTCTCAAATGATAAGACAGTGATTCAGGGCTTTCAAAAAATGTACTATGCACAACATTTGAAGTGTAGGAAAAGTATTCAACTGAAGTGACTGAATATCTGAATTTACAAACATTTCTTAGTAACAAAATCTCACAACTTGGAAGAATTTTGTGGTTTAAGACAGTATAAATCAGGACAAAGTTAAATGTTTGCTGCCATCTTGTGGTTAATTTTTACTTTATGAAATATTTTCATTAACTGTCTATATTTCAGTTCTAGAATTATTAGCCATTTTGTGGCTAGTAATTGAGTAAATTTTGTTTTAAGGAAATTTTCCCATTAATTGTTTACACTTCAGAATCATGGTTATAAATTTGGAAAGGACTACATAAGCCATCTAGTCTGACATCATGATAAATCCAGGAGTAATTTCTACAACAGGCAATCACTATACTGCAGAGATCCATTTTATATATGGATACTTAGAACTATGAAAAAAAAAATTCCTCCTTATAATGAGCAGTTTTTTGGCTTTACAAAAAGCTGTCTCCATCATTTTTCTAGCCAGCAGTCTGTTGTATGCACTAGCATTGTATTTCCATCTATGAACCTTTATTGACTAACAGCATAGTCTTGGCCCATAGAAATTTTAAAAAAGAAATCAAAAAGTCTTAATTTTTCTAAACACCTAGGTAGATTAAATATTTTTAATCAAGTATTTATAAACAATAGTTATACCTCAATGTCTTTGAAGATCAGACTTAACTACAATAAAATAAATGTTTTATTTCCAAATGAATGTCCAAGGCAATCTCAGTTACAGTACTACTGAATTGAAAAGGGTCATCTATCTATACATCCCCCTTTATTTAAGTCATTTGTGCAAAGACGAAGGGATCTAAATCTGTCCATCACATGTCTCTCCCGTATATGAAAAAGTCCAATTATCTTTTAAGGGACCAAGATTTCATCCAAGATCTACAACAAGCTACCTGATTTCTAGTGAATTATTTAACTTCAGTAATTTGATTTTCTCATATTACTTCACTTTACTCTGCAAAGAATAAAGGTATTTATATATATTATGATTTTCAGAGGTTGAACTGAGAAAACTGGATTGGCAACTTGCTACAACTCACCTATTGCTTTCAATAAGATAAAAGAACAACAGAACAAAATACCCTGTATTTTACAAATAGCCAAGTCAAAGAGTACTGAAGAAAATACATTACAACAAATTCCAAAAGCTTCACTGAATCAGTCACAGGCACTATAAGGCTATGAGGATCTATCTGTAAGTTAAGGACTCAAAGAAATGTTTCATGTGTCTAGACTTTTAAAAATCTTTTCCAAAACAACTTTTAAGCCAATTTTCCTAAATACACACAAAACAAAAACTCTCCTCCATTCATAATTAACAGGTTATTAGAAATATACAGGTTTAGTCTGAATGTTATTACCATGGAGTTTAAACTTTCCCTATAACAGTGGTTTAAGAACTTACAGCATCTGCTTTACAAATGGTGTTGGCTACGTGTCGACATAGCATCTTTAGCCAGCTTTCTTTTAGAAGCTCCTCTGATGTCATCTGGAAACTGAGCAATACATTTGCCTGCTCTGTGGGCGGCCTCACAAGCAAGGCAAAAGCATTATGGCAATCTAGGGTTGCAGAATAATCACAAACATTAAGTGTTACTCCTTAGAAAATGATAGATTTGTGCAAGTTTAGTTCTCTCAGAGCAACAAAATTCTAATGAGATTATCTCTTTTCACCTTTCTTGCCCCTGTTTTTAACTGAGCAAAAAATATAACCATATCACACTGAAACAATGGAAAGAATTATAATTAGTAATTATAATAAGTACCACGTGAGGAACCAACAATGATAATGACATTAAGTAAGCAGTATTTTCCCTACATTAAATATTTTCTTTGATAGTTTCAAAAAATTAAACTATATCATTTCTTAGAATTCTAGAATTTAAGTTTTAAATTAAAGTGACAATGAAGAATTATTCAATAATTCAACCTACTTAAATCAATCTCAAAGAATAAAAACATTCAAATATTACAAAGTTTTGTGACCAAGATACTAAAACAGGACCTATTTTAAACAAAATCTTCCATAATTATAACCCCAAAATAGAGAGATGATCTAAAGAAATGCTCTATGTAACCCTTAATAAACCCAGAATTCAAAAACTGAGTAAAGACAGCAATATAAGTTGCTGTTCAAGTTTTCTTTAATTGCTTCTCATAAACTAAAAGCTTTCCATCATTGGGAAATTATGGGATCAGTAATGGAACCAGCGTACACTGTGAAAACGTATGTCTAATAAGCAAAGTATTACCAGGCACACACATCACTAGGTATCAATTAAACAAATGATACTACTTTTGCTAAGTATAAACTTTTACTAATTTCAGGCCTTCGGAGAAATTTCTCTAACACTCCCGAAGTTTAGAGTAAAAGCTTTCCTTAATACACATTTCAGCCCATGTTGAGTCTACCACGGTTACTTTGGGAGTATTTACCCATGCCTATCTATTCCTGGTCATATCCTCAATGTATCACTAACAATACAGCCACTGGCAACAGGGAAGGTATAAGATGCGGAACACAGTTAATAGATTACAGCTGCTTTTGGACTCTAAAGGAATAAAAATAAGTTTTTGTGTGGGAATAAGTTAGGCACCATTTTGACATGTAACCATTTAAAAGCTCTTTGTCCCTTAGGAGATAAAGATATCCTACAGGTTGAGATCTAGTTCTTTCATTTGAAAAAAATTAACTTGGTTCCTAGAGATGTAGTTGGGATAGAAATGTAAGAATCATTACTTTGTCAGAACTAACCAACAATATTCAAAGATAATTTACCAGTTAAAAAAAAAAAAAAAGACAAACTTACTTACAAAACAAACACAGATAGAGAAAACAAATTTATGGTTACCAGGTGGGGAGAAGGGATAAATTGGGGGTTTAATACTTGCAGGTACTAACTACTATATATAAAATAGATGAATAACAAGTCTGTACTGTATAACACAGGGAACTATATTCAATATCCTGTAGTAACCTATGGTTAAAAAGAATATGAAAATGAATATACATATATTCCTGTATGACTGAAGTATTGTGCTGTACACCAGAAATTGACACAACATTGTAAACTGACTATACTTCTATAAAAATATATTTGAAAAATAAAAATAGAATAAAATAAAATTCTCAATAAAGTCAAATAAATAAATAAATAAAGATAGTTTACCAGTTTAAAAAATATGTAAGGGAGTAAATCACTTTCAATTTATATAAATTATTTTTATTTGGCCAATAGTTTACCCAATGAGCATACCTTCTGTCTCTCTTATGTCTAGCACTTTCTTAATCTGAGAAAGAGGCATTAGATGAATATGCTTAAGAGAAGCTGGCGGTCGGGTCTGGCCATGGGGACTCCTAAAAGTGCCAATAACTTTGTGTCGTTTTCTTGCTATCTGATTATAGAAAGAACAAAAAAAAAAGTCATTGTCAGTAACATGAAAACAAAGACCAAATGATTAAAAATAAAATGACACTAATCACATAAATCTATATGCAGTTCATTTCACTATCAGTCATTCCAGAACTACTATTTGATAAGAAGCAGAGTTGCTATGTAACAAATTCATACATGTAATTATGTAGCAGAAATGCTCACGTTTACATGAGAAGAGCTCAAAGTAAGGAAAACAGGCAAAAGGACAGGGTCTATGGAAAAGGTCCCAGAGGAATGAAAGAACTTAGAGGCATTGCAAGAAGTAATGAGATCAAAGGATAGAAGAATCATCAATTAAAGGCCTTGAATTCAGAAAGGGGACTAGTTGCTCTGGGATCACAACCTTTGGTTCAAAAGGTAATTGATTTCAGTTTAGGAGCTGAATTCACAGCTATCTCAGATCCTGTGCAAGGCACTGAGGATAAAGGAGGGAATGACACAGAAATGGTTCTGATTCTCAGGACATTTACACTTATTGAGAAACAGGAAGATTAAAATAACTAAACAATATGTTAAAAACTGATATAAATTATAAACTCAAGGTGCTGTGTTAAGATACAACTTTACCTAAACTGGAAACTCATGCAAAAGGAAGAGACAGGTAGATAACACTGGAGAAGATAGGAGCAAAACCAGCAAAAACAGAACTCAAATGATTTGTGATCTATTTGAGTTCTGTGAATTTTATAGTCTTTACATTTATTGCTTTCATTTCCATGAAAGCCTAGTATATTATTTTGCCTTTTTAAAAGAACATCTCTGTTGAGGCTATATTCATCAACTGAAAGACATTAACACAAAATGATTTAGATTAAGTTACTAATGAATTGAGATTGATGGGTCATCATCATGAATATGACAAAGTGAGGCTGAAAAATGTACTACCTTGTGTTGGCTAGTGACAAAAGATCAAAAGGCAGTCAGTATCATATTCACATTGATGCAAAATATGACACAGATCTGTTACATATCAAATATTAAAAGTTCATCTACATTAATGTGGTGAAAATAAGCAGACTCTTTAAATATTTCCACGGTGATATTTGAACATACTTTTAATTTGGCTAAGCAAAATAACTTTAAGGTTCATTTTTAAAAAAGAAAAACAATAACAAGTATTAATGCTGATGATACAAATGCTAGTTTATTAAGGTAAAAACTCAAAATACAGATAAAATATAAACAGGAAAAGTATATCCTTAAATCCTAAATTAGTTTAGCTTCAGTAAAACATCACCTGTCATGTTTAAGAGAAGTCAGTATAGATTTTATCCATTTCAAATGTTTCTAACTTTTACCACACTCTTCATTCCAAATTTGCTCAGTCTTTTTATTTTTCTTAACAAAAAAAGCTAAAGAATAAGAGTTTATAAATCTAAAACTCCAAATTTATAAATCTGGAGTCCAAACTTAATGGTAGAAATAGAGCTGTTACACTTAATGTGATCCTGACATGGAGACTAAGACAGAGGAGAACAAAAAGTCACTGAATTCAGGAAGGTAAAGGACGTGAAAGGCCAGGGTATCATATAATGGACTTGGAAACTACAAGGAATGACCAACAGCAGCAATTAAAGTGGAAAGTAAGTCAATGAGCCAGTTATAGAAGACTTCATAGAATTTGAAGGGATGTAAGAAAAAAAATTTTTTAAGTAAGCCACAACTCTCTAAGGATTAAGAGGATAAAGACCAGAATGGATTAACAAAGGAAATACAGATAACCTAACCTATTTAGATGAATGGAGCCAGCTGACCTAGGGACTTCAACAGGAGAAACCTAAAAAAGCTTTAATGGAAGCCAACAAATAGAAGTACTGAGCAATTAAATGTCACTCAGTGTAACAGTATAATCCAGATTCAGATAAAATATGAGCAAAAATTGACTCCACCTAGCCCCATTCTCAAAAGCAGAGCAGGCTACAGCTCTCATTATGGGGGAGACAAGTAGTGCAGAATTAACTGCCTCATCATTTTTTATAACTATCTCGGTTCAGGGTATGGTCAATTGTGTACAGTACTTTCACTGTCTTTACTTTTGTGTTTTGTGACAATATTGACCAAATGGAAATACTATTCTTCACTAACCTCATAACAATAAAATACAAGTGAAATTTTTGGTGATTTTATTGCAGCTGTAACAGTGCTTGGCTTGTTCTCTAAGATTCCCTTGTATTTTATACATTAAATACTGATATACATGATATAAGAAAATCACACTAGAAGAGAAGTGAAGTGGAAAAGAGTAAAAGGAAGTATAGATTTTAAAGAAAAAGGCAACCCATCAAATCACTTTAATGAAAGCAACAAAAAGTTACCAAATAACAGAAATGTTAAATTAATTTCCAGGTTAACGACTGCTTTATCAAAATGAACAAGTCTCATTTCTGGGATAAAGGAAAATTTACTCCTTTATATTCCCCAATTAGACTGTCTAGTTGTTTCTTAAAAAACACTACTAAAGGAATGGAAGAAAAGGGTTAGAAAAGCACATAAACGTAATTCAATCTCCCATGGGGTAATATAGGGAAAAACTTTAACTGAGATAGTTAAAAATTTTAGAAGTAGAATCATTGTACCCCATCTGATAAACTGACCACTCCATCACTGTAAAAACTGCAGACTTAAGGAAGAAATCAGGGGATTATAATTCATTATGTTAAATAACCAAGTTATCTCCCTCTGATTTCTCCTTTGCCAGAGAAATCTACTTAAATTTCAGAAAGAACTAATAATTATTTTGTAAATCTTGAAGAAATACATGCAGATACAGGAAGTTCCTAAAATTCTTGACCTAAGCACTTATTTACATGGAAATAAACTAAATTTTCATTGTGACTTAGACTTGAAATCATAAAAAATTATGATTCTTAATATTAGGCCTTCTCCTAAAAGCATTCTGTTAACAGTATTAGACCAAAGAATGTGATTATTTAAGTTCACTTTACTTTAAACTTATTTTAATCACTTAATTTAAACCTATTGTACTTCAATCAATACTGTACTTGGTTTTAAACATTCAGTGAAGTCACACAAAACAGCAGTGTTATTTATTACACTATATTAAGCCCAACTTTACCTCCAGGCAGTCATTGAAGAGAAAGAGAGTTACTTGTTCTCCTCTGTCACAGGGGTGCTCACCTAGAGAAACTGTTTCAACTCTCTGGACTAAGCTTCGGTGAGAAGATAAAAGATTAGCCTAAATAGATTGAAAATATTAATAGAAGAGATTACTTTATAGCAAGTAATTTTTTTTAAAAGTTAAATAATTTAAAAGAAAGTTGTCCTGAGATTCTGTTTATAATAAAACTACAGAATCTAAATACAGTTGACCCTTGAACAACACAAGTTTGAACTGTGCTGGTCCATTTACACACAGATTTTTTTAAATAAACAAGCACTACAGCACAACACAATCCACAGTTGGTTGAATCTATGAATGTGGAACCACAGAAAGCACAGGCCAACTGTAAACTTACACACAGATTTTCTACTGTGCTGGGGTGTTGGTGCCCCTAACCTACTCAGTTGTTCAAGGGCCAACTGTAACAAGAAAAAGAAAATAAATTGACAGTCATCAAAAATAAATACTTACTGGGCATCCATCTACTTCATAAACAACATCGAAAATTTGCTTTTGAGCTTCTGTTTTTCTCTTATCCTCATTAATATGCCTGAAAAATTAATGAGGTTACTTTTAAAACAACAGACTATGAAAACTGCATATACATACATCTCATGTCACAAAAAAAGTCCTTCCATGTGAGTCTGTCTTTAACTGGTAACTGTATCAGTTAAAATATTCCCTAAAAGTATCCCACTACATTAAAAAAATTTCATACAATCCTTCAGAAAAATGTTTTGCTTTACTTCTTACTATAATCTTTTTTTAACTATATTCACTATACACTCCCTAAAATACATTACACTGGTATAAACTTCAGGCTAACATAAGTTTTAACTGTAAGTTCAGTTAAGGTTTTATGCAAGTCATTCCCAAGTCATATGTTAATCATTTCAAGGAAATAAAAACTAAGACTACTTACTGCTTCCAGACAAGATAGAATAAGGAAGAAAAAAACATACTCTGCCTGAAATAACTTGAAAAACTGTCAAAGTGTAAAGAAACAAAGGTTTCTCAAATTACTAGAAGTCAATTCCTATGAGACAGGAAACAATGCAAGCCCAACTGTATACTGTCTACAAAAGATACACTTTACATACAAAGACATAAATAGGCTGAAAAGTAAAATGTTGAAAATACTCCACCAGACAAGAGCAAAATACATTTTTCTCAAATGTACATGGAACATTCTCCAGGTTAAGCCATAAAACAAGCCTCAAAAAGTTTGAAAGGATTAAAATAATACAAAGTATATTTTCCAGAAACAATGAAGTGAAATTATAAGTTAGTAACAAAAAGAATCTTTGAAAATTCACAAACATATGGGAATTAACCAACACACACCAAAATAACCAATGGGTCAAGAAGTAATTACAAAGGAAATTTGAAAATACTTTGAGATAAACAAAAACACAAAATTTATGGGATATACAACTAAAGCAGTGCTTAAAGAGAAATTTATAGTTATAAAAATATATAATAAAGATCTCAAATCAATATCTTAACTGTCTACTTTAAGGTAGTCGGGGGAAAAAAGAAGAGCAAACAATCTAAAGCAAGCAGAAAAAAGGAAATCATAATGATTAAAGTGAAAATGAATGAAATAGAGAATATAAAAATAATAGAGAAAAACTAACAAAACTAAAAGCTTTTCTCTTTTGTGAAAATATGTTAACACTGACTGCCTAATTCATCATTTGTGGAAAGGATCAAGGTAGATAACGTGTGTCTAAGTATGTTAAACCATGAAGTGTTGAAACAGACTATCATCCCAATCCCAAAATAACAAACCAAGAGCATAAAGGCTGGTTGATTAACATATAAAATATGAACATAAGCAAAAACTAAAACATAAGCCTCATGCTTTCAGCAGCAACAGAAGCAGGTACTCACCAATTTGAGCACTGTTCTACTGCTGCAGCTTCTCTCTAGACCTAGTAAGGTTTCTCTCTAGGAGCTCCTTTGCAAGTATTTTAAGAAACTCTATTTCACATAAAGGCACCTTATGGAGTCTCAGAAATCATTTAATTAAATCTATTAAATATGTTGATATGTAAAGCTCAAAGAAGTGAAATGTCCTTGCCCCTTACGAAGCTAAACAATTAACAGCAACAGAGTTTTCAATTCTGATCACGGTAGTTAGAAAAAATCATTTCTGATCTATGGCTCCAAGTTAGACCTACAGTAAACAACCCAAGTTTAACAATCAAGTTCCCCTAATAAATTTCACTGAGTTTATACTTTCAATATGTCTCCAACCAACGCCATCAACTTAATTCCATAGAATTCAAAGTAAGAAATAAAAAAAGTCTAAGTTAACACCAGAAAAGTATTATAAATCTTTTCTTTTTACTTCATCATGGTCAAATTCCCAAGTTACATTTGGGCAGGTGATATGAATATGAAGACAAAAACAAGCTATGACTGGAGGTGTATGAAGAAAATGTCCATTAGTGCATTTACAGTATTTTCAAATTTCTAAACCATTGTTACTCTGTGTATAATAGTTTAATACCTTCAGAAATAAATGTTTTTGATTAATCATTGCACTCTTAACAATATTTCTAACATTTGAGTATAAATTATACTACTAAAAAATAATTTAAATACTATTTTACAGAATTTTGCTACTGATATTTTTCCCTCCACTTATGATTCTAATTGTTCTATCAATTCCATTCTAAATCTGAGAAACAATTAAAAATTGAAATAATGTACTTACGTCATTACTTCCTTTAGTGATCCAATGGCTTTTTCTAGAGTGCTTTTGTCAGGATTTTCTTCAGCTGTATGCTTCTTAAGATCTGTAAAGATAAAATGTTTTCTCTGAGATTAAAAAAATTCAGTGATTTTTTTCCATCTATAACAAAACTGCAATCCACTTTGATAGAAATAGACTGATTAATTAAAAAACAAAATCTAACTTTTACTAAAAAAAAAAATGTTCCCTTAAGAGCTCTCTTCTTAAACATGTATTAAAGTGTCCACGTTTTTTTCACTGACTAAATTTTCAGAATATTTAACACAGATTTTCTTACATTGCTATTTCAATTCACTTTTAGTAAAGCTTGGGGATTCCTAGATTCTTCAAACTCTCTCCAAAGTGCTGAATGAAAACACATGATCTTCAGTGCACTAAGAAATCATTATATATGCTATATTTCATATCAGGGACCATGGCTCCATCGCAGGGAGCAGCTGGTGTCCTCAAGATAAGGTTTTGTTTCATTTACAGGTTCATGAGATGCATAAACTTCAACTCTTCTTACCTAGGTTGTTTATAATCTTCTACCTAATGGTTCCCTAATACCATTTCCACCTAATCTTTTAAGTGGAATGATGAGAAAGGCTTAGAAATCAAGTTCATTTAATCATGACAACATTTGATGGATTCCTACAAGTACTTAATGAAACAATAATTAAGATAAACAAATTTAAGAAAAAATACACTGCTTCGTCAAGTTAAACATTTGTTTCTTCATATATTCTCCTTATAATCTTAAAACACAAAAGCTTTTAAAGACTGGAGGAACTATTTTGTATACTAGTAATTCTAAACTACATGAGATAACCTCAAAGAGAACAAAAATTGTCAATTTTTGTAGTTACTATCATAACTCACAGTTTAACCAATATATTTTTTTTCCAATATATTTTAAAGACAATAATACATTAAACAGTCACAAAATTAGCCTCCTTGTCTGCTACACATACTACTGTAGTTAAGGTTTGGGGACCTTTAAAATGCTTTATTGCACTATTGTTTATAATTTCATTTCCATACTTAAATTTTAAAAATATAAAAATTGACACTGTCCTAAAGATATTCACTACTTTAGTCAGGTAAATGTAAAAGCATATAAATATGCTTTTCTTCACATGTGGGCAAAATTTATTTGTAACATATCTTTGCTATGAAAATCCCTTTCATTGGTATCTATAGTTTAAGTTTTAGAATAAATGGATGTATGTTTGAAGAGTATTCTGCACAATGCAAGAAAAAAAAGCATAAGGTCAAGCATAAAGAACTTTATTAAGATACAGAAAAGGACTAAATAACTTGAGACATACTAATCATCTCTCATCTTGTGATTTTGTAGGTAAATTTCATGTTTATGTGGATGTAAACTGATTTTGAATTAGGGACACAAAGAAATGTAAGAAGACTTTTAGGGAAGAGACAAACAGTACAATACCAGTCAATATAATTGACATCAGAACAAATAAATAAAGCATTTTTGGCCAGATTGAATTTTTGTAGCACCAGTGATTATTCAGATTATCCTTATTAAAGATATTTTCTATGTAAAAATATAAGTTTTAAAGCTGAAATCTAAGAACACTTTGAAAATGAGAAATTTTTCAAATTTTTTATGACAAAACAATTCCCTAAGAACATCCAAAATTGCCAGAAAACAGATCAGAGAAGTACCATTTAAAAGTAACGCCACACTGGGTAACCGCTGTACTGGTCGGATGAGAAGTTCAACAAGGCTTTGCCGTCCACACTCTGGTTTAGCTTGGTTTATCTGAAAGGAATTACAAAAAATTTTTTAAAGGTTTTCTGCAAAGATGAGACACTCTATGTTTATGTGATTACACTTTATTACTTGTGACCTGATAAGAACTAATAGGAGAGGAGTGATGGCAGTTGATCTCTGGCAGGTTACTGTGGTTTAATAATCTCTCAAGCCCTGAAGGAGCCTCCAGGCAAGCCAAGAATTAACATCTTAAACAGAAAGTGAGTTCCTCTAACCACTCATATATATTCTACTTTAAGTTTCTCTTAAGTCTACATCATTCAAAAGAAAAAAACAAATTTAAAATATTAATTATGCTGGTATCAAAAAAAACAAAGTAAGGCATTGGTAGGAAAAAAATCACTAAAAGTGAAACAAAAATATCTCATTGGAAAATTTTTAGAGGTGTTTGAGAACTAAAACATGCATAACTTAAAAAACAAACAAACACCCAGAGACAACATTATTCTTATTCACTCAACAGCCTCTGAGACCCTGCTACCTAGGCATGTCAAAACTTCCAAAGCTCAACATCAGTGTCCCTCTCAGGTAAAGAAAAAGTTAGCAGATAACATTAAGGTGTTCTTACATGGACACATTTTTACAAGTATAATTTTAATGAACTCCTTCAGAAAAGTATTCTCAGAATTTTATTAGAAAGAAATGTACATTACCTTCAGAAAAGCATGAAATCTAGGTTTCTGTTTTTCACATTTAATAATTGTTTCCTTGCTCATTTCAAAAAAGTTCACAAAAGGAGGGTAGGTTTTTACCAAATCTTTTGACTAGGAACAAGAAAAAAGAAAACCAACATTAATTTGTAATGCACGTTACCCTTAGTCAACAAAACTTAAAGCTGAATAATCAATAATCAAAATCTGACATACTGAATGTGAAAGAAAAGATTAAAGTAAGTTTCCTCTCAAGTTAAATACAGAAATGCATTTTATAAACTTCTCACTAGTGAGTAAATTACTAAACAATGCACCAACTGGTACACAGAGCCTAAAACCTGAAAAGCAAATAAAGATCCAGAAAGAAACAAAAGTATATCAAAGCTTATTTTACTGATATAAATATGGCAAATTTTTAAAACTGCTATAAATTCCGAATATAATAATTAAAGTTGATCTATGCAGCCCAAGAATATGCTATTATTTATTGAAGGATCCAAACAATCATTAAAAGATGAACTTTTATTACCCAAAAATGAAAACAAAAAAAAGGGAAAATATCTTAACTGAGAAGACTAACATGTAACAAAAAGATATGAGACAATAATTTGCACATTTGGAATTCTTAACCAACCAGAAAGAAACATCTAAGGACTATACAGTAAGGATGAAAGTTAGGAGGCCTCAGGAAACAGAAGTAAATGTGTAAGAACCCAAGGCACTGAAAACTGTAAATCCTATTCAAAGAGACTGAAAGAAATTTTTGAATTCTATTCACAGCATCTCATTCAAAATTAATATACTTTATTTGATAAACTTAGGCTATGTTGTTCTTATCCTAGAGAAGAAACAGTTCATTGGAAGTTTTTATGCAGAGCAGATACAATGACACAAAAAAGTGGTATCAACAAGGAAAGAGAAAAATAAAAACTCAATCATTGAAAATTTCAAAGAAAAAAACCATTACCCTGTGGCTATATATGAAGGGCAAATAACATGATATATAGTAAAATGATTGTAGCATAGTACAATTAGTGTTCCTAATGATGACCTGAGCTGTCAAGAAAATGTTAGACAGCATATAGAAAGCATGTTTCAGAAGACCAGAACACTTTCAATATATTTTACATACACAACTATGTCAAAGTTTTAAAAGCTCTCACATTTTAAATGTAACTTTCATTCCTTGCCAGTCCTTGATGAGATGACACTCTAACTTGAAAACCTAAGAAAGAAATAAAATACTTACATATTTAAGAAAGATATCACCAATGCTTTTGCTCTCATCCCAATTAACAATAAGGTCTTCAAGATCATCCTGAAAAACCACAAATGGAAACATTTAAGATTGAATTTGACAATCTCTTAAAGATTCATTTGAAAGACACACTTTACAAAGTATCTTGATTTCATGTGAAAAACAATTAATAACATTCTTTCTCCTCAACAAGATATTAAATAACTTTTTGACTATGAGGAAAATATCCTTTGAAAAATAATTAAGAAAATATAAAGAGTGTCAAGTAAGACTAAGCCTAACTTCCCAGTATGATGTGATAGTTCAATATTTTTCCTAATTATTATTAACTATAAAGCTGATTGACATGACATTATAGAAAACTACTTTCAATCCTGCTGCTGAAGCATCTTACTTAACTTCAGCCATCAGAAACTGTAATCTAGGTGCTCTGCGCCCCTGCCGTTGCCGCCACTGCTACCAAGACCAAGAGGGCTGCGAGAATCCCTGCCTTCCTCAAGAATGCTGAAGACAAGGAGCTGCTGCTGATGGCATCCTTCACCATGGGGGGCCTCACTATAATTCTGCCCACACTCAGCCCCTACGCAAAGTACACCATCATGATCAACGAGGCCACACCCTGCAACTACCCAGTGCCCCTCCAAGACAATAGGAACACGCCTGATGTGCCCAGCCACCCCCAGGACCCCTAGGGCCCAAGCTTGGAGTGGCTGAAGAAACTGAGAGCACCTTCTTGGACAAGGAGAGGCCCCACCCCAGCGGCCCACAACAAAAATGAGAAAAACAGAGCAAAAAACAAACAAAAAAACCCAAACTGTAATCTATAATAGGGATCAGCAAACTTAAAGGGCTAGATGGTAAGTACTAAGTTTACAGCTTGTGGGCCATATAGTTTCTGTCACAAGTACTCAGAGTGGAAGCAGCCACAGACAATACAAAAATGACTGAGTGTGCCTGTATATCAATAAAACTTTCTTCACCAAAACAAGCAAAACTTCACCAAAATCCTAAAACTGGCTAGATTTCATCCATTGACCATAGTTTGCTAATCTCCAGTCTATAAAATTTCTCAATCATCATCCTAACACTACATATTTGTAAAAATTTAGAAGACATTTAAAAGCTTTATCAGGTAATAAAACACAGATCAGATGATAGTGAGATGCCAAATGATATGCTTTAACTGAAATTCTAAAAGTGACTTTAAATAGATTTTAATCAATAAACTTGTACCAAAGGTTCTCAAAGTGTTATATGCAGAACCTCCAACACACCTTTTTAGTGGGATCCATGAGTTAAACTATTTTTATTACAATACTAAGGCATTATTTGACATTTTCACTCTAATTCTCTCTCAACCATACAACAGAGTTTTCTAGAGACTACGTGGTATGTGACACTGCAACAGACTGAGTTAAGAGCAGACATGAGAAATATTCTTCTATTAAGCCAGACAGTAAAAACATAAATCAACATCACTCTTCTCACTATTTTTTTTAGAAATTAGGTATTTTTCACAAAGAATGTTATTTATGCTACCATATGTTAAGTCATTACTACTTTAAGTGTATTAATATATGTTTTAAAAATTGGGATATCCACATACAAAAAGATTAACTTAAACCCTCACCTCAGCCAAAAATGAATTCAAGATGGATTATACACCTATCTGTAAGAGCTAAAACAATACAACTTTAAGAAGAAAACATAGGACAAAATCTTCAAAACCTTGGGTTCGGCAAAAATTTCTAAGATATGATACTAAAAGCATATTATACTTTAAAAAAATGGAAAAATTGGACTTAAGCAAAATTAAAAATTTTGGTTCTTCAAAAGACATCATTTAAAAAATGCAATGACAAGAAAAAACAGATTGGGAAGAAATATCTGCAAAACACATAGCTGATAAAGGACTTGCATCTAGAATTTATAGAGAACCCTTACAACTCACTAAGACAATACCCAATCAAAAAATGGGCACCAGATCTAAGTATACATTTCACAGACATAATATACAAATGGCTAATAAGCACATGAAAAGATGCTCAGCTTCATTAATCATTAGGGAAATGCAAATCAAAACCACTTCACATCCTAGAATGGCTATTAAAAAAAAAAAAAAAAGAAAGAAGAATAAGTATTGGCTAGAATGTGGAGAAATCTGAACCCTCATACATTACTGGTGAGAATATAAAATGATGTAAAAAATTTCAAAAATTTTAAATCTAAGAATACTAATATGTCCCAGTAATTCTACTCCTAAATATCTATGGAAGAGAATGAAAGCATGCCCACACAAAGGTTTGCACACAACGTTCACAGCAGGATTATTAATAATAGCCAAAAACTGGAAACAACCTAAACTTCCATCAATTGGTGAAAGGATAAAGAAATGTGGCATAGCCATACAATGGACTATTATCTGGCCATACAAAGGAACAAGGTACTAACATGCTACATCACAGATGAAATTCAAAAATACGCTAAGTATTTTCTGAGAGAAGCCAGGCCTAAGACACCATATAATGTATATTTGCATTTATATGAAATGTCCAGAAAAGGCAAAGTCGTAAGATAAAATGTAGATTAGTGACTGCCTGGAGGACCTGGGGCTAACATTGGGAATTAATTATAAATGGGCATGAAGGATCTTAATGGGGAAGGTGAAAATGTTCTAAAATAGATTTATGGTGATGGCATCACTTGATAAAGTTATTAAAATCACTGAATCACATTATTTTAAAAAGGTGAATTTAAAGACGTAAAGTATACCTCAATAAAGCTGTTAAAGAAAAAACTGATGTATCTTAAAAAATATTTTTAAAATTTTCTATTCTAATTTCAAATACATTTAGTACCAATAGATAAAACCCACATAAACATAAGTACCTCAATAATTTTTAAGAATTATTTGAGACCAAATAATTTAAGAACCACTATCCTTCCTACACTCTGTAGATTCAGAAAAATCAAAAGGGGAAAAAATTACTTCCAGTAGCATAAAGGTGAACTCAGGCAAGAATAATTTAACAGCCCACAGAGTCAAGAACTAGATTTAACTATCTAAAATTGCACTTGAAAGACAACAAAAGGAAGAAAAGGACTATAAGTAAGACTAACCTTGGAACAATATAGTATAATGAATTCTGGCACTGACTAGCTAGTTTTAAATACTGGCTCTAGGCCTTGTTAGTTCTGTGCCCTTTGCCAAGTTACCTAACTCAATTTTACCTAACTCAATAAGTGTCTCAATTTTTATTCTGAAAAATGAGGATAGTAATGACTCCTACCCCATAAAAAATTAAATTACTTAATACTTATATAGCACTTAGAATCCCTAACAGATAGTAGTGCTCCATAAGCTATTATTAACTATATTTTCCTATGTATTTAATATAAAATATGGAAGATCATCTGGGAAACTGTGATGCAAAAGAGAAAAACTTACAGCTCTGCCAATATAATCTAGTGGCACATTTCCAAAGTGTAACTACAGGACGGCTGTATATCCTTACCTAAGAACATTGCTTTCAGAAAGCAAAATAACCTTTAGGCACCCTGAAAAAGTCTACTGTTTCTGGTCAACCTTTAAGTCCTGGTGCCTGTTGATGAAATAAAGATTTCTGTCTTAATCAACCGTTAGCTTAGGGACTAAATAATAAAGGAACTAAGGCTTAGAGAGTTTAATTTGCCCCAAATCACATGCAAATTTGCCCCAAATGAACCGCTATTCATACTCAGGCTTGTCTGACTTCAGATCCCATGTCATTCTACCTGCTCTATACCAGTTTCTACCCATTAGAAATGGAGAGTCAGGTTGGCAGGCGAGGCGAGCCTCCAAGAGCGTTATTCATAGTGCCACTATTTTCTTACAATGTTTCTATGGGAATATGGTTGACAGACACTGGCACATATCTCCTTCTTATCCATACACAATTCTCCATAGGATGCTCTCAACTTTACCTCCTAGCCATGGCCATAAGAGAACTCTATAGTTCTAAGTCATAGAGCCTAGCTCCCAAAGCCTATTAGAAAAGTAAAGGAAGTTGTAAACAGATTGGAGTAAGAAAGCTAAGCTCTTTCCTTCTCTTCCTCCTGGTTAAGATTTCTTTTGTACTGTTACCATCTACTTTTATACAAGACGGGTTTCTTTTTCACTTAGCTCACTGAACACCAAGGTATCAGATTCCCCACTATACACCTTTCCCTGAGTAAGTACAAGGTACTTTGAGACTTACGCTAAATTAACAAACCATAAACACAGAAAGAAAATGTACTCCCTCCAATTCCTCCCTCCCTCTCTTGTTTCGTCATAGTTCCGAAAAACAGCAGGCAGTGGCACATCAAGGACTAACGTTGATTAGTTCCGAAAAGGAAAAATTCACATGTAGGAAAAGATGTTCATATCAATCTCAAAAATTCTCATTTTAATTTAAATATTAGCATGCTAAAAGTTGGAGGCAAATAAAGAATTAGACCAAAGGTGTCCACATAATATATAAGATGAGAAAATACACTGAGTTCCAGTCCTGATTCAGACGTTTAAAAGTAGAATGACCATTATTCAGCAAATATTTACTGACAGAAATCTAAGTGCCAGACAGTAGTTGCAAACATGGTGGGTAAAAAACTATTTTAATCCTTCACAAAACTTTTGAACATTAGTTTACTTACTTTCTGAATTTAGTTTATTACTAACATAAACTGCCATTGTTATTTATTGAATGCTCAGTGATAGGCACTATGCTTAGTGACTTATAAAAATGCAAAAACTGAGAATAAAAATTTCACAACCACCCATGAGTCACATACTACTATTCCCACTTTATAGGTAAAAAAACTGAAGCACTTAAGGTTACCTTACTTCAAATCCAGATCTACTGTGGGCACAGTCCTTATCTGTAACCACTATGCAATGCTATAAAACAGACATCAGTACTTCTTCGGAATACTGTATTAATGAGATGATATGAAAAACTGCACAAATGTAAGACACATTTACACAGATTATTCACTAAATACTAAAAGAATATATCTGTTTTTGTGCCAATACCATACTATTTTGATTACTATAGCTTAGTAGTATAGTCTAAAGTCAAAGAGTGTGATTTCCCCAGCTCTGCTCTGTTTTCTCAATATTGTTTTGGCTACTCAGGGTCTTTTGTGTCTCCATCCAAATTTTTAAAACATTTTTGTTCTAGTTCTGTGAAAAATGCAAGCAGTAATTTGATAGGGCTTGCATTTAATCTGTAGACTGCCTTGGGTAGTATGGTCATTTTAACAATATTGACTCTTCCAGTCCAAGAACACAGTTTATCTTTCTAACTGTTTGTGTTGTCTTCAACTTTTTCACCAGCATCTTATAGTTTATGGAGTACAAGTCTCTTAATTAACTCCTTAGGTAGGTTTATTCCCAGATATGTTATGCTTTTTGATGCAATGGTCGATGAGATGGTTTCCTTAATTTCTCTTTCTGATATTTCTTTGGTAGTGTATAGAAAGGTAACAGATTTCTGTATATTAATTTTGTATCCTACAACTTTATCAAATTCATTGATGAGCTCTAGTAGTTTTCTGGTAGTATCTTTAGGCACAAAAACAGATATACAGCTCAGTGGAACAGGACAGAAAGCCCAGAAATAAACCCACACACTTAAAGTCAATTAATCTACAACAAATGAGGCAATATACAATGGAGAAAAGACAGTCTCTTCAGTAAGTGGTGCTGGGAAAACTGGATAGCTACCTGCAAAAGAAAGAAATTAGAACACTTTCTAACACCACACGTAAAAATAAGCTCTAAATGGATTAAAGACACCATACATAAAAATAAGCTCTAAATGGATAAAAGACCTAAATGTAAGATGAGATACTCTAAAACTCCCAGAGAAAAACATAGGCAAAACACACTCTGACATAAATCACAGCAATGTGTTTTTGGACCAGTCTCATAGAGAAATGGAAATAAAAACAAAAATAAACAAATGGGATCTAACAAAACTTAAAAGCTTTTGCACAGCAAAGGAAATCACAGACAAAACAAAAAGACAACTTACAAAATGGGGAAAAATATGTCAACAGTGCAACCAACAAGGGATTAATTTCCAAAATATACAAACAGCTCATATAACTTAATAGCCCCCCCCAAAAAAAAAAATACAAATAGTCCAATCCAAACATGGGCAAAAGACCTAAATGCATTTCTCCAAGAAGATATACAGTCAGCCAACAGGCACATGAAAAAATGCTCAATATTGCTAATTATCAGAGAAATGCAAATCAAAACTACAATAGGGTACCACCTCTCACCAGTCAGAATAGACACCATTAAAAAGTGTACAAATAATAAATACTGTAGAGGGTGTGGAGTAAAAGGAACACTTCTTCACTGTTGATAGGAATGTAAACTGGTGCAGCCACTATGGAGAACTGTATGGAGGTTCCTTAAAAAACTAAAAATAAAGTTACCATATGATCCACTCCTGGGAATATATCCATAGAAAACCCGAAAAGATACATGCAGCTCAATGTTCACAGCAACACTATTACAATAGCCAAGATATGGAAACAACCTAAATGTCCATCAACAGATGAATGGGTAAAGATGTGGTATGTATATACAATGGAATATCACTCAGCCACAAAAAAGAATGAAATAATGCCATTTACAACAACATGGACATAAGTTAGAGGAAGACAAATATCATTTGATATCACTTATATGTGTTATCTAAAAAAAAATGATACAAATGAACTTATTTACAAAACAGAAACAGACTCAGAGACATAGAAGACAAGCTTACAGTTACCAAAGGGGCAGGGGAGACAGAAACTAGGATTTTGGGATTAATATATACACACTACTATATACAAAAAGATAAACAAGGACCCTCTGTATAGCACAGGGAACTATATGCAATATCTTGTAATAACCTATAATGGAAAAGAATCTGAGAAAGAATATATATATATATATATATATCACTTTGCTGTATACCAGAAACTACCACAACATTGTAAATCAAATATAATTGAGTAAAATATATATGTATATGCATATATATGTGTATTTATATACATAGCATCAAGAAGCAATATAGCATTAGTAATAGCCAAGACATGGAAACAACCCAAGTGTGCATGAATGGATGAATAGATAAAGCAAATGTGGTATTATACAATGAAATATTATTTAGCCATTAAAAAGAAGGCAATCCTGACATTTGTGACCATATGAACAGACCTTGAGGGCTTTATGCTAAGTGAGATAATTCAGAGAAAGACAAATACTATATGATCTCACTTATATGTGGAATCTAAAAAAAAAACCAAACTCATAGATACAGAGAACAGATTGGTAGTTGCCAGAGATATGGGGGAGGAAGATGGGTAAAATGGGTAATGGCAGTCAAGAGGTATAAACTTCCCGTTATGAGAAAAATAAGTCCTACGGACATAATGTAGACCATGGTGACTGTAGTTAATAATACTGTGTTACATTTTTGAAAGTTGCTAAGAGAGTAATCTTAAAAAGTTCTCATCACAAAAAAAGAAAAATTTTAACTATGTGTGGAGGTAGATGTTAACTAAACTTACTGTGATCACTTTGAAATATATACATGTATCAAACAATTACTTTGTATACCTACAACTAATACAATGTTACCCTGTCAATTTTATCTCATTAAAAAAGGGAGGGGGAAAGCAAGACAACATTAAGGTTAAGGAGTACAGAATCTGAAGTTAGACAAAAAAAAAAGGACTCAAATCCTGTATCCAGCATTTATTAGATGAATGACTTCAGAAAAATCATTTAATCTCTGTATGTAGCTGTTTCACATCTATAAAATACAGACAATTATATTCACCTTCTTGGTAGTGTTCAATGGATGTGGGAGTAATTGATAGTGGATTATATTTAAAAGAAGAAAAGAAAAAAATGCTATCAATAAAAAAGAAAGAAATAAAACAAAATTTTAGGAGCATTTCAGTGATGGGATTATAGGTATTTTCAACTCCTTTTTCCCTTTCTCCTGATTTCACAAATAAATGTTTGACAGCACACATTGATTTCATAGCAGGAAAAAAAAGAAAATACAGGCTTTAAAATTTTTACATGTACGACAAACCTGAAATCAGCCAGAAAATAACTACTCATTGAAATATTGGTAATCCAAGTTTATAGAAGAATCTTAAAAATTTTTGTTATGCATTATAATAACTAAAGGGTGATAATCATTTTCAAAGCTCCAGTGAATCACTAGTGAATAAAACAAAAAAAGCAGCAGACTCACATATACAGAAAACAAACTACCAATGATTACCAGTGGGGAGAGGGAAGCGGGGAAGGCAATGTAAAGGCGGAGGTGGGGGAAGGTTATTATGGGATTATGTGAAATCATGTGTGTAACTTTTGAAAATTGTAAAGCAGTATAGAATTTAAAGACTCCTTTATTCAATAAGAAATTAATTATTTTTTAAAAAGCTTCAGTGAACTAGAGAACATGATCTTCTGAGTTGAGATTATGATCCCATACATATAAAAAGCACTTAACATTTTATATTGGAAGGTAACTTGCACACCCAGACTGGCTAAATGACTGACACAAAATGATCTACAAATTGGGGGTAAACACATAGATGAAAACCTGCTTGTCTTTCCACTCTACCTCTATGCCTCTTAGTATTTCTTATGAGAAAAAAGATCATTTCAAGAAAATTTTCCTCTTCAAATATTCAGAATCCTAACTGGAAATAAGGATAAACTAGTTTGAGGTTCTATAGCTAAGAAAATAAAGATTCCTTCAAAATTACTTGTAAATTTAGAAATAGGTGAAATATAATAATGGATTTTGATAAAATAAAAAATATAAACATTTGATAAACTGCATTTTTATTAACTTACATATCTTATATTTTGTCTATACTGTGCAATAAAAATCAAAAGTGAATGTATTTGTTTGAAAACATTGTGTAATTCAGATTGATCTTTTTATTACAATATGGAATAATATCCATTAATATGGATTGTTCTGAGAAGAAAACTGATCAATTTTGACCAGGCACCACACAAGAAAAATAAATGGAAATAAAACTAAATTACTTTTAAGAGTTAAGTGAAACCTGCCCCAAAATTACTTTACTATGAGAGACTGATACCTGGAAATCAGGGACCCCTCATCAAAGGAAAATTATTAAAAAGAGGATAGCATTTTCTTATATGGTTTCAGCATTTATCTGACCACGTATGAAAAGAGAAATGAATGAAATGATTTCTAAGTCCCTTCCACCTTCATAGTTTTTCAAAAAAATCAAAGCAAACCAAACATACATAACCCAAGAGGAAAAACAGTAGGAAAAAAAAAAATAGTACTAGCAACTACATGTCTCTATAGAAAAGACTTCATAAGGTCTAAATTCCTTGTTTTCAGATTAATCAAAATCAAAAAACAGGCAAACAACAAACATTAATAAGGTACTAGAGCCAAGGGAAAATGATTCAAGGGAATAAATGAAAGAATAAGAAAATTTTTAAATATATATTTTTATTGAAGTATAGTCGGTTTACAATATTGTGTCAATTTCTGGTGTACAGCATAATGAAGAAATTTTAAATGTGAAACTTAATTAGCTAACCAGAAGTATCTGAAAAATCATAATAAATATACACAATCAAAAAAGAATTACCACCAACATAACATATACAAATTTACCTTTATCTTAGTGTGCACATCAAAGATATCTGGAATACTACCAAAAATAGTCTTAATCTCTTCTGGTGCAAGGATAGGTCCACCACGTTGTCCTTCCTCTTCCAATGGTACTTGAAATAACTAGAAAGTTAAAAGAAAAAAAAAAAAAAAAAAAAGACTAGTTTAGGTAGATTGTGGAAAATGAAAAAAAATCTTTTAAATCTAACAGACAGTGATAAAGGAGATAAGATTTAATGAAAAAGAAAAGAGTAATTAAAAAAAATACTTCTCCCTAAATTTGAAATCTTTTCTCATAACATTTTCTATTCTATTTTATCCTACTTATCTATATATCTGTGTATGTATGTATATACTCTTATAATAAAATGTTATGTTAGAATCTAAAAAGTTTATCACACAGTTCTAGAAATCATTAAAATTGTTAGTATGATACAGAGTAATTTCTATTTTTTTATTCAAGTCACTAAGGAAGAAAGCAATAAATTATTTCCAGACATATACTTCATACAAGTAACATATTTTGAAATGGTGGCCAAAAAAGTTGGCTTAGAGGAAAGAGACTGGATTTGAAACCAGAAGATCTGTTTGTATCTATGTTGCTACTTGCATTAATCTTAAAAAAATAAAAGGGAAAAAACCTCCTACAACTAGTAAGTGAATTTAGCAAGGTCAAAGGATACCAAGTCAGCACCCACATGCATGCATGCACACACACATGCATGCACACTGCAAAAATTGTATTTCTATGTACCAGTAATGTACAAATTGAAACCAAAATCTATAAGCAGTATCATTTACAATAAAAATTAAAATACTTAAGCATAAATATAATAAATCACGTACATGATGCTGAAAACTACAGAATGTTCATGAAAGAAATCAAAGAAGACCTAAATAAATAAGACATATGGTCATGGACTGCCAACACAGTAAAAATGTCAATTCTCCCCCCAAAACAGACTTATGAATCTACCCCAATGTCTATGAAAAATGCCATGACTTTTTGTAGATTAAAGAAAACCTTATTCTAAAAATTGATGTAGAAAGGCAAAGAACTTCTTACTATAAAGCTGCAGTACTCAAGACTGTGTTGTACTGGTAAAGAGAGAAACATTCAAGACCAACAGAACAGAATAGAGTCTAGAAACAAACCCATGCAAATATGGCCAAGTAATTTTTGACAAAGGTGCAAAAGCAATCCAGTGGAAAATGGCCAGCTATCCAACAAATAGCACTAAAACACCACCTGCCATTGGCAAAAAAATGAACCTCAGCCTAAATATAACCCTTATACAAAAATTAACTCAAAATGGATCACAGATCTAAAGGAAAAACCTAAAACTATGAAATATTTAGAAAACCTAGGAGAAAATCTTGTGACTTGGGTAAAGAGTGTTTAAATATGAAATCAAAAGCATGATGTATAAGACAAAAAAATGATAAAAATGTGTTTAATTTTGATGAATTTATCAGAAGACATGAGAATACAGGCTATAGACTAGGAAAAAATATTTGCAAATCACCTATCTGACAAAGGACTAGTATCTAAAATATATAAAGAATTCTCAAAACTCAGGAAAGAAACAACCCAATTAAAAATAGGCAAAATCTTGAATAGTTATTTCAATAAAAAAGATACACAAATGTCAAATAAGGACAAGGATAGATAGTCAATATCATTAGTCATTTTGGAAATGTAAATTAAAGCCACATTGATACAACTACCTACCTATTTGAAAGGCTAAAAATATTGCTAAGCAATGGTGAGGACATGAGCAGCTGGAACTCTCACATATTGCTGGTGGAAGTGCAAAATTGTATAGCCCCTTTGGAAAAAGGTTGGGCAGTTTCTTTTAAAGTCAAACATATGTACCATATGATCCAACAATCCTACTCCTAGGTGTTTACCCAAGAGAAATGCAAACATATGCACCTAAAACTTGTACACAAATGTTGGTAACAGCTCTATTCATAACCACTCAAACGGGAAACAACTCAAATATCCTTTAATAAGTGAATAGATAACTGTGGTACATCCATACAATGGCATACTACTCAGCAATAAAAAGGATCAAACTACTGATACATACAAGTTAGATGAAACTCAAAGGCTGAAAGAAGCCAGGCTTAGTAGGTTATATACTATATGATTCCATTTATATGACATTTTCAAAGACAAAATTACAGCGATGGAGAAGAGATCATTGGTTACCAGGAGTTGGAAGGAGAAAAGGGTGTGACATAAAAAAAAACAGTACCAGGAGTTTTTTGGGGAGATGGAAATGTTTTATATCCTGATTGTAGTGGTGGTTATACAAATTTTCACATGTGTTAAAATTCACATAAATGTACATCAAAGAAAAAGACAAGTAAAAACTGTATAATTTAAGATAAAAATTTCACTTAAATTTTAAATAGCTAATTGACTATTTGACTAAAGTTATTTGACTAAAGTAAAAATAATAATGTACTATTGGGTTCTTAACATATACAGAAGTAAAACGAGTAACAATAGCACAAAGGACAAGAGGGAATGAATGGAAGAGGAAAAAAAGAAAAAGATAAAAAAATTACATTATAAATAGTAAGAAACTATGTTAAGATTATGAACTGTTCCTATTTTTAAGAACGACTACAATTCTAGACTTGTTTATCTCCATCCATCCCAAAATACATATATATTTAGGCCTTCCATTTCTTCAAGTATAGTGAACTTAACCTGCTGAAAACAATTAAAATACTGAAGAAAAACCTCATTCTAAGTACAACAACAAGGTGACAAGAAAGTAAGGTCAAAATCTAAGTCAAAGTAAAGTAGAGTACTAAAACCAACTTTTGTCCCAAAGACATTTGCCTAAACCAATATAAGCTAATTTTCACCTACAAAAGCCTCAAAGGGTAAGAAGACCAACACAAAAGCTAGTTTTCAACATACTAACAACTTGCAGTAAACTTAAAAGTGTGTTTAACCTATGACCCAGAAATTCCAGGATTTTGCCCAGAATATTTTCTTAAGGAGCAATGAATAAGAATATTCACAGCAGCACTACTTTAGTAATAGTTTAAAAAAAAAACAGAACAAAAGAAAACAAAAAAAACCAGCAACAAAACACTAAAACTTAAATTCAATGTCTATTAAAAATAAGTTAAATAAGCTGATATATTCATAAAGGAAAATGAATTACTGCTATGCGCAATGACACAGATGCATCCCAAGAACATTTCTATTAAGCAAAAAAGCAACACTAGAAAATATATAAATACTGTTACATTTACATAGTTTGATTTCCTACACATGTGATAGATCTATAAAAAGAATGATAAGCACAAAACGCTAGATAATAATAATATCTGAGGAGGGGTAAAGGAATGCGAATGGGAAAAAACACAACAGAGATTTCAAAGATATCTGGAACCATTTATAAGCATTCGTTTATCTAGTCAACATTTGAAAATCCTAAAATCCTAAACAAAATATTCAGACAACCAAAATACATCAAGATTCATTAAAACCTCTCAGCAGTCTGAAGACACACTATCTAAACAGTTCTACTATGTTTGCTTTAATTTCCGAAATAAAATTAGCCAGAAACTATTGATTCTACCTTTCCAACATTTCTGAAATCTATCCTCTTTTCATTTCCACTGAGACTATCCTAAGAAGTTCAGGTTTTCAAAATCCCAAACCAAGACTGCTGAAATAACATCCAAATTAACCTCCTTGCCTCCACAATTTCCCCTTCCTCAATATCTCCTTCAGTGTGCCAAGTGACTTTCTAAAATACAAGTCACACAGCATCTTTCCCTTCCCATCAAAAATTCTTCTATAGTTACACAGCACACTGTACAAAGGCCTTCTCCAGTCTAACACAGGCAGTCTTATCTCAACTCTCACCGTATCCGTACCTCAACCCCTCGCCTTGTCTCCTTAACTCACCCACCCAAAAGTCTAATCCCCCTAGACTACCCTGTAATACCTTAAATGATACGTATCTTCCATTGTTTGTATTGTTGGAACAATCTCAAACACACTTCCCACTCATATTCTTTGCATGCACTGATCATAATCATGCTTTAAAACTCACTTCAATTTTTACCTTCTTTTTCCGTGATACTTTTTCCAGTGTTCAACCCACTGAAAATTCTAGCCCAACACCTTGCCTAAGCTGGAAGAAAAGTAAAATTCTCACCATACAAATCTCCAAATATCTTAACTAAACCTCCCTCGTGATACTCCTAACTTTCCACTTCGTATTAATGTTTAAGTGTGTATGTTTTATCTCCTCTTCCAGTCTAAGCTCCTTTAAAATGTGAATCCTCTTTAACACCTGGAATAATACTTTATATTAGTAGGCACCTAAGTACTATATAGAATAAATGAAGTCACTACTGAATATTGTCTTAATTTGGGAGCTAAGTTAAAATCAAATTATTTCAAGTCAAAAAAGAAAAAAAAAAGGACACATTAGCCCTAAAGAAAACACTATCATGAATTTAGACCAAAATATTTTTTTAATAAAGATTAGGTATTTTGAATTTATTTACAAAATAGACCATAATATTTTAAGTAAACTTAGGTGAGTTTTTACTATGCACAGTGGTATGAAACTTTGTCTACAGTGTAATAATTACAAGTGCTTTTTAAAAAGAAGTTTTAGTGAATTTAATTGATATGCAAATTAAAATTTGAAAACTCCAATGCATTAGCATGGCCTACAAGGATTTTCATTTCTAGGTAATAAATGCTACCAAAGTACATGAACAGTATATGCCAAGGCGATTTTCTGCTACTCAGCCACATTTTGGCTGACTATAAAAACTTCAACAAGAAACTCTTGTAGGATGATTCCCCTTGAGGAAGAAGAGCAGAGCTGACTTAAAACAAGTAAAGTTTAATACAGCAGAGGGCCTCATAAAACCTTGACTACTGCTAAACAAATTAACTGTGAAGAATAACCTCTCCGTGACTACCAAGAAAGAAGTCTTTCCATTTCTTATTCATGTATTTTATCAATGGTACAAGCAACTAAAGGCTATTACATTGGACCCTAATGAGTTATATTAAGAATTCAAAAAGAGGTCAGTTAAAAATTAAACCCCAATCAGATCTCCCAATCCTTTTTCTATTCAAAAACAAGCTTGGTGGTATCAACTTTATTTTCCTGACAAACTATCTCCTTCATTACCTAGAACAATTTATTCCTTCTTCCTACAAATTCCAAAATAATGCTCCTATTATTATGTCTTTCAGAACCTTGAATTTTGATATATTCCTTATTATCTTCTTCAATCTTATCCTACAAGGATTCACTAGAATTGTTTTTCCTCAGACTTAACTTTTCATAGTACATTTTAATATTAGTAAGCAATGAATGAACATTTATGACTACTGCATACTTTAAGAAAACTTGACACATGAAAGGATTACTAAAAAAAAATTACTGACATCCATGTTGTTATGCTTCATTGCTACTTGCTTTTTCACGTATATACAGTACTAACTCTAGAACTCTAGACTCTGGAACACATACTTTCATGAAAAGTTATCTACCACTTTCATATATAAAATGCAGTATCTTGATATGAAACATGCAAAATTCTGAATTAAACTCAGTCCCCTCTAAGATCTTTTACTGAGGATCTTTCTCTCTTTAAAGTCACTATTTAAAAAATCATGCTATTTCTGCATGAATAAAAGCTACTATTACTATTATGGTATTTTCCTAACAGCAGTTTTTATTATACATTTTCATTTTTAATATCTATGTTCCATTTCTATGCTTATATAATTTTCTTATTAAAAAAAAAACACCTCAGATTTTTTACTTATGAACTCTGGAAAACAGATCATTTTGCAACCGAAGTCTTACCTGAATAATTGTAGCCAATATATTTACATAATTACTTTCAGTCTGATAGAGCTCTTTTGCAACTTGCCACCTGGCTGACTGCTTTGAAGGAACTGGAGTGGAATTTTTAGAAGACTTAGTACAAGACTTTGGTGTTTCTAAAAGATAAAAAGGAAGAAAGATTTAAAATGGAAGTCAGGTATAACACTACAGGTTTAACAGAAAAAAGGGAAGGATATCTACTCTTACAAATATATCATCATACAAATTTTTATTAAAGTAGAACTTCCTCACAGAAAAGGCCAGAAAAAAATGATAATCATGTACTCTTCAAAAATGCCACAGTCATTAAAAACGAAGAAAGACTGAAGAAAGAAGTGTTTCAGGTAAGAGACTAGAGAGAGATAACATAACAGTGTGTGATGCTGAATTGCACTCAAGGCCAGAAAAAAGAACTTTTTTCTTTTACTAAAAAGCACAATAGACATCATAGAAAAATCTTTAAGCTAAAAAAGGAGGGAAAGTTGTTATGATTACACAATTACAATAATGGAAAATTTTTCATATATATATATAGAGAGAGAGAGAGACAGGGAGAGAGGGGGAGAGAGAGGCTCCCTCAAAACAAAAAGACAAAAGAAAAAAAAAAACCCAAAACAAACATTACCTGCAAATTCTCTATTAGTTCTAAGTATCTTTATAGAAAACACCCAGTCTAATCCAAAGTGCAGGGAGGATGTATTAGTATATTTATATGTATTTCAAGAAAAAAATTTTAAATGAAATTTCATAACAGCTTAAAATACATTTCCTTACTAACAATTAGGTAAGAATACCTCATACCTAATAGCAAGTTTCTCAATAGAAAAAGGAATGTATAACATACAATAGAATGACATGAAAAAAGATAATATATAGTCCCAGCATATCAGTTTTACTCAGTGACAAATAAGCTTAAGCATTAGTAAAACAACCACGTGTACTGTAGAGTTTTGAATGTTTTAAAAAGAAATAAGACTTCAAAGAATTTCCCACACACCGCACATTATTTCAGGCTACTTTCACCAGACCCAGGAGTCTTTGCCATTACAGGATACGTTAGGGGAAAAAACTGACTTAAACTGATCTAATTAAATTATTAATTATTATCTAGGCAGTGATCTACAAACTGGGAATTCTACCATACAGAATATCTCATGTATGAGTATAGTTGTCATGTCTGTTTTCTTTAGTGATTCATTTTCTTCTCTCCCCTCAACTTCACATCCAAGCTTTGTCCTTTATGATCATGACCTCTTACCATCTCATGCCCATTATCTCCATCATGATCACAAAACATGTAAATTCTCAGATCTACTATTTAATCATAACCCCCCACCCAAGCAGCTGGTTCAGCTTTTCCTAATGCCTACTGGACATTTCTGCCTCAATTTAACCTGGATTTTCTCTAAAACTGTACTATCTTCCTCCAAAATATAAACTTTCTATTTTTGCTAAGGTAGCATTTCCTCTATTTAATACTTTGCCATCATCTCCTCTTATTCCCTTTCTATCACTCCGTTCTATCAGTATTTCCCCAGTGCTTCTTACTTTTCTTTCCAAACATCATCAACCCAGGTCTAGGGCCTTATTACCTTGTGGACAAAGCCACTATAGAGTACTTCATGGTCAGGCTATTTCTAAACTGCCTTACTTCTAATCATTCTTCAGAATTAATACAGTACAAATTACTTAATGAATTATACTGCTGCTCTAGTTTCTGAAGTTCCTTGCTGATGACAATATACAGTTCAGATATGCCAGTATGATTTCAAAGCCCTCTAATATTACTCCCCAATTAACTGTTCTAATTTGACTATTACTGTCCCACCATAGTTCAAGCAAACTGACCTACTCACTATTCCCTAACAACTCAATCTGTGTACTGTTATCTGTATTCTTGCTCCTCTTATCATCTCAAATCCACCTCAGCTTTCTGGGCCTACCTTAAATGGACTTTCAACTCCTTCCATGAATATTTAATGAGTACCTACTCTATACTAGGCACTGGGGATAAAGCAGAGATAACACAGACAATGCTCCTGTTCTCTTCAAGCTTACATTCTGATGAAGCAAATAAAATAAATGAGTAAACAAACCATTTCTAACATTGATAACTACTACTGAAGACAACCACCAGGTAATGGGTTGGTAGGAAAGAGTGGTGGGTCAGGGACTTGACTTTACAGAGAACCCATAAGATTTCTTTAAGACAGAGAGAGCAAGTATAAGGTTCTGTAGAAGAAAAACGTGAAGAGCAACAAAGATACTGTGGTTGACACTCGGAGAGTGTTACTGGAGGACAACATCACATGAGGTTAGCAGTAGTTGAGGAAGAATTACATAGGAACTTGAAAGCTATGGTAATACAAAGCCACTGAATGACTTTATGCAGAGGAACATCATGAACTAATTTATATGTTTTTAGAGACCTCTCTAAGTGCCGCACGTAGAAAGGCAAAAATGAATACAGGGAGACCATTTACGGGACCATTACAATTGTCTAAGAGATTCTTTTTACAGAAAAGCCTGATTAAGGAAGAGTGGCAAAGGAATAGAGTTGGGAGTGATAGAAACAAGAGTTTTAATTTGATTATCTTAAGTTTAGGATGTGTATTAGACATGAACAAGGAGGTGTCAAGTATAAAGTTGGACAGGGAAAACCTCAAATTTGGGAGTCATCTATGTATACAGAAGCCACGGAATCATAAGAGATCGTATAGGAAGAATTCAATAGAGAAGAAATGACTCAGAAGTAACATTCCACATTTACAGCTGGAGAGAGAAGTTAGGTCAAGGAGAATGAGAAATGAGTAATGTACAAAAGCCAAAATAAAAAAATGTGTCCAAGAAAGAATAACTAGCTGCTCATGTTGAATGCTGTTTTTGCATAAAAACTGTCAGTCTCCCCAGCAAGAGCAATTTCATGTAGTAGGGGCTAAAGTTCAACTGGAATAGATTGAAAGGAAAATGAAAAACAAGGAAATGAGACAATGGATCAAGGTAATTCTTTGAAGAGTACTTATGTGAAAGGGAAGAGAGAAATGGGATAACAAGTGGAGAGCGTCATGGGGTCAAGGGAAGGCTCTGATTGTTTCATAAACTAGACAACACAACGTATGTGTATGCAGAATGAAAAACAAAAATAGAGGGAAAATTGATGATCAAGGGAGAAGAGTTAATTGTAGGTGCCTTCCTGTATCAGCTGAGAAAGTAAATTCACCTTCCTCCGACTTCATTATACCGATTTTTTTTTCCATAACTCATGACATCTGTGATTCTTTTGTATCAAGAATTTGCTCTTTGAATAGCTCTACCACTTTCTAGATGTGTGACCCTAGAGAAGTTTTACTTCTCTAACCTCAGTCTAGTCATCTGTAAAATAGAGGCAATAAAACCTATCTTACAAATACACAAAATATGTAAACACTTAGCATATAGCAAGCAATCATTAAATGGAAACATTTTCATGTGCCTTTTCTCCTCAGCTAGAACAAAGGTGATTAAAAACAGTCTTATATTCACTGCAGTAGGGATTTATCAATATTCTAGTGCATATTCCATTCCATTAAATTCTAAAGATCAATTTTTTAAAATGTGAATTACCTCCATAATTAATGCTAGATTCTGGCGTGTTGGAGATATCTAGAAGTGACCCTATAGAAAGGGAATGTTCAGCTGACGGGCGCTTACAGGGAGGAAAAGGTGATATGTCTGTATCTCTTGAAAGTTGAGCAAGTGTCTCTTTTAAACGACGTCTTTTGCGATTGCTGTTTGGGGTATTTAGAGAAAGCAGTGACACTGATTTCTTTAGCTCAGGTGTATTAGCCTGCAATCAAAAGCACAAAAGCTCAATTTAACTTCCGTGGTTCTTTACTGAGACAGGGACAAAAGAAAAATATATTTATGAGTCTAACAAAATCTGAATTTTGCACAGTAATTTTACAACTATATATTCTTCCAGGTAATTCAGAAGCTTCATAAAATATAACAGACAAAAGACCATTGTAACTGTCTAACCCCAAACACCTAATTATTTTTCTCCATAGCACTTTTACCATTACATATTCATCTATAAGCTTGTTTACTGTCTACTCCCCATTAGGCCATAAACTCTAGGAGGGCAGGGACCATTAATATTTTGTTCACTATATCCGTGGCATTTAGCACTATGCCTGGACATAATGCTCTCCAGTACTGTTCAAACACCACTTGATTTTAAGAGCACCCTCCTGAACTCTAAGGCATATTTTTAAAATTTTATGTTAAGAACTTTACATTGAGGATGAAAGAGTCCAAAGAGTACACAACAGAGTACATATTAAGACTTCATAAAACACAGTAAATCCACACTTCGCCTTCAGTGTTCCATTCAAAATTATTAAATCCCAAACTGAAGTAAATCTTCCCTTAAAGACAGCTGCTTCTATACTTTGATGTCACATTTTGGTTAATGATACCACTCTTCACCAAGATCCAGCATGAAGGCTCGATTTTCCTTGTTTATATTCCTTCTACTACAATCATTTTTTGCAATGACACCCCCCCTTAATATTCTTCAATGGCTTCCAAAACTTACAGGATAAATCCAAATTCTTCTAACATATTAGAAGATTGATTCTGCCTACCTAGTCAGCTTTATCTATTGGCCTTCTTTCCCATACTCTTTTCTAAAGCCATACTAAACTACTTGCAATTTTAGTGTACTTTCAACCTTTCATGCCCTCTCTCACTTGCTCTTCAACTTGAATGCCTTTACCAGGTTAGCCTAGGAAGTTGGCTCAACTTCCACATTTATTTGCTCTTTCCAATTCTGCCTGAGTCCCTCATAGTGAAACTAAGTTACAACACATACATTACTTAGTTATAGCACATTTCACCCTGCACTGTTAACTGTTTGCATATCTCTCTTTCCTATAAGGTCCTAAGTGTTTGAAGACGGAGATGTAATTATTCTTAATGGTTTCACCAAGAATTAGCACAGAATGACATACATTAGATTAAAATAATATTCAATACATTAAATCTCTATAGACTAAGACTATTACTCAGTATCCAAGTGTTTAATTATTCTGAACCTCCTAAACATGACATAAAAGATGATCCATATGCTATTTAAACTATGCTCTTTTAGGACAGAAAGTGTCATCTTTATACAAGTAAGTTCACAAAACAAGTGACTAAGAGACAAAAAGCATACCTTTTCATATAAATACATAGTTTCTCCAGCTCGGGCATCCATTTGAATGCTTCCCCAGAACCACTAGAGGAAAGAAAAGAATATTTCAATTAAAAATTTACCTCATCAGAAAAACAATTAGTAATATTTTTTTAAAAAACAATCTCATTCTAGAATTACTCGCCTCTTGCTTGACAACATAAAGCTTCTTCAAAGGTTCAAATGGAAGTTCTTTTACTATACTCTCTTCAACTATAAGATGAGTGCATCTTTCATCTCCAACTGGTAAATGCTTACCTCCTAAAGAGGAATGAACAGAAGCATAAGTAAGCCCAACTATTTATCTCCAGGCTCAAATTTTTAAAGAGGCATATTCAGCAGGAAGTAATCAAGCAGGAGTGGGGAACAAAATATATATAACCTTTAAATTATGCTAAATTCTACCTTGCATTTCAGTCATTTCTTCCATATTGGTTTTCTCTTCATCTGAAAATCCCAAGAAACTTAAAATACAATCTTGAAACGGAGGAACTTTAAATTCATTTCTAAAGTCATCAACTGATGCACAGAAATCCCTAAAAACAAAATACATTCTTCTAAAACCAGCTTGACTTACATTCAATAATTTAGATGTATCAATTTACAAATCTACAGTAATTCTCAAGGTTTTAGCATAATCCATTTACTGCAAATATTTTGCATTTGGTCCTGATATACTCATAAAAACTTCAGTTAAAAAAAATTGATGTGTCCTCAGTCATCGCATAAGTAACTTCTGACAAAGTTTAATCATGGGTAATCCTTATAAAACCCAAATCCCTGCTCTGTACATGAAACTTTATATATATTCAAGGGATTCTATAGTTTCATGAAATGTTAAGTAGTAATGAAATACAACAGCAAGGAATTATGAGATTGGAATGCAATTAATACTTAAAATGTAACCAAACATAAAATAAGAAAAAATATAGCACAACCCAAACATCCAGACGCATTACGCTATTACCTAATAATTTTAGAATGTTTTTAATAATCAAAATTATTTCACAAAGTCCAACAATACCATAAGTGTCTTTCTATTTTCAGTTTTTTTTAATTTTTTTATATAACTTTGCTCTTGCTAGACTTTATCCCCTAAGCTAAACAAAGACTGGATTAATTTTTTATATATTATCTATGAATTTTGAGCACATGGGTTTATCTTTATAACACATAACATAAATACGATTAATTTACATAATTAACGACTGAATTTCTAAACACTTACTGTTCATTCCGCCTTTCCCAAGCTTTATAAATCCACTCTGGCTTCATAATTGGAGTACCCAAGCTCACAGCTATCTAAAAATATAAACATGAATCACGATAAATTTTTACCTTAAATAAATGCATCCATGGACATTAGAAGCAATTATACATACTTTTTTCCCCACAGTCTTAGATTATTATTCATCTGCTTTATAACAAAATATAAAGAACAATTAACAGAAAAAGAATGGTCTTTCCATCATACAACCTGGGTTAAAATAACTTTGAAGTAAGTTTGATGATGCCCAAACCATTTCACTTTTTTTTTTTAATAAACGCATCTCTGAAGCTGATTAAGTTCATTGTTATCATATTCTATTTCTCTTTGCGTTTACCTCCTTGGAAGTACTAACCCCTAAGACAGGACTAAGAGAAAACATAATTAAATCACTAAAACCTTAGATATGAATTTTAAGTATATTTTCCAGGAATTCAACATTATCCAAAAATTACCATTTGCTACATAAGGACACTGATGGAGGGTGGGAACAAAGTGATAAACTCTTCCTAATATACTCAAGTGTAATTTTAAACTAAAATTTTAATCGTGATGAAAAGTACTTTCTCCTGTTCTTCGATAATTTTCACAAGTTAAATCCTAGAACTATTTTATAAGATCATAGTTCTCTTTTTATAAAGACCACTTATATAGGAGAAATATCTGCTCTCATCACCTTCTGACCCCCTTATTCACCAATGCTCATACAGTAATCTTTGCTAATATTATTCATCTGCCTAAAATGCTATCCACCTACCAGCCTCCACAATCTTACTCATCTTTCAATACCTAACTCAAGTTCCACTGCCTCCTAAGGGACCACACTCCTATGGTTTAAAATTTTTATTACATGTACATACAGCAAAAATTGAATTTCTGATCCTCAATAAACTGCAGAATAGATAGGTAAGAGCACTATTATTAAATCCATACCCCAGTAATGCTATATTGAAATAACACAAAAATACCAAAGTTTACATACTCTGAATTTTTCTCCTTGTGTACAATTTGCCACCAAATGTGTAACTTTTGAATTAAAGTCTTTTCGAATAACTCCACCCATGTGATGAACCAATGTCACCAATCTGACCTCAAAAGAAAAAAGTAAACAACAGTGACTTTATGACTAACTTGAACAAAATTTTAAACTATGCTTACAATTCATTTAGCATTTACTGAATACTTTCTATTTATAAGGTACTTACAAGAATTTTATAAAAATATAAACTTTATGCCAAAAAAAATTAAATATTCATTTCATTTACTGGCACAGAGAGATATGCCAGAAAAGATGATCACACAAAACTAAGTTAACAACTGGCTTTCATATGGCCTAAATATATTACTTTTTTAATACCAGGTTACATCACACCAAGATTCTTCCCACAAAATTACAAAAATACTCCATTAGCTCCAACATAAAAAATTTTATTGATTAAAGAAAGAAGTTTCTATGAAATTCTCTAGAGCACTGAGAATGCTTTAAGGCTGGGCCTGTATAATAAAAAACTGCGATGTATAAACAAAACCTTCAAATAACATGGCTGATATGATACTTAACAAAAAGACAGTTTAAACAGACTAGATAATCATGAAATAATTCTAATTCACATACCAGCCATCCTAGACAAAACATTTGTCTCTTTACAAGGTTCTTCAGAGTGTTTCTTCACAAAATTTAAGACCTGGTATATTCATAGTTATTTCTCCTTCAATATTTTTAAAATAAAACCATGATATAACTACCCAAAAAAAAAAGCTAATGTAAATTTATTTTGCTAGGAAAAAATATTCTTTGAATAGAATATTTTAAAATACTTACTAGTTCTTCTTTCTTCCTGAATCCAGTAAAACATAGTACTAGATTCATCATGCTTGCACAATAGAGTGGGCGACATGCAAATGGCAAAGGCTGAAGGACACAACAATTTTAAACCTGTGAGATCTTTTTATAGTAAAAACAGAACACATCTTTCTCAAGCTAAACATATTTGCCCCTCTTGCCAACTTTCCCAATCCAAAGATATACTTGCATCTTTCAAAATGCAACAAAAAAAGTGAAAAACCAGTTTCACAATAAAAAATTTCCCATGACTCCCAAATCGTATTTGATACACACAACCTAAACACACTTCACTATTGGCAAATAAAACATACTTATATCCAAACCTTTAGTCCCAGAATGTACTTAGACACATATAAAGTATTGTCTATAAGGAAAGACTTCCATACATTATTGTAAATGCTTAAAATTAAAAGAGATCGAAGATATTTTCTAATAAATACGAATAATACATATACGGAACCAAATAAGATTCCAATTTGTGAGCTAAAAAAATGGAGATAGTCAGTAAATAATTTTACAAATGGTTTTATCTGTCTACACATATATGAAAGAGAATTGTTAAAAAATATAGTAGATATATATTTAACTCCAACTATTATGCAAGAATATTCTTTTTCATAATTTTGGCCTATAAAAAGTTTATTTGGTTTTTGAAAGCAACACTTCTGAATCAGAACAGAAAATTAAAGATTATCATGTGCTCATTACTAGTATCTATAACAAAAGAAGCACAACAATCCAAGCAATTTTAAGTTAATAAAGCAAGCTTAAGAATGTCAAAACAAAGTAATGAAACCAAAGAATAGGGATTAACTCTACTACAACTCTTACATTGAAATGCTATTTAAAAACAAAAAGCTGAAATAATTTCTCTAATTTTAAATTATGCAGTAACTGATAAAAGTGGAATTGTGATATCTGCTGTGTGGAAGAAAATTAAAGTTTATGTATGTACACTCTCAATAGTTAACAGGATTTTTCTGCATAAAAATTCATTACAAATTTAACCTTGAAAAGTCATAATAAGCATATCTTCTTTCTTACCTCTCCTTTCTGGGCACAGTTTAATACTACTGGTGGTCCAATAACTCTACAATCAGTCTTGTATAACTCATTAAAGACAGAATCCTCGAAGTCCATGACTATGAATACATTTTCAAATTCTGGAGAATCCAAACTTTTAAATTCTTCAATTGATTCCATCTTTACAAATGGCACTTTAATTTCCTTGTTTTTTTTCATAGTTATAAGAAATAAAATTTACATTATAAAATTATGTATCTCTCTAAATAAGACCTAAAAATCAATTCAGTATCAACATTCTCATTTTTATATTTGTAGAAACTTAAGTTTTAAATCATACAATGAGCACTGTACTTAATAGTGAAGCCATATTTCTTTACTTATTTGTTTTCATATAAATGTATCTCCAACCACATCAAGATCTTAAATTCTGAAGATGATTATTTTAAAGACATAAGTTTTGACATGACTTGGTAGTCATTATAAATCATCTAGTATGCATATAAAGTAAGAATGATGAATTGTTTAAGTACACCAATTTTAATAGACTACATTAGAAAGATAACCAGAATGTACTTTGGCTTTTTATTCTGACCAAGAAAATGATGCCATACATATGGTTCTTCCTGCACAAATTATCTTCAGAAAAATAGAAAAAATACTATGGCATGTAACATCCACAAAAAGGATGGAGTTAATCATTTCACTAGATATGAGGGAAATAAGAGAAAGATACAAAATATGTAGGCAGATGCAGCATGGCAAACAGGATATAAAAAGGCAAGTTACTGTTTAACACTTTGTACTGTCCATATACAAAACAGAATGAAGATATTTAAATATTTATGACTCTTGCATAAAAAGAAAAGAACAATTTAAAAGAAAAGTCAAATAGGTCAGTAAATTATTTGGGTTTTATCTACTAGGCTAATGTGGAGGGCTGAATTGTGTATCCCCAAAATTCACGTTGAAGTCGTTAACGTCCCTGTACCTCAGAATGTGACTACATTTGGAGATAGGGCCTCTCAAGAGGTAAAGTTAAATGAGGTCACATGGGCAGACCCTAATCCAATCTGACTGGTGTCCTTTTAAGAGCAGAAAATTTGGATACACAGAAGAGCACCAGAGACATGCATGCACAGAAGATGGGTCATGTGAAGATACAGCAAGAAGGTGGCAGACATCTCCAAGTCAGTGAAGGAGGCCTCAAGAGAAGTTTAACAGGCTGACACCTTGGTCTTGGGCTTTAGCCTCCAGGAAAGTGAGAAAATATATTTCTGTTGTTAAGCCAGTCAGTCCGTAGTATTTTCTTATGGCAGCCCTCTCACAAGTTAATAAAGCTGATATAGAGAATTAGATATATTTTATATGCTGACAAATTCTCTCATGACTCAATTATTGTGATTTGTAATTCTGAAAATAAAGCAAGAATTTAGAATAAATATATTGAGAAAAAAGAAACTAAAGAGTTTCAAGAAAAGTACCAGATCTCCCTAAACACATAGAATGTCACTTAAATTTAACAATGCCAAATTACTTTACAAGGATTTCATTACTTATAATATATTACAGTTTGGGGTTTCAGAAACACCCAGATTTTAAAAATAAATATAAAATAGTTTCTATTGATCTAGTTTCAAAGTGCTCAAAGTATACCTTGTACATAATTTAGGTCCAATCACCACAAGTGGAATATATGAATAAATCAAAGGAAGTGCAGCATGCCACATGCAATGAAATGCTTGACCTACCATATTAACAATACTTTTTATTAATTTTTCATCCGATTTTCCAGGACAACTTTCTTTTATCTTTATAACAGGGACTTCCATTATTTTAATAGTCTGTGGAAAAGAGACTTAGGTGTGAGATTAAGAACACTATAAAATTATTTACACACTGATGGAAGAAAAATAGCCTTTTTAAAGAAAAACTCAAAACTAAAACTCCATACCTTTAAGGCTTTTATAAGTTCTTCCTGTTTTCCAGCTTCTTGAACCAATATCACTCTTGTTTCAACCTGAGGCATTTCTTCTATTAAAATTAAAAATGTTAAATAAAACATTTTTATTAGTCACGAACACCAAAATCAGCAGTTCTTAATCCCTTTTCTGGCTATATCTGGAATGTTTTCCATCTTTGAGATATAACATTCCCTGAAATTAAAATGACTTAATTCCAAGCTTATTTTTAAAATTTGACCATGTATCATTTTAGAAGAGAAAACGCACTGTAGCAAAGTATACAAGCATCAGCACTCCTCCTAACCAAAGAAAGCATTCACCATCTTGTGTAGTCACCCTCCTCAACAGGGCATGGAACTTTAGGAAAGATCCATTTCCACAGTAGGAAGGGAAGAAGTAGCTCTTCACCCGACCAGTCATAACTGAACATATTCTAGCTAGCAGTGTCGCAGCTGGATGGCCCTCACATACAGAAAAGCAATATCCAACAACAAGATACCTTCCCCTCTAAAGCTGGGAAGCATTTATCCAAACAATAATAAAAAATCTAGTGTAAAGAGTTTCTGTTAACAAATGTTTACTCAGTACCTGTACTCTAGCTGAACAGTATTACAGTTAAATCATAAGAAAGTCACTAATCAGAAAGTTTAGGATTAAAATAGTGACTTGGTATTTTAAAGCAGATAACATGTTTACCTTCAACATAGGAAGTAGATCCAATAAATAAGTCTTCCTTAGAAGTTTCAGTAACTTTAGAATCAAAAACGGAAGAGTCCGCCAAGCTTGTCCTCCCAGTAGTGGATGTTAATACACTGTTATCAGCCATTGTTCGTACTCCTCTATGATGGCTGAGAAAATAAAATGTGAATAAAGACATATGAAACCAACATAGTCGTTGGGCAAAAACAAGCATTATACCTAGAATTTATCAAAAGTATCATTACCCATTTTTCTTAATCCCGAACTTAATTCAACTTCTCTGAGGTAATTAAGTAAGGTAATTAAGTCACACAACTTCTCTGAGCCTCAGCTTCCTCTTCTGTAAAGATACTATACTTGACTCATAGGGATATAGTAAAAATAATGCTTTATTGAAAGTACCCAGAATATTACCTAACACTCAAAAACTACTCAAAAGGTACTCTAAATACTATTTACCTCCCTCCTCCACATCTTTGCCCTCAATCAACCTACTTCTCTTCCTATATTCATTTATAATACTTCCATCACCCCTCCCCCAAATAACCCCAGTCAAAAACTGGATCCATCCTCTTTCCTTTACCTCATTTGCTGTCCCAAAATTCCTATCAATCCCTCAAGCATCTCTGTATCTCTGGGTCCTGGCCCACTTTCGTATGGCCAATGCCACAGTGGCCCCTTGGTCAAATACAACAGTTCCAAATAAGTTTCGCTAACACCAGTTTCTTCAGAGATCACTCTCCACATAATTTTCAGGGTATGGTTCTAAAAACAAACGTTACCATATTATTTCCCTGCTTAGAACTTCCACAACCACTGCTCCCTATACAATCAAGTTCAAGTTTACCATCCAGTCTACACGCTGGTCCTAACATACCTATTTAGCTTCATCTTCTATAATTCCCCCAGTCCACATATACTGTATGCACCAGCCAGAATGCATTTCTCAGGATTTTTCAAACACAGATCACAATTTACTCCGCATGTACTTGCATTCAATAGTGCTTAATTCTCCACCTAGTGTATCTTTCATCTGACCCATCACTCTCGATTTATCCTCTGTGGATTTCTCCAAACCTCTCAAGTATATCTGGACTGTTCCCTTATCTGTATTTTCATATTACTTTTCAAATGTTTCTCCTCTAAAAGATTTCATGAGACAATGAACAAGTGTCAATATGACTCTGGACTATGAAAGAAAATCGTGTTTGTTTTTAAATTTCCAGGACTTTAAGCAAGGAATAAAGAAAAAGTTGAATAGATTTTTATCAGTTCAAACTGGGGTTTTCATGTAAGATTATCTTGAAATAAATTTTCAGAATATTGGGCAAATATAAAGAAGAAGCCCCACCTTAACTGGAGGTACATGCCTGATCTAATTTACCCTTTCCTACTTTTTCAGATTAAAAAAATATACAAGTAACTTCCATCAGGTTTCTAGCAAAGTAATAGTTTAAGTATAATCAGCATCATTTCTGCATGGTGATACCAAATAGTGTGAAGATGTACAAACTAAAAATAACAGACCTAAGCCTAATTATTAGGTGCACAAAGTCAAGAAACTGAGCTTCCTGTCTCAGTTCTGCACTTAGTAGGTTAAGTCTCAGTTTCCACATCAGTAAAAGAGATAATGGCACAACTCAGATCCTACTGTGATGAAAACTGAATAGATGATATCTTAAAATGAGTGACAATGATTAATTCTCATATAATATTCACAATGTGGACATTTCTTACTCTCTTACCATACATCCATGTCAATCATTATTCTAAGGCTCTCCAAGGGAGTGCTCCAATAGTTGTCAATAAAAGCCTTCATTTAGAAGCAATAATAAATAATATCAGCGCCCCCCTCCCCCTTTTTCTTTTTGCTGTTTACTTCACTTACACTGAACTGTTTACATCCAAAAAGAAAGGCTCTAAACTGGCTTTCACTTAAAGTCCCTTTAAAAAAATGTTAAAAAAGAAAATTAAGGGATGAATTAACCTGCTTTAAGGAATAGAGGAGGAGGGAGACTTCAATAAATAAAAATATCATATGAGGTTGCATTTTTCACCTATGCCTGTATTTAAAGACCATCAAAACAGGTAAGTGATTAAAAATTAAAATTGTCTCTGATGATACTGTATATGGTCAATTTATTGTCAAAACAGCTTTAAAATTTAACACAAAAAGAGCTGCATGGTAAACTAATGACATAACAATCTGACTACAAACTGAAATACACTAATCACTTTTTCACATTCATGTATTCTGCACTTTTAAAATAAACACAGTAGGATCAGTGTTCACAAATCCATACAGATCATTTCTCATTTGAGAACATACTCAAGGACTTCTGACTAAATACACTAAAACACATGCTTCTTTTCATCACAAAGGTAAATTCTACTATTTAAACAAATATTCACTTTAAGTTTCCTTTTGCTTATTTTTTTAAGCAATCATCTTTCAGGGTGGAGGAGCTAAATGCCATTCTGAATATGCTGGTGTTACTGACAGTAACATTAGTATTACCATTATATAACACTGCGATTAATAAATAACACTTATTTAACGCTTAATACGTGGCATTGTTCTAAAACTTTAGACATTGTTCTGAACCTTTTACTTTTATTTACTTATCTTTGCAACAATCCGAAGAAGCAAGTAGTAGTAGTAGATCCATTTTACAGCTAAAGTCTAGAGCAGAGAGATTAACACCCCCCAAGCCATACTGTTTGTGGCAAAACAAGGCTTCAAACCCAGGCTGATTCCAAAGGCTGCACTTTTAATCACTAAGACGTACAAATTTGTACGCGGGATGGGGTGCCGGAAGGGGCTGGCTTTTTTTTTTTTTTTTTTTTTTACGTAAATACCAAAAACTGAACTTCTCACAGAGAAGACGGCAAGAAGAATCCAAGAGTGAAACCACTAAGTAATCTGAGATAAACCCCCAAGGGCCGCAGCCGCCGGCCGCCACTGCAGCATGCCAAGACCCCCCCGCCCCTTCCCAAAAACTACCCCCTTGGCCCAGAAACTTTCGGGAAAAAATATCCAACCCGGTGGGCGGCGACGATGCACTGCAACCTGGTGGACTTCGGGCCCCCACTCCGCGTCCCGGCCCCTCTGCTGGGATGGCGGCGGGGCGGTTCCCTGAGCCGGGAAGCCGGGGCTGGGCGCTCGGGAATTCGCGATCACCGGGGCGGGGCCGTGGTACCCACGCAGAGCGGCCCACTGCTCCGAAGATGCCGGCCCGCTCCCACCTCCGCCACCCACACCTATGCCCACTGAGCCCTCACCCCTCTCAAAAGACGCCCTGGAAGTTCCACCTTTTCAAGCACCGGTCTTCCTCACCGTTACCGCCATTCCTTGCCAGCGGCGGCCACGGCCAATTCAAAAACTGAGTCGCTCTCTCTAAAAGCCATGCCGATTGGCGCGTGATGTCAACCTCCTTCCCATAGGCTGGAGTCTCCAGAGGGGCGGTGATTGGCCGCTGCTCTCCGCCCACCTCCCCGTAGGCGCCGACTGATTGGTTGTGCGTGTGTTTCAAATAAACCCAACGGTTCCGACGTCGGAACGTCACGAGTTTGTAGAGAAGTGCCCGGATGTGGCCAGAAGGTGGCGATAGTGGCCCCTGGCCGCTTCTGGGAGTAGCAGGTGTATGTGTGGCTACAGCTTGTTTACTCGGTAAACATCCCGTTTCCTGAGGGACGTTTGAGTGGATTCTCCGTCCCCTCAAGTTTTTGTTTTTTCTTTATGCACCACCAAATCATTTAAACTTTATCAGTCCCTTGATAGATGACTTATTCGCCATTGTTTCCTGTGAGCTGCAAGGTTTTTCTGCCTGTATGCTTTCTGCTTCAGAAATTTTAAGTTCGGTTAAAAGGTTTGCGGCCTAGCAGAGGTTGCCTTGGGCGTGGCAGGGCCAAGACACGGGAACTCGGGACTTTCCAGGTGTACCTCAGGTCAGCAGCTGCTTGTTTAAATCCTGATGTATGTACGGCACTGTGCTCTGGTCTAGGGAATTAAACGGGTGACTAGAATAAATTCTTAGTGTTTCTCCGACTTTTTAAAAAAAAAAATAATAAGCTTGCACTTGAACAAATGTAAAAAGATGTCATGAGATTCTAGAATCTCCTGGAGCCAAGGTAAATTGCTTCCTGCTGCCCTCTCTGCATCCCCCACCCTGAGATCTTTTGCTGCTTTCCTCTGAAGACTAGCCAAGAATTTATCGTTTTTCCTGTAATTACTGTAGTGAAAATCTTTTATTTTCTTTGTTTTCTAAATGTGATGCCAGTAACACAATCTCTTCAAAACACTCCTCCCGAAGGTGAATTTTGCATAGTCCCCTACCTAATCGCTGATTTAAATGAAGGAAGAAAGGAGAATTCGTTGCTGGAAACTCATAGTTCAATAAGAGGAGGAAAACTTGTATTTTACAATGGAACACTTCTGAAGGTCTCAAAGAGATCATCAGGATTTAGAATTTTTCTTAATTTTGCCAGGCCACCTTAGAAAGCCTGAAAAGTTTGTAATGCATTCCACAAAATCAGTGAAATAGTGTGGTAATTATCGGTTTCCTGGTTCATAACTGAAGAACATTTATAGTATGCCCTTAATTTAAATGCCATGATAACTGTTAGAGCAAAGAAAAGAAAAACAGTAATTGAAATTTCACTTTGGAATGTGGTTGCATGTTTAAACTAGGGTGTGCCCAGCATTCCAAAAAGTCTCATTACTGAAATTATATTAAGTTAGTGAAGGAAACAAAGTATTTCCTCTCTGCATTGCTTCCTGTTAGGCTTTGAACCCAAATCTCATGATTGCCTATATGGTATTGCTACACAAATCATATGCTAGCCTAATGAAAGCTATACCTGATTCCTTTTAAGGGATATGTAGCAGTTTGACTAGCAAATAAACAGGCAATATAGTCATGTTACATTTCCTAATCATACAACCTCCTTTTCCATTTCCTAGCCCTGTAACCTCAAGTACTTTATTTAACTTCTTTGTGCCTCAGTTTATCTTTTTATAAAAGGGCATGATGGTAGTTACCCCATAGTGTTGGTGTGAGGATTAGAAGTTAATATATGTAATTAAAACATATTCTGGCATATAATAAGCACTCAGTACATGTTAGCTGTTAGTATTATTACTGTGTTTACTAGCACTGTGGCTGCTGCTACCATTACCACTACTGTTGCCCTACTTGAGGCCCTGTGATTGCCTAATGGGACTGATGGTTCTCTGCACTGCCTCCTCATCCCTGACCACAGGAGCAATAGCACTTGTATGTCTGTCCCCTTTGCCCCACCCTACCCCAGACACAAATCTTGTCCCTCACCAGGCCAGACTGGATACAGCAAAGACCTCCGTTGCATTCACCAAACCCAATCTCACTTTCCTCTTTTTAGGGAAAGTCTGCTGTGCTCAAGCTGTCTCCTTTAGTCTGGAAGAAATGGCACTCTTGCTGCTGCCCTTGGCCAGGATTCTGTCCCCATCCAAGGCAAGTCCCAGCCAAAATTCCTTATGTTAATTGTTAGCCTCTTCCTTCAGGTTTCTTCACTGGGAATGTAGTTATTGAATTCATATGTCAAGGGGACAAAACTGTATAAAGTAAAGGATAAAAAGATAGAACAAAATGAGAAGCTCCTTGAAAGAATAAACTATTTAAAAATTATTATGTGTCATCCACAACTCCTAAGATGCTGAATGAACAGGTTTCAGACAAAAAATACTAAAGGAATTGAACTGAATTTAAGTATTTAGTATACTAAACTGTGTGACGTATTTTCCTCGAGCAATAAGATAATTTCTCAGGTGGGGGAAGTGAAATGTGGAAGATAGAACTACTGAGATTCTTCCTTTGGAGAATCCGCTTCCCCACCTCCACCTCTGAATTGAGGGACACACTGGACCATCTTTCCTCACTCCCATCTTACACTTGTTCCCCATCTGGTTTATTCCCTCCTCTTTATTTATAGTTCCCTTCTTTCATTTCCTCCTCCCCTCCTTCATCTATGTCTTCTTTTTTCATCTGTACTCCTTCAGGGTAGCAGAGAATGGGGAGTTAGGAAAGTTAGTTTGGGGTTCTGGAATATCTTTCTCCACCCTGTACCCACCCACATTAATGTGCACACTGCCCATGCAGTCACTCTTCAAATCAGAGTGAACGAGATTTCTCACACCTTTGTAGTTTATTCTCATCTACTAATAAGAACTAGTATATCTGGAAAAAATATTATTTGTTGCAATAAATGGACAACATTTGTTGTAGTGGGCTTTTTATAACCTCAGGTTGTGATGAAATATATTATAATTTCTAGATTTTATTTTTAAATATGAAATGTTATGCTATCAACTAGTAATAATATCTACTTTATTATAAATTTAAATATTTTATCATAGGATTAAATGTTTTACTGTAACTAAATGTTAACACTGTAAAATCACATAGAGCTTGTGTAATTGTTTTTCTCCTCTGTCACTATCCTTACTCCCTCAAAGCATTTATGAAGTACATATCTATAAATAAAGCCAAACCAGGTACAGTTGCAAAGATTCAGTCCCTCTAAGAATTTATCACTTAAGATTTTTATTTCAAAATTTTTAGTGAGTATTCATGGAATTCTGTCCTTTCTTGGAATTATTAACATTTTCCAATTAAAATGTCATATTTCCAAGTGGGTTATAATACAGCATCTTCTATATTCCTGCCTGTGAAACAAGCTTTAGAAATTATAATCACTGTGAGCCAGAAGCAGCTATTTTACACACCTCAATAGTCAGTAATTAGGATATGAATCATTGTTCTATTCATTTGAATCATTAGGCTATAAATTACTTGGCACAGATTTGCAAAACTATACATATTTACCACTTTAAGTTTCACTTGGACAAATACAATTAGCTTTCCTTGATGGAGCAAGAGGTTTCCAAACATGATGAGGCCATTTTTCAAATTATGTAATTTGATTAGTAAAATTTTAGGTGTGGGGAAAAAAACCTTAGCTCATTAGTCTTATTCTTTATTTTACAAATGAATTTTACTAAAGCCTACCACATAGAACTTATTACATTCCTTTACCAAGGGCAGGCAACTACTTAGAGGCAAAACCAAGATCATAAGTTTTATTTCCATTAATCTATTTTGTCTTTTTATTAAAGATACTAATATTTATATTTTATATTATACTTATAAAAATATCAGTATCTTTATTCATATTGCTTGCATTTTTTTACTTTTAAAGACAGTAAGATGCTTTCAGTTCCATACAAACCTTCTTGGTCTTGTTCACCAGTGTATCTATGTTCAGCATCAAGCAACACTTCCTGGCACATAGTATGTTCTCAAAAGTTGTTGCATGAATAGCATTGTAATTGATCTTCAAGCATCCATGTTGCCTTCTTCTAATTCATTCTCCAGTCTGCATTCAGAGTGACATTATGCAAACTCATCATGTCACTACATCCTTAAAACACTTAATCCTACTAGGCCTGCATGGCCTAACCTCTACTTCATTTCCAGCTTCATCTTACACCATGTTCCCATTCCTTCTCTTGAGCTCTATACCTGTCTTCCTTCTCAAGGATTTTGGCACCTGCTCTTCTCTCTACCAATTCCTGTGATGCCCCTTCCTTCAACCTCCAGTAGGCAACTTCTACTGATTCTTCAGCATTTGCTCACTTACCACTCCTCAGAAGGTCTTTCCTAACTACTCACACTATCAGAATTCCCAGTGTACAGCCCCCAGCACCATAAGTCTCTCTTTCGTGGTACTTGTCAAAGATGTGATTATTGGATTAATGTCTGTCTCCTCCACTAGCTAAGCTCCTTGAAAGGGAAAAAATGCCTTTTTGTTCACCATTTATCCATAGTGCCTAGCACATAGAAGGCACTCAATTAAATATTTGTTGAAATAACAAGTAAATGAATCAATGATTGAATGAACTTGTTTTTATTATAGTATCAGTGATGCGTTTTCCAAACATATTAAAAAAGGTTTCTATTATTTTTGCTTTTATCAAACCCATTATTTATTGCAACTTTCAGGAAAAATTTAGTGACATTTTTTAAATTAATAAATTTACATCAAAGATAAAATAATTTACATCTTGAATTGACAATTGAGCAAATAACACAAGAATTGAATTTTTTTTATCACACCTAGTCCAGCTGTGAGTGGAAGAGTTAATGCTAATCGTACTAAACTGATCAGTTAAAACTTGCCAGTATTTATGAACATAGGTAATTGTCCATATCAAAAATTGTTTGTTTTTTTTTTAGTGGAGGTACTGGGGAATGAACTCAGGACCTTGCGCATGCTAAGTGAACACTCTATCACTGAGCTATACCCATCCTGCAAAAATTCAGTTTTCTTACAGCCTACACTTTCATACATTATACACTGATACTCATAAATTGCCTCTTCCACACTATCAAATGACTTGTAAACATCCAGTGTATCCCAAAGTGATTCTGTCTTCCAGTTTAGTTTTGACAGCAACTCCATCTTTATGGAGTATTTACTATGACAACAATTAGAATTCTTTGATTGTACTTAGCAATGTTTTGTTGGTGCTGTTCAAATGAATGGGAAAATGGAATTGCTAATGCAGTTGAAATAAAAATAGAACCCGGGACATTTGGCATAAGCAGATTAACTGTGGGTTTAATGATGAAGGAAAAAAATCACATGTGAAAAATGGTAGAAATGCATTGGGGTGATAGTTTAAAGGTGAGAGGTAGTATTGTAAATGATATGCAAGTGCATAATGCAACTATATGTAAATCCTTTACATAGGAAAAAATTAACATTAAAGAAATATACAAAATGTTCTTAGTGTATGTGGGGAGTTGCATTTGGGAAGATTATTTCTCCCTCTCCTTTCCTTTTTTTTTTTTTTTTTTTTTGGTACTTTTCAAATTTTCTGAGTGTTTTAGTGAACAGTTGTTATTTTCCTGGCTGTTGAACATTTAACCACTCCTTCCTAATAATGGTCTGATTTTCCTTTTGAAGAATCCCTCATTGAATATGGTTTTAGTGGGAGGTAATTCTTGTCTGTTAGCATAGATCTGAGTAGGGCCACATCCTCTTTTCATAATTAAAGCTCAGCCAATTATGTGCTCTTTCAGAGGACTGTGAATTTTTAGCATGTGCTAAAGATATTGAAAGGGTTAAAGATCATATACATTCTAATAGCATCAACATTGTGCAGACCAGATTCTTTGGGTCCAAACATCTTTGCTGGTGTTTCCACTGCCTACACCTCTGGAGCTTTCTAGCTCCTGCCCATTTCCCAAGTCTGATCCACATACTGATCCTGTAAATTTGCAAAATAAATTAAACTCTTTTTTCCTTCAAGATAGAATTGGTTTCTATTGCTTGTGACCAAGAATACCAAGATGTGTTGCTTTTATAAATCCAAATCTTGTTGGTTCTACCTTCAAAATATGTCCATAATTAGACTAGTTCTTATCCTTCTATTACCCTTTTCTAGGCTACCATCCTCTCTCACCTGAATTATAGCAATAGCCTCCTGACTCATCTCCCGAATTTTACCTTTAAATCTTCACTGTCTATTCTCAATAAAGCATCTGGAGTCTTCCTGTTAAAACATTAAGTCAGATCATGTCACTCTACTCAAAGTCCTTTACTGTCTTCCCATTTTTTCATGCTGAAGCCACAATAGTCTTCATGGCCCCACACAGTCCTTACTAATATCATCTCCTATTCCTCCACACTTTTACTGACCTCTAGCCACACTGGCTTCTTTGCTGCCTCTCAAAGACATGAGGCATACTCCTAACTTAGGCTGTTTTCTCTGCTTTTATGTCCTTCCCTCATATGTGCATGACTTACCACCTCTTCTCCTTCAATTCTTGCTTAGATTCACCTTCTCAATCAGCCTAGGTAGCTACCCCTTCCAAAATCACAGCCCCTTCCTCAAGCATTTCTGGTCCTCTTTGCCCTACTCTTTTTATTTCATAGCCATTATCGACTGCAAATATATATTTATTTGTTATATTATTGTTTATTGTCTGTCTCTCCATACTATAATGTGAGCTACATGAAGGCAGGGAGTTTGTGTATTCTGTTCCCTAGAATATTTCCAGTGACCAGGTCAGTACCTGCCACATGATAGGTACTCAGAAATTTTTTGAAAAGAAGAATAAATGAAAGAAAAAAGAATGAAAAGAAGGAAGAAAGGAGACAAATATTTCTAAATATTACCTATGTAATATAATAAAAATTTAGTTCATAGTTTATCCACTGTTTTCAAGCTTTTAAAATATTTCTTTAAATGAAATATCACAGTGAACTCTAGTACATAAAACAGATAAATGCCAAGCTGAATTAATTTCCAAAAGAAGCCATGATTTGCCTTCATAGAGACTACAGAAATTTTAATTCTTGTGGAACACAGAATTTGAAAACCACTGAATTCGAAGGAACAAATCATTCATTTATAAAACAAGAAAATGAGATATACTCCTAATAGATATTCACACCCATCTATGAAGCCATGCAAAAAAAACTTTTCAAATTTGAATCTAATTAATCTCTAGATCTGATTTTTTTGGAAATACAAAGAACAGAGAAACATGATAAATTACAGCACAAGTATATAATCAGCAAGATCTAGACTTGCAGAAACTCTACACAAAAATCTTGTTTCTTCAACAAATAACTGCAAGGGGAAAATGAGCAATAAAGGGGTAATCAATAGATTAGGTTTAAGAGACATGTAACCAAACACAAGATATAAATTTTATTTGGATCATGATTAAAAACATAATTAAATCTGGAAGATTTGAACAGACACATTACAAAAGAATATAAACGAGTAGTAATGACCAATACACACATGAAAAAATGTTCAATGTCATTAGTCATCAGGGATATGCAAATTAACAACAAAATGAGATAACTGTATACACTCACAAGAATGGCTAAAATTAAAAAGATTGAGAACTCCAAATGTTGGTGAGGATGTGAGAGAATCAGAACCCTCATCATTGGTGGATGTAAAAAACTACAACCTCTTTGGGAAAATATTTGACAGTTTCCTATAAAACCAAGTATACACCTACCCTATGACATTAATACTCCAGAAAAATCTATATATCTGACCACAAAAATAGCTTGTGTAAGAATCTTTGTAGCACCTTTATTCATAATACCCCAAATCTGGAAACAGCCCAGATGTCCATCAGAGAATATAAACTGTGGTATATTCATACAAAGGAATATTATTCAGCAAGAAAAAAGGGATGACTCACTGATTTCCACAACGATGCAGATGATTCCCAAAAACATTATGCTGAGCAGAAAAAAGCCTCAGACAAACGAGTAAGGTTATTTATATAAGGTTCAACAGTAGTCAAATAATGGGAAGAAAATCAAAACAGTGTTGTCTGTTAGGAAATGGAGATAGGGAATACATGGGAAGGGGCATGATGGCAATGATAATACTCTGTATTTTGATAGCAGTTTGCATTACAGATGTATGCATTGGCCAAAACACAATATATACTTTAGATTTGTGCATTTTATTGTTTGGAAAGTTTACGTGAAAAGGAAAAGTAAACAAAGATTGTACTCCAGTTAATGTTGTACATGTTGAATTATTTAAGGGAAATTGTACTGATGTCTGTTATTTACTTTGAAATGTGTTTAAAAAAATAGATGAATTGATGGGTAGGTTAGAGAGAGAGATATATGATAAAACTAGAAATAGTAAAAACATTATTGGTATCATCTAGGTGGTCTGTAAATAGGTGTTCACTGTAAAATTATTTCAACTTTCCTGTATGTAAATTTTCATAATAAACTGTTAGGGGAAAGATTCAATAAAAATTTATTTAAAATATGAGAATATCATAGAAATGTGAATGCAAACTGGGTATTTGATGATATTGAGGAATTGTATTTATTTTTGAGTGTGATAATGGTATTGTAGTTATAAGCTTTAAAGAGATCTTATCTTTTAGAGATACATTCCAAAATAAGAAAAGAAGACTTTTCAGACCCTTGAAAGTTTTTCTTTGGTTGTTCCCAAAATTTATACTTTTTTATTCATGTAAATTGACCTATAGACTCCCCAGTTTTCTTCTTTTTTCCTGTGGTTGTGGTATATTGACTGTGAATACAATACCTTTACTAAATCCTGGGGCAGAAGTAGAGCAAAAGAGTGATGTTAGTGCAGGAATTCAGAACTTACAGGATATGAGCTCAAAGGCACTGGGACCCAGGAGAAGTTTTAAACCTGTGGTGACTAAGCTACTGAAATTCTAGCAAGCATTAGGGGCCAAGTAAATAGTGTGTAAGATGCTAAAGACCAGAGAACCACAGACAGGGAAAAATTTCCATATTTTGGACAATAGAGGTGAATCAGAGGAAACCTAAAATTCAGGCAATTGTGTAATTTCAGAAGTTCTTAACCTTTGCCCTATGGTGAATATAATGTGTATCCTATGAAGTAGTGTGATTTTTGTGAGAATTGTGTAAAATAATTTTAGTGTTTAGAATAGTGACACATAGAAAGCACTCAGTCAGTGCTAGCTATTACTATTATTACGTATTTGACAAATATTTATTAAGTTCTTGTTATACACTAGGCACTGCTAGGCATTGAGGATAAAGTTATGGAACAAAATGGTGCAGACTTTGCCATCACAGAGCTCAGAGTTTAGTGAGATCTATCTAGACAATCCCCATTCCACCATACTGCTTTCCTTTTTATACACCTAGAGTTCACAAGTCCATATAGCATTCTAACCATTCATAATAGAGAGTTAATTTTACATTAATATGTATAAAAGTAGAAAAATGTTTCCCTAATGCATACTAACATGACAGTTGTGATGCTTGATATAGTCACAGATAAGGAAAAAAAAAAGAACTAATGCTTTCTCTCTCATTATTTTTACCTTCTCTTTCACACATAGTTGAACTTATTTTATAGAGGCTATTAAAATATTAGGCTATTTTCTCCTTCATTAAGCATAATTTCTTTTCATTTTTTATTAACATTTTGCATGCTCCTCTTTTTGAAGATTAAATGGAACTGTAATGTATATCATAGAGTTGAGATGTTTATCAATATTTTCAAATTACATTATTTCATTTTCCTAATGAAAATCCTTTTTTGTTTGTTTTCTTTACTTTTTTTATAAATAGGACTGACCAATGAATTGATATATATTAAATCGCTGCTCCTGAGAAAACCAATGTAAAATTAAAAGGTAATATCTTTTCATATAGTAGATACCTCTAGACAGAACTTCTGTATTGTTTAATTTTTTAAATTATAAACATGGATTACTTTCATAATTTAAAACTTGGGAAAATAAATCAGCCCTAATTGTGCCATTTTCCATATTAAACCTTTGACTTCCTGTTAACAATAGCATATCCAAGCACTTTGCCATGAACATTCAAGGTCTTTTACCAACTACCCCCCAAGCAGAAAGTAAAAATATGTTTTCATGCTATGAAAATAAGGACCATAATTTAAAAGAACCATTTTCTGGAAACTTCTGGAATACCTTAAGGTTGAAACCACAATTCGTATATTTATCTGAAGTTTTAATAATATCTAATTAGATATTAAATCATCTACTCATAAACTTTACAAGTAGTAGTGTTAATCTTAAAACAAAACAAAGCTTGAGTTTCCAGTCTATTAGCCTATTCCATTATTTTGTTAGAATTGTAATGAATATATTTACTATATTACTATCTTAGGTTCCTAAGAAAAATCAATCATGTGTTTGACTATCACAAGATTATCATAGCAAAAAAAGTTTTTAGTAAAACAGACTTTGTACTGTCTTAAGCAAGGTCTGGCTTGATTTCTTGAATATACTTTAGAATTCCTCAAGACAGAAAAGTTTTCCTGTTGGTTCCTCCTCTTGAACCAGGAGATGGGGATTTAAGCATAGGCTTTGTTTCCTAGGCCATAGAAATGAAGGGCTATTTACCATCTCTGGTGTACCACATTACTAGGATTTACCTCTACCTGCTTCACTTGGTGGTCCTTTTCTGTATCTCCTCTCAAATGTGGACACATTCTGCCAGGAAGCAGGGATCCCACGGTGGTTTTCCTTTCCCATGAGTCACGAATAGCTCAGGCTGAGTCAAAGTACACTGGGCTCCACTGTATCTGTAAATAACATGAATCTACTTCACAATCTTGGGTCCAAAAAATCATCATTTTCTTTACTGTTCTAAATTATATATGCCTGTATAAGCTTGCTACTTATCAGGATTAATTTAATCCATCTTGTTTAGCTGATTTTATAGGAGAATGCAAATAAGGCAGGGGGTCTCCATCCCTCTCTAGGATCATGAACCATCTCAGTCATCGTATACAGTCCAGAACATTTGTGGGAAAGGAAGTCCGTTTTGATTACCTGGTCTGGTCTTCAGTCCATTTTGATTACCTCTGAGGTGTTAATTATTGATGCCAGCATAAACTATTTACAGGCAGCCACGTCTACTCCTTTTATCCCATGCTTGAACAAGAGTATTTGTTATTCCCCAAATCATGACAGTTGGTATCAGTCCCCAGGCATCCCCAGGCTGCCCTAACTCAGCAGCTGCCTCGATTCTTCCTTCTCCTGGAGTGCGTCTGGGATTCATCCCTCTCAGAGCTGCCTCCACCATGCTTCAGGAAAAATGCCCTGAAAGTCAGACCAGAGTCCATCTTCACCTCAGGGACCTGGTCTCTATCTTCTCTCTCTCCTTCTTCTCGCCAGTATTCTGAAACACAAAATGGCCTACTTCCTTAAGGGCAAAGGGGGAGTGCTGAAGGGATCTTCAGTGTCATGGAGCTTTTCATGGAAAGGAACCCTCCCTCTTATATGTACTTTGTTTAATGCTAATTTACTAATTATTTAAACATGAGTTATTATGAGATACTAAATCAAAACAAATTAAATTTAAACATTGATTATTTACTTAATGAAACATTGAAACATATAATCAACATTTCATATTAGTTAAAAATCATGTCTGGTATATCAGGTCTTCTTAAATAATATGTACATACTTATAGAACTAAAAAGCACAAATTATATTGATTATAAAACACTACTTTTCTACTTCAAGCAGTTAAAAATATTAATACTACGGATTAAAATTTATGCTTTTCATTATTTCTATACTACTCTCATCACTATTTCTCATTACTCTTAGGAGTTGCCTTGCTAAAGTAACAGAAATATTCATTACCTTGAGGGTTATAGTTCCAAATTAAGAAGTAGAAAATACCAATGTAGGGTGGCCAAGGTTAGAGTTTCTGGATTGTCAGCATGTTGGGCCTGGTTGTATCTTTCAAATCTTAGCTGCCAATCTGCAGGCTGTACTTACTGCTCATAATTATTTTTGTAGCAAAGACTCTAATGTGAAATTTCAGATAAGGTATTTTGGGCAGAGCAGAGTCAGAGTCAATAAAAACAGCAGGGGATAAAACATGGATATTAGAACTGGAGGATATCTTAAATCAGTCTCTGCTCACTTCATTTTTTTTAAATGAGGAAAAAGAGAAAGAAAAGATGCTGATGGCAAGGAGATAAGACAACCTTTTTAATAGTTCAGGAATCATGATTCTAGGGTCCTGAACAAGGATGATGGCAATAAAAAAGAAGGCAAATATCAAAGGCAGGGTAAACAGAATTGAAGTCTTGCTGATAACTGATAAGATGTAAAAGAATAATACAAAGTTAAGCTGAAGTGCAAGTTTCTATGATAGGTAACATGCTATGGGGAGTTGATTTTATAACAAAGGTATAGTATATTTACATCAGAGCTTGACTTGTTTCTCAAAGCAGTAAAATTAGTAGAGCCACTGAATGTAGTGACTGCCATTGAAAAGCACTATCTTATACCCCCAACGGGATTGGTTATCAAATTGGTTTTTCTTCATGCTGTGCAGTAATTTTAGGCATTTTGAAACACTGATGCTCAAAGTGTGATCTGTAGCTCAGAACCAGTCTATAAGCTGTTACCAACTCACAAGGAGATAAATACAGAAATTGTAAGTAAGCATTTAGAAACTTTAATAGCAATTTAACATTGCTGTGACATTCAAGTGCATGAGCAGAGTAACTTAACAAAATATTGGTCTGAAAGGATTGAAAAAAACCCTAGTCCTTCACAGACAGTTTGAGAAGCTTTGTTTTCAAAGATAAGGGAAGGTATTCAAGATACATGAAATTCCAAAAGCAGGCGACAAAAGCTTAATATTATATGAGATCACTTATAAAAAATATACACATTTATCCATAGTAAAAGTGGAAAAATATTAACCAAAAAAGATTAACTAAAATAATGTATATAAAATACTTATAACACTGTGTGGTACATAGAAACACTCCATAGGTGTCTCTGATGATGACAGTGACGATGCTGGGACCTCTTTGCAGTTGCCGATTGTATTCTTGCTGCTCCATAACCATCAGGGATTTTAATTCTATTCCACAGCTGCTGCTCCTGCCACCACTTTGCTTGCTGGTCTCTCATTGTTGTTGCAGATCCCCCACCACCACCCCGCCCAAGGTCTCTGCCTTATCATCATGCCATTTCAAACACACATTCATCATTAATCATTCCCTCGGCAGCCAAGACTCATGGCTCTTTCTCTTTCTGAGTCAGTTTCAACAGGAGTTAACAGGATATTAAGCCTACCAAGAAATCTCATGTAGCTTTAAGATGCTTAAAAATCAAAATGTATAATGTTGCTTGTGAAGTCAGCTGACATCTTCCTTGAAATTCTTATCTAGATTTATAAAATAATACACATTTATTTACAGGGGTATAAGTGAAAGAAACACAACAGATTGCCTAATAAATGTCAGGGAGTAAAGCTTTGGTAGCAATATATCAAAATCCATAGTCCATCTCTGCCATTGCCTGTGACTTTGGGCAAGTTACTTATCTCCTATCTCCTCTCTTAGCCTGAGGTAGTAATATTACTTATCACTCTTCTATCAGTGACAAGCAAAGTATGTGCTCAGTAAATAGTAGCTATTGTCATTAACACAACCCTACCATTTACAGAGGAGGAAACTAGGTCAGAGAGTCCAGGATCACATGGTTAGTTCATCACTGAACTAGGACTAGATGCCAGTGCTCTTGCTCATACATTTCACTGCCTTTCACAACTCTGTTCTGCAATTCTATAAATTCTTAGACATGACTCAGCATTATGTTTATTTGTGTCTTCTTGGGAAACATGGACAAAAAATTTTATATCAGGTTCAGAATATATTTTTATTTTGTTCATTCATTATATTCTAGAAATGTGATGGTATGAATCTGTAGATGGATAGAAAGAGGGAGAAAGAAAAAATGCAACTAAGTTGTAATTCCTTTATATCCAATGGATGTGCCACCATTGGCTAGCCTCTACCTTTAGGAATTCACATATATTAATGAGCTGGGTTTATAAAATATTAAAACTCATCATAATTATGAATTTACTCTATAAATGGTTTTATCTGGACTTTCTGTTATAAACAGAACCAACTCAGTCTAGCTAGTTTTAACAGAAGAGGGCCAATCATTCTCAAAGGCTAAAGCTTCTTGAGGCAGTACCAAAAGCCACCCTGAGACTGTCTCCAGTGCCTCTGGGATCAAGGTGCACAGACACCACCAGCAGTCTTCACCTTTGATACCACTGAGAGCTCTGTGCCTCTCAGCTAGACTCTTCATGATGCTCTTTTGAGTGAAAGGCATTCTGTGGGTGCTGCTAATGGCAAAATCTAGAGCACATACTGCGTATCTGAGATGTGAGAGAGACTGGAAAGGTGACATTCATAGCTTCCAGCTTGCAGACCTGGGATTCACAATGTGATAAATTACCAATGTTTAGAACATTTAAAAGCTTCTAAGAGGCCACAGATATACAAAATGCCCACTATGATGCTTATGCAGGTTTTCTTTGGAATAATGTCACATTCATATGCCCCCAAACATATTCACTATAAGGCATATGAAGAGACAGATGATTCACCTTTTAAACATGAAATATAATGAAAATTTAAAATTAAAAAAAATTTCTTTTTATTCTCTTTCTCTCCAACACTTCCTCTTTATCCCCTACTTTCCTTCCTATTATTCCTCCTTTTTTCCCTTGTCTTTTTTCTGTATCTATAATTTCCCTAAATATATTTATCAAGAATCTGTATAAATGAGAATTGTCATTAAATTTTAACAAAGTATTACATGACTTTACCAGTGCTATTCACACTGTTAATGTTTTAAGTATTCATATCTGTATTCCAGCTAAGATCTCACTCCTGAGATCCACACCTATACGTTGAATCTCCTTTTGGAAGTCTGTTTCTCAAACTTCAGTAAGCCCCAAACTGAACTCAATATTATCCTACACAGACCTTCTTCTGCTGTATTTCTTAAGTGAATGGTGCCATCTACCAAATTCCCCATGACTCTAGAAACTTTGAAGTCATCTTCCATTCCTCCCTTTTACCAGGTTAAAACAGCACAGCAGTCCTGTGTATTGTACCCCTCTAAAATCTGTCCAGTTATTTCCACTCCTTCTGCTGCTGTCTTCTGCAGGGTCTAAGCTCTTCTCACGCAGACCGTGGAAGTGAGGCTTCCAGGCTAATATCCTGACCTTCATCCTGCCCTACCTACTACAGCAGACATATGTTATCAGAATGATCTTTTTAAAAATGTTGATCTGATTATGTAATTTACCTTCCATTAGACTATTTCAGTTTCCTTAGCCTTCAGGTCAGTATAAAGCTTAAGCTAGACCTTGACAGTCAAAGCCCTTCATGATGTATTTGCTGCCCTCTTCTCTTGCCAAAGGGTAAGGCTGACTCTGAGTCATGCATTGGAGTCCAAGGATCCAAATGGGGCAGGATAATCTAACATGAGGAAGGCAAATTTGCACACTTTGGACCAAGGATAGCTTTGCAGCACCCCAGGTTACCTTCTTCAAGTTTATGAAGGGTTGCACTTAGAAAGTGAATGATAAATATTTATTTAGTATCTGAGACCATATAGGATTAAACATTTGTACTAACAAGTTTAAACTGAATCAACAGAGATTTTGGTTAGTCTTAAGAGAAGAGTTTTCCTGTTAAATTGATTAATCCTAAACATCAAGTTGCCAAATCTCTAGAGGTGTTTAAAAACATTAGATATTAATCTACCAGGAGGCATACAGTTGTAGGAAAGAATTTTTTAGAAAAAAAAAAAATTTATTTAACAAAGTAACAGATTTAATACACCCAAGAAACCATGGTCCACTCTGCATACTAAGGGGGTAAGACCCAAGCTTAAAGTTTTATGGGGACCATCACCCTCCCAGCCTGCTGGAATAGTTCTGTATTCATTCACCAACCTCATTTGGAAATAACAATTTTAAGTTCATCTTTGAGGTTGATTGTGGGTGTGACTTCAGGGCCAAATGGCTCTCTGCACCACCCTCCCTCCAGTCTCTGGTTATAACTTTATTTAAAAAGAATACTCTTTTGTTCAAATGATCAGTAAAAATTAACAATGTTATAAATAAAAACAAACAAACAAACAAATAAACAAGCAAGCTACACAGTTTCAGACAGTGCCTTACAAAAGAATCTCTGTTCACTGGTTCATCAAGGGCAGGTTCCTACCTCCTCTTTGGAGAGGCTTTAACTTGCTGTGGGAGATCCTATCAGTATGATATGTCATGGTTTCCTCCTGTGCCCCTGAGTATTGGGCTGCAAAAAGGGCCAGGATTGGCAAGAGAAACAGATTTTAGAGCTAGGCCCCAGCAGGAAGTTACTTAGAGTTTGTCACTGCTTAATATGGGTGTCCACAGGGCATTCAGTGTTCCCTACAGAAGGGTCATATCACCTCAGAACTGATGTGAATGGGGTCTCAGGCCAGTGGTTACTGTTACAAAACAACTTTGCCCACTGTGCCAGTCATACTGTCATTCTTGTTGACCTAAAACAAATAGACTGCTAGTTATTTCTCCAGCAAAAAAGAGATGATTTTATTCAGGATCAGCAGAGAATCGCAATTCCGTTTCTACAGCCATGGTAAGCTACGGGAAGTCTTTGCATAGCACTGGAAGGAGAACTCTTTTATAGAAGGGAATGGAAATTTGGGAGGGCTCTGTAAACAAAGAGTCCATGGCCTTTCATTGGCTGCATCCTTGGCAGGAAAGGAGTCTTTCTTCCTTTTGGGCTCTGCCATTGTTGCAGGGTGTGAGGGCTCCCTCTTCTGACTTCCCAACTCAATTAAATTAAGTTTTCTGTTAATTATTTAGTTGTAATAATTATCATCATTGGATCAATCCTTGTAATGTATATCGTCCTTTACAATTTACAGCATACTTTTGCTTGCATTCTCTCAGATTATTCTCCCAACCATCCTATGACATGGGCATTATTATATTCCCATGTGTCATATGAGGAGACTGAGGTTTAGAGTTTATCTCACAGTTAGGTCATTGGTGGAGCTGTGATTTGAATAGAGAGCCATGTTTGTAAGTGCTCCACTGCAACCATGTCCATCGGAGCCACTCCATTCCCAAAGGTGGTGCCAACCAGATTCTGTTTGTTGAAATAGTCAGGTTTAGTGACTCAGCAGTCAGTGCAGTGGAGTGAAACTAAGCATGGCTGTGCAGTCAGACCTGGGTTCAAATCCCAGCTCAGCCATGTATTATCTGAGTGACTGAGTGACCATGTCATTTTCAGCCCCAGCTTCCCATTTGTGAAATGAGGTTATTGAAAGTATGCCTCAGGGAATTGTCATGGGTGATGGATGAGGGTGGGAAGGGAAGGACTGGCAGAATTTGCTACTTCTTCTACCTTTATTGTGTCTGTGGCTGTGTTGTATGTTGAATGTCACAGATATAATCTGGACCCTGACCTCAAAGAGGGGAGGGCCACATGTAAAAGGGGGAATGAGTCAGAGAATTCAGAATAGGAATTAATTCTGCTAAGGGAGGCTTCTCCCAGATAGAGTATGCAAACAAGGCTTTGAGAGAGATGAGGCCACTGGCTGGGTGCCCTCACATCTGCGCAGAATAATCTGATTGACAAGGGATCTCACACCTGTTATCTAGTTTGATCTCCACAATAATGCTGGGCTGAGAAGGGACTTTAGCAGATTCCACCTTTGCAAGTGGGAAAACTGAGGCAGATGATATTCAGTCAAGGTCACAAGTCAGCAGGGAGCTTCCTGCCTGTCTCAGGACTCTGGATCAGTACTCAGTGCCTCTGTTCCTCTCTCATAATAAAGTGACCCCAGGGTGGCTGACTGTCCCTGAACAGCTTGATAGAGCTTGTATGTGCTCCTGTGGTCTCTGGTTGAGGAGATCAGAATCATTCACATCTCCCCTGACTCCCACAGGGGATGGGGCCCACTTACTTTGTTACCAGGAAAAGGGAAATAAGAATTACCTTGGTTCTTAGTTACCTGAAAAAAAGATTTTTGACAAGAGACAGAAAGTGTGATATAAGCAAGATTTGTATTAGTGAAGTAAAAGAAAATAGTAAAATATAGTACACTCCCGAGAATTGGGAGCGGGCCAATCCAAGAGAGGAAAAAATGCCGCCATTCCTTTGTTTTTCCTGTTTTTATATCCTGGTTTCGTGATTGATTGATTGATTGATTGACAACTCAGGTTCCCTGCCCTCTGGCACGCCCATCCCCTTTTGGTCAGGTTCATTGGGTCAGGTTATACCAGGTCCCCTTCCCATGTGCAGCTGCAGCACTTTGATTTTAACTGGCTTCTTCTACTGGCCCTCATTTATAGGAAGTAAAAATTTCTGGAGTCCCTTTTCCTGAATGCAGACACACTGCCATTTTCTAGGTTGTTCCTTTCCCCTTCCTCTCCCCCTGCCCAGTGCGTGTTTCTATCAAAGCTACCTAACATCACCCCTTCCGAGCCTTGTTCCACATAACTTCAAACGGGATGAACTAATTGCTCCCACCTCTGTGCTCCTGCAGTACTTGACTCAAACTACACTGCACACTGGCACTTCTTTTTGTGTTATTCTTGTGTTTTGTTTCCCATAGTGAATTATTCTGAACTGTACAAGTCTGCCCTCCACCCTTTAAAGGCTGAAAAGTCACATCTTTGTAAACATACTGCCATATTTTAAGTTTAGCTGGAGTAGATGTCATTTCTGGGACAACTAGAGTATTTTTCTACCTTTATTCCTTTCTTGCACACAATACATGATGTCTAAAAATTCTACCACTAAATATTATAACTATGTTTCTGGTTTGAAGGGTTGCAAATGTGAAAAAAAAAATCTAAGGCTTTAAAAAATGTTATTTTTGGTTTATGAAGGAAAAATAGAGAAGTTATTCTATCCTAAACAGAAAAAGCTTTAAGAAAAAAAAATGTTTTTTGATTAGAAAACAAAATTATAATTTTTTTGTATTTTGTATAACTTTGTTTATAATTTAGATTACTAATTGCCTCTCCTCTTTCTCATCATCACTTTAAGAAGGGATTTAGGGGATGATGACGTTTTTAAGAAAATAGGATTTGTCATTAGAACATTAGATTTAATTTCTGATGCTGCTTATTCTGTGATGTTAAGCAAATCACTGAACTTATTTGGGCTTTAGTTTTCTCATCTATAATATTGCATAAAAATATTCTACCAATCTCACAGAATTGTATGAATTAAATAAAAAAAACCACATATGAAAGAGCATTGAACAATTCTCAGGATCTAGACAGTAGTACACAGTAGTTCTAGTGACTGAAATAGATGAAATAAGGAGCATAGGTATCTTCATTTTATCATTGAATGATCTCACCAGGAAGTGGACAGAAAACTACCAAACCTTGAACAGTGATTAATTCCTACTTAGGAATTCTTATGGTGGATATTTTAGCCTTTAAGATAGGTTTAGTGTTGAATTTCTTCACTTTGCTACTAATTCTAGCAGTTATGGTAATCTGTGATCTGGCTGAAATGAAAGCTTAGCCTGAAAAGTCAAGAGGTACTTTGCTTATTAGCAAGGAATGTGTAGGAAATGGATCTTCTTTCAGAATGTCAAGGGTCTTCATAACAAAATTTAATTGGATAACTGGTTTGGTTCCTATCAAGTCAGATTAGGCCTTGAGAAGTACAAAACACATGGACTTAGAAAGAGTGAAAAGGGTAATATTTTAAAACCAAGTAAAAAATTAGCATAAAAGATAATTTTTTAAAAATTGGGAGATGCAGTTATTGTGAGGTAGATGATCAAAGATTTCTAAAATCGATGAGACCTTCATTTGATAGAAATAAACCATCATATACAATTAAAAAAACCTTCAATATAATATGTGTATTTTTCAGACTAGCCAGGGAAGTAAATCTATTCTTACTTCCTTACTAGGAGTACAAAGAATACAACTTCCTGTTGGATCTCTACCATTGATTTTAGAACTGATCTTACAATTCTATTCATTAGAACTCTAAAGTAACTTGTAATGAGTTAGCCATGAGTATTGCAAAAGCTGAATGATTCATTTTACCTAAGGACAGGAAAAATAACTGTAGACCAATGAATCCAGAAGAGCTCAATTATGATCCATGTTTTTTCCCAATGACAGAATTTCTTGCCAAATATATATTTCTGTGATTTGATTATGATCATCTATTGAACTAATACTGCATTTGAGTGATTCCTTGTTTTTCCCCCACGTAAGTTACTTTTTTGTGACAGTTCTTTTATTATTCTTATAGAAGTACATTTTTAGAGCCTTATTTAAAGTGTCTCTTTGGCATACGATTAGCCTTATAATTGCATTCTCATATGACTGGTAGCTCTTGGAGCTAGAAGAAATCTTAGAGATACTGGGTCCAAACTGTTATTTTACAGATAAAGAAACTACTAGTCAACAATGATGAGTAATTTTCCTTAGGTCATAGATAGGGAAAGAGCTACCTATTATGATAGAGCCAAGTCAGGAACTCCTAACCAAACTTTCTATTAGGATATGCTGTTTGAGGCAAATAAATTATAAAGGATTGTTTTATTAATAGAATTTTAAAATTAGAGAAATACATGTAAATAGTCTTAACTTTCAATAAAAGTCCAGGTTTATTTGGTGTAAGATGGTTTCAGTACCAGTTTCCTTTGCATCCTTGTGACTTTTTGCTTCTAAGTTTATTTTTAGAACATTATAGAGTAATAAATGAAGAAAATGGAAAATTGCAAAGTAATAAAAAGAAAATAAAATTATTCGAAGTTCTTTTATACAAACAGAAATACATTTGACGTTTAAGTGTATTTCCCTCCAGCTGTTGTATTTGTGTTGTTTTAAACATAATTGTTGTCATAATATATATATTCATTCACTTATAACTAAATAGTTGTTTGTGGTGATATCCTGCTTTTAAAATTATTTTAAGGACAAGGTGTTCTGTTTACATTTAGATATAATATTTACTTATTTTGATATGTATAAATACATATTTATATGTATTTATGTTAAAATAAATGGTTTCTTGTAGAAAAACATTTACATAGTTTTCAAAGTAATTTTTAAAAAATGTTTAAATAACTAATCTCTACTAAAGAATGTTTTCTACATAAACATTCATACTATAACATCATTTATAAAAGGAAACTGGATACTATCTATTTACCTACCTTTCCTAACATCTGCATTATCTATTCTATCTTTACAATTTTTTGGAGGGAAAACAAGACCTTGAAAATTATTTTACATTCCTTGACTCTTGGAAGGTTAAACATTTTCTTATGTGTCTCTTTACTAGCAGTATTTTCTGCTACATGAATATAAACATTATTAAAATGTTTTTATTTTTATCAATGGAGTTTCATACTGATAAACATTTTAAAATAACAGAAGTTTTAAATGTTTAAACAAGTGCATCAAAAGTCTACCATATCATTTTTTACTATATGTAGCAAATTATCATACCTGAGTTACAAACTCTAGGGGAAAAAATTCTAAAACAGAGCTGACACACTGTAATAACTGAATCACTTTCCAAGAGTCTTGAAATTACAACTTGCTGAATTAATTGTAAGACCCCCTTTTTATGCCACACATGCATAAGCAAAAAATAAAATCCTACACATTTTAAAGGTTTTTTTGCCTCACCATTTAATTCTTGGTGTAAAGAGTTTTGTTTCATTTTGTTTTAAAAGGTGGAGGCAGTGATGTTAGCAGGATTATGGCATAGACATCCCTTATTTTTGTCTTCCCTCCCACCCCAACAACAAAGTCAGCATCCATTCATGGACAACAGTGCCTTTAAGGGAGCTGTGGGTTTTAGCACCATATGTCAAGGGGCCCAGGAGGTGTCTTGTCAGGGAAAAGGCAGACAGACCTTGATTGTAACTGTGGACCCTGGAGTGGCCAGTAAACCATTTTCAGCCTCTCTCAGTAAAGATTTAGGAGTCCCTAGAGAACACTGACTTAGACAGTCACTCACAAACCAAAGAGCCTTTGTGGAAATCTGTGTTTCCAGAAAAGTTCCTACACTCCATGGAGGAAAAAAAATTTAGTTTAGACACATTACAGTGAGCACTTAGTAAAGACTGGAGGAAATAATACTTCAGATGTGAAGATAGCAACACAAGAACTCCAAGGAACATGGAAAATCAAGGAAACATGATATCACCAAAAAATCACAATAATCTTCTGATAACTGAACACAAAGACATGAAGATCTCTGACTTACTGGATAAAGAATTCAAAGTAATTATTTTAAAGAAACTCAGTGAGCTACAAGAAGCCAAGAAAGATAATTCAGCAAAATCTGGAAAACAATACATGAACAAAATGAATTTAACAAAGAGAAATCATAAGAAAGAACTAAACAGAGATTCTGGAGCTGAAAAATACAATGAATGAAATTAAAAGTGCAATAGAGAACGTAAGAGCAGACTTGATCAAATAGAATAAAGAATCAGTGAGATTGAAGACAGGAACTTTGAAGTTATCCAGTCAGAAGAGAACAAAGGAAAAAGAGGAAAGAAAGCCTATGTGAATTATGGAATACCATCAAAAGAACCAATTTGGAATCACTGCTGTTACAGAATGAGGGAAGGAGAAGGGGGTAAGAAAGTTTATTTAGAGAAATAATGGCTGAGAACTTCCCAAATTTGGGGAGCTAATTTGGATATCTAGGTTCACGAAACTCACAGGTCACTAAAGAAAATCAAATTAAAGAGAAACCCTCTCCAAAACACACAGAATAAAAGTATCAAAAATCAAAGACAAAGAAAATCATAAAAGCAGAAGAGAAAAAAAGGAAATCCTCAAAAGTCGACTATTTAGCAAAACCTTACAGGCTCGAAGAAAGTAAAATATATTCAAAATGCAGAAAGGAAAAGAAACTGCCAACCAAGAGTACTTTACCTGGCAAAGCTGTCCTTCAGAAATAAAAGAGAAATGAATACTTTCTCAGACAAACAAAAGCTGAGGGAATTAACCACTACTAGATCTTCCTTATAAGAAATGCTGAAAGGAGTTCTTCATGCTGAAATGAAAGGATGCTGATTAGTAACATGAAAGCATATGAAGATATACAATATACTGGTAAAGGTAAGTATGTAATCAAATTCAGAATACTCTAATACTGTGATCTGATGGAGTGTCAAATGCTTAACTCTAGTATAAAGGTTAAGGACAAGAGTATTAAAAATAGCTATAGCTACATTAATTTGTTAATGAATACACATTAAAAAGTAAATTGTTACATCAAAACATAAAAGGAGAGGAGTAAAGTGTTGTTTTTTTGTATGCGATTGAAGTCAAGCTGTTACCAGCATAAAATAGACTGTTATATTTATTTCATGTAAGCCTCATGGTAACTATGCATCAGAAACCTAAAGCAGATTCACAAAAGATAAAGAGACAAGAATCAAAGCATACCAGTACAGAAAATCATAAATTCATGAAAGAAGGCAACAAGAGATGGAGAAAGGAACAAGGAAACTACAAAACATCCAGGAAACAATTGATAAGATGGCATTTTTGAGTCCTTACCTATTAATAATTACTCTAAATGTAGATGGATTGAATTCTCCAATCAAAACACACCAAGTGGCTGGATGAATTTGAAAAACAAGACTCAACTGTATTCTGCCTCCAAGAGACTTACTTCAGTTTTAGGGACACGCATAGGCTCAACATGAAAGGATGGAAAAGATATTCCATGTAAGTGGAAACCAAAAGAGAGAAGGGGTAGCTATACTTATAGCAGACAAAATAGAGTTTAAGCCAAAAAACACTAACAAGAGACAAAGAAAGGCCATTATCTAATGATAAAGAGATTAATTCATTAAGAAGTTGTATATAACAATCGTAAATATATACGGTCCCTACATCAGAGCACCTAAATATATTAAGCAATACCAACAAATCTGAAGGGAGAAATAGACAATACAATAATAGGTAGGGGACTTCAATACCCAATTTCTACAGTGGATAGATCATCTAGGCAGATAATCAACAAGGAAACATTGGGCTTGAATTATGCTTCAAACAAGTAGACCTAAACAGACATATACAGAATATTCCATTCAACAGCAGCAGAATACACATTCTTTTGAAGTGCACATGGAACATTCTGTAGGATAGATCATATGTTGGTCACAAAACACATTGAAACAAATTTAAAAAGATTAAAATTGTATCAAGTATCTTTTTCAAGCACAGTGGTATAAAACTAGAAATCAATAACAGGAGGAAAGCTGGAAAATTCACAAATATGTGGAAATTAAAAGCACACTCTTGAACAGCCAGTGGGTCAAAAAAGAAATCAGAAGGGAAATAAAAAATAACTTGAAACAAACAAAAATGAATACACAACATACCAAAACATGTGGGATGCTGCAAAAGCAGTTCTAAGAGGAGAGTTAATAGTGATAAATATCAAGATTAAGAAAAAGAAAGATCTCAAATAAACAACCTAACTTTATACCTTAAGAAACTAGAAAAAGAATAAATTAAGCTCAGAGTTAGTAGAAGGAAGGAAATATAGATCGGAGCAGAAATAAGTGAAAGAGGGACCAAAAAGCAACAACAGAAAAAGACCAATGAAACTAAGAGTGGTATTTTGAAAAGAAAGAGAAAATTGACAAGCCTTTAGCTAAACTAGCCAAGAAAAAAGAAGAGAAGACTCAAAATCAGAAAAGAAATAGGAGACATTACAACTGATACCACAGAAATGCAAGGGATCATAAGAGACTACCGGTATACTCCTGAGATAGTACAGTTACAGGTCCATACTACCACAATCAAGTGAATATTGCATGAATTGTTTGGTTTCTCAGTGCATGTAAATGTTACACTATCCTATACTGTAGCCTATTAAATGTGTAATAGCATTTTGTCTAAAAAAATGTACGTACCTTAGTTTTAAAATATTTAATTGCCAAAAAGTGCTAACCATCATCTGAAAACACAGGGTTGCCACAGACCTTCAATTTATAAAAAGCATGTATCTGTAAAATGCAATAAAGTGATGTGCCATAAAAGAAGTATGCTTATACTATCAACAATTATATGCCAACAAATTAGATAATGTAGAAGAAATAAGAAAGTTCTAAATATTACACCAAAAACTGTTTAGAACTAATCAATAAATTCAGCAAAGTTGCAGGATACAAAATCAACATACAGAGATCAGTTGCATTTATATACACTAGCAATGAAACATCTGAAAAAAATAAAACAATCCCATTCACAGTAACTTAAAAAAATAATAAAATACTTATGAATACATTTAATCAAGGAAATGAAAAATCTGAACACTGAAAGCAACAAGACTTTGATGAAAGAAACTGAAGAAGATGCAAACAAATGGAAAGATATCCCATATACATGGATCAGAAGAATTAATATTGTTTTAAATGTCCATACTATCCAAAGCCATCTATAGATTCAGTGCAATCCCTATCAAAATTCTAATGGCATTTTTCACAGAAATTGAAAAACTAATTTTAAAATTTGTATGGCACTGTGAAATTAAATCCAATATGACCAATGTCCTTATAAGAAGATAAGAGACACAAAGATCTATACACAGAGGAGACACCCATGTAAAGGCCAGAGGCAGAGATTGGATGCATCTACAATCCAAGGAACACCAGGGACTGCCAGCAACCACAGAAGGCAGCATGAGCGAGGCAAGAATGTATCATCTCCTAGAGTCTTCAGAGAGACCATGGCCCTCTGACACTTTGATTTCAGACTTCTAGCCTCCAGAACTCTGTGAAAATGAATTTCTATTGTTTTAAGCCACTCAGTTTGTGGTACTTTATTACAACAGCAACAGGAAACTAATACAGTTAGCAAAGGCAAGATCCAGGAAACCAGAAGATGAGGCATAGCAGTGATCCATGAGTTGTTTGTTTATGGTGGGAAGAGGAGGCTATATGATGCTCCCAATCAGGGAGTAACACTGCCATTTTCCTGGAGCTGCCATAGGCAGGTCCATGCTGGATTTTTTTTTAAATGAAGTCATAGATCTTTGGATGATGCCATAATAGGATGGTTGCAAGAAAAAAGAAAAACTTCCATTTGTTTTTTGAATGTAATCCAGGGTTTTCTGTCTTGAGAGAATATAATGTTATCACAATTGTCAAGATCAAGGATACTTCAAACCATAATTGGTAGTGGGGTTGTGAAAATTAGGTACATACATTATAAATATAGTAATTCACAAACTAATTTTCCTCAACATATCATGTAGTGGCTTTGACCTTAATCAAATATTTAACACTACATTTAGGTAGTACTGCTAAGGATGTTGCTGGTTATAACTCTTAGTACATCACAGGACTGAAATCATCATCATCCTACCCTCAGACCTGCTTTGCATCCAGTATTTCTTATGTCAGCTGATGACATTACTCGAACCAGAAACTTTGAAGTCATTATTGAATCCATCCTCTTTCTCCTCTTTCAAGAATCTAGTTAGGAAACCATCAATTTAACTTCTAAATGATTTTCTCTCACTTTCACTACCCATCGTTACTCAGTGTTCTAGATCAGACAGTCCCCTTTCTGACAGTTTCTTCTTGGCCTCTTTTGTTAACTTGTCCTCTTCCTTTTCCTTAACCAGTAAACGTCAAGGCCTCAAGCCTGCTTTGCATCCTCCCACCTCACACTCTCAACTTCTCTCTCTTCCATTGTCAGGGCTTCAGTTACAGAACGAAGACTCCTGCACATACATCTCTAGCTTGGACCTCTTCTGTAGCCTCCTGAGTTGTATGCCTAGGAGTCTACTCAATATCTCTCCTCTAAGTAGATGCTCCATAGAAACTCCAACCTAAGTATTCCACACTGATTGTGTCATTTTTCCTCAAATTTTTTACTCTTCTACTGTTTTTTTTATCCATTTGCTTCAACAAGAAACCTGGGAAACCATGTTAACTACTCCTTTTTCCTTCCTTTCCAAATCATTTTAATTCTACCTCAATTCTCTTTTGACTCTTTAGCCCGGTTACCAACAATTGATACAAGTCTATCATCTTTCTTGGACACCTTAGAAGCAACACCCTCTGAAAAGCTTCTCCTGCTCTCCTTCCACCATATACCCTTTACGCTGTCATTAGATCTAATATAAATCCCCCAGTGCTTCCTCATTGCCTAGAAAATAATGTTCAAACTCCTTGGCACAACACATGAGGCCCTGCTTCATATGACCTCTGCCTAACTCTTCAGGTTAAACTCTCCACCTTCCTGCATTCGATGCTTGAGAAATACCTGAACTACTTGTGGCTCATACCACATTTCAGGACTTTTGTATGTGTCTTCTCTCTGCTTCAGGTGATCCTACCTCTGTCCAGCTGCACACTCCTGTCCAGCCTCCCCAATTGTTTCAGTCATTACCTTTCTTGCAGCTCTTCTAGAACAGAACTAATCATTACTTCCGCTCACTATATCTCTCAACTTTGTATATTTGGAATAATAAGTTTATCTGACTTCCTCTCTGACTAGAGTGTCCTTTATTTTTGGGAAAGGGATCATTTTCATCATGACAGTGCCTACCACAGTGCCATGTAGAGAGCAGGACTCAGTGTTTGTTGGACTAAAGTTCTGCTTGTCTTTAGATGAAGAAGCCCACTTCACATGGCATAGTCTATGGCATTTTGGGTAAATCACTTCAAGTAATAAAAGTAAAGATTTTGTTAAACAATGATATTGCTATGTCATATAATTAGGAGATGTTAATAAAAACTAATTTAAGATAATGCTCTATAAATAGAAATGTCAATTGCTTGACTCAAATCACACCTTGTTTCCTTAGAAGCGCAGCATTTTATTGACTCTTCTCATTTTATCACCCTTCACAATCTGTAAGTATGTCCTGTCTCCCCTCTCTCTAAAATGTATTCTCAATCTGCCCCTTCTCTCAGTCCCCCTGTTCCACTGCCCCTCCAGGCCACCATCATCTCCGATCTGGACTACTGAAAAAGCCTCCTGACTGGCTTCCTATTCTCTGCACTGCAGCTGGAGTGTTTCTTTTCAAATACAGATCAGATCCCATAGCTCCTCTGCTACAAAGCCTCCAGTGGCTTCTCATGGCATCAGAATGTTCGAGCTCCCTATTATGGCCCACACAATCCTAGATGATCCACTCTCCTGCACCCGTGCACTCTCCTGCACTCTCCGACTGTGCCTGCACCACCAGCCCCTGCACATGACTCCTGCCCCGTCAGCAAGCGCTCTCTCTATTCCTTGACCTTATAACACCACAGGGCTTCTGCACTTGTTCCCCACCCTCTAGATTCCTGCATGACTGTCTCCTGAGTCACTCAGGTCTCAGTTCAAATGGCATCTCCTTAAGGAGCTCCCCTTCATCACCCAATTGAAGCAGCTACCAACCACGGGGTGTCACACCACCTGTTCTACTTTCTTCACGGTCCTAACCACTCAGCGGCAGAGTTGAGTGGTAAAGCACATGAGCATGAGGGCCAGACTCCATGGGCTCAAATCCCAGCCATACCTCCCACTAGCTGGGTGACTTGGGTCAAGCATTTCATCTTTCAATGCCTTTGTTTTCAGAATAATAAGAGTATACTACTCAGCCATAAAAACCGACAACATAATGCCATTTGCAGCAACATGGATGCTCCTGGAGAATGTCATTCTAAGTGAAGTAAGCCAGAAAGAGAAAGAAAAATACCATATGAGATCGCTCATATGTGGAATCTAAAAAACAAAAACAAAAACAAACAAACAAAAACAAAGCGTAAATACAGGACAGAAATAGACTCACAGACAGAGACTACAGACTTGTGGTTACCAGGGGGTGGAGGGTGGGAAGGGATAGCCTGGGATTTCAAAATTGTAGAATAGATAAACAAGATTACACTGTATAGCACAGGGAAATATACACAAAATGTTATGATAACTCACAGAGAAAAAAATGTGACAGTGAGTGTGTATATGTCCATGAATGACTGAAAAATTGTGCTGAACACTGGAATTTGACACATTGTAAAATGATTATAAATCAATAAAAAATGTTTAAATAAAAGAATAATAAGAGTGCCTACTTCATAGGAATTGTGAAGACTAAATGAGTTAATACATTCAAAGTGTTAACCTGGCTTGTAGCAAGTGTTCTTTGCATGTTAGTTGTTATTGTTTATTTATTGTTTGGCTCTCCTTTCTGTACCTTCCTTACTCTCATCCCACTACCATCACCACCAAGCATGTAAAATCAAAAAGAGCAGAGAGCTTACTGCCTTGCCCCGACTCCTTTATTTCCTAATGTGAACCAGGTATATTTGTTGAATGAATGAGGTATTAGAATTGGGTGTTTAAATATATCTCAAATTAGTTCCATTTTCTAAAACTCTCAGATCTACAGAAGAAGCAATGAGAATTATAGTGGTTTCTTTGTTTTTCTGTTTCTATCTCTTAATGCCCTGCTTAAGGGATACTGCATAGCACTGGGAGGCAGGAGAAATAAACATTGGTTCCATCACTTACAAACTAGAAGATCATAAACAAGTTGCTCTGGGCCTCAAAAGGCTCATAAACTGAGCTTGTTATTACTGGCTGAAGATAGAGGGATGGGTCCAGTATGGGGAGTTTTGTTGTTGGTTTGTTAGTTTGGTCATCAGCTCCAAGATCTATGATTTTATGAATACAACCAAATTCAGAAAGAAAATATTGAAGTATACAAGGTAAAATTTTGAATTATTGTACAAATTACCTGAAAGCAAATTATGCTAATCAATCCAGTTGTCTGCTTGGTTTCTATCTCTGGGATTATTTCTAGTCACCCATAATGATTAGCTTCTAACTTTATGCACATACATTCACCTACAAACATATGCATCTCTTTCTGTTTAGAGTTATATGCTTAACTAGTAACTGCAAAAAAAAAAAAAAAGATATACAATGATGATCTCAAACTTGAATGCTTGAAACATCATTGAAGCGTACCCTTCATATAAATGTTTTCTTCCAAACTTTGAATAGGAAACCAGCTTCCTTCCAATAATCTAATTTTAAGTCCTGAATTTATGACTATCTCTCTACTTTGGATTAGATTAAATTTAAATTACTATATTAAGGTGCAAAATTTTATGTACCAGGTGTTTTAAGGCCTTAATAAGTTTGGAGTTCTCTAAGCAGTTCTTCCAATTTTTTCCTTCTGGATCTCTGGTTGTAATTCTGCTGGTGATGTTCTTTCTTGCACTCTATATCCACCCTTGCCCCCATGTTTTATAGATATTCTGGTTTCAAATGCTTTTTCTGCTACCATTGAGACACTGAAAGAATTTTTTGAGTGGTGTTTCCACATTTATTTACATTAGTATAGATTCCTAGGTATTTATTTTATCCAATGGTTTATAATCCATCATTATTAATTATTTTGATGTTAAAACTATCCCAGCTTTAGCCATTGGGAGACCCCTCAAGCTGCCACCTGTGTCCTTCTGAACAGTTCCCATCATTTTTGAGCATTTCCTTATCTTCCAGCACAACAGGTTCATCTTGTATTTTACCTGCCCCAGACAGCCCTGTAACCAGCCTTTTCTCCAAGGAGCCATGACAAAGAGTTGTGGTTCCTTTTATTGGAGAATGAGATGGGAAACCAAGATTTGGGTGCTAGGTGTACTACTGGCTTGTCATTGCTTGAGCTGTAAGAATTTATTCTCTTCTCTCACCACATATCAGCTAGAATTTACAGTCCTTTGCAAATATAGCTGTAGAAGACAGCTACTTTTAAATTATCTTTCTCATATCTGACTCCCATTTTGAGTCAGAACAGCCCACGTGGTTTGGACAGACAGAAACTCATTACACTGAAACTGTTCCGGGCGTGTTTCCCTTTGGGAATCTTCTGGAGGGAGCCCTTGGTCACAGGCATGCAATACAGATCCGTGTCCTCCAGAGTCCGCTATGCTGCGCCTAGCGCAGCCCCGGAGCTTTCTCAAACCTGGAGTGACCGTAACAGTTTGCCAGGACACCGTAGAGGGGGCACGTCAGCGCTGCGACTTCCTCCAGACGCCGCCTCTGATTGGCTCCCGGGCATATAAGAAACCGGTGAATGAGCGGCTGGCCCTTGCAGAAACTTGCTGGAGGTCTTTGGGTGGCATTGCCCCTTCCTCCTAGTCAGCCCGGCGGGCGAGCGGAGCCGGGGGAGGATGAGGTCGTCCTGTGTCCTGCTCACCGCTTTGGTGGCGCTGGCCGCCTATTATATCTACATCCCCTTGCCCAGCTCCGTGTCCGATCCCTGGAAGCTGATGCTGCTGGACGCCACTTTCCGGAGCGCACAGCAAGTGGTGAGATGTGCTGATTCTCATTCCTTCTTCTTAAGCAATATTTAAAGGGGAAACAGAATTGCCGAACCTTGTCCCACGAGAATGCATATTTTTCTAACGCAGTGAGGCGATCGCTTTTTAAGGTGGTTCAGGCTGGCATTTTCAGGGTGTCGCATTCGCCTCCTTGCTACCAGCGGGCTAGATCTGTGTCTCTTCTTCTGTGTTGGTAACGGAGAAGGTGAAGTTCTTGAATAGATTTTGACTGTTTAATCCTTCATCTTTTCAAAATGTCCCCCACTTTCTTGGTTTGCTACGTCAAAAACCAATTTTGCAGCATTTTATAAACCACCCCTCCCCCAGTTTTGCTCTTCTATAGGGGGCGGCAGAGAGTGAGTTAAATGTTATAGGAAGGCTCCTGGGAAAAACAGGTTCTGGTTCCTGACAATGCAGCCACCTTAAAAGCAGACAGGGACACGGGTGATCTCCCACGGTCCCCAGCGGCAGTGGTACTGTCCATTCGCAGGGGCAGCAGGCAGGGCTCATCCAAGCACTTGGGGAACAGCACCAGTCTCACAGCTGACGTGTGGTACTCAGCAACTCAGTCCAAGAAAGGAGGCCAAGGGGCCTAGCTATCTGGAGAAGAGGCCAGGGAGGTGGTGGCAGCCGGTATTTGCATGATGCATTTGTTTTCTGCCTGCCCTGCAGCATCTAGTTTATGTCTTTGTGGAGGAGATAACCTTTGCCTGAACCAGGATATCTTCGCTTACACTGGCAGGGTAACATTTCTCTCTACTGTATCATGGTCTTGTATCTTTTTAACCTCACAGACAGGAAAATGTAACTCTCTGGTTTATTCTATGTAAGAGGCATTATTTTTAGTGCCAGACAATCTAAAAATCTAAACTACAGTCTGTAGTCAAGGTTGAGTCCTGGACTACAGCCTGCTCTACCTAATTCCTAACCCACCTAGCAAACTAAGTCTCCTCCCTTTCCCCAACCATGGGCTTTAATCTCAGGTTATTTTTGTAAACTTCTTTCAGAAATGACAACTAAAGAGAGAGAAAAAAAAACTCATAATTTTCCCAGAGGGTAAATTTCCTTTTCCCTGTCCTTCCTAATTGTGTGTAGTCTCTGAGGCTGTGTCCTATCAAAAAGCCCCTTGTCTAGGGTACTATACCACATTCGTAGGAGGACTTGCTTTTCTTGAGTCCAGCCACTTTCTCCACCCCCAAGTCCCCTGTTGTCTTTTAGCTATAGAGCCTCTTCCTTCCCTTCTGCTTACTATAATGTTGACATGGGCGAAGAATGACCATCCCCTTCTCTAGTATTGGTTCCAAGAAAGACAGTCTTCATGTAGGAGGCCCTACAGTCTCTCCCTTCCTCTAGAAATGTTGTAACTGGGGAGTAACACCCTTTAAAGATTCTGGGATACAGTGGTATTAACCTGGATGGCTTAAATGGCCTTCTACAATAAAAAGAGTAGTGACTAATAATAAGAATAAGAAAAACAGAAAAAAAGAATCAAACTACTATATTGGTCACAGAGATTATTCTTACTTTTCTGGTCACCAAGGAAATCTTCTCTATCAAATAATCTAGGAAAAGCCAGGCCTGGAAAAAAGCCTTTCTTCCCCAGTGAGGCCCCAATCCATTAAGGCATTTGGGCCCTATGGACCTCTGCAGAATGTGCCCTCAGCTGGTGTTTGGGAATGATAACATGTGTAACGCCAGGTCACAGAGATGGGGAAGATAACAGAGTGTCCTCGCTTACCACTGTGACTTAGGAGTAGGTTTGTACAGAAGTGGCTCTCATCACTTGTCTTCTGAATTGTAAAATATCAGAAAGATCATTCAGACCACAAGGAAGCATATTCTATCCAGGAAAGCAGTTTATTAATGTCACTTCAGATTGTCCTGGGGAAAAGTCAATGTGGCTTGACACAAGTTAGTAAATAGAGCATAACTGTTAGAGTCATGCTTCCCTGAATGCCACCTCAGCCACACCATTTACTAACCTCTGATTCTCAGTTTTCCTGATAAAACAGGGCTAGTGGCTACCATTAAGGTTGCTGTGAGGTTTGGTAATGTATTTAAATGGCTGGAACTGGTTGTAGTTATTCTTCTAAGAGTTGTCCCAAAGGGCCACTGTGGATTGTGGGGAGAATCTGTGGTGTTGCTCAATTTTGTTGAAATGATAAAAGAAATGTAAATTGGAAGTTGCTTTTATCTCATTGGTACCTAGAGAATTACCACTGAATCGCATAGCAAAAAGTTTGTTACCCAGATTATTTTAGTTTGAGTTGATTGGGTCAGTTATAGAAGGAACTGGAAGCTTCTTCAAAGGTGAAGCTCGGCCTCCTTCCTAACACAGCAGACACCTGCCTAGCATCAAGAAATATGAATGCTACTTTTATTCTGTTGTCAATGGCAAATGCTTCACTTCTTGCTGCCCCTTCTTATCTCCTTTATCTTGTGCAGATGAGTCAGATAACTGAGATTATGTTCATTGTACTTTTCTTCCTTGAGGTCCTCCAATATTACCTAAGAAGAAGCTACTCAGGGTCTTCCTCAAGTCATCTCAAACACAGATGCCACATTAGAGCCACCTAGGGAGCCTTCAAAAGTCCTGATGCCCATGTCATACCATATGCCAAATTTATTCAGAATGTCTAGGAGGTGAGTCCCAGGCAGTAGTATTTTTAAAAGCTCCCAACATGATATCAATGTGCAGCCAAATTTGAGAACACACTGCTGATGTAGAGAATGTATTTTCCTTAAACTGCTCGTTATATTGCATACTTGTTGCTAGAAATGAGCCCCTTTACATTAGAATGGATTAGTTTACCAGATTAGTCAGTTGATACTTTAGTTCTAAGAGCCTAAGGGGATAAAATACTACCTAAGCAACTTTCAGTGTTACAGCAAAGCCAACATGAGACTTAAGTAGAAAAGCACAAACAAAAGTAGGTCTGGGAAGTGCAGTGGAGAGTGGTTTAGATGTAGATTCGGCAGCAGGAGACTAGAGGAACAAAAGGAGGGAGTCTGGGGCAAGTTCTGAAGACATTTCAAAATGCTATGCAAACCAAGATCTTTTTAAAAAAGGTAATCCCAGTATGGGTGGAGATACTGAGAAGTGTACACTGCTGAAGAAAATGTCAATTATCACAACTTTTTTGAAGACAGTTTGACATCGGAAGCTGTAGAAGCATATTTATTCTTTGACCCAGCAATCCCTCTGGATGGATTTATTTTAGGTGATCATGGATATAGATAAAGCTGTAGCTATAGAGATGGAAACATTTCACAGGTTCAAAAATCTTTTTTAACTAGTCCAAAAGCACTACCATCTATGAGAAATATGAAGGAACTTCCACCAACCTTTCTTTCTTTTTTTGCAGCATTATTTAAAAGAATGAAAACTTAAGAACAGTAAGAGGTTACGTAAATTATTGTAAACTTATATTTTGGAAAATGCAGTCAAAAATTTAGGTTGTAAAAATAATGTTTAATAGTCTACAAATGATTTGTACTGTGCATTGAGTGGAAAAATGCTACAAAACAGCATATATGCTGTTGTCCCATTTAAAATATCTATATATCAAAACATAATAGCTATGTATATCTATATGTGTATGTATAGAAAAAGCAAAATAATATAATTTAAAATATAGTGATTTTTTTTTTCTGGGCCATAAGATTGTATCTTCAGTTTTCCTATCTGTGTAGTTTAGTTTTTCTGCAATGAACATGGAATTATTAAGAAATTATTTAAAAACCTTTTTTGGCAGTAGGTTTTCTACTTCTAAAGTAGAATTGATGTGTATATGCATGTCAATGTGATTAATATTTTAATATTGTTCTATGAAGAAAATAGATTTCCTTAAAAAGGCATCCTGTATCCTTTGACAGCTGTCACAGTGGCAGGCTTCAGGCTCAGTCAGTTAGATGTAACACAGATTGAAAGCTTACTATGTGAGTCTGAGCTACAAGAAACTGCAACCTAGTAGAATGGAGAAGCCATGTTAATATACAGCTGTTAAAAAGGCAGGAGCTGACAGGTTTTACAGAAAAGGTGCATTTACAGGAGCTCATACGAGGGAGTGGTTACGCACAGTTCAGATGGGTGATAAAGATGATGACTAGTGGTAATAATGGTATCTCAAAGGAATTCAGAGCCAGAGCATGGCTTTTGTCTTATCTGGAACATTTCCTAACTTACTAGTTCTTGTCCTATGTATCTTTTCAACAACGTAATGTGAAAGAGAGGTTACTGAAACTGGTATTTTTGCTGAATGTTCCCCCTATTCCTTATAAATAGTGCTTTTGGACTAGTGGAGCTAGGTTTTTCATCCTACAAAGTGATGTGAAATCTAACGTGATCTCATCTGAATTCTCTGTGCATGATGTGCCTTTGGGCTGTGTTGATGTGGTTTAAGTGACAGCTCAGCTGGACACTATGCAGAACTCCAACTTGCTAACCTTTTTCATAACGATTCGTGAACTGGAATGTTTACTACTGTCAGGTAAATTTAACTTCAACACATTAGTAAATAATAAGTTTGTCTACTGCCTTCTAGATATGCGTTGATATATATTTCCTCATGTAAATTAGAGATTTTGCCAAGCATAATAATTTTTACCTGATTTAATGAGATTTTCTTTAAACACCTGGCAGCCAAATGGCTTTAAGACTAGCTTCAGAGAACAGTATTTTATCAGTATTAGTTCTGACAGGTGAGCAATATGAGTTGGTTTCTGTAGATAGTACCTCCCAGTGGATCCAATCAAACATTAAGGTCAGACTGATCTAGCTACAAGTGTGTAAGACAATGCCTAATTTATAGTTCTCCTTTTTACTTTTCCTAGAACTCAACAAATATGGCCCTGAATGCAGAAATGCCATCACTATTACTTTATTTTAATGGGACATCCTATTTCTAACATGTGGCTTTGTGCTTGATGTGAAAACATTTCTGGGAGGTGTGAAAGTATAATAATCATTCTTAAACATTCTATTAATACGCACTTACATCTTTTAAATTTGTGAGCATATCTTTACTTCTACTGCCAAATAAAGCTACATGGGAACTATCTACCACTTCTTTTCTCCTTCATTTATGTTTATAAAGAATTAAAATGTAATTAAATTTCCAAGTGGCAAACCTAGCTATATTCTCTACCTAATCAAAGATGTGTCATACTATGAAATTTTAACAATCTATCTTTCAGTGTTTCCAAAATAAAATTAAAATTCTACCATTTGGAAATCATCATTAATTCAATGACTATTAACTGAACACCAGTGCTGGGAGCTGGTGAAACAGGATAAGACATAAACCTAATCTTGAAGAGTTTATAGTCTAGTGAAGGGAGATAAACCTACTGCAGTTACAGAGTGTGCACTTGAATGATAGAAAGGTTGTGATAGAGGCATATATGGGTTGCTATAGGAGGCTTAAAAAGGACATCATCTAGACCTGGGCATTAGGAACTGTTTTCCTTTCACATTGACATCTACTCTGAATTATCAAGCTTGACTGTTTACAGTTAAAAAAAAATCTATTAAGCATATACTGAGCATTTACTCTGTGCCAGAGATGGTGCTATGTGCTTTTCATGCAATTCATTCAGTCCATGCTATAATTCTATGAGGTGGGTGTATTTCTTTTCCTTATCTTACAAAGGAGGAAACTGAAATCCAAAGAAAAGTAAATTGCTCACAATAGCAAAGTTTATTGTGGAGGTGGAGTCACACTACTACTCCAGCCTTACTGTGAGCTCAAGAGCTTCACCACTGTGCGTGGCTGACTTTCCATAAGAGCTAGTTGAGTGAAAGAGGTGGGGGGAGAAGAGGATGAGAAAGGAGGGTGTAAAAGGCATTCCAGCCAAAGGGGATGTTCCAATGGGAGAGGATGGTACAAGCAAAGGCACTAAAGTGGTTCAAAGTGGCTGGAGCATAAAGCTCAGAAGTCAGAGAGATGAGGTAGGAAGGAAGCACAGGCCAAATAATGAAGGGCCCAATGGGCCAAGAAAGGAGCCACTGAAAGATTTTTAGCAGGGAAATCACGTGGTCAGACCTGTGTCTGAGTATAGTCTTTCTCAGTGGCAGTGTAGAGACTAGAGTGTAAGAATGCAAATCAGGGCCAGAGACCACCTGGGAAGCAATTATCCAGGTGAGAGGTGAGATATGAAGTAATAAAATGGACAGGTTTAGAGTCAAGCTGACAGAGCTGCTGATGGAGGGGATAATATGGAGTGAAGGAGTCAAAGATGACTCCTAGGACAGACCCTGGAGTAACTGGGTTGCTGGTGATGATGACCCTAATTAGGAAAAGGAGCAGATCTGGGGGTGGAGGTAACAGGGTTTGGGACCTTGCTTTAAAGTGTCCGTGGGAGTGGTTTAAGGATAGCTGTTCGTAAATAGTTTGCACATACAAGACTAGGGCTTGGGAGAGAGAGAGACAGACAGCTGAGCTTCAGATAAGGATTTGGGAAAGGTCAGTGAACCTGATGGTGTGGGAGTAGTGGGAATGAATGTGTATGGAGGGAGGGGAGGATTGGGGGATCCTACCAGGGAAAGCCCAGGGGGTCACCAGGGAGAAGAACAACAGGCTAGCCCTAAGAGAAATGAGACCCTAAGGAACAATTTTTTTTTTATTATACCTTACAGTTATATTGCACTCTAGGTTTTACAAAGGGTTTTAGTTACCTCATCTCATTTTATTTTTGCAATAAATGACTGGCTGGCATTAGTTTTTTTCCATTTGTCAAGTGAGGAAACAGGTTCAGAAAGGGTCAATGATATCCCCAAGATCACATGATTAGTTATACTGGTAAAACAGAGACTAGAATAAAAATTTCTGAACTTAGTTTCGTGTTCTCACTGCCAGGCCAGGGTGACATGAAAACAAAGTCCTCCATGACGGAGTTGCCCCTTTTTGTCCCTGGTGCTGTCTCTCTGACAGGCCCCTCATGGCTGTGGCCGTGCATGTCAGAGTGCTCATGATAACTTTGTCCCGAATACACTGTATCCTGACTTTTGAGCTCTCACTGTTAAATTAATCTCCACTAGTGTTTCCCAATCTTTTTTCATGTCAGAGGCTTGATGACATTTGTAAAGTTTGCCAGGGGAAACTAGAAGAAATACCAGCGGGGAATCTAAGGGCTTGAGTGATCGAATTCACAAGATTTATAAAGAGAATTATATAAATGGTTCTCAAATAGAATGCCAAATCTGATAAATTTTGAATAGTTTTAAAAAATGGTTTTAAGTTCTTACCTCTATAAAACACCTAACTATCAATATCCTACAGCCCATCTGTAACCCAATAGCGACCTACCTATTGGGAAGTTCTCCTCTCTATAGTTTGTAACTACTTGAATACATGTTTTTTTTATTGTTATTTCTATTAAGCACAGAGAGATAGTCCCCAGGTTACATAGACCTAGGTAGCCATATAATTTATTAGCCAAACCATGACATTTTTGAGAGTGATATGGGCTGCTATTAATAATCATGCCAGGACAACCCTTTTAAACCAGAACAATGTCCAGATAAATCTGGATATATGCTTAGCGTACATTTATTTGACTTGCATTGATCAGGAGAATCAACTCAAAGTTGTAGAATGATCTCTGTGCTCCCTGTTCTGCTCAAATTTGACTGTTAACCCTCCAGTGAACACCGTCCCCCACCCCACCATCACCCCGAGACCGAATTTCTGTTCCCTAGGATAGTGGCAGAGTAAAAGTACTAAGTTCCTTAGCCAGCACTTAGGGCCTGCTACAACCTGGTACTACTCTGCTGAATCTAGCCTCACAGTGTTCCCACGACAATCCTGACACCTTTTCTTCTGTTGTCTCCTCTGCCTCACATGCCCTCCAGCCTTCTCACTTTAGCCAACATCCCACACATCTTTCAACACCTACTCAAAAATCATTTCTTTTGGAAACGTCTCCCTTTTCCTCAACCTTAATTTCTCTCTCCTTTACACTCTACTAGCACTTTGTTTTTCTTTTATGGCCCTTGTTTCTTTCCTTATGTTGATATTTCTTTATGTACAAGCTTCCCACCAAATCATAAGCTTTTTCACCTATTATAGACACAATTTCCCTCTTAATATTTTAGGATTTTTGTTTTGGAGGATTTTTTAGAGGGAGGGCTTGAAGATCATTCGTGATAGAGAAAATAGGAATTCATGGTTTCGCTTTCTTTCAGTCCTCCGTGTTACTCCATTTGCCCTAGAGGGCAGACCTAATGCTTTCATGTGCTTCTTTTCTGAATTTTCCAAAAATGGCTTTTTGTTGTCCTTTGCAACTTTTTTTTGCAAGCCTTGCTGTTTTCTGGGTTTCTAACTTCCTCATAATATTTTTGAAACTTTGTTCTTGTTTTTGTGTTTGTAAAGAATCATGTTTCTGTTTCTAGGTAAATAGTTATAATTACAGGCCATCTCCTTAAAAGATCACTGGTGAATTCCCATGTTTATATGGTATCATTCTACCTTTCCCTTTTCCTCCTGAATGGATAACTGATGAATATCCCATGAGAAATTAATTTGGCTGACATTTGTGCTGCCATTCCCTAATATTGTCCCTGCTCAGGGACTCAAATTATATTTTCTTTGACCATTCTGAAGTCTACTTTTCTAAAATGCAACATAATCATTTCACTATTCCTAGTTTATGCATCAGTTCTAAGGTAGGATCACTCTGTCCCAAAGTTTCAATCACTTCCATTTCATGGCATAGTTCTTCCCTGTTAGAGAAAAGCAAGTCCAGAGCAGCAATAATCCCGACTTCCTTGATTTTCTTAGCAAGAAAAACCAATTCTGATTTTAAAAGATGATCTGCTTTTAATAGAATAAGATTACTGGCAGATACCTGTATAATAATGGATCCATTTACTGAATAATAAACACAGCCATCTTGTGAAATAGTAGATAATGTTCTCATTTAATGAAAAAGGAACTAGAAGCCCAGCAAGGTTGAGTAACTGGTTCACAGACACAGGAAGGTCTGGAAGGCTGGCTGTGAACCAGGTCTGCTGGACTCCACAGGCCTTTCAACAGTATTCCACAGCCTTGTTTTATGATTGTTCAGTCTCCTCTCCTCCTCTTCTCACTCCAACCCCTCCATTCTGAAATCTTTTGTGCTGTCAGGTAATCCACGTTAAGAAACCATCACGCAGGAAGGAGCGTGTTATATACTGTTTACAAATTTTAGTCCTGGAGAGTTGTAGTATATGTTTCATGTTGAAAAGGGTTCCATGGTTAAATAAGATTGGGAAATGCTGAGTTAAACAGAGTTAATCAGGATTTCCTTTTTTAACTGTGAAACATTTCAGAATTCCTAGCATACTAACATGTATTTTGAATCTTAAAGAGAGAATATTTAGTGAGCCCCGTATTTAATTGTAGATCTTTATTTTGAACTTCATGACACTGATGGTATATTTACCAAATTTAAGGGTCTGTTTTCATAGTGTTTAAGAGCATAGACCTGTGCTCAGATCCAGGCTTGAGCTCTACTAGCTGTGTGACCTTGAAGACTGCATTTAACCTATGAGTTTGTTTCCTGATCTAGTAAGTGGTCATGATCCTTAGCCCATGAAGTTTCTGTGAAGATTGCATGTGATAATGTGTACAAAGCTTTATTGTTTGTCGTCATCATCACACATTAGTTAGTATGTAAAACACTTGGAACGGTACCTGTCACATAAGAAATATATTTGGTCCAAATCTGATTTTTGGCAATTATCTACAGTATATTCCAAAAGTAATATGCTGTTTTTTTATTTTTTATTTTCACCATTATTCTTGTCAATCTGCTACTGCTCACAGGTTTGTGGACTTCTATACAGGTGTAGATCTTCTTCACCTGGACTGCTATTGGCCATGGCTACTGGGTTTCAATCCTGGCTTTGGCACTTAGTACTTGTGAGACTAATTGGGCAAGTTACTGAAACTCTTTAAGCTTTAGTTTCCTTATCTATAAAAGTAGGATAACAACAGTGCCTCTCTCAGGGCTTGTTACATTAATTAAATGTGATTGTGTGTATAAAAAGTCTTAGCACAGTGCTTGGTATATAGCAAGAATTAAAAACCTCTTCCTGTAGTTAAAATTTTGGAGTCCATGGGCTTAGTTTGCTGTTGGTCTAGTGGATATATGAATCGTCATCATCATCATAGCTAACTCATACTGTCTGACCATTCTACATATATATTAACTCAGTCTTTGTAACAATCCAGTGAGGTAAGCACTATTATTTCTATATTATAAATGAAGAATTTGAGGCACAGTGGGCCTAAGTAACTTGCCCAGATCACACACTCAGAGCTGGGACTTGAATTCAAGCAGTCTGGCTTTGAAGTTAGTGCATTAAAAGCTGAAGAAATTGCATGTCTTTTAGACTATCATTGTCTTATATCAGAGATCTTCATCAGACTCTGCCAAGGTATCAATTCATTTTAGAATAATATGCATCACCTGAAAAGAGTTCCTTAGACTTTAGGTACCTAAGGTACAGTTGGTGACATGACATTTTGTTGCATAAATTAAAGTACTTTACTTGAATTCTGTCCTGATAGTGCACTGTCTGCCACAACATGAAGGTAGTAAAGAAGCAGTTGCAAGTAGGATTGACACTTTCCTGAACAAAGGGCTTTGGATTTGTTCAAGTGATTGCCATGTGTTGGGCCCAGAGATCTGGCTTATGACTATGGAAAAGGTGACTTTGATCTCTGAAGTTATTAAAGGCAGGTGTCTTCAGCTGACCACCAATAATAAAAGAAACTCACCACGGCCTCTGTCATTGTTTAATTGAATAATCATTAAGTGCTGGGCACTGGGGTTATAGCTACTCACAAACAAACAGGACTTGGCCTTCCTGGAGCTATAATCCCATGCCAAAAGTGTGTGGCAAATAATTATATAAAGGAAAATACAAGAAATATGGAGAAATTTGTTGGCCAGCCATTAGTCTTTGAAATCCCCTAAAGACATGAAATCCCCTGAGGAAACAGTGTTGAATGAGAAGAGAGGAGTTTTAGTGTTGGGGAGAAAAGGCAGAGCCAGCAAAGGAGACAGAGCAGTCAGAGAATAAAGGGGGGAAACAAATGTCAAAGAAACCAAAAACCAATGAAGAGCTCCACCAGTTGGGAGTGATCGACTGTGTTGAATTCCCCTAAGAAATGGGGACTCTGAGGATGGAGTTGAGCCTATCAGCTCTGCATCCTGGTGGACCCCTCAGTGAATAAGCCACAAAACATACTCCCAGGCAACGGTGGCTTTTACATTCCTGCATCTCAACCTGTAGCCTGTTCGTTGGAATGATTTCAAGGATGTCTGCCAAAAATAATGTTTTGATTTTGGCAGTGTTGCTACTGAGCTATCACTTATAACAGAAAACAGTGAAAATATCCTTTATAACTTGTGATTTAAAAACCTGAGAGGGAGGTTACTGATGGATATTACTGAGCTACTAAATACATTTATATATAAATATATGTGATAGTTATAAATATGTAACTACCTAGTATATTAAAGAAGTAAATAATATGTTTAAAATATTTTTTAAAAGGGAAAGAAAAAGTAAAGAAACTCCCCTTCCCCAAAATCACTTTAAATTTGTGTTGGTTGGTTCATCTAATGTGGAAACATATTTTAAAACCTGTACTCCTACAGGCTAAATAGCTTTTCCTGTCTGCTTCCCAGTGAGGTTCACATCAGATGAGTATTAAACTTGCTTCCTTGCAGATTGCTGCCTATTAATCCTCTAGTTAGCAGCGTACCATTTAAATGCATGTGCTGTACTTCTGTCAAGGACAGTGAGCCAGTATTTCACTGGACACACAGTGTGCCTGATTCAGGTCTTAGTGGCCACAGAAACCCCTACTGACCCAAACCAATAATTTCTCAGTCTTACTTCCTCACATGGCCAATCCAGATGGCACCATTCTTCAATTTAAATGAAAATATATCTTGGATGAAGAGAAGAACATTGTTATTGGTTATGACTACAGAAGGAACCTGTTTGGAGGTGATTTTCAATCACTTTAAAAACAGTAACATGATTCCCATAAAAGTATATTTGGGGGCAAATCATTGAATTTAAACTGCTTTAAAAGTTAGACTTTGATTTGGGTGCAGTGGTTCTGCCATTCTCTCCCTCACCTTCCTTTTTGTTTTTTTTTTTCAATTTTAGGTTTAGCCTGGTAGCATTTTTTAGTTCTATATACTTGTGATCCTTTAAGTTGTTGCACTTAAGATTGGTTCCTATGGTTTTAGTGCATATGGGAGAGCCAGATTTACTTAGGGTCTTTTTATAACTATTGAAATTGTGCTTAATATGTAATGTTATGCTCTGTTACACCTCTTACTCTTTCTGTTCATAGAGGAAAATAATGCATTATCCATTCTCTAAAGTACCCATATACTTTCAACAATTTATCCATCACCCAGAAGGCGACAGACACTGCAGAGACCTTGAGGTGCTCACATTCTAGTTTGGAAAAAACAAGTAGACAACTTCAACAAAACCTACCAAGTGCTGCAGTCATGGTACGTGGTGGGTGCTATGGGAGTCCAGCAGAGGAAGCCTCTGTGCATCTGGGGAATTCAGGCAAAGGATCCCAGAGAAAGTGCTGGCTGAGCTGAGCCTGAAAGGATGAGAAGAAACACATCACATATATGGGGAAGGAAGGACATTCCAGGAAGAGAAAACAGCAGGTGCAAAACCCTGAGGTGGGAGAGCATGACACATACAGGGAGTTATTTCTATTTCATTTCTGAAAGGTATAGAACGTTTGAGGGAGATCTTTATAGAACTGAGCCATGGGTGGAACTAGTCTCAGTCTTGTTAAGATATATTTCACTGTTTTAATTATGGTAACTTTAAGTAAGCTAAGAGGATTGTGAAAACACACAACCAATATATGATTTTTCAAGAATAAGTACTACTTGGTGAAATAAGCTTTAAACTACTTACTAAAAATATTCTCTGTTACAAACCAATAGAATAGTATTTAAATTCTGGTGACCAAATACATAATTTGATTGAAAACAATGTTTTTCTATTGTTGTTTGGTTTTAGTAACTTTTTGTCTTAGAATGACTTAAAGAAATGTTTGTTTTTCTTATTGTGTTCCTGATGTGCTGCATCAGAAAGTCTTTCCTCGATTAAAGTTTGAAACAAACACTGCAGTTGTTGGTAGCTATGGTGCCTTACTTGAGACAAAAGATTCTTGCCTGTTCATCAAAGGCGTTGGGTCTCTGGTTAGAGAGCTCTTACTTTAACCACCCAGTCCAATTTCTGTCTCACCCCTATTTTCCTCTCTCACTCCACCCTTTTTTTTCCCCCTCCAAAGAACACACTGCTATTGGTGATCATTTCTTTAATTACTTGTAGGTGATATGTTTAAGTAATCCTTCTCCCTTGCTGGGTTGGAAGCTCTGTGAGGGGAGGGAGCAGATCTGTCGGCTTCCCTGCTGTGTACCCAGCTCCTAAAAGTACCTGGCACAAAGTAAACACTCCCATAATTGCTGAGGGGATCGATGATGAGTGATTCAGAGTTCCTGGACAGCTTCCACAATAAAGAGGGTTAGTGATAACAACTGGACAGGAATTTTCTCTGTACATCCTACTTCTCAAATAAGGCATCATTAGTAGGACCAATCAGCAAAATGTGTTAGCTTTTGCCTTGAATTCCTGTTTCCTTTTCATGAAGAGCCCAAGTAGGAAATGATAAGGGGGAAGCTGCTTGCTTTTTCAGAAGGCGGGACCTCAGAAGCAACAATGAAAGAACACATAATCAGCACTATTAGCACATTCAGCAATTATACTGAGCACTCATTATGTACCAGGCAGAAGGCTAGACCTAGGGGAACAAAGGTGAAGGAGATAGATCTAGAAACTCATAGTGTCAATACAGCAAGTACCAAAATAGAAACTTGAACCAAGTTCTAGAGAGCATTGAGGCAGGAGTGACGACTGACTGAGGAGTGAGTTGGACAGGGTGTCACAGAGGAGTGGACATTTGAAATGGACACTGAAGGAAGAATTGGAATTTAGCCTCATAGGAGAAATTCCATTAATGGATGGAACCCTGCAGTTCAGCCTTCTGTATCTTTGAGGAAAGTATGCACTACATGGGCAAGACAGACAAGTTTTACCTGCAAAGGTGTGTACAGGGAAGTGGTGTGTAGGAATATGAATAGGTAAAGGGTGTGTTAGGGCTGTAGGGGATGTCAGAAGTGGAATGTGTTCTTTAATCTCTGGCTATTTCGGCCACTTAAAAAACTTTTCCCATAGAAACATATTTCCTTTAGTAAATTAGAGGACAGAATTATTTTTTAAATACCATAACAGGTACATAATGATGCTATAGAAAACGTAGAAAACAGAAGAATTTACCTACAGTCTCACCATAACACAGTCATCATTTGCTTTTTGTTGTATTTCCTTTCAATCTCTTCTTTTTGTGTATATGTTGTCTGTCTTTTGTTAGCTGTCATATTGTACATACAATTTTATACACAAATTATTTTACTTGTCATTGTACCAGAAGGATATACCACATTATTCCTGCATGGTATTCCTTTCTCTTTGTAATGGATGTATCAAAGAGCAGGTGCCATTTTTAACATAACTATTCCCCTATTGCCTAAACCTTAGACTGTTTAGTTTCTTGCAATTATAGGTAATGTTACACTGAAAATATATTTGTGTCTATAATCTTTTTTGCTTTTAAGATTTTACCCTAAGAGATTCCTCCAAATTAGAACCACTAGATCAAAGAGTATAAATATTTTTGCAGATCCTGTTTCTTATTTCCAAGTTATTTTCCTATTTGTATGATTAATAGCAATATGAGGGAGTGCTGATTGTGCTATATTCTTTCCAGCATGAACTAGTGTAATTGACTTTCTAAGCTTATTAATTTAATAGCTTAAATGGATACCTTGTTTCTTTGAAAACAGTTGGCATTCAAATATTTGCTCATTCCTTCAATGACTACTTATTATATATATACTTTATATCAGTTCTGGGGAAAAAGTAGTAAACAAGCGTAATTCTTGCTCTCACACTGTATATTCTTACACTTAAAGAAAATTTCATTTAAAAAAATACTTGAGAGGTAAAACATTTTTGCAAAACTTATACAGCTGGTAAGCAGCTAAGAAGGGGTGTCCACCTGGTCTTTTATTTCAATCCCTTGTTCCTTCCAATCTGCTAGACTACTCTGCAAAGGCAAAAATAGGGGCTTGTTAGCAGAGTACCTGTTCCTCCAGGTGTCTTCCTCTAAGCTTTAACCTAATGATGATGCTGTTGCTAGTACTCAGAACTTTTCTAAAACAGTTTTTTTTTTAGAAATTTCATTCCAAGCCATTGCATGAGATACTCACGAACATCAGCCTCATTGCTTTATAGTCTCATCTTGTTTATGAACAAAATGTGGTCCCCAGCTTCATCACACACCTTGTTATCTAGAGGAACAATGGCTTTTCCAGGAATCAAATCCAACTTCAAGGAAACAGGATTTGTCCTCTTTAAGGGTATATACAAAGGAGTGCCCAAAGTCTCTGAAAGTCGTTGTAGAAAAATAGCTTAGTCAATATTTTTAGTCAGTTGGAACACACATGTGAACCCCCTACCTCTTTGCAAAGGTTAAGACATTTACATGCTGTGGAAGTTACTTTATTTTTCAGTTTGTGTGAGGACTGTTAGCTTCCACTCCTGCTTGAGCACCTATGGGTTACCACCAAGTGTTTGACACGTCTGTCAATTTCAAGGAGAAGGGCCAGTGACCTTCAGCACAGTCTTGGTGATAGCACTTGTCATTATAACACCCGGTTATAAACAGCCCACTTCCTGGTGTCCTTGGGGTGGGAGTGGGGGCTGAGGAAGGAGGTAGCATTTAGGCATCTTGGACCTTCTTTTTTTTTTTTTAACATTTTTTTATTGAGTTATAGTCATTTTACAATGTATCAAATTCCAGTGTAAAGCACAATTTTTCAGTTCTACATGAACATACCTATATTGTCACATTTTTTTCACTGTGAGTTACAAGATCTTGTGTTTATTTCCCTGTGCTATACAGTATAATCTTGTGTATCTGTTCTGTATATGCCTGTCAGTATCTACAAATTTTGAAATCCCAGTCTGCTTCTTTCCACACCCCGTCCCCTTGGCAACCACAAGTTTGTATTCTATGTCTATGAGTCTGTTTCTGTTTTGTATTTATGTTCTTTTTTTTTTTTAAGATTCCACATATGAGTGATTTCATATGGTATTTTTCTTTCTCTTTCTAGCTTACTTCACTTAGAATGACATTCTCCAGGAACATCCATTTTGCTGCAAATGGCGTTATGTTGTCAGTTTTTATGGCTAAATAGTATTCCATTGTATAAATATACCTCATATTCTTTATCCAGTCATCTGCTGATGGACATTTAGACTGTTTCCATGTCTTGGCTATTGTAAATAGTGCTGCTATGGACATTGGGATGCAGGTGTCATTTTGAAGTAGGGTTCCTTCTGGATATATGCACAAGAGCGAGATTCCTGGGTCATATGGTAAGTCTATTCCTAGTCTTTTGAGGAATCTCCATACTGTTTTCCACAGTGGCTGCACCAAACTGCATTCCCACCAGCAGTCTAGGAGTGTTCCCTTTTCACCACAGCCTCTCGAAAATTTGTCATTTGTGGACTTTTGAATGATAGCCATTCTGACTGGTGTGAGGTGATACCTCATTGTAGTTTTGATTTGCATTTCTCTGATAATTAGTGATATTGAGCATTTTTTCATGTGCCTATTGATCATTTGTATGTCTTCCTTAGAGAATTGCTTGTTTAGGTCTTTTGCCCATTTTTGGATTGGGTTGTTTGTTTTTTTCTTCTTATGTCATATGAGCTGTTTATATATTCTGGAGATCAAGCCTTTTTTGGTTTCATCGTTTGCAAAAATTTTCTCCCATTCCGTAGGTTGTCGTTTTGTTACTTAGAGTTTCCTTTGCTGTGCAGAAGCTTGTAAGTTTAACTAGGTTCCATTTGTTTATTCTTGCTTTTATTTCTATTGCATGGGTAGACTGCCCTAGGAGAATATTTTTGAGATGTATGTCAGATAATGTTTTGCCTATATTTTCTTCTAGGAGGTTTATTGTATCTTGTCTTATGTTTAAGTCCTTGATCCATTCTGAGTTTATTTTTGTGTATGGTGTAAGGGAGTGTTCTAACTTCATTGATTTACACGCTGCTGTCCAGTTTTCCCAACACTATTTGCTGAAGAGACTGTCTTTATTCCATTGTATACTCTTGCCTCCTTTGTCAAAGATTAGTTGACCAGAAGTTTGTGGGTTCATTTCTGGGCTCTCTGTTCTGTTCCATTGGTGCGTATGTCTGTTTTTGTACCAATACCATGCTGTCTTGATTACTGTAGGTCTATAGTATTGTCTGAAGTCTTGGAGAGTTATTCCTCCAGCCTCTTTCTTTTTCTTCAGTAATGCTTTGGCAATTCTAGGTCTTTTATAGTTCCATATAAATTTTATTATGATTTGTTCTAGTTCTGCGAAATATGTCCTGGGTAATTTGATAGGGGTTGCATTCAATCTGTAGATTGCCTTGGGCAGTGTGACTATTTTAACAATATTGATTCTTCCAATCCAGGAGCATGGGATATCTTTCCATTTTTTTAAGTCTTCTTTAATTTCCTTCATCAATGTTTTATACTTTTCCATGTATAAGTCTTTCACTTCCTTGGTTCCTAGGTATTTTATTACTGTGGGTGCTGTTTTAAAGGGGATTGTTTCTTTACTTTCTTTTTCTGTTGATTCATCGTTAGTGTAAAGAAGTGCAACTGATTTTTGAACGTTAATCCTCAGGACTGGACGGCTTCACCGGGGAATTCTCCGAAAAATACAAGGAAGAACTCATACTAGTCCTTCTCAAATTCTTCCAGAAGATTGAAATGGAGGGAATACTCCCAAATTCATTCTGTGAAGCCACCATCACCCTGATACCAAACCAAAAAAGAGAATTACAGACCAATATCACTGATGAACATAGATGCAAAAATCCTTACCAAAATATCAGCAAATAGAATCCAACAGCACATAAAAAAGATTATACATCACAGTCAAGTGGGGTTCATCCCAGGATCACAAGGGTGGTTCAACATATGCAAATCAATCAATGCAATACATCACATCAACAAGAGAAAGGACAAAAACCACACGATCATCTCAATAGATGCAGAAAAAGCATTTGATAAAATTCAACACCCATTTATGATAAAAACTCTCACCGAAGTGGGTATAGAGGGAACATATCTCAACATAATAAAAGCTATATATGACAGACCTACAGCCAGCACAGTACTCAACGGTGAAAAACTCTCAAAAGCTTCCCACTAAAATCTGGGACAAGACAAGGCTGCCCACTATCACCACTCCTATTCAACATAGTCTTGGAAGTCCTAGCCACAGCAATCAGGCAAGAGAGAGAAATAAAAGGGATCCAAATAGGAAAAGAAGAGGTAAAAGTGTCAGTATATGCCGATGACATGGTACTATATATAGAAAACCCTAAAAGCTCCACACAAAAACTACTAGAACTAATCAAAGAATTCAGCAAGATAGCAGGTTACAAGACTAATGTTCAAGAATCAGTTGGACCTTCTTTCATATTCATATATCATATCATATCATATTATAGTCTCTTTAACACATTTTCCTTTTATTTTCTTTCTCTAACCAGTTAATTATCTCATAAAAATTAGTCTTTATCCCATTTCTTTTGTGATCTCCAAGAACGATCATAATTGCTTCTAACAAGACAATAGGCAAATCAAGGAAAACAAAATCTGTGTGTTTTTAAGGGAAAATAATTTTTTTAAATTGAAGTATGGTTGATTTACAACATTGTGTTAGTTTCAGGTATACAGCAAAGTGATTCGTGTATATGTGTGTGTGTTTGTGTGTATATATATATGTATAAATATATAAATCTGAATTATTTTCTATTATAGGTTATTATAAGAAATTGAATACAGTTCCCTTTGTTATACAGTAAATTCTTGTTGCTTATCTGTTTTATGTATAGTAGTTTGTATCTGTTAATCTCATACTCCTAATTTATCCCTTCCCTTCCTCGCCTTCCCCTTTGGTAGCCATAAGTTTGTTTTCTATGTTTGTGAGTCTTTCTAGTTTGTATATGATTCATTTGTATTATTTTTTAGATTCCATATATGTGATATCATATAATATTTACCTGTCTGACTTACTTCACTTAGTATTATATTTTCTAGGTCCATCCATGTTGCTGTAAAGGCAACATTTCACTCTTTTATGGCTGAGTAATATTCCATTGTGTGTATATACACATATATATGTGTGTGTATATATGTATATATATACATACATCTTCTGTTGATGGGCACATGGGTTTTTTCCATGTCTTGGCTATTATAAATAGTGCTGCTATGAACATTGAGTGCCATGTATCTTTTCAAATTAGAGTTTGTGTCTTTTGGGGATATATGCCCAGGACTGGGGTTGCTGGATGGTATGGTAACTCTCTTTTTAGTTAAAGACATCCATACTGTTTCCCATAGTGGCTGCATCAATTTACATTCCCACCAACAGTTTAAGAGGGTTCCCTTTTCTCCACACCCTCTCTAGCATTTATTATGTGTAGACCTTTTGATGATAGCTATTCTGACCTGTGTGAGGTGATACCTCACTGTAGGTTTCATTTGCATTTCTCTAAGAGTGATTTTTGCACATCTTTTTGTGCTCCTGTTGGCCATCTGGATGTCTTCTTTGGAGAAATGTCTATTTAGGTCTTCTGTCCATTTTTTTGGTTAGGTTATTTGTTTTTTTGATAATGAGTTGTATGAGCTGTTTGTATATTTTGGAAATTAAGCCCTTGTTGTTTGCATCATTTGCAAATATTTTCTCCCAGTCTGTAGGTTGTCTTTTCATTTTGTTTATGGTTTCCTTTGCTATCCAAAAGCTTTTAAGTTTGATTAGGTACCATTTACTTATTTTTGCTTTTATTTCTTTTGCCTTGGGAGATAATCTAAGAAAATATTGCTACACTTTATGTCAGAGAATGTTTTACCTGTGTTCTCTTCTAGGAGTTTTATGGTATCATGTCTTATATTTAGGTCTTTAAACCATTCTAAGTTTACTTTTATATATGGTGTGAGGGTGTATTCTAATTTTGTTGATTTACATGTAGCTGTCCAACTTTCCCACCACCACTTGCTGAAGAGACTTTTTCTCCGTTGTATATTATTGCCTTCTTTGTTGTGAATTAATTGACTATTGGTGTGTAAGTTTATTTCTGGGCTCTCTATTCTGTCCCATTGATCCATATGTCTGTTTTTATGCCAATACCATGCTGTTCTGATTACTGTAGCTCTGTAGTTTTGTCTGCAGTGTGGGAGGGTTATGCCTCCAGTTTTGCTCTTTTCCTCAGCATTGCTTTGGCAATTCTGGATCTTTTGTGGTTCCATTATCAATTTTAGGATTATTCTAGTTCTGTGAAAAATGTCTTAGGTATTTTGATAGGGCTCACATTAAATCTATAGATTGCTTTGGGTAGTATGGACATTTTAACAATATTAATTCTTCCAATTCAAGAGCATGGGACATCTTTAAGGGAAAAGAATTTTTTAAAAAGAAACAAATGCATCAGCCTGTGCAGTCTTTGGGAGGACCCGTAACTCCCATTAGACTCTCCATAATCCCAATATCCATTGTCATTGCTCTCTAATTAAACTACTTCTGTGCATCATGGTAATTTAAAATGTAAAACGAAACCCAAAAAGTCATATATTTCTAATTTTATGTATTGGCTTTATTTATTATTGTCCAGGTTTGGGGATAGAATACTGTCAATTTTGCATATTGTCTGTTTGAAAAAAAAGGATCTAACTTTCATAGAACAAGCTTGAGAGCTAGAGATTGATGTGTAGATACATTATTTATGGCCCACACTGCATATTAAATATCTAAAAATTCATTGCCAATACCTGAAATTTGAAATAGCTCACAGAATCTAGTATCCCTGCTTCTTTTGAAAAATCAGATCATCTGACAACACTGGGCCAGAATTTCCACATCATACGATCACCTGGGGAGCACCACAGCTTCTTCCTTATTCAGGACATTGTTTTTCCAGTTTTCCACAAGCCTCTCCACTCCCTGATGTATTATACCTATTTTACCTATATGCATGAGCTGCTCTGGCCCCTGAAGACATGAGTTTATGACCTGTGTTCTACAGCTAAAACTCACTTAATGTTTCATGTAATTGGCAAATATTTATTGAACAATTTTCATTTTGCACAAGTGTTCCAAATGGTTCCTGTGCTTGAATGGTTCAGAATCTATTTGGGGAAATGGGATTTAATTGCATAGCCAGTAAAGTAATACAGGAGTATAAACCTAGACATGTCAGGAGGCGGTAAGTACATGGGTAATTTTCAGATGGGCAATGTAGTTAACGAACTGTAAACTCAGAGAAGGACTGAATGACCTTGAGAGGGTTAAGATCAAAGCTGTACTTTGAATGGTGAGTCAGAATAGCATTGCAGGGAGGCTAGGGGAAGGGGAGGGAAGATGAAAAGAATGTAAAATATGAACAAAAGCAAGTTGATAAGAATGAGCATTTTGGGGAACTGTAAGTAGGTAAGCCTGTGAGTTTGGTTGGATAAAGGAGCTGTTTATCAGAGTATGGACTGTCCCTCATCCGTGAATACTATCTGACATTCATCCTTTAATTCTTCCCATCATTGACTATTCACTCCACAATTGTTCTAGAAATACCCACACCAAAGGCAGCAAGCAGTTTGTGCAAACACTTGGCACACCTCCCTTTATGCAAAGCATGTTTTCCACTTTCTCAAAACTCCTTCTTTGTGTTACTGCTTCCTAGCCCTCCCTCCTCCAAGGTAAAATGGAGAGGAGACCTTGATTCTTGGCCAGGTAAGCTCTCTAGAATCAGCTGGGAAAACTTGGAGAAAACAAAAAGGAAGCCTAGAGAGGAAGGAAGGGCAGTTTGGACTGTACTAGCAAATTTTTTAAACGGCCCATGTTCTCCTGATCCTTTCACCTAACTAAGGCCCTCATCTGGAGAGTCTCACCCTCAAATCTCCTCCAGGACATTTTGCTCTGGACTTGTTCTTCTAATTCCCTGGAACCCCTGAGAAGGATCCTTAGGATGGCTTTGCATGCCCGTGTCCCAGTGTGTAGTGTTGCATAGAAGTTGTATAACTGAGGAAACCCAGCGCAGGCTTATGTTGAATGGAGGTAGGATCAAGCTGAAATAATATCCAGCATCCACCCTTCTCACCTCCCTTCAAAGTCATACACTGCATGAACATTTGTAGTCCCGGGAACATCCTGGGACAAAGCATATTGAGTGTACTGAAGACCAGAAAGAATTGGATCCAGCAGAGGGGAAATAACACTTAAAGGAGTAGGCCCTGGCCTGGGATTCAGAGCTGGTTTGGAGCTCTGGCTCTGGCCCCAAAATAGAGTAAGACACTGGTAAATCATCCAAATGCGGTTTCAGCTTTGATTTGTAAAACAAGAGGGCTGGACTAGGCAAGGTCTTCCCAAATCAGTTTTAAGGGATTTTAATAGATGTGAAAAGATGAAAGACTAAGCAGAGTTAAATAAATTTCTTGTTTACTACTGGGACTTGTCAGTGTCTTTAAAAACCTGATGTGCGTTGTGAATCTCTTGAGAGAAGAATTGATATGCACCATATCCCAAGCTTAGTTAATCACAGAACTTTTCACTGTCTGTCCTCTGTGCAAAATTATCTCCTCAAACTGCTGTTACATAGAAATCAGTTTGGGAAAAGCTGCTGTGTAGTTTTCTTGTCAGATCTAATATGCTCATATTCTAAGTATGTAAAGAGGCAACAAAAGCCTGGAAAGCCAGACGTGTCAAAGAGAGCTCAGGGATCGGGTCATCGAACACTTCTGAAAAGATTGCAGATGGTAAGGATTTAGAGCAACGTTGTTGAAACATGGATGTTCTAGCTAAGGGATCTGGGAGGCAGATGGAACAGTTAAGTGGGAGGATGGAATTAAAACAACAAAATAAGTATAGAGTTAAGCAATTTTGCTATGAAGGGAAAGAGAAAGAAAGCTTAGGGTCACAGAAACATTCTGAGATAAAATGAAACTTTTTTTCATAGATTCGTAGTAAAAGAACCTGGGGCTAGGACTCTGTGACCTGAATTGTAGTCTAAACACATTGGTAACTGGATGATTTGGAACTTGTCACCCCACCTCTCCAGGCATCAGTTTCCTTAACTTTCAGAGAAGACAGTCTATATGCACAGACTTTTAAGGTTTTAAAATTATATGACTTTATTGGCATCTAGTTTAAGTTAGTTGGGATTGAGCCCTTCAGAAAGGGATTTGATGAGGAAAGATGTATGAAGAAATGAGGGCTGAGACATAGATTAGAGAGAATTAGGTCACAAGAGGCCCATTCTAAGCACCACAGGGATGGGTCTTTAATGGTACTCTATGAAACTATGAGGTCCAGCTACTGGGGTTTCTCTGCAGAATTGCACATAGACTAGATGGTATCTGTTCAGTTGGCTTTTTTATATTAGTGTGGCTTAATTTCCCAGCTAAACTGACTAGTCATTTGAACTAAACTGAGTTACCATTAATTCTTCTGAGGAATTGATTTACTTGATTAACTTCCATCCTGATTTTTTTTTTTTTTTTTTTTTTGGTTAGTAGAGTGTCCAGATAATTGCACTTTAGTGAGCCATTTCCAATTTTTGTCTGTTTGTAGTCTTGTGACATTTTCTAGATTTGATTTTTTTGGGTGTTTGCTAAGGTAAAATTAGCTTTAGTAATTTCACAATTATGAGACATGATAATGCATGTCTTGGTAAATAGTTTCAGATATATGGGAAGCACCAGTGTAGTTCTTTGTTAAGGATTAAATATACATTTCTAAGTGTGGTGGTGGACACCCATGCTTTCCACGAGTGTTTGTTGCACACATACTGAATGCCAGGTAATGTGCTGGAGAAGAAGCCATGGACAAATGCATTGTTGTTATCCTTATCGCCTGTGATAATGGGTGTCTAGCTTCAAAGAACTATTGCCTGCAAACATGCACTCCCTAATTCATTTTTACTTAATGATTCTATGCATTTTATATTATAAAAGAATGATAAAGTGGTAACTTTCAGTGAAGCATTAATGGAAAGAAAATTGCTTAGTCACCTTATTTATCCAGTACACGGTAAGAGAGGAGGAAAATGTTTGATAATACTGTTTTCTTAATACCACAGTGGTAAAAAAATTACCTTTTTTTTTTTAGTAAATTGCTGAGTCACGCATAATTCAAAACCCACAAAAAAGCTAAACATCTCATGTGAAATGCGTTCTTCTTGAAAATCCTTAGCTGCTGTGTCTATCCTTGAGCAAAAATTTGACTACCCATCATTCTATATTTACACAGCAAAATAATGAAGGCACAGCTAATGCAAGCAAACTTAAATCTTGGCTACTTCTGAGCTGGGGGTGTGGGCACACACTTGGATTGGTGGTTTTCCTGGCCTCATTAACAGTAATATCCTGATCTCCATCCAACACAGACTTCTTTGCATCTATCACTCTCTTCCAAATTGTACAGCTGATGATCTCATGATTACAAAAGATAACAATTTTTCTTGGATTCTGCTTTTTCTGCACTAGGAAATTCAGGGATGAAGGGGTTGAGGAATTAGGCATCGAAAACGTTCAGTTTTGGCTTGGTGTTTCCTGTGTAGTGTGCTATTATGACGAATGGGTTTCAAAATGAAAATCTTTATACCTACTTGACAATCTTTATAAGCCTCAATTTCTAATCCTTCCAGAAGAGATCATGAAAAAGTGATCTCAAGTGTAACTCTTCTTCTACACCTTTGGGTATAGTTACTGTGTTCAAATGAAAGTCAAATTTAAACCTAAGGGGCTGGCCAGGATCTGACTGCTTCTATTTCATATATTTTAGGAATGTCAAAACAGGTTCACATTGTATTTTAATGAAAAATCTGGTCTTTTTAAAGTCTACCAATGTTTTAAAATGTTTAGGTTTTGTTTTTTGTTTTTTGTTTTTCCCCTTAGTTTTCTTCCTCCTCTTCAGCCTCTGCCCCTTCTTATTTCTCTACATCATCAGACACTTCAGACTGGGCATCCTGACCATTAGATACACCTCATCGTTGTCCTCTTCCTCCTCCTTTTCCCACCTCTTTGTCCACAAGTTCTCAGTCTCTAAGTTCTTTGCGTCTCTCTCCACCTCGCCTGTGCGCTCATGGACCTTGGCAATTAAGGCCTTGTAGATGCCATTATACTTGTTCCCAAAAGACTGAAATCCCTTCAAATTTTGCTTCTTTCTGACTCGTTGCTTCTGCAGCTTTTTGAGGGCAAGGACTCCGTTTTTCACAGAGCAAGTCAGGCTCTCACAAGAGCCATTTTTTAGGCTTTGGTACATTCTCTTCCAGGGACTGGGACTCCTCTGCCAAGTGACTCGTGCACCCTCAGTCTCCACTGTGCACTGGGCGCTCCACCACCACCTCTTCCGCTGCCGCCTGGCCTGGCTCCAAGGGTCTCTTGTTGCCTGAGTCTGTGGTGTTGGAGGGGTGGCAAAGGGGAGGGATGGCTCCTGCGGAGGCCCAGCTGCAGGGAAGGAAAGTAGGCCACCCTGGGGAGAGGCTGGAGGAAGTGGGAGAGGGCAGGCCTGTGACCGGAGCTCCTGCACAAAATGAGCCTCCTCTGTCCAGGCAGCTTTGAGGCAGACTTAACACCCTCTCCACATCCATTCACCTCTGTGCATTAGCTGCTCCGATACGCAGATGTCTCCAAATGGGTTCCTACCCTGAAAGAGTTGACCGAGGAGATGATACAAACCAAACCTCACACCCAGAAAGGAGAAGTGTGGAAATAGAGTTTGAGCCACATTTTGACACAGAGCGTGACACATAGAGTATAAAGAGTTCAGTTCTGTGCCAAGAAGGGGGCTGAGGCCAGCAGTGGTCACTCAAACATTCTACTGTGGCTTGTCATTGCAAGCCCTGCCCTTAGCAGCACTATCTCAGGACTTCACCCATTACTGTTGCAAATAAAATCAGTCACAACAAAAACTGCCTAATAAGAGACTGTTTCACACTTTGAATTGACAAGGCCAGTGTTTTCTCAACTCTTACGTGCAAAAGAACCACTTGGAGAAATTCCTGGGTCCTACTCCCAGAGATTTTAATTCAGTAGGTAGAGTTAGGGCACAAGAATTTATACTCAAGAGCTGGTAGTCTGTGGAACACCCTTTGAGTAACATTAGAATGGACAGATTGTGTAATGGTGATAGTAGAGGTAAGAGCTAAAAAAAACTGGTTCTCAATGACTTTCTCTTAAAGGCAGGTGAATCTTTAAACCAAATAATTTACTAGCCTATTGGTTTGCCAAACTCCTCTTATTTCTTCATTTGGAATCTATATCTGTCGGTGGAACCAGACTTTTGTTTCCCTAGGTTTTGTCCCTGGGATTGAAAGGGAGAGGGGATGGAGAAGAGGAATAGATGTCATTAAAAAGTATCATAAAGAGAGACTCAAAGTCATATCATAGATATGGGCCATCTCCCTTGTGATGGGATATCTAACCTATAAATTCACCTTACGATGGCAGTGTATCAGTTGGCCCTTGGTTACTGCCCTTCCTCACCTGGGTCGATTTTCCATGCTGAACCCCTAGATGCAGAGGGCCTACCACACTACGCCACTTTATATAAGGTGCCTGAGCATCCACGGATTTTGGTATATGTTGCAGGATAGGTGCTGGAACCAGTCCCTCATGGGTGCTGAAGGACCACTGTATAGTTATCTCACCTATTGTACAGGTATTTTGACTTAGACTTAATATGTTATGAATTCAACACATTAGATTTTTGCCATTGTGGATCATGATTAAACATTCATGAGGAGTAAAGTATTTCAATATCCTGAATCTTAAATTGAGAAGCCTCTCCTGGGGTAAAAGGAAGACCTCCATCATTAGGGACTCCAGATTCTATCGCAACAGCCCAGTCTTATGCTTTCCTTCTTGAGCCTGGTGGGCCAGCCTGTCTCCTGATGCCTCAGGCCAAGGAGTGACTGAACTGCATTAACTTGAAACTGCTGGCTGAAGGAATTTAACTGCTGTAAAGCCACTGGCTTTTGAACTGATGCCAATTTTCTTTGGCCCTGTTTACGGAGGCAAACTGGTCCTGCTACCCAGTCTAGCAGATCTGCTGACAGAGAGACTATGCAGCTGGGAGAGTTTGGGATACATTTTGTGACTTACTTACCCTCTCCACCCTGATTTAAGCCTTTTTCACTCCTAAGTGTTCAAAACCTGTGTGATGGGAAAAGCTCAGCTTTAAATAATGGCTTGGTTATTGATTTTCTTCTGAGCTCTGAGTAATAACATTCAGAGTGATGAGGCAGTCAGTTGGGCTTTTGGGTTCCAGTACTCACTTTATCACTTGGAGCCTTATGATTCTGGGCAAGACCTTTAACTTGTCTAAGCCTCACAAGAGCAAAAATTGAGTATAATTAATACCCACTCTTCCTTTTTCACAGGTTGTGAAATTCAAACAAGTGAAAGTTCAAATGGTCATAAACTGTAAAGCATTCTAGGAGAATAATTAATATGAATGTTACAATTTATTATGTATTTTCTATTGTATGTATTTATTATAATCACATTCTGAATGTACACAAAGGGGTTTTAATTTATTGTAATCATCACCTCAATCTGGCTCTTCAGACATATGAAGATGTCTATAAAAAAATCACTTGCCTTTTATCTTTCGGGTTTATATGCCATTTAATAAACAATGTTTCAAAGGTCATGTCTAATTTGCTGCTTCCTGCTTTTGACATAAGGCAGATTAACCCAACTTCTGGAGCATCCTGTGTAACACGCTTGTGAAGTCAGGCAGAGGGCATGAGTGAGCAGGCTCGGATCTGCCATACAGCACAAGGGTGTTAGGAGGTTTTGTTTAGAAGTTTAATTCTTTTGTGCTGCCTTTAGTCAGCTGCTGTTTGAAACACTCAGATGAAAACAAATGCTGCTTGTCCTGGCAATACGGGAGGCTTATTGCAGCTTGACTAGCGTCGTGAGGGACGTTAGTTTATGACCAGCTGTACATGGGATACTGGAAAAAATTTTTGATCTCCAAGCCACAGACTTTGTCCCAAGGAGCTCACAGTCTAGTTATTGCTTTTATATGTGACAGAGATGTGAGTAAAAAAGAACTCTGATTTTTTTTAAGTCTCATTTCACCTGTCATGTGCGTACTGATGGAAACAAAGGAGAATGAGACAGGAGAGGACTGAGAGAGGTGTTACCAGGGAAGGCTGAGAGAGAAATGTGCCAGTGAGGAAGAGCTGGAGGAAAAGGGTGGATGGGGGTCCCTCCTCAACCCAGAGCTAGAGCTGCTGATCCTGGGAGAGTCACATAGCCATTCTGAGCCTCAGTTTCCCTTTGTGTAATATGGGAGACTAAAGGGTCATTCCAGATGTAAAAATCTTCCAGTTTTACGAAGTAGGTTTGAAAATAAATTGACTAGTGAATGGCACTAGAAGATGATGGTTGAGGGTTCTGGAGCCAGTGTGGGTTCAGATCCATTCCACCCCTTCCAGCCTGTGTGACCTTTGGCGATTCACTTGACCACTATGGTCTGAGACCCCACACTAAGAACAGTGACTGGTGGAGAGCAAATGTCAGTATGTGTGAGCTGTTATCCCCCTTGAATATAAGAGGCTTTTGGAGCTAAGCAAATATATTGGCAATATAGAAACTGTCTTCTGTATGACAGTGAAAAATAAACACAAAAGTTTAGGAACTGGAAAGAGACAAGCTTCTCCTTTTTGTGCTCCTCTTGGTTGAATTGCAGTGAGAGAACAAACTGAAGGCTTTAGAGTGAAAGGGTTAGGGTGTCAGATCCCTCCTGAGCTCTTTCTTTCTTCTAATTTACTTTATTAGTGAGTGGTGGCGAGGTTCTCTTCAGGTTTGCTTTATAGCTTGTAATGATCTTAGAGCACTAAACAAATATGAAATTGTAGTAGAGCAGTCTCATCAGAGAACCTTACTGCTACATGATTATATCTGTGCCTCCCAGGCTGGCTTAATAACCCCCTCCAGTGCTTTGCTATACGCAGAGAGTGCCCTATACAGGACTCTTTTTGTCCATGACTATTCTCAGAGTGTGGGACAAAAGGTTTATTTATAAAAATAATGCTGACTAAAGGAAGTGAGGGAGAAAGGACAACTACAGAAAGCGTCCTTAACCAGATGGGGATCTGCCAAAGGACTGAGCAAGAATTCTGCCAATTCTGGGGCTCTGGAGAGAGGAGAAAACAATAGGATAATGTGGATTTACTCCTCACGTGCACGCTTTTTTACTTCTTTATCTGGGAAACTGGGGCTCAGACAACTTGGGAAGCTTGCCCAGGTCATGTAGCTCATAAATGATAGAGCCAGGACTTGGCCTTGGTCTCTGTCCAAGGTTTGTGCTTTTGCCTCTCTAATATATTTCCTTAAGCCTTTCTGCCCTTGCTCAAAGAATCTCAGGGAAGGATAACACAAAGTGATTTTTTTTACAACCTTTTCTACTCAGGAAGCCTTAAAGATGGGGTTTATATCACTTAAAGGGCTCCACTACCCTGAAGTCCTTTTATAGCTCTCAGTTTAAGAATGTGGTGCAGCTGGTAATTCAGCCTGGCTCTGAGCTAATGTGAGATTTACTTTGTGAGTTACCAGAGCTAAGCTAAGGTATTGAGACTTCATTATGTGACAGACTGAAGTGCTGTGAAGACCTAAGCAAATAAAAAGAGGTAACATTATGAGCATTTATGTTCATAAAATTTATGTTCAAAAAAATTAAGTTATGCAAGTTATGCTTGGCTATGCTTGACTAGAGAACTGGAAAGTACAAGGGGAAATGGGGTTGGAATGTAGAGTGGGACTAGACTGGAGTGCCAAGTTCAGATTTTTTTTTCTGTAAGAAACGAAATCAATAGACGTTTTTAAGCAGCCAGGTATTGTGATCAGCCTTTTAGGATAGGAACTCTGGCAACAGTATGCAGCAGGTTATAGAGATAGAAAGTGCTATCTAGCATTTAAGTTAGTAGGCAAATACAGGAAATAATGAGCATCTAATCAGGGCAGCAGTGGGAGTCAGAGTGGAGGCTGGGGGTAGAACTAGATTCAGAAAATGTTGGCAGGTGGAATTGACATGAATTGATTGATCGGCTATCATGTGAGAGAAGGAAGGAACTGGAGAAAGTATTAAGGTTTCTCTTGGGAACTAGGCTTATGGTTAGATCATTAATTGAGAATTTAATGGAGTGAGTTGCTGAGTCAGGAGTGGAGAAGGGACTGTAGAACAGGTTAATTTTGAAGAGTTTCTAAAGTATATCCTGGAGATGGTTGGAAATGTGGACCTGGAACTTAAGAAAGACAGCTCATGGACTGGAGATAGAGAGGTGGGAGTCATCAGCATATGGATATGCACAGCCACTTACTTTCTTAGGCTGATAGTAAGTACTTCCTATTTTCCAGGTATTATGCCATGGTAGTACATTAGCTTGCTCAGGAAAAGCAGAAATTATGTAGTTGAATAAAATTAAAAATGGAACCTTGGGGAACACCATCATTTTAAGGGCCAGTGGACAGGAAAGGAAGAAACAGTCAATTAAAAAACAAAAGAGAAAAAAGAGGACTTAATTATTAGCATGGCAAGAGAAACAGACTGGAGAGATTCAGGGGGAAGAGAGTTTAAAAAAAGAACAAGTTGTTAAATGCCTACGGAGAGACTAAGTAGGCCACTGGTGTTGACAGTGGGGTCATGGGGTCTTTGGTGAACATAATAAGTACAGTTTCATCAGCAATATGAGTCTGAAAGCCGATCGCAATGGGTAGACTTCAAAGTGGGCAGTCTTTGAAAAGTCACTGTCTTCCGTAGGGTAAAGACAGAACTGACTCACAGAAATCAAGTTGTGTTGAGAGGCAGATCTCTGCTTTCCTCCAGCCTCCTATAAACTCATCTCTTACAGCCTCCCCCTAGGCTAACCCTTCCTACTGTTTTCCAGATCCTATCTCCCCTTCTTCCTCCAGGGTCTCAATTCACATGTCATTTCTTTTCTCCTCTGTAACCTTTGTTTCTCCTTGTTCACAGGCTCTTTCCCTAGAAGCATGCTAAGTCTCTTCTTGGGAAAAAGAAGAAAAAGGTTTTCTTTATTCTTGCCTTCAGGCTATTGTCCAACTGCCTTCCTTACCTCTACAGAGAAAGGACTATTTACATTCACTGTATCTATTTCTTCACTCCTATGCCCTTGGCAACACATTACAGTCTGGCTTCCAGCCCCATATCTCTGACTAAACTGTACTTGCTGGGTTCACCAAGATCCCATGACCATATTACTAATACCAATGACCTACTTTTCCTTTCTGCTGGCATTTAGCAACTTGCTCTTTCTCGAAACTCTTCCCTCTAAACTTCTCCAGTCTCTTATTTGTCTTGCCATGCTAATAATTAATTACTCTTCCTTTGGTGTGGGAGGGGATCTTTTAACGATTGATTCTTCTCTCCTGCCACTGTCCGTTTAAATGATGGTGTTCCCCAAGGTTTCATTTTTATTTTACTCAACTTTATAGTTCCTGCTTTCCCTGAGTAAACTGACCTTCCCTCTCTGGTGGAATTTACTATATTTTAGTCTTCCAGCAGAGCCCCATACTTTCATTAGAGTTGGGTTGGATTAGAGACTCAGCCTCCAGCAAATAAAGGGGTGTTTTTATCCTCATAATCTGGGTGGGAATAGGAAAGAGGATTCTGATGCCTTCTCATCCTTACTGGAGGAGTATGATGCTGAGTATTTACCTATAAAGCAGAGTGAAGGTGGTGGGCAGAAGACTGACGTGTGGAACACATGCCCCATAACCACAAACTTCTGCGTGCCCTTCCCTACCCTTCTCTCCTCCAGCCTACTGATCATTCATTAAAGTCAGTTCAGTCAGCTGACACTGTCTCCAGGCAGCCAGATGGGACAGGCTCTGTCTCTTCTGTCCCAAACTGGGTTATACAAGCCTTTGTTCTTTAAGGTCCATATATTTACTTTAGAAGTTTTTACATCATATCATAATTATCTGTTATGTCTAGGATATTCCCACATTTATATGTTCCTCAAAAATAGGCCCTTTTGTTCATCCTTGTACCCCAAATGTGTAGAACAGTCATGACCAAATGGCTACTTAATAAATGTTGATTGAATGAATTAGTTGACCCAATTTACTTTGTGAGTCTCAACCTTGATATGTATAGAATTCACCTAGAGAGCCAAAAAAAACACCCATACCTTAGGTCACATTTCCAGAGATGATTATGTAATAGGTGCGGTATGGGGGTCAGGCATTGGCTTTTTAAAAGCTTCCAGGTGATTCTAATATGCTGCCAGCTTTGCAAACCATTGGATTAAAGGAATAAGATACACCAGTGCCTGCTAAATGCCAGATGTTTTAATTAAATTCTCACAATAACCCAATGGAAGGAGATGAGATTTGTTTTTGTTAACAAATGGGTAAAAAAACGGAGGCTCAGAATGACATTATAACTTTGCATAAACCACAAAGTTGGTAAGAGGCAGGGTTAGGACCTGACTCTGTTACCTTGCATTGCCTTTCCAGCTTCCCAGGCAGCTTCCCTCCAATGGTGAGGAATCCATTCAAACTCTTATCCATTCTCTCAGAGGTGGGGCACTGGCCAACCGGCTGAACTGTGTAACATCTGAAGAAACGTGGAATTAGCTCTATTCTACTTTCACGGATGAGGTTGGATTGGAATCAGCCCATGCAAGAACATGTTTGTGTCACAACTACCCCATCTTTCACATTTCTTGGATAATCATGCCTTTTTTTTTTCTTTTTTTTTTTTCCCCTGGGCTGGGCACTCAATCTTGCCTCTGGGTCTCTTTCTTTGAAGGATGGCCATTCTAGTAGCTTCTCTGTCAACCCTTTGCACTACCACCTCCTCACCCCACACCTGACCTTCAATCTCTGAAATGAGCCTCTAAGTCTCGTCTCATACTTCATCTTCCATTAAGGCACTATTCAGGCTAGATGCTGTATTAAATTTCATCCCAGAAAGAACAGACAGAAGTAATTCCTTCCTTCTCTGAGCTTGTGCAACCCATTATCTAGGCTTCTCTTGCTAAGCTTATATCACTTAATTAACATCAGCTATTCATTTAATGGCTTGGTTCTCTTCCACTTTCCTAAGCTCCAGAACATTGTCTTTTTCTCCTCCTTAAGTTTTCCTGCTCATACAATGTATTTTCTAATTTGTATGGTGAGTGAGTTAATAGAGGAAAAACCCACTCATAAACATTAACAACTAACATCTATTAACAGGCAGAGTAGAGTTTCTGCTTGACTTCCTTTGATTTTTGCTTGTCCTCTGACCTTTGGTCATCAGAACTGTGTAGAGAGCCAATGGTCCATCTATTCTACTGTATCTGGTTCTTTTGAGGTGTAATGAGTACCCTTTATTCCTTCCATCTACTCAGGCAGAATTCCCTTCCAGATCCTAGAATGGTTATGGGGACAAGTTTTAAGACCTTTAGCAATGCTCTAGAGTACCTCAGCCAGCCATGACTGGGTCAATTCATAGCCTGTGAAACTCTTAACACTTGGCTTGCTTCTTTGCATTATTGGAGTTTTCCAGCTGCTTCTGAAGAGGTTTCAGGAAACTTTGTTTAACTTGAGGATGTTTCTTGGGTGGATCTGAATCTCATTTCACAAATTCAAGGATGCAAGTAATGTAACTTGATCTTTATTTCAAGCCTTTGTTCTTTAGGTAGAACTTAATTCCTGTGGATTAAAGTACTAACCCATCACTGTTTGCTTTTAGGTTTTGGAGGGTCTTATACAATGTTGAGCATAATGAGTTGGGGAAGCCCTCTGGGTACTTATCCTCAGCCACATGATTGTTCCACCTGGTCCTTGGTGTTTGGTTCCCACAAGTTGCCCTGGGATATCCTTAGTTCTTATTTATAAGAGTGCTTTATGTCCATTAGTGTTCTCTTCTATTCCTGTTGGACCCTTGAGAACATATAATGAGCCATAGATAATGGAGAAGCTGTCTCAGATTCATCCATATGCAAGACATTCATGCAGCCCTTGCTACTTTTCTACCTTTTTCGGCAAATGGAATCATTCTGCTGCTCCTGCACCAGCTGGAGCTGGGAAACTCTCTGAGGCCATTGGAGGCACCATCTTCCTAGACATACCTTGCAGTTACTCTTCCCTAGAGTCTTGATTTTTTCCAAAGTTCTGTCTGTGCATAGGGCATAGGGCATATGTCTGTTGCTCTCAGAGTCCATACACATGTGTGGGTTTGCTGTGTCCCAGGGTTCTTTTTTCATTGGATCTCAGATATTAATTCATACATTTCTCATTTCATCTCCAGTACTTTCTTCTCCTCTCTCACCACCTAGGTTGGAGAATCATATTCTATCCTAGGAGACTTTTTATTCATCATGTAATCTTCTAAATCAATGTCTGTTTTTTGATTCTCCAAAGGATATAGGCTTTTGAAAATCAAAAGCAGGAAGACACTCCTGTTTGTTTGCTATTTGTTGTCATATGCCTTCCCTGAAGTAATAACCAGAGAAGAGTTTGGCTACTGATTTCATTTGCAGCACAGTAGGGCGGTAGGGATGATAAGGGAGTAGTGAGAAGACCGAAGGGAAACAGTAGATATTAGAGGAAGAAGTTAAATACCGTTCGCAATTTTATTGTGCAACATGGCATCACATAGATGTGTGACCGTCATGCTATCTTGGACCCTGAGCAGCTATTTGGACCCACACTGATCTCAGCCAACATCTCTAGGACAATTCTCTATGTCCTGTAGCTTCCTCATAGTTTTAGGATCAGCTTCTATACTGGTTACTTGGTCTCTAAGCTTCTCTCCTCTTCACAAGGAGGATAATAATAGAATTTAAGCCAGAATTCAACAACCTCCTCTCATGCTGTAGGCACTTGGGCAGTAATAACTATTATTAATAAGTGATAATAAAAGTGGTTAATGGCAGATTACTGTTTGATTCTCTCCTTTTTCAGATTTTGAAACAAAATTGATATTTCTGTAGGATAATGATTTTTCATTCTCTGATTTACCAATACAGTTTCAAACATTAGCACAGTTTTACTTTAGCACCTTTCTGGATTCTTTTCCCACCCATCCAGCCTTTCTTACTCCCATCTGCTTATCTTTTTCTCCTTCATAAACAAAGTATCCCTCTTCAGTCAGCCACCACCCTGTCAGCATCGTAAACAATGCAGATATTCCGAAGTTCTGCAAGTGGTCATAAGCTAACGCAGCAGAGGTGCTTCTGGAAAGGTATGGGCAAATGAGGAAGGTCTCCATGCACCCAGAGCAGGTAGTACACAAAGGAAACCAGAGGTGGAGTCTAGGTAAAGTGAACAATCTTCCCTAATCTGTCTTGTAAAGACAACTCACTTGTTTCACAGCTTTCCTTTAGTTGAAGAAACTCAGGTATAATTTGTCTTAAATATTCAATAAAGTCTTCATTCAACAAAAATAAAATGCAGTCCAGAAAGTGCCAAGCCTGCCATTTCTTTGTTCATATTTTATTTTTTGTGTCTATCAAGCTGCTTGCCCTGTGAGAAATGGAATGAATCCTTTGTGTTCTGTTAATGGACAGGGTTGTTGTGTGAACTCTACGAATCTTAGTGAAGACAGAGATTCTAAGCTATACCTAGCAGAGCACCATATTCCCCAAGTTAGACCAACATGTTACCATGAAATTCAAATGATTGCCTTTTCCCAATTTGCCAAAGACCTTTAAACCCCTAAACTCATGGTTAGACAGCTCGGTATGTACGTGCACGCAAACATTCATTTGTATCAAAAACATTAACAGTTGCTTTAACTCTTTCAGTAAATTGATCAATTGACACATGTAGAAATTGAACTATTTTATTAATGTTCACTTGCTTTGCTGCTGCTTATACTGGATATTAATAGAATAACTGGAATAACTGTTCATAGTTAGATAAATTGCCTCTTGTTCTTGTTTTTCTTGAACACTGGCTAATAATGCAGTCTTTCCAGCTCTTTTCACAGCAGGGCATCTGTATACAATAATAATAGTTTATATGGGACACTGGGGTAAGCAGCGCAGGAACTTGGCTCCCCAGGGACTGAGGGGATCAGTGTCACAGCACATGTGTATCCTTTTCAAGCTGTATCAGTGTGCGTGGGCTGGGAAGCTGGATTATGGTGTATTGCAGACTTCACATAGTTCTCATTTCTACTAATAGCACTGTTTTCTTGATCTTGAGATGGCATTAAATATTTCGTTAATCATCAGTGTTCTGCTTCATATTGTGCAGAAAGGTACTATTGCTTTCTGGCTGTTACCCCTGGGAGGTTTAAGAGCCACTAGGAGATAAAGTATATAAGTTCATGCACCTGTGCCAGGAAAGTTTCTGATCACTCTGTGACACTTCTGGGCCTCTCCAGCTTGACAAGTCACTGGTTCCAGATGGCTTCCAGCTCTCTGGCTTTGAAACATGGCCATCAGGTCTTGCAGGGAGGTCAGTTTTATTGGTGTACTCCATAGGAAGAGCTTGTATAAGAAGTGGAAAGAGGGAATACACTCTGCGGGGTCTTTGCTGGGTGGATGACCCCATGCTCCTTCTCCAACCAGATAATTTCCCGTGAACACTTAATGCAGAGTTTGATGCCCTTGGGGTTCAAATGGGAAGAGACGACCAGGCTGCATGTTCTGTGCACATCTCTACAAAGCTGGTTGTGTCTGGTCTCCTTCTATGTGCTGGGCCACCATGGACTCACTTCCTTCCTTCTCACACATTCATTCCTTTCTCCTAGTCTCAAAACAGTCAGACACACTTAAATATATATGCTTAAGAACACTTTTAAAATACTTTAATAAATATAAAACTTTCCCCTCTTTTATTTGCATTTAAATAAAGTATTCTTCCTCCGCTCCTTGTATGTTAGTGGAACTGTGATATACTGATATAGGGGGAAAAAGGGACTGAGTCCTGGAATTCACGATTCTTGGGTTTAAGTTGAAGGGCTGCCATTTATCCAGCTAAATGGGCCAGTTCAGCTAATTTCTGAGCCTTACCGATAAAATGAGACTGGGGATGCCTGTCCCGTTTCCCTCTCAGGGCTGATCTGAAGATCAAAGGAGATCTCATGTAGGTAAAGCTCTAAAAAATGAAAGGTAGATACGATTTGTTATTATATTAAAAGTGGCCAGTGAGTCCTAAGGGCAGCGGCAATTGTCTTGTCAGAATTCAAATACTTCTGAAGAGTTGGTGCGTGTGGCTCTGGTGTGATAAAGCTGACACGAGCTCTCCCTGTTACTCCCCCTCATCCTGCAGAGTAACCTGATACACTACCTGGGCCTCAGCCATCATCTGCTCGCACTGAACTTTATCATCGTTTCTTTCGGCAAGAAAAGTGCATGGTCATCTACTCAAGTGAAGGTGACCGACACTGACTTTGATGGCGTGGAAGTCAGAGTGTTTGAAGGCCCTCCAAAGCCAGAAGAGCCGCTGAAACGCAGCGTTGTTTACATCCACGGAGGAGGCTGGGCCCTGGCAAGCGCAAGTATGTCCCGGTCACCTTCAGGTTATTTGTGGTTGTGGCTGTCCTGGCAGAGATATGTGACTGAGTTGGCTTTCTTACTGGGAAAAGAGAAGGGGGCATCCATTTGACTGTCCCTGGGCAGTCCCATTTACCCCTATTGTCCACCAGTTCCATTCTTGAAAGAGTCCTGTTTTGGATGATTAATTATATGGTCACCCTTCATAAAGGTTTTTGCCCATTTGTTAATTCAGGCAGACTGTTTTGAAAATATTTCCTGTGACCTAAATCATAGAATAATGTATTATAAAGTACTGAAGTTACTTTCTGCACCAAAAGAAGGTGAAGTTTCATTGGGCCAGAATAGAAGGGAATTATCTGTAGCCCTATGCCAACTTGTGTTTGGAAGACATCTTTCTATGAAATAGAATGAGTGTTTCTGAATACACACATAAACTCATTAGCATTTCATCTGCTTATTAAACCAAAGATAAAAATATAAAATGTATGCTGCTGTTAAAAGGAAATGATCCTGCAAAGTTCAAGAATATTCTCTTCAGCATTGGATAACTTTCATGAGCAGAACACATTAAAAATGTCAGGCAGCCACATGGAGCAGCCCAGTCAAAAACATACTAAGGAGAAAGTAAGGGCCTTATCTCTGCTCATAATTATTATGGAGTTGCTTTCTCATCTTCAACCCAGAGCTTTTGTCATCCTTTAAGTTTCAGGCAACGACAACTTGTTCTGATTTGTCTTTTTTTTTAAATAACTTTTTTTTTAATGCAGCAAAGGCCAAAAGTATAACTTTTTCTAGTAATCTCATTTCATTTAACTCCATAGGCATCATTTATTCTTTTATTCATTGATTTGTTCACATTTCCAACAGATGTTTGCTGAATATGTAGGTTTGCCCAGGACTGAGGGGTTTCTTGGGGTGCGGGACTTTCAGTAGAAAACCTCAAACAGTTTGTGCATACCTGGACCTTTGGTCACCCTAATGTGAGCCAGGTGATAGGGATACAAAAAAGAGTAAGACAGAGTCTCTTCCCTAGAAAACATTGCATCTGTAGCATTGGGCACTTGCCAGGTGAGATGTTACATCGGAGGCCAGGAAGTATAAGTGCCAGGAATGGTATGGATTATAAGTCAACCTGGACTTTTTCACATAATTTTGACTGATCACTTCTGCCAGAGGGAGAGCTCAAGCTGGGGGATGTATGCAGGTGGTTATATAGTTATTGTGCTTCTGGGTCTAAGGCTTCCTTGGAAAGCCTATAAATAAGATAATATTTGGCTTTCTGTTGACATAGTGCAGCTCTTAATTTATTGAAAGAACAGCTAAGTGATTAAATTTTTACATATAAAATTGCTTTTGTCACTTCAAATCTTTTGATTCTCTTTCTAAGAAATGCTAAGGCTTCCTAAACTTCTAGTTTGTTATGTGTTGGTTTTAATCAACAGAATACCGTATTCTTCAAATTGGTAACTTTTCTGAATTACAGCAAATAAGCGTGTTAAAAGAGAAGAAATTTTTGGTTCTAAGGAGGAATCTGCTTATTTGCTATGATCTTTGGAAAGGCATACATTTGAAGAACCACAAAATCAGAATTAATTTGATGCATTTCATATAGTCCATTATGAAATAAATGTTTAGTTAGTTGAAAACACATTCCAAGCTAATCTAAAATGGATTTCCTGTTCTATTATAATAATTGCGTTTTATCAGAAGCCAGATTTATGTTTTTGCTTTTGTACATGTAACTCTGTTAATGAAATGTATGTTCATATTTGCTTTTTATTATTAATAACTTAAATCCAAGTCTAAAAACAATCCACAATTAGCAGAGTTTAAGAACGGACAGTATTAAATGAACTGCTTTATAGTGAGTGATTGCTCCTTTGTCTCTTTTAGAAATCAGGTATTATGATGAACTGTGTACAGCAATGGCTGAGGAATTGAATGCTGTCATTGTCTCCATTGAGTAAGTAACTAATAGTCACAGAGAAAAATTTAAGGGATCCTAGATTACTGTTTAGTTACTTTAGTTTATAATTGATAGAGTGTAAAATAAAAGTCCAGAAAGGTGAAGTGATGAATGTTCCCAAGTTCACAGAAAGTGATTTCCGATACAATTTAGAATTTTTTGAACTAGCTTTATAATGCCTCAAATTCTTTTTATTTCAGTCTTGCAAACTTATAGAAAAGGAATTAACTAAAATTGAGAGAAACATACAACCAGTTATCTACATTATATGGTTTGATTACTGCCTTTTTAGACCTAAAAACCAATCAGCATTTTAAGAGAATCTTTCCTATAACCAAGCGTTGGAAAAGTTGTTCTCCTGAAATCAGGTTCTGTAACTTTGACCTTGTAAATAGTAACGTGTTCAGTAAACCTTAGTTGATGCAGCTACTATTACCACTATTAGTGTTAGTATTCTAAGAAGAATGTGAATAATGATTATGACAATTGCAGTGATGGCAGTAATACGAAAGTCGTGGTACCTGCCCTGTGGCAGGCACTGTGCAGGTGCCATCGTGTGCATTGTCTCTTTTCCTTCCTATCTTTGCTCAGATGGCATTCTTTCAGCAAGGCCTTCCTTGACACCCCTATTTAAAACTGCAGTCCACTTTTTTCCTGCTGTTTTTCCCCCAAAATTATCAACATCTGACAAACCATATATTTAACTTATTATATCGTACTGGGTAGAAATAGACAATGTAAGTTCCATGAAGGCAGAGATTTTAGGGAATTTTGTCTGTTTTGTTCATTGCTGGTCCTTAGTGTTAGAAATGTCCCTGGCAAATAGTGGACATTTGTGATATTGTGGTTTGTAAGAAATATATATTTAGTCATTCAGATGACCAAAATATATTTTTCATATATATTTGATCTTTGTCCAAAGTTCCTGGATCACAGCTTCCCAAATCCTTGAAATTTCCTAAGTTTTCAGAGTGTTAAAGTGCCTTTTGTTATATGAGTGAGGTGACTTTTGGAAGCACCTAAGCATGGGGGCTGGTTACCAGGAGAACCAACCATGTGGTTAGAGGGTTGGAACTTTCCCACCCCCTGACCTCCAGGGAGGGGAGAGGGGCTGGTGGTTGAATCAGTCACCAATGGCCAATAATTTTAATCAATTATGATTATGTTTGTTTGTTTTTTAAAGGGGGGAGGTAATTAGGTTTATTTATTTATTTATTTATTTACTGAAAGTACTAGGGATTGAACCCAGGGCCTCGTGCATGCTATGTACACACTCTACCACTGAGCCTCGCCCCTTAATTGTGATTACGTAATAAAGCCTCCATAAAAACCCCAAGGACAGGGATCAGAGAGCTTTCCTTTGGTGAACACATGTAAATTTGGGGAGGGTGGCACACCTGGAGAGGGCATGGAAGTTCTGTGCCCCTTCCACATACCTTGCCTTATGCATCTCTTCCATCTGGCTGTTCCTGAGTTGTATCCTTTTACAATAAATCACCAAGAAATTAATACAACATTGTAAACTAACTATACTTCAATAGAAAAAAAAGGAGATTAAGGGGCTTCAGATACTCTAAAGCACTAGACATGTCTGGAGGGTTAGTGCTCTATCCCATAGAATAGAAAACTTATACATCTATTTATCAATGTATGTTTGGAACTCACAGCTCACTCTGCAGAAACAATGAGCTGAGGTGACTAGGACCCACCCAGGCTAGCCACCCCACAAAGAGCCATATAACTTATCCTCTACTTGAAGAATAGCCAGTATCATGTGATCATGATGTTTCCCTTGGAAAGTATGCTCAAAGGTCTAATGTAGGACCATATTTTTTCTCATGACTCACTTCTTTCTTCTTTCTTTTATTTCATAAATACCTATTATATTCCTGTTATGTGCCAGCTACTGTGTTAAACTCTGGTGGCACAACAGTTTGAGTAAGATAGACATAATTTCTGCCTTCATGGACTTTACAATCTAGGTGAGAAAGCAAATCTTGAACAAGTAATGTTAAGTATGATAAGTGATGTGAAGAAGACAGCGAGGTAGTGATGGGGGCATCTAACAGGTAAGATTTTACCTAGTTTGAAGGGTCAAAATTGAGGTTTGACTCAAATTCCTGAGGATGAGCAGAACCTAGTTAGACAGAGTGAGTTGGTCGTGGAAGTGCAAAGTGGCGTAATGAGAGGGCTTGGGAGGAAGGGAGAAGGTGGAGAGCATTAAGGAAATGAAATGTGAGAGGAGACAGAGGGAGAGACTTAACACTTCTGGTGATGACTAAGGAAGACAAGAAATAAGGATGGATGATCCTGAGAACCTTCAGGAGGATGATGGACCCTTGATTCTCCTGGAATTCCTTCTAGCAGGGAGGCTGTCTGGGGACAGCGGCTCCTTATCCTCCAGGCTAACAGAAGTGGGTAGTGATGTCACGGCTTTGCTTCATGTGGCCTTGCAGAAGGTTATATATAATCTGAGAAAGCTGGTAGGCCAGGGTCGGGGGAGCCCTGTTGATGGAATCACTTCACATAAAGGAACACGAGGAGTTGAGTTCATGTCACTGGTGTTGGCTCGAGGCTCTGGGGAGAGACCCAGCGACCAAGGTAGACAAAGATCTCAAGCTATAAAAATAGGTTATAACTTCAGTAGCTTCTACACACTTTGCTGTTTTTACATATTAATTGCACAATAAGTATTTGTTAAATAAATGAAAGCAATCATCTTATCCAGGATACTTGTATATATCCTCATTTACATAATATGGGAAGTATATATTCATAAGCTTATTTTCATAAAGTTCAGTGCAGTTTAGCTATAACGTGATACCTTTTTACCTGTAGTTTATATAATAAAACACAATACTGAAACCATAAGACAATAGGGAAAAGGAAGATCTAATTTATCTTTTTAGAAGATAAAATGCTAATGTACAGCATGGTGAATATAGTCAATAGTATTGTATTAACTGTGTATAGTGACAGGTGGTAACTAGACTTATTGTGGCAGTCGTTTCATAATGTATATACATGTTGAATCACTATGTTCTGCACCTGAAACTAATATAATGTTATATTTATATTTCAATTACAAGAAGATAAAATGCATGATAATAAAGTAGGCATGTTGGATGTTATTAAATTCTACAAGGCATTTACATTGCTTTTTTTGGTTGTGAAAAATGATTTCAAGTTGTGTTTTGCTTTTAATTAAGCCTTTACTACACTTGTAAACTCTCCGTTTTGTGTAGATGGAGACCTGTTCCTTCCACCAAATGTCAAACAGGTGGCATTACGCACAGAGCTCTAAAGAACATTGCTCACGTAGACAGAAGAGGAGTTGAATCACGTATCCTAGTCTGCTGCCAACAGAGATATAAGCGGTGGGGCTTTTATGCCTCTGTCTTGTTCATCCATAAAATTAGAGGAGAGCAAGCTGACAAAATCACAGAGCTTCTAGGAAGCAAAGTGTTCAAACACGTCGATAAATAGTTGTTCAAACAAGATACCCTGAAAAACACGGAGCGAGGGTGACCTACCTGTGACTTTCCCTCTGCTCCTTCTCTACTCTTCCTCCAAGTACTGGGTGGAGAAATCCTCACGCATCAACCCCACCTGAGCAACCCTAGAAGGTGGGCAGACCAATTCCTAAGGGTTCCCCTCCAAGAAAGGGAAGATTTGTCCAAAACTTTCCTTTTACTCAGTCCAGGTCACCTTATTAGTGACTCTAAAGGCCAGCATCACAAATAATTTAATGCTACAAAAAGATAATATTGTGGCTTCTTGTAAGAAGTAGGTTGTTTCAGTTCCTTCATGATCATTAACCAATGAATTCCTCCTTTTTAGACTAAGCTAATGTCTCCTTGGCTCTGTTTTCTACTAACATAAAAAATCTACTGGTTTCTCTCTTGTGGTTTAGGTCTTCTAGAATTTCGGGGGTGGAAGCAAGGGTGGGGGTGGAATTGGAGCTCGGCAGAAAGCCTGTGCTGCAAACCACAGTGAGGATGGTCAGCCTAGTTCCACCCACACCTGAGCCCTATGGAGCTATGTTTGGCTTCTGAGTCACACAGAGAAAGGAGGTCAGAGGGATTCAGCTTCTGCAGCCACCTGAGGGAATGCCCTGGCTCTGTGTTCCCCCTTGAGGTGAAAGGCTAGGTTTGCATTTGAATGGATGGAGGCCTGAGGAGCTGCCTGCTGTGTACATGGAGACATCTCAGGCGGTCTTTTTTTTTTTTTTTTTTTTTAATCAACTAAAGTATAGTCAGTTACAGTGTGTCAATTTCTGATGTACAGCATAATGTCCCATTCATGTATATGTACACATATATTCATTTTCATATTCTTTTTCATTAAGGTGTAAACAGAGTCAGAGAATCACCTCGTTTAAATGGACCTCACTTCTAGGCTCAGTCTCTGCTAGGATTTTGGTGATGCATCCTGATGTCTGTCAGTTCTTTTGACTGTACTTATTATCCAATCAGCTAAGTCTTTGCTAAGCTCTGCTCTTCCTTGCTGAATGACTGGTAAATCTCGAGGGCCAATTTTGAGAGTAGAAACAGAAAGGCAGACCCTTCTTCAGCCTTTATCCACAAACCTCATTGTGCAAACTGAAAGAGAAACAATTATGCATTCACAATCCTTCCACTTCTGTGCAATTTTATTTTATGTTCTTTTAATGGAAAGGAAGCTTCTACCTGTTAGAGAAATAAATTCTTCCTCTGGCGTTGTCTCCCTCAAACAGCACAATATGAATGTAATTGTTGATTTGTTTCAGATAACTCCTACTGAATATATGGGTTCTTTATGACTGAGGAGAATATTAACCTTTTTGTGTTCTCAAGAATGAATCTACCTAGCTCTTCTTGGGAGATAATGAGAAAGGGAGGGGGAGGAGGGCAAAAACAGAATGCGGTTTTGTCTCTCCTCAATCAAATAGGAGTATAATTTTATTCCAGAATATCACATGTACCTTTCACCTAATTGGCACTACATGAAGAGAACTCAGTGTCCTTGCCCACTGCAGAGGACTGTCACAGCGTTTTCAGGTTAGGTTATTTTGAGGGAGAATGCATTTTACAGTGCTCTTAGAACATTAGTGTCATTCAGGGCTTCAATTTCCATAGTCTTGAAGCAACGCACATTTCCCTTCAACTCTGGGCTTGTGTATTGCCTTTGACTTAAGGAGAAACTTGTCAGTCTTTCTGAGCACTGCGCCATCTCCCTGGTCAGTGATAAGTGGGCGATAAAGTAACAGACATGGCAGTGGCACTGCTTATGTCAGGTGGGTACACACTGAACTCTTCAGTGTGTGATTCTGACTTCCCATCTACTCTCAGAGGAAGCTGACATGTCTGTTATGACTGATTGTAAGAAAGACTTTGAGGGCTCCAAGAAAGGAGAGTTACTTTTGGCTGGGTTCTTAGACGTTTTCATAGAAGAGCTGGCATTTGAGATGAGACTTAAAAGGATGGGAACATTTGATGAGGAGTTGCTGGGGGAAGGGCATGAGGGATGGAGAGAAGGCCGGATGCACTGGCAATGGGAATGGGGAGAAGTGTTAAAGGAAGAGTGACAGTATGGCTGGATGCAGTGATATTTCTGAGCCATGGCTGCACATGAGAATTACTCGGGGGAACTTTTCTTCAAAGATAGCTGTGCTGGGCCCCACCTTGGATCATATAAATTGGAATGTTTTGTGGAGGGAGTCAAACCTCAGTGTTTTTTGTAAAGCTCCCAAGATTATCCTAAGCTGCACACAGAGTTGAGAAGCTCTGAGCTACACAGAGAATACAAGCAGTCCTTGGAGATGTGCCCAAAGAGTAGATGAGTTAGGAACAATTTCTTTTTTTAATGTTTTGAAAGGCATATGGTTTATTAGTTTTCCCACCATAATAGTGCTACATGTCATGTATTTTATGAGTAAAAAGTATAAAGTAAATCCTTAAAATTTTGTTGGTAATGAAGAAAAATATCTTATTAAAGATATACCATGTGCCAAGAACTGTGCTCAGTGGTTTGTTTTGAGAATATTGCAAAAACATAGAAGTCATGAGAGAAGTTCTGGGATGTCAGACATCTACAGTTTTGAGAATTTACTGCTTTGGTGAGGTAATGAGAACACGCACACATTTAAAGGCTCTGGGTTTTGAAGAATGAGAATATTTTAAAAGGGGGCAGGCACGTGGATTATGAAGTCAGTTGTGAATTCAGATCCCAGCCTTGCCACTTACCAGCTGTTGTAGACTCGAGCCTCATGTTCTCATCCTTAAACCCACAGCTTTGCTCTGAGATTTGAGTGAAACATCTGTAAAGCACCTGGCAAGTTGCCTCACCTAGCAAGAAAAAGATAATTTTTATAGAGTATACATATTTATTAAATTGATTAAACCTCATTCCTGAGTGTACACTGAATTTTGTTCCTTTAGTAGGAGGCATGTGCAGTAATTGGTAGGCAGAAAACAACATTGCAGAGTCATCTATCCTGCAGTGAGCTGGGCAATTTGAGGCTGTATTTGCCACAAATTCATCAGGTGCTTTAACTCAAGATCTACATTTTTTTTTTTTTTAAGGCAGAATCCTCTTTCAGTACTTTGCAGGGGACGCAGCTTTGAACAAAAGCAGCAGATAAATGTATTTATGCATGCTTTATTGGCTATGACACTCATAAATTTGCTCCTGACCCTCAGTTTTCTGTATCTGTAAAGATATTGCATAACTTTGGTTATACTTCTCAGGTCAGTTTCAAGTTACGTGGAAGGCTCTTCTTAAACTAGGTGACCTTGGAAATATCTGGTTTCGCTACATTCTCCAGTCCATGAAAATAATGTCCCTTCTTATTGAATAAAACTAGAGAATGTTTCCAGAATGAAGAAGGATAAGGGGAAGGGGAGCTAGGAGACAGATCTTTAAGGGTGCCAGGAAGACTCTTGCATCATAACATACTTGTTTTTAAATATGTTTACTCTGTTATCTGAGCCAGTTATTAATTGACTCATACAATTGAGGCAGTAGCATGTTTTTTAGATTACCAGTTTCTCTTGATTTGAAGTCATTAAGACCTTTTGTGAAACAACATCTGAAAATTTAATTCACATGTGTATTCTAGTAAACTGTTCTGACCTCCTGCGGCAGGAAAGCCGTCTGTTATGCTATCTGGAATCCTTCTGAGACAAAACAGCCTTTGTTTTCACACCTTGAGCCATGAAGTGCATTTGTTCTAAAGAATTAAGAATTTAGCTTGGTAATACTGAAATTTAAAAACAGACCTCATCCCAGAACTGAGGGTAAATAGAATCATATGAGATGACTCCACCTAGTGGACAAAATCATGTACTCCTACTCCATTCACCCATTAAATGGAACAATGTACCAGCAGCTTTAAGACAGTGAAAATCAACTGGAGAAGAAAATATTTCTGATGATTAATTGATTATCACAGATGTCAAAGCTTAAAAAAAGGAATCAGAAAACTTATGTTATCTGTTACAAGGCAACCACTAAAGGAATTTCTTATTGCATTTAGTGTTTTAAAATGTAGTAATTCCTGAATGACCAGATCCACATTCACTACTTATCAAAGTATTTCACAAATGTTTGTCGATGCGTCTGCATGAATGTCTAGATATTTAACTACCTAGAATTTAGATAGGGGAAATAAATAGCCCTACATAGAGTAGTATGGAAAAAACTAGTTTCTAATTACAAATTGGAAATCCAAAGGGTATTAGCTGACTGTTACTAGATTTTAATTAAGTAATTAGTTTCTTTCCTATCTTGTTTTGATATGTATTTGATTTGTTTTATAAATCAGGTAACTTTTCTATGCCTCAGTTTCCTCCTTTGCAAAATGAAGGTATGTTAATAACTCAGAAAAGCTTTACTAGATGGATGATTATGTGCCCAGCACACTTATAGATACACACTGGAAACACAGTCCTTGATATCAGAGAACACACTCTTTAGAGGAAATGCATAAAGAAATCATGTTAATATGAGGCAATATGAACCACAGTATACCCCAGTACATAGAAGTATCAAGGGATGGTAGCCAGCTCAGCCCCAGAGGCAAGCAGAGTGATAGTCAAGGAAAGGCTGCCTGAAGGAGCAAGCCCTCAAGGAATGGTTGAAGGGTGAGTGAGAAGTAATAATAGCAAGGAGGGAGGGTAGAGACTGAGAGGGCTCTCTAAGCTGAGACTACCAATGTGGATCTGTAAGATGATATTATAGGTGGGGCATTTGACAAAACCAGGGTTTTGGGGGCTCTTAAGAGAATATGAATCCTACTAAGTGTACAGAGTAGGATCCCAAAGGGACTCTGATCCTGCAAAGTGGGGCGGTAGGAGAAGCCCCAGAGGGCCTGCCCTGGGCCATCTGGGGACTTGGCTTCCCTTTTGCTGGTTGACAACTGACCTTTCCGCTCCAGCCTTCCAGGGAGCAAATGCATTGCTTGAGTTTACTGTCAGGCTGGCATGACCTCTTCAGTGGAGTACAGTTTTACTATATTTATCAAGTAAATCATGCAGAATGCCATACGGACTCATTAAACTTGGGACCGATGAAGTGGTCATTGCTGCTGAGTCACCTTCTAACCCAGAGGTGTTGTGCATGGAACACTGACTCCCAGAAATAAAACTCCAGAATCTATTGTGATTCTATCTATATTTTAATAATCAACATCTGCCTTTTACTTCAAAGCTTATGCATTGGTGGTGGTTGCAGGTGTTTGATTTTACTTTTTTGTTTGGTTTGATGGCTGATAGTAAAAATTACCATTACCAAGTCATTACATTTTTAAACTAAGTATTTGAGTTGCAAGAAAATGAAGTGCTTATTTTTACATTTATTATTTTATTTCTTATCTGTTTATTTCTGGCTTCAAAAGAACCAGTTTTCCTTTAAACTTTCAATGGTCTGTGAAGAGTTGGTGGAGTCCTTAAATGAATACAATTTTCTGTCTTCACAGATACAGGCTGGTTCCAACGGTTTATTTTCCTGCGCAGATTCATGATGTTGTACGTGCCACAAAGTATTTCCTGCAGCCGGAAGTCTTACACAAATATTCAGTTGACCCGGGCAGAATTGGCATTTCTGGTGACAGTGCTGGTGGGAATTTGGCCGCTGCCCTGGGCCAACAGGTAACAGACTGCCCTGAGGTGTTGTTGGAGGAAGGAAGGCGGGTGATAATGTTCAGCAGACCAGCACACTGTCCACTAGGCATGGCAAAGTTCTAGATGGGTGGGCTGGTCACTCGGGGACCAAGTTATTCAGAAGACTGCACTTGGAAAGCTCTCAGAGATCCTTCTGAAGTAGGAAGAGGGGTTATTGAAAGAAGTGTCATCCCTAAGTGCTTGACTACAAGGCCATGACTACACTTATGTGAGAGGAGGACCAGCATTTTAGAGGGCTCCCTCACTCCCCAGGGATGTGTGTGGGAGGTGAGTACCCTCCGCTCCTTTTCCACGTTGGACTTGCTAAACAGGACATTTTTGCTTAAATTCCAGTTGCTAAGATTGTTTCCTTAAACTTTGACCCAAATTTTAAAAATGTAAAAGCGTTTCCCAAAGGTTTTTTTTTAATATAAAAGAAAAAGTCAGATGGTTCAGCCACTTTAAATGTTATAATACAAGTTAATCTGAACTTTACCTGATTAAATTCTTTGAAAACTCTGTCTAGCTTTCATAGCAGCCCAAATTTTTGGCAGCTGCGTAAACTCAAAGATAAATACGTTTTCTTCCTTTTATGGATTAAATACTTTAAGAATAGCATCTTGGTCTTCTTACCTCCAAATTTCTTTTGGCATATTCTCAAATAGTGTCTGCCTTTTCATTTGTGGTGTGCCTTGATTTCTTCTCTTTTGCTGTAATTAAAGAACTTGGTTCTCTGCGTGGCACTGGTGGGTTTGCTATCCACGTGTCCAGTGCTGTAAGAAGGAAGTCCTGGTGCCGTGGGGTGAGCATCATGGGCTTTTACAGCAGACAGAACTGGGATAGAGCTCCCCTTTGAGAGCTGTGGGGCGCTGGCAAGTCCACTAACCTCTCTGAGCCTCAGAAAAATGATGATCATGCCATCTGATTGCAGGTCTCTTGCCAGGACTTAGTGAGATGATATATATACAGTTCTTGACACACATTAATAGTACTATTAACTGATCATTTCCTCTTGCTTTTACAGAGCAGTTATAATTTCCTTGGGGATGGGGTTCTAAAGTCCAGTGTGAAACAAAAAATTATACAGCTAAAGTTACCTTGAAGATTGTTTAGTTGCCTATGAAACACAGTGACCTAGTAAGCTGCCTTTTAAATGTTACATGAAAAATGTATCATTTTAGACACCAGAATTACAAAATAAGGCAATATATTTGCATTTTGGGGAGGCCTAGGAGAATCGAGGTCTGCTGAGGCAGGAGATTCATTCTGATTCCCATCTCAAGTTCACTCTTGGGCACACGCTCATTAAATAGAATGGAGCGTGCAGTGCTAGCGCTATTTAAATTCCCACTCTCTCACCAACCATGAGGACCAAAGGTGCATCTGAGGAGATACCCTGAGGTCCTATTAAAACACTGTGGAGTCCCATCATCTGTTCATTTAGCTTTTCCTACTCCTCTCCTCTGGAAGAATCAGACTAGTTTTTTCTCCCTAGTTAGCCATTGCCCTTTTGTGCTAGGGAATACAAAACTAAATAAGGTTCACACATTATCCGTCCATAATACCCAACAAGATCTGTGTATTATGCTAAAGGATAGATACAAGTAAAGTGCTGATGGGGTTTTAAAGACCTAAGAGATCATGTGCCTTTAAAGTGTTGACTCAAAAGGGTGGGGAAATAGCTCAGTGGTAGAGCACATGCTTAGCATATAGCAGGTCCTGGGTTCAATTCCCAGTGTCTCCCTTAAAAAGGAAAATGGTATCAAAAAGTATATATAGCCCAAGAATGGTCTGGTGGCATGTTGAAGATAATAAAAATTGTTATTAAAAAAATAAAGTGTTCACTCAAAACAATGAGTCACAAACATCACACCTTTCTTAGAAAATACCCAGCAACTTGAAGGGTGGTAGTGGTGGTGGCAATGGGGACTTATTTTCTTAAACTACATTACTTAATACCATGCCTGTTAAAAATGTAACCCTTAAGTGCCTCTTTGATTCCAAGTAAAGCATTAGACTACTTTATAAGATATGGTTTCTGTGAAAGGAGCCATTCAAAATGAAATAATATGTCTGCTTTTCTTCCTCAGTTTAATCAAGATGACCACCTAAAAAACAAGCTCAAAGTGCAAGCTTTAATTTACCCAGTTCTTCAAGCACTAGATTTTAACACACCCTCTTATCAGCAAAACATGAACACCCCAATCCTACCCCGCTATGTCATGGTCAAGTACTGGGTGGACTACTTCAAGGGCAACTATGATTTTGTCCAGGCAATGATAGTTAACAATCACACTTCACTTGATGTGGAAGAGGCTGCTGCCCTCAGGGCCCGTCTAAACTGGACATCTCTCTTGCCTGCTTCCATCACAAAGAACTACAAGCCTGTAGTGCAGACCACCGGCAACGCCAGGATTGTCCAGGAGATCCCTCAGCTGCTGGATGCCCGTTCGGCCCCACTCATCGCAGAACAGGAAGTCCTACAGCACCTCCCAAAGACCTATATTCTGACCTGTGAGCATGATGTCCTAAGAGATGATGGAATCATGTATGCCAAGCGTTTGGAGAGCGCAGGTGTGGAGGTGACCCTTGATCACTTTGAGGATGGCTTCCATGGGTGCATGATTTTCACCAGCTGGCCCACCAACTTCTCAGTGGGAATTCGGACTAGGAATAGTTACATCAAGTGGCTGGATCAAAACCTGTAAAAGAGTCAAATTTCCAAAAGGCTTGAGCCCCTCTTTATCTCTTGCACTGGCTTTGGAAAGACATTCACTTTTTAGTCGACTGATTTCCCCTTGTTACTTGTGAGTTACAGAATCTCTATTTCCTGCAGACTTTATGTTCACTTAATTTTTAAACATAATTCTGACTAACATAAGTGCAAAAACATCTGAATCTAGTTCTCTAAGTGGGCCAGTCTCTCTGTTCTTATTGTTTTAGCCAAACTACTGCTAATAACTCACAGCAGCAGAAAGCAGAGCTAGGCGCTGGAAATAGCTCTGGTCTTGCCTCCATCAAGACGTTCTTTTTAGAAGAAATTCTTCCAGCTGTGGATGATAGCGTGCCCTTTAATGAGTAAAGAAATTGTGAGCTCTTCAACTTGTTAGAGTTTACTTTGAGTTCAGAGCAGTGCTAAATGTGTGCACTTTAAGGTCAGTGCTGGGTACCAAGTGCCCTCTGTTCTTTATGGCTGCATGGCTTTATTTCCTATGGGAATTTTGGCGAAGGTATTCTAGCAAGGATAAGTTTCTCAAATGACTTTCTTCCTTTAGTGTGTTAATTTTGTGTGATAGCTGTCTGTAAGTCCAAATGGATTATGATAATCTTGAAGGTTACTTTCTACCACTATTAGAAACTACGAGGTTGCATGCACTGGGTATCTTGTGTATCATTACGTTTTTTGGTTATGCCGTCTCCTTTGGGGAGATCTTTTGGGAGCAAATTTATTTAGATTTAGAATAAATTTTCCATTGCAGAACAAGTGAAAACAGAGAAATGAACCAACCCATTTTTTCATAATGAGTACTTCTGACATAAATTACCAAGAGTGGTGTGTATATATTTGGCATAGCCAGAAAAGACGATATGCTTAATATTAAAATTATGAAAAAAATACCTTTAGAGGATCTAGTTTATTCTTGAAAACTCAACTTTTTCACTTACATGGCTTTAAAATGGGGCTATTTTATATATAATGTATTGTTTATTTTTTAAGTTATTTAAAGTTAATATATATATAGCTAGACAAGATTTTTTTTCAGAATATAAAGTCAGTAATGAATATTAAAAATAATGATATTTTTTAAAAACTAGCTTAGGTTATAAAAAACTACTTTAGAATTATATCCACATGTAATTTTATGGAAAGAGGTAAAATAGCTATTAATATTAATATACATAAAGCCTAAATATTTTGATGTTTATATGCATATACAAATTAAAATAATTAGAAACTCTGACTACATCTAGTAAAGTCATCTCAGCTTATAGTTCAGTAGCTTAGACAAAACACACACTGGTCACTTCTGCTCTCTGTGGTTGGCGGAACTACTTTATACCCTTCTGGGTGACACCTTCATTATCTCCTTCCAGCTAGGTCTAAAGTTACCATAGATCAAGCTTAATTTCATGGGAAGCCTTCACTGCCAGTGGGAACATCTTTGGCAGAGCAAGAAACTCCAATTCTGATTTGAGTCAAGCACCTTTGCCCTCCTTCCTGCACTTCCTACTGTCCCAATCCATGCTGCTTTCAGGGACCACAGAGAGCAGGCGAACAGCCATGTCATGATAGGATAAATTCATCAGTGGAGGGAAAGTAGAACCTTTCCGCTCATTTGAAAGATGAGTATTTGCCACTTATGGGGATGAAATAACAAATGAAAATCTGCATATTTATTTTTTATTTATCGTATAGGCCAGGAGCATTTTATGTACAAAACCGAAGTAAATGCGACAGTGAGTGTAAGTGTGTGTCTGTGTGTGTATAAAAATAATCATGCAAATTAACATGCTAAGGTACTCAGGAAAGTCACCATCTCCAAGCCTCTTTTCCCTTTCCTCTAAAATCAGAGAATTGAATTACTTCATCTTTGAGGTCTCTTGCAATTATAAATTTCCAGCCATTTTGTCAGACTGGCAAATTGTATTGGCCTCTTCTTCAGCAGTGTTTTTTTAATAGGTCCTTATTCCATATATACAGACAGATGCAAGATAAATTTTTTTTCTAAAAAACTGGAATTTTAGTTCTTATTCTGACAGCTACCCTCCTTACTTAATAGTATTCTTTCTGATACCATTTGTAGGAACCAATGTTTGGACCTTATTTTGAGGTTATCTACCTCTAAGAAAGCAAAGAAAATATAATACGTGCAAAGAATTCCTTAAAATGGCATTTTTTTCCCCACCAGAATTGTGACCCAAACCTTATAGTAATTACAGACAATGAGTGACTCTAGAATCTGGAGGACTCTCTCGGGTGAAAGGGAGTGGAAGAAGAAAGGGGCCAAGCACTGTTTCTGACGAAGTGCCTGAGTTTCATTAAAGCTTTTATGTGTATGATAAAGATATGCACTTTGTCCCACCTCAGGCCTTGGTTGAAGGTCTTCCTTGAAATTTTCCTTGGAATAATAACAATTGGGAATTATGATATGCAAAACCCACTAGATACAAGGCTGGTGAAACCAACCAAAAATCAGAATGCTAGGAACTCCTTTGGGAACCTACAGAGTGTATGTTGAAGATATTTTGGTTTTCTCTTAATTTTTGTTCTTATAAAAAAAAGTGTATGCTCTGCAGACTGATTTCTTTTCTTAATGTTATGCCTTTGTTTTGTTTTCCTATTTTAAGAAAAAGTGGATGGTCTTTTTGTAATATTGTTTGTGAAATATGAACATAAATATATGAAGAAAAATCTTGAAGTGCAAAATATAGTGGAGTGTAAATCAGTGTTTTATCATTGATTTGTGAAACAGTTAAGACTATTGTATAATTATCTTAATGGGTATAATATCTTATGCATGACCTTTTAACCTTTGACTTTTTGCTTATTTCCCACTGCAAAGGGGAAGGCAGGTTTTATGAAGGATTTCGGTAGCCAGTCTATTTTATAAGATGAAAATCCAGTTGGAGGTAGGAAAGTATCAGTCTGTTTTGATTCATGTTTGTAAATAAAATGACTCCATCGGGGAATGTGCCTCTTTTACTTCCTTTCGTCTCATTTTCTGATTCCCATCTCTCTCTGTCTCTCCATGTCCCAGATCCCTGGCCACAGTTGCCCCCAAATCTTCTGCCCCCCAGAGTCTTCCAACTGCCTTTCAATCACTGAGAAGTGGCTCAGGGGCCTTCTTGATGACATTCATTTCATGTCTGGGTACAGTATGTGCTGCTCATTTTGGCAACCTGCCCTGGACTGGGTAGAATGTTAAAAAAACAAAACAAAACAAAAAAAACAGGCAGGCCCTGAGACGATCTGGGGACTTTCAATACACATATTAGGAAGAGATGATCACAGTGCATATAAATTTGGATTTGAACTAGTCCAGCCAAAGAAGTATTGCTATCACTGAAGGCAAGTTTTCACATTGACCTGTCATTACAAGCAAAGCTAATAATTTCACACTTGAGTTTATTATGCTTAGCTCATTTCAATATCAGAAGAATTATTTAAACTTTTTTTTCAAAGTAAATTGTATGGGTTCTAAATAGTGAAGTACTTGTGGATAAATTAGATTTTCCTATTCAACTAGAGTTATTTTTGTCTTCTCCAACAAAACCTCTGGAGTGTGGCTATATTTTGCTGGAGGGATCCACTAATAGTTCCAACAGTTCTCCTTTGGGGCATTTAAAATGTACGTCTGTGTTTCAGTATTGTTTTTCTTGTGATTTTCATTTATTTAACCCCTCATGTTTTTTAAATTAATAACGTTTCATATATTCCAGTGGGTCCCCTATTTAAACACCTAGAAGATATTGCTATCAGCATCATATTCCCCGGCTCTCAGAGACTGGAAATGTAAGTATGATTCTAGTAGGCATTCATGTATTTCCTGTCACTCAGCACCAGCACTTTGTGTCATTAGAGAGAGAGGCCGGGGCATTTTGGGTCTTGTTTGGAAGATTCCTCCCAGATTTTCTCATCACTGGTTCCTTACTAATGTTTCAGATTGACAGCTTTGCCTTCTCAGGTAGAGTGTCTACCCAAACTCGACCCAGCCCTTCCAATCCCCACCCTTCTCTTCAGCCCCAGGCTCTCCATCTTATAGTCATTGTTTTCTGTTTCACGTCTGCAATTCTTATTCATTATTTGATTGTATGTTTGTTTTCTGTTTTTCATTTACTTTAATGTAAGCACATAGTGGACTTTGAAAATGCGTTTTGAATAAATCAATCCTCACCAAGAACAATTGAGCTTATAAGAATTAAGGTATTATTTTCTATGTGTTTCTTCTAGAAGTAGATAAAGTTTATGTCAAATATAAAAAGTTCCTTAAGAGTGAAAAGTTACTGTCCTCAAAACTAAATATTTCCAAACAAAATTAAATAATTCAAAGTAATTTCAGTCCCAATTTTACCAAATTTTAAAGCAGAAAATGTTTTTGACTTAGTGGATAAAGTGAAGTTTTTTTTTTTTTTCCCTCAAACTCTTAAGCTGAATTTCATGGGACACTTGTGGAATGTGTTTTATAGATCATTCTTTTAGGGCAGTTTACAGCAGTTTATTTAACACAGCAAAAATCTCAGTATCTGTTAAGAGAAATACAGGAAGGACTTGAGTGGTGGAAAGTTTTCCCAATCATCAGTTGTATCATAACTGTAAGCAGAGGATTTTGTTCCCGTCAATGACAAGTCACAACGGAAGGTCCCCCTGACAGGAATTACAGCTCGTTAAAAATGACTGTAAATTCTTTGCCACTCTTTCTAGTAAGCAGTGGCGTCAGAAGTTTTCCCTTGCCTTGAATCGGGCTGATCCTTGATTTGCTTTTTACCAATAGAATCTGGTGGAATAATACTGGATCACTTCCAAACTTGGATCTTAGGAGAAACAAAGCTTCCCACTTTCTCACCCTCGGATGCTCCATCTTGGAATCCAGGTACCATGCTTTTAGAATTCCAGCTCGGGAGGAAAGGCCATGTGGAGGAGAACCAAGTCACTCAGCTAGTAGTCAGCAGCAACTGCCAGCCTTTCTTCGCCACCTCCCGTCAGACTTAGGATGCCGGGGGCAACAGTTCATGTTTCAACACACCTGGCTCCATACTTCAGAAAGCGTGGGATGGGGTATTCCTGGAAGTGATTCCTCTGACTGGGCGAGTCAGCAATAACTCAAGGGGATCAGCTGCAATTCCCATAGATACATCCCACTGAATCCAAGCTAAATGCGTCCCCAGCTCAATTTTCCCTTGACTGGGTCCCCAGAATGCCTGCAGTCACTCTAAGCCACACAACACACGGAGAATTGTGATGGAGGAGAAACTGGAGAGGGAAGAGTCACCAATGATAACCAACTGCACTTAAAAGGTATTTTAACCTTTGTGTTTTTAAAAAAGCAATTAGGGGGTGAGTATAGCTCAGCGGTAGAATGAATGCTTAGCATGCCCAAGGTCCTGAGTTCAATCACCAGTACCTCCATTAAAAAAAATTTAAAAAGCAATTATTTTGTGCTGCTATGAATAGGGTCCCTCTAATTCCTTGAAAGGAGCCATATATATGAGGGGCCCTAAGCTCAAGTTTTATGGTAAATCTGCCCCTGCACAAGATTCAGATTCGTAGGTTCGTACCCTCCTTCTACATGCCTCTCCTGGACCACCCTGTAGCCCTACCAGGGCACCAAGTCCCCAGCTAGATGCGTTACCTTCTCCCCTGCACTGACATGGCCTTATATACTGTTTCACGTGGTTGCACCACCCTCTCTTCAGTTACCCCAAGCTAGAATTAGGACTTTTCTTTATCTCCTCCAATCCTCTAACCTTCAGGCAATCACCAAGTCCAATTAATGGTACTTCCTAAATATTTATGTAGAAAATATTTACATTTTATATTAAAATTTTTTAAACTTTCTAGAAAAATATATTGAATATTTATATCCTAACTATTCAAAATCCACTCCCTCTCTCCCATCCCTGGATACACTACTCCAGTTGAGTCCCTCTTCAACCAGGTAAGGGACTTGCCCAAACAGTTGCAGTAACTAACTAGTTTTATTCTCTCCAGTCTTGTATCCCTCAAATCCATCCACTTTTTAGCTGCAAAAAGGGTGACTTAAAACCCAAACCTGACCATCTATTTCTAGCTTAAAGTCTTCAGCCCATTGATTGGGTTCAGTGCACTTAACATTATACACAAGGCTCTCCCTCTTGGCCCTGCCCCTGCCCACTTCTCCAGCCAGTTTCTCCAAGTGTGGCCTGGGGGCACACAAAATCAAACTGTTTTAATAAGCATACTATGATGTTATTTGCTTTTGTCACAGTTTTTCTCTCATAAGTGTACAGTATAGTTTTCCGGCTGCTGCTTGACATGTGGTGTTGCAATAGCTGGGCTGTAGGAGAATCCGGCTGCCTCCTGTTGGGCCAGACATTAAAGAGTTTTGCAGACATGTAAAACAATGCCACACCTCTCACTTGTTTGTGTTTGAAAAATTTAGTGATTTTTTTTTTCCTCCACAAAATATAGCTTAAGGTTACATGTAATTAAATACATTAATAACTATGTTGAAAATGTCTCCATTTTCATTTCTAACAGAGTAAACATCAATAAATAAAGTTCCCAGGAACAAAAGCTTTTTGGGGGTCCTTAATAATTTTTAAGAATGTAAAGTCCTGAGACCAAAACAGTCGAGAAGTGCTGATGGACTGAGAGCATCATCGCTTGGCAAGCCCTGTATCTCGTGCGAGGCTCCAGCCAGCCAGCATTGGTCTTGGTATCACGGCTCTGCACACACACCATGTTTTCTCTTACCTGATGCTCTTCCCTCCACCCAGATGCCCTTTGTTTGCCCTTCCTTGTCTTCCTTTGCCAGCCTCCTCCAGGAAGCCTTTCCTAACTCCTCCCTTCTCAGGATGATTCAGGCGTCTCTCCTCTGGTCTCACACTGCACTCAACACTTGGCAGGTAACTGTCTTTCAGTGCATCTGACTCCCTCACAGGAAGGGGATCCTTGACGTCGGGTCATGTCAACATTACCTTTGTGACCCCAGTGCCCGACACAGCGCCTCTTACAGAATAATCACAGTAAATCTTCTTATGTTGTCTCAATTAAAACAATGTTCTTTTCAATGATGTAACATTATGCCTGATACTATTATATATGTTTGCTTATTTAGATTCTTAAGACAAGAATCACTGTGGGTTTTTTTTTTTCCCCTGCAGATGTTTTCTTTCTACTAATGCATTAAAGACTTAACATGATTAACAAATGAAACACTGGAGCCTACAATAGAGTATTTTAAAAATTCAAGACAACTGCCAGCAGAGGGCGCTCTTGAAAGCAAATGGCATTAGGCATCCTCCACACTGCTGCTTATGTTTCACCAGGAATTTAAAAAGAAAAGATTTCCCAATAGCTTATAAAAGATAAATAAAAAGGCATGCTATATTTCATCACAGAATAAATTAAATTAAAAAATTTAAAAATAGACTTTAAAATCCTCATAAATACCTAGAGAATATGACTGCATTCTCAAAACAAAACAAAAAAGGACTCACATTGATCTTTTGTTAAAGCATGACTCACATCTCTGCCCACCAAAGGGCTTTGTCTTTTTTTTTTTTTTTCCACAGTTTTATTCAAGGTAGATATTTGCCGTCCATTTGGGAAAAGTCTGACAGAAAAACAGTGCTCTATATTTTTTGGAGGACCATTTAGTACAGCCGGAAATATAGGACCTTCATCTTTTGTGGTGTCTGCTGGCCACACCCAGCACCCAGCACTGGGTGAATCCTACGATGGGAAGAAACTGCCTTTGAAATCAGTAAGTAAGGCAGAGCTATTTGGCCTTCAAAAGCTAAACCACAATTTCAATTCAAATAACACCAGCAGTGACATTTGCAGGATTGCCATACTTTTAAAAACAGACATAATATGTTCCATGGTTAAGGGGAAAAATGCTTGCCTCTCAGCTCACATGGGACAGAGGAAATGGCAAGGACTAGAATTCTGAAAACCGCAATTCCAGTTCTAGCTATGTCAGCAAATATCTCAGTGAATACAGGTAAGTCTTCATCGGTGCCTTGGCTTCCCCGTTTTAAGAGCTATATTTATCTAAACGCCTCTTACTCCACAAAAATACCTAAAGCAGCTTATAATTTAAAAATACAATGAAATAGTGACATAGAAATAGGAACTCATAGCCAAGGAAAAGAACAAAAATAGGCCAACTAGAAATAACAGTTGTGGTTAACTCCTGGCTTGCCCCGACAATTGAGGCACAAAGGGAAAAACAGGACCAGTGATTCAGCCTTTCTGCCAGCCTTTCTGAGGCATTCCATTTCCTCAGGGGTGATGGTCTTTCCCTAGCATTGATTCTAAAAGAATATCTCTATTTGTGGCTTAGTGGATAATGCCCTCAATTATTTTAAAGCAAATACAATAGGAGCGTTCACACAACCATTTAGTGAACTTGAATGAAAACTGAGGACATGATTTTAGACCTCAGTGTATCCATATGTTAAATCACTTAAGAATGCTTACCCTACTGCCTCCAAGGACTATTTTAAAAATAAAGCTAAAGAAGGGCATTTTAAAAAGTTACGAGTTTGTCGACCTAAAACAGAAAGTCAAGAAGGTATAGAAAGTCAAGAAGCCAGACTGCTTCTTCTGTCTTTCAGTGTATCTAATTTCTGCTTCTTTCTTCTAATCTTCCCAAACACCCAGCTTCTCTCAGCACATAGGTTTTCTTGGCTTGCTTTATCAATCCATCATAACTTTGTATGATAAAAATGACCACCAATTCTGGATAGGATTAAAGCACCCACTACTGATTTTCTAAAATGTCTATTTATCTTAAGCCAGCACTTCTCAAAGGTTAATCTGCATGTGAATCACCTGGGAATCCTAATTCAGTAAGTCTACATGGGTCCTAAGAATCCCAGGTAATCCCCTGATGCTGCTGGTGGGCAGACCACACTTTGAGTAGCAAGGCCTACTAAAAGTAGCAAGTGCACATTTCTGAGGGAAGGAATCTGATTGGCGGCTAGCCAGCCAATGATTTGGGTTGGATGCAATCATCTGGCCTGGGATAATTGTATGGCATGCCCAATCAGCAAGAGCTATGGATGTAAGTAGAGTCACTGAGAAAATGGGCAAGCATCTCAAAACGTAGATATTTTACTCCTGTCTGCATCTAAAGTGTCCATGGCTTTTCACTGGCTGTGTGTCTTCCTAGGAAGAAGAGGAGTATGTGTTCCTGTCCGGCTCTACTACAGCCACTGCGCACGAGGGCGCCCCCTCCTGGTCGTCCAACTCTATTTAATTGAGGTTTCTATGTATTCAATTTTTACAAGTTAGATATTATTAATTGTATCCCTCTAGGTATATTGACAATAAGATGATCAGTTTTCTGTTCTTTTATTGGTGCCAAGGGGAAAAAAGCCAGGGGCATTATAGGCAAGGTACGTAGAAAAATTATTAAAGGTTATATAAGACACTTAACTGGTTACTTCTGGGATGTGGAAATAAGGGTCCTAGGGGAGGAAAGGTGTTTTTTTTCTACTTTGCTTCCCTCTGAAATTTTTGAATTTTTCATAATGACTATGCATTATTTAATATTTTTAAAACATAAAAGAAAAGGCAATCTATTCACAGATAATACCTATACAGGGTCTACAAAATGACTCCAAACATCCATTTTTAATTCCTTTTAGTTGTGATTTAGTCATCTCTTGCAAGAAACAGGCACTCATTCAAGTTAGTGTAAGTAAAAAGGGAGGTTTATGGTAAGGATACAACCAGAAATCTTTGTATATCCAAGATCAAAAAATGAAAGAACGCCTGCCCTCCCAACTTCCATCTCCTCTCTGTAGAATGTTCTCCTCCTCCTATGGTGGCAGGCGCTGAATTGCAATTCTCTGCTGATTTCCGGTAAACCCTTCTTTGCTGGAGAAGTATCTGGCAGTCTATTTGTTTTAGATGATGAGCATTCTTCCTTCAGGTTTGTTGCTATCAATTCCAGCTGTGCTTCCTCACCATTCTGAATGATGGAGTAATCAGTGGTTCTTAAACTTGAGATTCGGAATCAGTGAATCAGTCCAGCGTGGGGCCTGTGCATTGGGACTTTGAACAAGCTTCATGGGTCATTCTAATGCATCATTGCATTCTAGTCTGAGACCACTGAACTAAAAAAAAAGAAAAAAGAAAAAGTCGTTTCCAGTGGACCAAAGGGTGGGAGAGTGGGGGATAGTGTTCCTAACATTGAAATGCATATGTAACTGTATGTTACATCAGTGGTTTTCAAACTTTTGCATGTATTAGAATCCTTTGGAAGGCTTGTTAAAACACAGACTGCTGCACAGATTGCTGGCCTCAGCTCCCAAATTTCTGATCCAGTAGTCTGGAACTAAGCCCAATAATTTATAGATTTACAAGGTCCCAGGTGACACTGTTGTTGCTGATGCCGAATGCATTGTGAGGATTTATGGAATAACTTAGAACTATAAAAATATCCCTTACTTTTCAGTGAATTACAGGGAAACGGATAGAAGATGGTTTCCATTTGGGCCTTTGCTAATTTTTAAGGATCTAAGACAGAAAGGCTAAACTCACAAATGCATTATATTCTCTCTGCACACCAGGTGTATCACTCAGGGTCCCAGCAGGAAAGAGATGGCACCCCTAAATTAGTTCATTTGAGAAGTATTTCAAATGTCTATGCAAAAATGTGACAGGGTTTAAGGAAACCAACAAGAGACAGAGCAGTACTCTGGGGCTAGTAGCAACAGGGAGGTGTTATCTTATCTGGACCTTTAACATGAAGGAATGAAGAAATCCCACATTCTAAGAGAGGGCAGCTGTGTGAAGAATGCCGGCATCCACTTTGTCTTTGGTGGACCATCAGAGAAGGAACCTGAGGAATAAATTCCTCAAACTTCGTTCTCCTTCTGCCCTCCGTTCTCCTGCCTGTGCCTTCCATGCTCTAAGCTGGGAATGAGGGCTCTGTAGCTGAACCTCACATCTAGTGCTTTTGTGGCCTGGGGTTTAGGAGCACAGATAGTAAGGGAGGTAGATGTCCTCCACGTCCACTTCACACTGGCAAATTTTAGCTTTTTATGCTCTCTGACGTTATTACACTTAAAAAAATAATGGAAGTGACGCTTAATTTAAGATGACATGCAGCAGAATAATAGGTGTAGCTGTACTGTGACATCTAGCCCTACTGGTTATCCTGGCTCAAAATTTGTAAGCAGGGTAACTAACTAAAGATACACTGCTGGCCTCTCCTTTTCAGTATGAGTTTTAGGATCAAATGATTTTTCCTGCCTACTTCAGAGCAATAACTTTGATGGATGGTAGGCAACAAAAAGGACCTCAGAAACTATAATTCCAACATTTATAGAGATGAAGACTTCGCTTAAACTGTCAGTGTATTGATCAATCAAGAAAGAGACTTGTACTTCTCTTCTATGGCCAATAAGGACTGTGCAGGCACAGAAGGGACACAAGATGATACATTCAGCAAAATATTGTGTCTCAAAATGCCCACTTCTCCCATGATCTTTCACTCACTCACTCACTCATTCACTCATTCATTCATTCATTCATTCATTCATTGAATAAACGCTGTTGCATCTCTTCTGAATGCCCGGTACAGTGCCAGTCTCTTAGGATCACTGGTGAGAAAAGCACCCCCAGGCCTTCAAGGAGCTTGCAATCCTGTGAGGGAAATGGAGAAGTTAATAACACTGATCTATTTTATGAAAATAGCTACGTATGTTCATAATAATCCATGGTTTCCTAGAGCACTTTTTACAGGTGTTATTTAATCCTCACTCAATTTGGGAAGTAATTTTTATTGTTCTGATTCTACAGGTAAGTAGCTGAGACTGAAAAGATAGATACTGATGAATGATTGGTGGACATGGAACTTAAACCCAAATCACAGGGCATGCATCTCTGTGCTGGGCATTGTTCTACAATTGTCGTCTTTATTCAAAACCCAAATACATAGGAAGGGTAAGATACCAAGTCATTAATTCCAAAATATAAGTCAGCTTTAAATGTGACAGGAATAGAATGCCTTGAGAGACCAGAGAAAAGAAAGGAAATAGTAATGAAAGTTGGCCTTGAAAAGAGGAAAACAGTATAAAAATAGAAGATGAAGGTCACCAACAGGCAACATTCACTGCTCCATAACTTCACTTAGGTCTGGCCCTGTCACCTACACAGGCTCCAAGACTGCTGCCCCTAGATTCATGTCTAGGGTTGAGTCTATAGCCAGGTCAGTTATAATTAAGCTGGATTATTTGTTCTAGCTTTGCTGAGAGGGAGTGAGATACCAGGTTAATGTGATCAAAAACGTTCTCTGTCTTTGTGGTTGGCATTTGTTCTTTTCCTTAGGGCCATAATGAATTTGTGCCCCAAAGAGCACATGAAGTTCTATGTGGCCAAATTAAAATGCCCTGTAAGTAGTCTCAACACCATGTAGGGTGTGTGGCTGTGTGTGTGTGTGTGTGTGTGTGTGTGTGTGTGTGTGTGTTTTGGTCTCCAAATTGGCATGACCTAAAAGAATTCTGTAAACAAGTGGGAACACTTTGTTGTCCATTAATGGAGACATGCCCTATTTCCTCCTTGGCTCACCTTGCCGAGTTTAGTACATCAGACACCCAGTGAAGATTCAGGATGTCTTAAAACCAAAGCACATGATAGAGGAATGTAGAGTATACAAAATTTTAATATCATGGGCTGGTTTGATTTTTAAGACTTTAATCACAAAGTTACACTTTGGTGATTTTAAAAGAACACTGAACATATCTTAAAAAAATACTGCATTCAAATCACTCTGATTCATCCTCCATTTACAAACAATTTTCTGTTTTACCTAAAGTACCAAGTGCAGAATAATTATTTTTTGGAACAATGCTATATAAATCCTGAGGGAAGCACTAATAATAATAGATATAATGTATTGAATGCTTATGTATGTGATAAGCATATGACAAATATTTTCCCCTAACAATCTGCAATATTTTGTGCTTCGAGGGGATGAGGAAATTGAAAGGTTAATTAGCTTATCCAAGATCATATGGCTAGAAAGTGGCTGAGATGGAGGATTTGAATCCAGATCAGTTTAAATCCGAACTCTATGCTCTTTCATCGCATCACTCCACCCTAGAAGAGGTGAGTTTTCTGACTCCAAGCTCTGACTTTTAAAATCTTAAGAACTGCATTGATAATTTGGGGCAATGGGGGAGATCCTGTTAAAACAACTTGCGATAGTTAATTTCATGTGCCATCTTGACTGGGCCACAAAGTGCCCAGATATTTGGTCCAACATTATTCTGAGTGTGTTTGTGAGGGTGTTTTTGAAAGAGTAACATTTGAATCGGTACACTGAGTAAAGCAGACTGCCCTCCGCAATGTGGGTGAGCCTCCAAACACCCGACGACCTGAAGGGAACAAAAAGGCTGACTTTTCTGTGAATAAGAAGGAACTCTCCTCTGCCTGGCTCTCTTGGAGCTGGGACATTGGTCTTCTCTGCCTTTGAACTTAGACTTGGACTGGAACTTACTCCACTGGCTTTCCTGGTTCTCAGGCTTTTGAATTTGGACTGGCACTGCACCAGCCGCTCTCCTGGGTCTCAGCTTGCAGACTGCAGACCTTGGGAGGCTTCAGCGTCCACAACCACACGGTCCCATTCCTTACAATCAATCTATGCGTATATATATTATATCTATATATATATTCAGCTGACTCTTGAACAATGTGAGTTTGAACTGTGCAGGTCTACTTATACATGGATTTTTTTCAATAAATATAGTGCCTTATTTTCATTTTCTAGATCTAGAACTAAATGTGGAGAAAAGTTTCTGTTTGATTAGAGATCACAATATATGGAATCAACAGAGCTGGTGTTTGAGTCCTGATTGTATTCAAACTTCCTGTTTCAGCTTCCTGCCCATGGGTAAGTCATTTATCAATTCTTTGTTTTTGAGGAAGAGATAGCAGCAAACAGATTTTTGATTGCAGGGGAGAGGGGGGCAGGAGTTGGCACTCCTAACTCCCCAACATTGTTCAAGGGTTAACTGTTTATATGTGTGTGTATATATGTATATATCTCTCCTATCTCCTATCTCCTCTTGGTTTTGCTTCTCTGGAAGACTCATAATACACAACTCTTCTCATCAAGTATTCAAAGATCAAGCCAATAAGCCAGCTGTTATTTAAGTTTCATCTGGTCCATCTCCAAGCCTCTGACACACTTATCTCTGGTGATTCTCTGGAAATTCCCACTACACTTCCCTGATGGCAAAATTTATACCCACTTACCCTTGGTGTTACTGAGAATTTTAGGAGATAAAAGTAACTCACCATCCAAAAAGAACTAAAACCTTCTATTTTTAAAAAATTAATCTTTCTTTGGGGGTTGGGGTGGTAATTAGGCTTATTCATCTATTTGTTTAATGGTGGTACTGGGGCTTGAACCCAGGACCTCATGCATGCCAGGCATGCACTCTACCACTGAGCTATACCCTCCCCACCTAAAACCTTCTGTTTTTTAAAATTAAAATTTTAAAGAGAAAATTTATTTTTTAAAAGTTCAGTTTCTTTGGTTCAAAGTAGAAACTTATTTTATATTGTAGTTTGCATATTTAGTTCAACATTTCTTAATAGATAAAATATACTGCATAAACTACTTCAAGTATATCTCAAGCCATATGGAACTCATATTGTAGGACAGAAAGGGAGACATTTAAAATTGAAATGCATAAAAGGGTAGAGTGCGTGCTTATCATGCACCAAGTCCTGGGTTCAATCCCTAGTACCTCCATTAAAATAAATAAATAAATAAATAAATAAATAAATAAATAAATAAATAAATAAATAAATAAATAAATAACCTAATTACCTCCCCCTACAAAAAAAAGTAATAAAAAATGGGGGGGGGGGGTATAGCTCAATGGTAGAGTGCTTGCTTACCATGCACGAGGTCATGGATTCAATCCCCAGTACCTCCGTTAAAAAAATTTTTTTTAATTTATAAAACCTAATTACCTCCCACTCAAATAAATTTTTTAAAAAAGAAAAAGAAAATTTAAAAAATTTAAAAATAGAAGTAAATAAATGAAAATAAAAATAAAAAAGACTTTAAAAAGTTGAAATGCATAAAAATCAAAACAGGTAGTTCACCCAATTTCTAAGACCACATTTTGTATGAGATAATATAATCAACCATGCTATACCTAAGAGGGTTTTTCCACCAGTCTCCTTAACTGTCTTGAGGAGTCTGTGAAACAAACCAGTTGAATAGGATGTTGCTCTGAGCAGGAGCATCCCTGAACCATCTGGGAAAGGCTGGCTGCATATCTGCCACCAATGGGCTCTGGCCCTGGCTCTCTGATCTATTTGACATTCAGGGGATTTTCTATGAGTGCCTTATCTCTGTGGCCTGTAGGAGTTAATGTGCTTGCAAAGGAGAGCAAATGCATTTCCAGTATATTAATGAGGTCAGACTCAAGGACAGCTGAGCAAGAATCCTATTTTTAAAATCTCAAAAAAATTCTCATGAGTGAAATGCAAGTAGAATCTGCAAGTCACTGGCTACATTCAAATTTCCCAACAGAAGGAGGTGTTTCTGCACATTATGATGTGTGCCCCTGAGGTTGTTCCGTAAATGTATATTAACAACGTGTACCTATCCTCCTGCTACATCATTAATTCATCCATTTATTCAATACATATCCATTAGGCATCTTCCAGTTTTGAGCCATTATGCTGGGTATTATAAGGGGTTTTAAGATAAATAATAGAAGCAAAGGGGGGAAGACAAATACCCAAATAACTGAAACACAAAACAGCATTATAAGTACTTGAGTAAGAGGGAAAACAAAGGGTTATCAGGGTTAAAAGAGGCTAAAATTAAACAGAGTACTGCAGGAAGTAAATTGGGAAATACTTTATGAAGGATGGGGAATGTGAATTGTTTTGGTTTTTGTTCTTTTTCTAACTGCCCAAGGGAGAATGTGATTTTAGCTTTGAAGGCTGGCATACACTTGAGGCAAAGGGCCACTATGACAATACGTGTTTAATTGGGAAAGTTCACTGATCAGCACAATTCGGTTGATTGAAAAACCAGAGGAAATTGGAATGGGACGAGGGACCCAGTTCTGATCACAGGAGAAACCAGAGAAGCATATAGGAATTAAAGGCAAAACTTAACCAGAAAGAAATTGCCCAGCGCCTAGGGTGGCCAGTATGATTCAGTGGAGCAGGTGCTGACGGGTCTGTGAGTCAGAAAACCTCTGCTCGCTCTAGGCTCTTCTTTGTCTTCTGGGGGCTCATTTCACCTCTTTGGGTCTCAGTGACCACATGTGTGAAATGGGAGGACTACTCTGCCTACTTCACAGGTCATTATGAGGATTAGCCAATGCAGATGATTACTGATTTCCAGTGTAGATTGGAAGATCAGTTGGTTAGAACTATGCTATTCAACTCTTCAGACCTCAGAACACTAATTAGTTTATATATATATATATATATATATATATATATTTTATTGAAGTATAGTCAGTTTACAATGTTGTGTCAATTTCTGGTGTACAGCACAATACTTCAGTCATATAGGATCATACACGTATTCGTTTTCATATTCTTTTTCACCACAGGTTACTGCAAGATATTGAATATAGTTCCCTGTGCTATACGGTTCAGAACACAAATTCATTTTTAATATAAAACATCCTTCAAAATTCTCCTTGAACAATATGACTTAGACCCACAGAGATGCAGAGCAAAAACAATTTAACCATATGTCACAGCAATGATGATAACAAAAATTACTTAAATTTTTTTTTTACAGCCCTTTTGATATGGATACTGTTACCACTCCTAATTCAGAGGAAACTGAAAATTACAGGGGGTAAGTCAGTTGTCTACAGTCGGTGGACTAGAAAATGGCAGGGCTGAGTCTATAAACTCAAGCAGGCAGTCATGAGCCCACAGGCTTAACACCAGGCTACACTGCTTTCACGTAAGGCAAGGAAGACACAACCTTGCATATTGTGTTAATAAAAGAAAAAGTATTTACCTTCAGTGTCTATTGTCCAAGAGTATTAACCCAAAGAGAGCTAATATTCAATTCTCTTCTTTATTAAAAAATGATACACAAAAAGGAAACATTTAATGTTAATATTATAACTCGATGAGTTGAAATTAAATAAGATCTACTTTTAGTTAACAGGGGTTTTAACAGATTCCTTTAAAAATCATTTGCACATATTTTTCTGATTATAAATTGACACACTCATCATAGAAAATTGTGAAAACATTGAAAAGTATAAAGATCATAAAAATAACCCACAATTCCATTATTAACATTTTGTTAAATGTCTTTTCAGTCTTTTTTATAATTCAAGGGTAATAATTTTAGGCTTTTTTGTCCCTAGTGAAATATAGCTGCTTTCTTAAGAATTGAAAATGTTTGCATTTGAAGGTACAGGTTTCTCAGTAACAGAATTTTCACTCACTGCTAGCTTTTCCCTTCATTATGTATAGTAAAATATGACATGTACTATATATATAAAAATATAATATGTAGTAACATGTACATTACATATATGTCTAATTTACACACAAATTGTACACATATTAAGAATACAGCTCAATTAATTTTTACATACAACCATGTAACCACCACCCATGTCAAAACAGAAAACATTTTCAACATTCCAGAAGGCCCACCAGTGTCACCTTCCTGTCAATACTGCCCCCATCCAGGATCACTGTTGTTCTTTCTCATCTCTGTCATCATTGATTAGTTTTATCTGTTTTTAAACTTCATATAAATCATACATTATACATATATATATATATATATAGGTGTCTTTTTTAATCAGATTGGAACATATCTCAGTAGTTTGTTCATTTTTATTTCTATGTCGTATTCCATTGTATAATACAATTCATCCATTCTACTGGGCTGTTTCCAGTTTGAGGCTATTATTAATAAAGGAGCTATGAACATTCTTTGCCTGTCCTGTTAGTGGACATAGCACTTCTTTCTGTTGGATATATACTCAGGAGTAGAATTGCTGGGTCATAGGATATACATATGTTTAGCTTTAGTAGTATTTCAATGTGGCTTTACAACTTACACTGTTATCAGCAATTTATGAGAATTCCCATTGCTCTGTATTTCACCAACACATGTATTGTCAGTCTTTTTAATTTCAGCCATCCTGCACAGGTAGGCAACACCTCATGGAGGTTTTAATTTGCGTTTCCTAGGTGACCAATGATGATGAACACATTTTCTATGTCTATTGGTCTTTTGGATACTCTCTTTAGTGAAATGCCTGCTGAAGTCTTGCTCCTTTTTAAAAAATTAGTTTTTAAATCTGGATACAAGTCCTTCATTGGATATATGAATTACAAATATCTTCGCCCGATCTTTCACTCTCTTCATAGTACCTTTTGATTAAACTACTGGATTTTTACATGACAAAAAATAAACTATTCTCTTTACTGGTAGAAACAACAAGTTCATTGAATTGTCACTTTTTAGTTTTGTTTGATTTCAACCTACTGGTAGTTTTTAATGAAATATAAACTAATTTTCCGTATATTTGCAGCATACTTAGAAGAGCAGCCTGAATGGAGTTTACAGCACCATTGATTTAGAGCTCCAAGTTAATGAAACTGATCTTATTTGGCAAAGTTAGCATCTTTAAACTCAAACTTGGAACTGACAAGTAAATACTAGCCCTTTATATATTAGTAAATGTGTTCAGCCTAAATCCATACAGCCAAACCAATAAATGGAGTAAAGAATCCTTGATTATAAAAAGAGGCATTATCAGAGAGTTTTCATTACCCAAATTCCTTTAAGACATGGTTAAACAGAAAGGAAAAGTTTGCCATTACAGGAAAATATTCATTGATGAACTGAATATTTGTAAAACTGTTTCCCTCTCAAACCACCTTCCCAGCTTGACTTAAATGACTATCCCTGTAGAATCAAGAATGTGACAGTTTGTCTCTTACTGATTGTAGGACATTATAAACATCTGGCAATGCATAGCAACTTGGTGTCAAAATGAAATTGCATTCCTTCAAGAGATGAAGAGCTTTATAACATTAACGAAAGTGATGTTGGAGAACTGCTCCAATCTCATGTACAGTCATGTGTCAAGACACTAGGTAAAAGCTGAAGAAGAAAAAATAGGTAAGGAATCAGATAAATTAACACTAAAGATGAGAAAATGGGTACGGATGGTGACACAATAAATGCTTCCAAAAGGTACTGGCTTGAATACCAAAGAATTTTAAAAATCCCCTTGAAACGTTGATAAAACTCTTGATTTCTTTAAATCTTAATTTTTAACTATTTTGGAAAAATGATCCTCCTTTGCTGGTGTTGATCAGAGTAATTGCCATTCTATAGTTTTGTCCAAGATAACATGCCGAATCAGCTCCCCAACATTCTTTGGACTCAGACTTAGTGCATTGTTGCAATTAATAATAAATCTGTTAACATTAAGATAATTATTTTTATTCTATACCTTGAAATTTGCTCCTTATTATAAGAGGGTTAATTCACTTTGACCCTTTGCTGCTACCATTTATCCTTGGATGATGAAAGTTTCTTGTAACTCTGGTCTATGTGAAGAAGTTTAGAGATGTACTTTATTTATTGCATCTACACTGTCCTCACTTGCTAATAACATAGTAGAAGCATTCTTAGAGCAGATAAGTGATCTGCAAGGACCACAGTGACAGGTTTGCATCCATGTCTGTCTGACTCCAAAATCTATTCTCTTTAGGTCAAAATGCCTCTCAGGACCTCAAAAGTGGAAGCAGCCAGAAACACAGGATGATTCCTTTACTTTCCAATCCTTTGAATGAGACAGTGATGTCTGTATTCTTACTCTTATCAGGCAAGCACTAATACTAATGCTTCATGTCTGCAAGGGCAGAGCGCTCCCACATACATCTCATATGGTCCTTACTGCCACCTGGGAGCTGGCAGAGAAACAGGTGAGCAGGACGCTCAGACTCAGCTGAGTAAGTTGTCTCACGACCCCAGGCTCAAAGCAGCAGTGCTGTAACTGGAACTAACACCTTTAGGCTTGGGAAAAGGCAGGGCTCTCTTCTCTTTACCACTGTCTCCTGGCATGAAAAGAGGTCAGAGAAAGGTAGAAGTTCAATGACCAAGTTAACATCTTAAGTAACATCTCCACCAAATACACAGCCTTCATATCGTGACATTTTCCAGGTGAACAACCAGACTGCATCCCCACAAGTGGGGTGCCCACAACCCCAGAGAGAAGGAGGCTTTGAGATTACAATTCTCCTCACCTTGGGGACTCCAGAGGGTTCTAGCTTTTGAATTCTATACCAGTGAGAAAACCAGCAAAAGAACCCATGGGCGTCTCTGCCCCACCCAGTGCACTGTCCTGGGGAGCAGACAGAGGGAGCTTATCCAACACAGAGCCTGTGACATTCAACAGCCCCTGCATCGTTTTCTTTCAAATGTTTCTATCAGTTTTACTTTCTATTTCTCGAACTAACCTCTCAATTCTCATTCTTGTCCAGGGAAGTCTGAGACCACAGCAGCAACATACCAGGATTTAAAAACCTTGTTTAGCCCTTATTTCTTACAGAACTCTAGGCTCTTCAGACCTGTAAGATTTATTCTAATAAGCCCCGATCAATGCACACTCCCTCCCCATCTGGATATAACTGGTAATAACACAGAAAGCAACAGGGTCAAACTTTGGACCCCAAAATTGCAGGGCTGGAAAAAGCAGAAAATTGTTTAATACTGCCTAGCCTATGAGAGGAAGCAGCAACTTGAAACAAAAACTAACTGCCTCAAACCTCTAAACACACATTCTGACTGCATCTACATCTAAAACTAGTTTTTAAAAGTTATTATTATTATTATTAATTATTATTATCATTCCTTTTCCCTTCTCTGTCATGTTTATCAGGATTTTCTCTCCATTCAGGGAAAGCTTTTTTTTTTTTTTCCTATTTTAGATTAATAAAGCTTTTGCTCAGTTTCTTAGTCAAATATAAACATGTACTTTCATGTCATCTGGGCCTCAATTCAAAACTTATCTAACAACTCCACCCAGTCCTTGGAAAATTCCAGAATAGCTCCCTGCCAGCTAGTTAATCAGTGAAACACTGTGCTAGCCACTCAGGAAAGCAGTTTCTAGATGATTGAACCTGCTTAGTTGAATTCAAATGCCTCCTGTCCCCTGAACTGGCATACCCTTTCTCTTTAGCTGAGGAATAAAGTGTACAGGGAGGTACGGCTCTCATCTAAGAAAACAACAGGGTAGAAAAGACACTTCTCCAGCTTTAAAGATACAGATATGCAAACTAGTTTTATTCATTTAATATATATGAATATATACAATATGCATAATATAATATCTATCTATCTATCTATCTATCTATCTATCTATCTATCTATCTATCTATATCTTAGTGGCTAGTTGTTAAAGTAATAATAATTCCTTACCTCTGGAGAACTCAAAGTGTTATTACAGCTATGATTCTCATCTGCATTGTCTTTGGGAGGGGAGGGAAGGCAGGAAAGAGGGTGAGAGGGGGAAATCAAAACTGAGATTCCCGTAGAGCTCACTCGGGGAATTCAGCTGAACTTGAACAAACAGGAACACCTGCCTGCTAGACTTTGATGCTTGTGGGAAAACAGCCAAAGCCCATACACGCTGGCCTTGACTGCCTTACGTGACTTACAGTGGATTTGCCTGGGTTGAGTTCTGGAGTCTTCAGAACTTTAAGAAGAAAAATAAATTATTCCCTGGTCTTTGCTGTATTTACCATAAAACCAGCATGATCATCACGCCCTCAGGGATAGGTGGAGAAAGCTTTCTGAAAACTCTGCCTCTTTCTTGGCACTCACCATCATACACATACTATGACTCAGAACTGTGTCCCTGAGAGGCCTTAAATTGCTGGACAAGAAAGAGAAAAAACCTATCTCTGACCACTGGACCTCTGCCCATCTTTCTACCTGGCACCCCAAACTAGGAGAGGCAAAGGCTTTAAGGACAGGTGACCAGTGGAACCTCTAGCATTAAAGAAAACCCACTGAGATATTTAGTGGACAGAACTGACATTTCTTTTCCTTTCATACTGTTGTAGGGCAGGAAGTCTATGAGTTGCAGAGAGGCCTTACCAGAGGTGAGTAAGAGGGGGCAGCTGGACCCAGGAAAAGTATTGGCTAGCTCTTCCCTCATTCTACCATAGCAAATGCAAATGCAAAAAAAAAAAAAATTGTCTTCTTTTAATTTAACGCTTTGCCTGTCAAGATTCAGCTTATTCTGCTCTGTGAAAGAAAAAAAAATTCACAATAATAAGGACTTGGCTCTGTGTAAAAGGTGATGTTGTTAAACTCCAAAGGTCTCTCTGAAGAATTATTATTTCAAAGAAAAAAGTGCTTTGGGGAAAAATAAACATTCATACATATATATTTAATTTATAAAGAAGAAATGTGGAATAAGCTTTTCTCCTCTTTTCTTTAGAAAATTGACTCTACTGATTTTTTGTAATGTTTTTTACCTTAAGCACATTCAAGAGAGATTTTTATCTTATGCTCCGACCTAAATCCTTTTCCTGTGTTTTCTCTTTTCCTTCTTCTTTCTTTCTCTCCTCTCCTTTTCTGATCTCTGCTCTCTTTGATTCTCCTCCATTTTTGAAGCTAGAATCAGGAGAAGAAAAGAAGGGGAAAAGTTAGGTGTGTGCTTACCACGCTTGTAAGACTCCCAGATATGTTTGTGCTGGAATAGACACAGAGTTAGGCCTGAGCATGCCTAAACTAGCTGACAAAATTTGCCTTAAATATTCTCAGTTTAGTCTGAGAACGATCAGTGGACTATAGGTCAAGATCCTAGAAGAAAAAAAATTGCCTGTAACACTGTCATGCTGCACTCACACTTTTTTTTTTTTTTTTGGTTTAAATAAGGTGCTTTCATGAGATCCTTTTTTTATTGCATGGATCTGAGTGTGTGAAAGAGCTTAACTGTGCATGTGTGTTTGAGTGTGTATGTGCTTACTCATGTCGAGGTTTCTTGCCAAATGCTGAGCTGGTGCCTGGTTTCCTAGAATCAGCCATGGTTATAGTTATGTCTTCTCACAGAGCTCTTTCACTTTTGTTCTGCTTTATCCCAGATGAACTTTGGAGGTGGAAGGCTTCTAACCCTCTCGTTTTACGCACACAGAAAATTGGGACCAGTGGCTTGCTCAAGCCTTCCTGAGCTCCACACAGTACTCTTTCTTATGACTTTACTCTGGTTTTATACTTTAAGTAAAAATCCACACTCTTCCATCATTTGATGAAAGTTTCAATTTATAATGACTTAAAGCCATGTAGGGAGTCAATTATACTCAGTGAGATGATTGTTCATGATCAAAAAATACATTCAAAGGACAATTTTTTAAATGTTATTTCCATAGACTAACTTCTAGAGTTAAGACTTTTTGAGTCATTCAGAAACCCAAATCAAATTGGCTTAATCAAAGATGAGAATGTATGGACTATATAACTGAAAAGTACAGGGATGAGACTGGATGCAGGCTTCAGCTAAATCCGGATGGCTAAAAGATGCAGTCAAATCCCCTTCACCCCCCAATCTCATGCTGACCTCATGCTCAGGAGGGCCAGCTCTCTCCATGTGGTGACCATATGGATACCAGCATCTCTGGACTCATATTACACTGGTTAAGCCATACTTAGAAGAATGCTCTTTTCTCAGCAAAATTCAAGCTGCTATCTTACTGGAAAGCCACTTGCCTATGGCTGAAACATTTTAGTCTATTGTTTCCAAAAGTTTGTATGCATGTCACTAGTGCTCCTTGAGGTGATTCTAGATGGTAAGCAATCATTTATCTTAATTTTAGTAATTATATTAATTTTCATGTATATAAAAAAATAACTAATGTGTCAAAATTTCTTTTATGCTTTGGATAAAGATGAAATAGAAAGGCAGTAATGCATTTTTTATGGTTGGAATGAATTTCAGGTATGATGTTAAGTTATGTTCATGACTGTTTCAAACCTATGGTAATCTCATTCATTCAAGAAGACTTCACCTTTCCCATGGAGGCAAAGTGTTGCACAGACAGAAAAATCTAGGCATGTTGTTTATCAAGGGGGAAAGTTTGGGATAATTTAAGTCAAAGATTCTGCAAGAGTCCATTCCATGTGATTATTCATCAGGCAGCTTTTGAAATGAAGTCAGTATGTCACAAATAGTATTTGATGGTTTCACATTTCATGTTACAGTTGATAAAGGAAAGTTTTACTTCTGTGAATGTGAAACCAGGTCATAATATCAATCTTTTTTGAATTAATGAGTCATATAAGCCCATGAGTGTAGCTCTGAAAATCTTTACCCTACTTGAGAAGAAGTAGTGCCATTTTAGTAAAAAGTAAAATTAATTACATGATTGGCTGTTCCACAATTTCCTTGTCAACAAAAATTATATAACTGATTTTGTTCCTTCTGATTTATTTGTATGCAATTTGATTTCCAAGATAAAGCAAGCTTCCTTCTCAAGTTTAACTCAGATTCTATTCCAGGAACAAACACAAGCTGTTTCATTTCACATATTCTTTTAAGGTATCACTTTCATTTCCCTCTGGTTTCTCTATGAGTAGTAGCCCAAGGGGGAAGAAGGTTGTCATAGTGTGTTCATCTCTCTATACTTAAGTGAGTTCTTAAAATTTCCTTCAGGTAAGTAGAGTATGGAGTTATAATGTAATTTTCACATATTTGCTATGATAAAAATTTATAAGGATTCATCCACCATGAAAATACAAAATAAGCTTTCATTGCTCCATATAAACTATTATTCTACTCGATGACCAACAGACGGAACCCTGATTGTCCATATCCTTCTTATGGTCATTGTTTCTTTTTATTCATGTTGTCACAAAGGACTTCATTGAATCTGCACCCACTATCAAGGTAAAGCAAAACTGAGGATATATCTAAACAATGGTGAAAACAGGACAGAGTGAAAATTTTAAAAAAGCACATGCAAACGAAAGAAAGAAAGGAAATATGGATTTACCTGACACTTTATTTCACATGTAACTTACATGGTACTCACATGTGGAATATTATTTCTGTATGCACACACACACAACTGTACACATTTTTTAAGAAGTTAAATCACTCTGTCAATTTCACCCAGCTTGTAAGTTGTTGTTTTGCTTGACTCCAAAAAAGTTGCTTCACTTTTCAGCCTCAGGAGGAACAACCCCACAGGCAAAATTAGTCTACCTTATTTAAAACTCTTTGGAATATCTTTTTTGTGTTACAATATATTATGCATTATTTATTATTATGTTATTTCTTATTAAATATATTATACATTATTTTATATGTTTATTATTATATACTATACACTTTTACTATTATATATTATATGTTTATTATATATATTATATATTATTATATGTCTGCCACATTAGAAGGTGATTTCTCTAGTAAAATAGGTTGGGGGCCAGAAAAACCATTATTTGGCTAATCTGCTTCTCGAGCACAGTAAGAGGGAAAGGTCTTGCTCAACAGCAGGAGAGGCAGATATCCTGAGAACCCTAAGGATAATAACTCAAAGCCTGGTGGAAGCAGCTGGTAAAGGCCATGCAAGTAGCATTATCCGTTCATAATTTTTTTTGCCCAAGCACCCTCTAAGCAACATGGAGTGAAATCTAATGTTTCGAGCTGGGGGCAAGGGAGGGAACAGTGTGAGGCCTTCTGTTTTCAAGTGGAGAGTAAAGGGCAACTCTCAGTGACCATGCTAGAGTGGAGCCAGGCCCACAGCAGAGGGGCCCTTGGTAACAAGGAGCCGCCAGTAAACCAGGAAACAATGAGGCTGTTTAAAACCCAGGTGTGGCCTTATTGCCAGTCACTGGAGCCATGGGGATGCACCATACTTTGCTATTATGATAATAATAGCAGTGATGGTAATATAATGCTTCATCGTAGGTGCTTTAAATGTGTTATTTATTATTCTCACAAGGTTAGTATCAGCATTTTGCAATGAGGCTCAATGAAGTTCAAAACTGCAAAACCGCTCTGCAAGAATTATGGCAGAACTAGATCCCTCCTAGGTCCTGGGCTATTTGATTTTTCCAAGTTCCTGCTTGTTACCAATCACACCGAGCAGAACACGTGTGTTAAATGTGGAGCCTTTTATTTAGTACCTGCTAGGGCACCTAGTCAGTGTTAGCTCCCTTCTTCCTGCCTGTGACTTGCCTGTTGGAAAGAAACTTCTGGTGTTGTTTTATCCTCGTGTCTGATTGTTGGCTGGCTGTGTTTGTGCTACAGATTTAATGTCTTTAAACTGCAAATTTATTACCTTACATTTCTGGAGGTCAGAAGTTTAAAATCAGTCTTGCTGGCCTAAAATCATGATGGTGGCAGGACTGGTTCCTCCTCGAGGCTGAAGTTGGGAATGTGTTGTCTCTTCCAGCATCTAGAGGGTACCTGTATTTCTTGGCTTGTGGCTTCTCATCATATCTCCTTTTCTTCCCTCTGTGTCTGCCATCACATCTTCACAACTCTCACCTTCCTGCCTCTCTTTCTGTTAAACCCTGTGATTATAGTGAGCCCACCTGGATAATCCAGGCTCGTCTCCTTAACTCAAGATCCTTAATTTAATCCTACCTGCAAAGTCTCTTTACCGTGTAAATTAATATATTCACAGTTTCACAGAGATTAGGGTGTGAATTTCTTTGAGGGGCCATTATTCAACCTCCCATACCATCTGAGTGAAAACTGGGTGGTCAGGCTGTGCTGTAGGAAAGGGCATAACATGAGTGGGGCCAAGGGCAAAAGGCAGTAAGATCACCCAGAGAAGAAACCAGTACATGAGTTGAGGTCACTGAGAACAGACAACACATACACCAAGCTCAAGTGGTGCAGCATTTACTTATAACAAGAGGAGAGAAATTGTGCACAAGATCCAGCTCCTTGCAATGTGTCGAGCCCCCAGGGCAGCCAATTCAGGTAGCATGGTTGCCCGCACCCTATTTTGTGCTGCCTTAGGAGGACCCAAACTCTAACCCCACACCTATGGACTCTGAAATACAGAAAGCTGGGAGTGTTCCTGAGGCAACAGATGCATGCACTTAAGCAAAACAAAGCAGCACACGGTGAGTCTGAAACAGAGAAAGCTACTCCCCTGCAAGGCAATAAATCGAGCACAGGTGTGTGGGCTTCCTATGGCTTGGTAAAGCCCATTCTCATGTGGCTGGGTGGGGGTCAAAAGACTGCAAGCTCGAGACTGCCTTTCCCAACACTCTTTTCTGATCCCCTTCACTGGGAGCTGGTTTGGGAGCAACCAAGGATAGGAAAGGGGGAGTGGCCAAGATGGTCACTCTGAGCTCACCTCCTCCCCCAGGCACACCACAATTACAGCTATGTACAGAGCAACTATCAATGAGGACAGCCTGAAGACGAGCAGAAAAATCTACAACTAAAGATACAAGAAGGAGCCACAATGAGATGGTAGGAACAGCAAAGGCCTCGTATGGGCAAGACCCACACGGCCAGGTAGGCGGCCCACAAACAGCAGGGTATTCACAACTGTAAGATTCTCCCAAAGGAGCGAGGGGTCTGGGTTCCACACTGGGCTTCCCGGCCGGGGGTCTTGCGCTGGGAAGACGGGCCCTCAGAACACCTGGCTGTGAAGGCCAGCGGGGCTTATCTGCGGAGGGCTGGAGGGCTGTAGGAAACAGAGACTCCACTCTGAAAGGGGGCTCATAGGCTCCGAGACCCAGGGCAGAAGCAGTCATTTGAAAGGACCCTGTGTCAGAACCACTTGGCTGATCCTGGAGAGCTTACGGGAGAGGCAGGAAGCAATTAAAACTCATCCTGGGACGTGGGCACTAGCAGTGGCCATTTTGGGAGCTCATGCTACCGTGAGGACACAGGTGCTGATAGACACCATTTTGGAGTCCTTCCTTCCTTTAGTTTATTAACAGCTGGGGAACAGCCCCACCCACAGCCAGTTGACACCAGTCCTGGGAGCCCCACCCAGGCCAAGCAGCAAGCTGTGCAGGAACACAGCCCCAACCACCAGCAGGCAGGCAGTGGCTGTAGGTCCCTGTGAGGCCCCCAGCCACCCCAACATCCAGTGTCGCCTACCAGCAGGTGGGCAACGGCCCCAGGCACCACCCCGCCTCCCGGGCCCTGCCTAACTGCAGGGTGCCATTCATACAAAACATATGTATGTTTATTACATCAGTTTTCCAACAGATGGAAGGAAAGTGTCTTGAGAAAAGAGTTGTTAATCTGCACAATGGTGCGGTGTTGGCAAGCGGTGGCTCTGCTCTGCCCTGAGAAGAGGAAGAAACAATTCTGAGGGTAGGGGAAAGGGAAAGAAAGCCTTATCACAAAGAAAGATAGTTCTCATAAAAAGTTCCTAACCACCTGCTCAAGGAAATCAGCTTAATGTTTAAAAGAACAATTATCACTTGAAGATACCAAATAGGCTAGCAAGTTATGTCACTCCCTTATTTTTTTTATTGAAGTACAGTAACAATGTGTCTATTTCTGGTGTACAGCACAATGTCCCAGTCATGCTTATACATACATACATTGGTTTTCATATTCTTTTTTATTAAAGTTTATTACAAGATACTGAATATAGGTCCCTGTGATATACAGAAGAAACTTTTAAAAATCTATTTTTATATATAGTGGCTATCATTTGCAAATCTCAAACTCCCAAATTTATCCCCTCCCACCCCCTTTCCCTGGTAACCATAGGTTGTTTTCTAGTCTGTGAGTCTGTTTCTATTTTGTAGATGAATTCATAGTGTCCTTTTTTTTTTCTTTTAGATTCCACATATGAGTGATATCATACAGTATTTCTCTTTCTGGCTAGCTTCACTTAGAATGACGATCTTTAGGTCCATCCATGTTGTTGCAAATGGCATTATTTTATTCTTTTTTATGGCTGAGTAGTATTCCATTGTATAAATACCACAACTTCTTTATCCAGTCATATGTCAGTGGACATTTAGGTTGCTTCCATGTCTTGGCTATTGTATCTAGTGCTGCTATGAACATTGGGGTGCATGTATCTTTTTGAATTAGAGTTCCCTCCAGATATATACCCAGAAGTGGGATTGCTGGATCATACAGTAAGTCTATTTTAGTTTTTTGAGAATCTTCATACTGTTTTCCGTAACAGTTGCACCAAACTACATTCCCACCAGCAGTGTAGGAGGGTTCCTTTTCTCCACAGCCTCTCCAGCATTTATCCTTTTGAAGGATGGCCATTCTGACTGATGTGAGGTGACACCTCATTATATTTTGATTTGCATTTCTCTGATAATTAGCAATATTGAGCATTTTTTCATGTGCCTATTGGCTATTTGTCTTCATTGGAGAATTGCTTGTTTAGATCTTCTGCCTATTTTTGGATTGGGTTGTTTGCTTTTCATTTTAAGTTGTATGAGCTGTTTATGTATTCTGGAAATTTAAGCCTTTGTCAGTCGCATCATTTGCAAATATTTTCTCCCATTTTGTAGATGTTTTTTTGTTTTGCTTATGGTTTCCTTTGCTGTGCAAAAGCTTATAAGTTTAATTAGGTCCGATTTGTTTATTTTTGGTCTTATTTCTCTTGCCTGGGTAGACTGCCCTAGGAGAACATTGCTGAGATTTATGTCAGATAATGTTTTGCCTATGTTTTCTTCTAGGAGATTTATTGTGTCTTGTCTTATATTTAAGTCTTTAAGCCATTCCAATATAGCAAGTTATTTCAGTAATATCTTTTATAACTAATGAAAATCTTGGATCATGCATTCCATTCAATTAACACATCTTTTTAAGTCTCCATTAATGTGAAACGATTCCTCAGATTTCCTGTGTTTTATGACACCAACATTTCTGAAGAGTGCAAACCAGTTATTCTGTAGACTGTTCCTCAGTTTGGGTTTGTCTGACTTTGTCTCATCATTAGATTAGGGTTATTTGTCTTTGTCAGGACTATCACTCAGTTGTTGCTGTGTTCTTCTCAGTGCATGTTACCAGCAGGCACAGGATATTGATTTGTCCTTTTACTGATGATATTAACTTTGGCCAGTTGGTTAAAGTGATATGGTAAAAGTTCTTTTCTGTGTTTCTTCTTTATATTTCAGTTTGCTTTATAAAGGAGACAACTAATTCATATTTATTTGCATCTAAGTAAAAACTCAGAAAATATTCTGGCAGAGATTATATATGAGAAAGTATTATATAAACTGGGAAAGCACTTAAATGAATATAAAGGATTGTTATTATTTTTAATAATTATTCTGCTTTTAATGTTTCCCAAGAGAAATTATTTAATATGTCAGAGTAAGCCTCTCAGCTTTTTTATCTGGATTTTGTCAAGTAAAACAATCACGTGAAAATAGCATCAATCCAAAGTCAAATCCTCTAGAACTCTTGGTGAGGGATAACTTCGACTTTTCTCAAAGATTTATGATGTCAGCTCATTCACCTACACCTTCAACAAATTACCTAGGCTCTAAGTTTTAATTTCTCCTTCTGTGAGAGAAAGAGAGAGACCCCTCAGTTTCCAGAAGAGTTGGGATGAATATATATAAAGTACAAGCATAATGCCTAATGCTTGGCACATCACTGTGAAAAAGAAGACAAATTATTGTGGAAGTGACCCCCATCCATAAAGTAGGTAGGTTACTATAACCGTCTCAAATGTGGTGCCTGTCTCCAAGATTACCTAAATCAAACTAGATGTGGGGCTGATGCCTGCTTTTGGATTACTGCTTTATTGTTGTTTCTTCTGCACTTTGGCCATGACCTTGTGTTTTCTGCTTGAATAATTCATTTCACATTTCAGGCATATACAGTTTTGCTTACATTTTTCATAGATTCTGCTCAGATCAAAAAGTGATCATGCAAAAGATAATAATAGCCTCTGTTTAACATCAATTAACTTATTTTGTTCACTTATCTCTTGTGTTGAAAAGAAAGTACTCAATAGCATGAAAGGTGACCTGAGTACGACAGTAAAACGAAGTCATATATTAGTGCTGGAGGCAACAGCAGTAAACATTTCTCTAATCTGAATTCAGGGGCATTCTCACCAATCATGCTGGCAGAGAGCAAAGCAACATTTCTTTTACCCAGAGCAACCTCCCTTGATGACTGGTAACCGTAAAAACATGCAGTTCGTTCTGCTGAAAATGTATTACCTTGAAATCCCCCCTGGAGAGACCAGTAAGTCTGTTTCTGTTGGCATTCAGTTTTCTAATTGCAACTTCACTTTATCAAACTTTCTCAGATCTAGATCTTTCACTTATAAATACACTTGCCAAAATGTGAAGAAAAATTTATTAGTTTTCTTTGGTTGGCCATTTTCTTTGTTTTGATGTTAAATTATCCAGAAATCAAAGAGAATCAGGACATTGCTAAATAGTTAAACAACTTCAATTGCTTAATAAAAAAAAAATGAAATAGTCCCAATTAGTAGGAAAGAATACTAATAGGAGGCTCCCAAAGCAGTATCTATTCCTGGAAATTTCCCCACTTCAGGTAACACCAGAGCAGGGTAGCAAACCCACCCAAGCATAACCACCTCACTCCTATCTCCCAGATCACATTCTCCCCCTTACCCTCTACCCCCCTCTCTCTCTCCCTGCTTTCTATTTCCTAACTCTCACCTTTTTTGTGAAAACAATCTAACATTAATTTTAAAAGTAAAAGCTGGATACTGACAATCTTAAAAGAACTTTTGAGAGAAAACTTATCTGTTCTTCTTACATGTAAATGCAGATAATACTGTGATTTTTTTTCTTCTTTACTGACACGGACTGTTATTATTAGGATTCTGGATTAACTCACATTGATTTGCTTTTATTACCAAGGCTAGCCTGTGGCCAAATTGTAAAATGAGTGAAGTTTTGCTTCATTTCCCCCTCTAAAAAATATATTTTCCATCTGACCCTGATGATTATAGGTATTCAGGTTGTGTAGATTTTTTACTTTTTTTTTTTAAATTGAAGTATAGTCAGTTACAGTGTGTCAGTTTCTGATTTACAGCATAATACCCCAGTCATGCATATACTTACGTATATTCATTTTCATATTCTTTTTCATTAAAGATTATTATAAGATATTGAATATAGTTCCCTGTGGTGTTATGTAGATGTTTTTCAGTCAATGGTTAAAGCACTTGGACAAAATCATTCCAGATGCAGGAAGCCTAGAGAGTTCCAAATAAAATGAATAAGATGAATCCAAGAGACCCACACTGAGACACATTATAATTAAGTTGTCAAAAGTTAAAGACAAGGAAATAATCTTAAAAGCAGTAAGAGAAAGACAACTTGTTATATGTAAGGGAATCTCCATATAACTATCATCAGATTTTTTGGCAGAAACTTTGCAGGCAAGAAGGGAGTTGTACAATATATTGAGAGTGATGAAAGAAAACTGCCTACTGAGAATACTATACTCAGCAAAACTGTTCTTCAGTAATGGAGAAGAGATAGCCTCTCCTAGACAAATAAAAGCTGAGGAAGTTCATCACCATTAGACCTGCCTTATAAGAAATACTAGAGGGAGTTCTTCAAGTTGAAATAAAAAGATGTTAAACAGCAACATGATAGCATAAGAAAGTATAAAAGTTGTTGAAAAAGATAAATATGTGGATAAATACAGAATATTATTGTAATGATGGTCAGTAAACCACTTTTAATCCAGTATAAAGGTTAAAAGACAAAAATGTATTAAGAATAACTATAACTTAGAAAAATGTTAATGGGTACACAGAATAAACAGATGTCAATTGTGACATCAATAACAAAGTAAATGTGGTGGGGGGAGAAGGAAAGTTGTAGAGTTTTTATATGTGATTGAAAATAATTTCTCATCAGCTAAAAATAGACTGTTGTAACTACAAGACAATTTATGTAGGCCCAATGGTAACCACAAAGAAAATACCTATAGAAGTTACACAAAAGAAAAAGAAAAAGAAATAAAAGCATATCAATATAAAAAATAAACCCAAAGTAAGAAAACAAGAGAAAAAAAGAGAGATAAAAGAACTATAAAACAAACAGAGAACAAAATGGCAATGGTAAATCCCTCCATAACAATAATTACTTTAAATGTGAATGAATTAAACTCCCTAATCAAAAGACACAGAATGGCTGAATGGATTTAAAAAACAAGATCCAACTATATACTATCTACGAGAAACTCACTTTGGATTTGAAGACACACATAGATTGAAAGTGAAGATATGGGAAAAGATATTCCATGTAAATTGTAAACAAAAGAACACAAGTGGCTATACTTTGATCAGACAAAATAGGGGTTAAGTCCAAAACTGTCACAAGAGACAATGATTTTATTTAATGATAAGAGATCAACTTAACAGGAAGATTAATTAATTATAAATATATATCTATACAACCTCAGAACAGCTAGATGTATGAAGCAAACGCTGACAGAACTGGAGGATAACCAGCAATACAATAATAGGAGATTCAGTATCTCTCTTTTAATAATGACTAGAACAATCAGACAGAAAATCAACAAAGAAACAGTGGACTTAAAGAGCACTATAGACGAAATGGTCCAAACAGCCAGGTATAGCCAGGTATTCCACCCAACAGCAGCAGCATATACATTCTTCTCACATGTGGACAGAACATTCTCCAGGAGAGATCCCATATTAGTTACAAAATGAGTCTTAACAAATGTAAGACTTGAAATCACATCAGGTATCTTTTCTGACCACAGTAGAATGAAACTAAAAATCAACAGTGGAAGGAAAAGTGGGAAATTTACAAATATGTGAAAATTAAACAACACACTTTTGTTCAACCTAGGGATCAAAGGAGAAATCAAAAGGAAAATTAGAAACTATCTTAAGACAAACAAAATTAAAATACAACATCCAAAACTTATGGGATGCAGGAAAAGAAGAAAGTGTATAATGATAACACCTATGTTGAAAAAGAAGAAAGATGTCAAATACATAAATAACTTAATTTTATACCTCAAGAAACTAGAAAAAAAACAAAGCCCAAAGTTAGCAGAAGGAAGTAAATAATAATGAATTAGAGCAGAAATTAGTTAAACAGACTAGAAAAATAGTAGGAAAATCAACAAAAGTAAGTTGTTTTTTGAAAATATAAGCAAAATTGACAAACTTTTGTCTAGACTAAGAAGAGAACACTGAAATAAATAAAATCAGAAATAAAACAGGAGACACTACAACTGATCCCACAGAAATAAGAAGGATCATAATAGATTACTATGAACAATTATACACCAACACCCTAGATTACCTAGAAGAAATGAATAAATTCCTAGAGACATATAACCTACCAAGACTGAATCATGAAGAAATAGAAAGTCTGAACAGATCTATGACTAGTAAAAAAAAAAAAAAAAAAAAAAATTGAGTTAGTAATCAAAAACCTCACAACGAAGAAAAGCCCAGGACCAGATGGCTTCATGGGTGAATACTACCGAACATTTGAAGAATTAATGCCAAAATGTCTCAAACACTTCCCCCAAAATGAAGAGGAGCGTATGCTTCCAAATGTATTTTATGAAGTCAGCATATCTCAGGTCAGCCCTAGAACTCAGTAACAGGTCTGCACCCAAGGTCTTGGGAGCAACACTGCTGCCCCAGTAGATCTGGAAAGAAGGCCACCATCCACTGTGCCTGGAGGACAGAGCATCACGCCAAAGAGAATTATTTCTGAGTCTTAAAACCCAAAGGAATTTTCCGTCGTAGGTTTTGGACTTGCTTGGTACCAATGACCCCTTTTTTCTCTCTGATTTCTTCCTTCGGAATGGGAATGCCTACCTTATGCTTGTCCCACCACTACGTTTTGAAAGCAGACAACTTACCTTGTTTCACAGGTTCACAGCTGGAGAGGAATTTTGCTTCAGGATGAATCAAACCTCAAGTCTCATCCACAGTTGACTTAAATATTTAGATAAGATTTGGGACTTAGAGTTGATGCTTAGAGTCAAGGCTGTTGGGATTGGAGGTGAATGTATTTTGCATGTAAGAAGGACATGAATTTGGGGGAGGCCAGAATATTATTAACTGGATTATGTGCCCCCCCGGCCAATTCATATGTTGAAGCTCTAACCCCTAGTGCCTCAGAATGTAGAGATAGGGCTTTTAAAGATTAAGGTAAAATGAGGGCATCAAGCTGTGCCTTAATCCAGTCTGACTGGTATCCTTATAAATACAAAAAATTAAGACACACAAAAGACACCAGAGATGTGTGTGCACAGAGGAATGTCTATGTGAGGACCAGCAAGAAGGCAACCATCCACAAGCCAAGGAGAAAGGCCTCAGAAAAAAATCAAACCTGCCAACATCTTGACCTTTGAGTTCTAGTCTCCAGAACTGTGAGAAAATACATTTCTGCTGTTAAAGCCACCCAGTCTGTGGTGTTTTGTTACGGCAGCCCTGGTGGGCTAACACAGGAGTCCACTGTGGGCCACTGACTCGTCCTGTGGCCTTAGCAGGGCCCTTCTGCTCTCTGGGATCCGGTTCCCACGTCTGAAAATGAGTTTGGACTAGATGGTAGGCAACACTCCCATTTGTTTTTATGGTCAGTTGTTCCAGAATTGTCATTGGTTTTGATCTGACAGATTTTACTGTGAGAGGATAATCACGAGGACAGATGTGCTTCTATTTTTTAACCAGCCTTTCCATTGTTCATCTCCAAAAGCTAGCTGCAGGGAGGTTATAATTAGGCTCAGGTGCATTCACTCCCTCAGCATCTGTCCTGGTTTGTCGGGGCTGCTATAACGGAGCAGCACGACCTGGGCAGCTTAAACAGCAGAAACTGGTTGTCTCAGAGTTCTGGAGGCTGGATGTCAGAGTGTCAGCAGGGTTGGCTCCCTCTGAAGGCTGAGAAAGAATCCGTTTCTGCCTCTCCCCTGCTTCTGGCATTTTGCTGGCAATCTTTGGCACTCCTTGATGTACAGAAGCACCCCTCCCATCTCTGCCTTCGTCTTCATGCGGCACTCCTCTGTGGGCATGTCTGTGACTGAATTCCTCAGTCATACTGGATTAGGGCCCACTCTAGTGACCTTATATTAAGTTAATTACCTCTGTAAAGACCCTACTTCTAAATAAGGTCACATTCTGAGGTCCTGGGTGTTAGGACTCCCCTATAAGAATTTGGGGGGACACAATTCAACCTATAAGTAACAGCATCCCTAGCTGATCAGCTCCCACGGACCAAAGAAACTATCGCAGAGAATCTTCCAAGCCAGCCTCCTGCCATGGTTCATCTCACACCCATGTGTTCATCCTGGGTTCTCTTGCCCGCTGCTCTGTGTCTATTACTTGGTTTTCTCTCTCTGGCAACTCCAGAGTCTGCGGCAACTTGGAGAATCTGTTTGGTAATCATCCTCACCTTCCACTGGAGGTAACAACCATGCAGGTGCATATTTTCCCAGCCTCCCTTGGATCCATATTCTCCAGCCCACAGACGTGCCCATTTTCCAAAACCTATCCAGGCCATGGATCCCCACCTGAGTCGAAGCCCTAGCTCCCACCCTCCAACCCACACTCAACTGAGAGGGGAATGTGAACAAGAAAACTCACAGATCCTGAGAGAGCAGGTGAAAGCTGACCTCTAGAACAATACACAGAAGTAGGAAAGAGACAATAGGCCAAGGAGTCCCACCCCAATCTGTAAGATCGTTCATTTTGCCACGCAGTCTTCTCCCCAGCAGGCTGCGTTCATGCTCTCAGAAATGAGGGCGTGGAGAGTTCTGCAGGCTGACAGCAGCCTCCTTGCTTTCATAAACATGGAAGAAATGTCACCCAGGACCAGGTGGGAAGACCAATTTACATGATCTCACCCTTTTGGAAGCCCTGGTTTAAGAATTAATTCACTCCACCAGGAAAGTACCATTTTTGTTTGTCCCTTAAGGATGTTGGTGCACTGAAGGATAAGGAGTAAATAAAATATATAAAAAGACGATTACTAAAAAAATTGACCCCTACAGAAATGTTCCTTGATCCTCAATATACCAAAGCACGCTTAGAAATGGCATTTTCCAGAGCCAGCACTGAGGTTGCCGTGTATATATGTATGTGTATATATATAATATAAAAAAATATATTTTATAGCTACCTAGAGGAAAAACTAAACTATCAGAAACATGTACAGTTTGTTATATTCTAAACACTAGCATAGAGATGTTTTTCTTTTTCTAAAAAGGAGAATTTAACAGGAAAAAAACCCCTCCTTTCTATTCTAGACCATGATTCCCTACAAAGATTCCCATTTCAAGGAGAATTGTCAACATAGTTGAAGGCAAGGGGATGCGAAGGGGTGTGCGCTGCATTGTATGAAATGTCAGTGAGGAAGCAGTTGGGTTCCTTGAGTGTGACCTGGGAGCTGGAGAGAGCATTGCCTCCCTGTCAGGGCTGTTGCAGACGTGTGCAGTCATCAGCCATCTCCTTTGCCCCTCAGCCCTGCATCCATTACGTGGTATCTCTATTTCATGCTGAGCTGAGCTGATCTCACAGTTTAATGCCTCTCAACTCTTTGAAGCTGCTAAAGAGAATTCGCTCTCACAGTACTGTAGACTTTCAGAAGCTAACAGAGGGGAAATGAAGAAGATGGGTTTGCATTGCACAACTCCCCTCTCTCCCCATCTCCATCTAAATAAAAATCTCTGTTAAGTATTTCTATTCTCTAATATTCCTTCTTTGGCTGTTTTAAGCCCCCAGAGGCTTCTCCCATGGGGTCCTTCTGCTCACGGGCCCAGGCTTACAGGCCACTCTTTCTGTTTCTCCTCAATCTGTCATCTTTGTCCCTCCTCCCTTCTATTTTGCAGAAGAACTCAGTTCTGTCTTTACTCCTACACCCAAAGTTGCACAATCTAAACCATCTTGAGATTCAGGAAGTCCTCTGTTACATAAGAGGTTAGAAACACCCTGTGTTAAGGACCATGCCCACTACACAGCCCATGGCAGGCTCTCAAGAGCGGAGGATTCGTATAACTCTCCTCCAAGGACAGTGTCCTCGAAATTCAGCCTCTTTTCACTTTTTCGACTGCTTTCCTCCCCCCACATTGTTCCCTGCAGTTCCAGGAATCAAAGGCTCCTAAAAGCTTAAATCTGAAAAAGACTTTGGGAAACAAAATTCATGCTCTCATTTGACTTAGAAGATCAATAAGACCCAGAAAAGAAAAGAGATTTACTTGCCCAGGTCACAGGGAATTATAGTGACAGAATTGGGATTATAGCCCAAATCTCTCAGTTTCTCACATCTCCCAACACTCTTCCCACAGTATCAGTGACATTCAAAATATTTTTGACCACAGCCTACAGTCAGAAGTACATTTTACATGAGGCCTCTGAACATCCGCATGTGTGTAAATATATGATATATGATGCTTATCCTAACTACCTGTGATGGATGCAGATATTTTCTGTTCTGTTCCACTACATTTCGCATTTTAAAATATTGATTATAAATCTCTAACTTGACTTCAGTCTCCAGTAATGAGTTGTAACAAAGAGACTGAGAAACCCTGTAGTACAACCCACTGTCAGTGTCGTGTGAAGTGAGGGAAGATTCTGTAGAAAAGTTAAGGCTTGTGTTGGAACTCAACATATGGATGGAATAAATCAAGGTGAGCAGATGAGATAGAGCAAGGATGAGGAAATGTGGTGGTTAACGGCATGCATGTAAATATCTCCTTAGAAAACCCATTTGAAGAAATGAAGAGAATAACCTAGGAACCAGTATGTGGTAAATTCTGGTGAAAGTCTATTGGAGACAATGGAAAATGGAGAGAATACTTATCATCAGTTCCAAAATAAAACTATTTTACACCATAGAGAAAATCTTAGTTATACAGACTATGTACAGCTACATAGAAATGAGTCACAATCATCAGAGTTAGTGTAATTCACAAGCTTGTCATAGATTTAAAGCAACGAGCACTGCTATCCTGTGTGTCTGCACTGACCTGACCTGCTAACACAACCTCCGTCTCCCTCTTTTCCTCCCTATTCTACACGAAACTGAGGTTTCTCTAGGGATTGGAACTCTTTAAAGACAACACTCAGGAAGATATTTCTTGGTTCAGAACTCTCTCTCTAGCCATGTGTATCCCAACACATAATGACTGAACACTTCTCATAGGAAATTCCCAACCAAGCCTTACCCTTAGCTCTGCACCCTCACCCTCCAATTCCTCCTCCTGTGTGGAACCTTCAATCCGCAGCGTCTTTCCTTCCCCAATCTCCAAATCCACTTCTCTCTCATTCTTGATGGTTCCCAATGGGCTACATACACACACGACTCCTCACTCTCATTTAATCCACCCATTCAACCCCTCTGGCCTTTTGAGCTCCCAGAATTCATTAAAGGACCAAGTTCCTTCACAGCTCACTACCCCATTTTCAATCCCTTGCATCACCTGCTTAGCTCAGGCTGCATTTTGGCCCATCTTCCTGCCCCAACCCTCATTAGGAAGCACCTGGGTGGCCCAAAGCTCACATCTTTAAGTTCAGATTTAAATCTCATTTGATTGCCACAAGCTGCCTTTAGAGATTCCAGTACTAATCTGGCCCTTACAATGGTAGTAGATACTCTGCAACTTAACTATACCCAAGACCTCTTTCTCCTGCCTGATTAGACTTTAAGCCCCTTAAAGAAACAAAACAGAACTCCTAAGGTAAAGGATGGGATAGGAGGAAGCTCTGGTTTTGACAGGTTTTCTATTGACAAAGTCAATTCTGGTCTAACTGTTCATCCAGAATTTCCTTCCTCCCTCCTGCTCACTGTGCTCCAGGTGCATCCTTTCCAGAGCTTTGAGCTCCACTGGTGAGGGACACCTTCTGATGTGGATGAAGGAGAACTTGCTGCTGGTGTGGGGTGACATGGAGTGGGACCAAGTCAGAGACTGAGTGGTGTCAGGGGGCCCATAGAAGTACCTTTCCACATCTTTCTGGGGACAATGGCATAGAGATCCCTGGAGAAGCAAATTAGGAGTTCTCAGAATGAAAGACTCCGAGAAGCAAATTAGGAGTTCTCAGAATGAAAGACTCCTAGAACCAGAGTTAGGAGTAGAGAAAGTGTAGAGGGGGACCACAGAGCAAAAGACCTAAGACTATACAGCATCCAGGTGGGAAAAATTCTGAACACTTCTCTCCTTTCACATGCCCTCCTTCTGAATCTCACCCCATCACTCCAACTGAAATTAATTGTTGCACTTCTACAACATTGCCTCTGTACTAAAGCACTTCTTTTACTCAAGTTTTAATTATGAATATTTAGGTTTATATTTCAATGCCTATATATGTCCCTGTGGCCATCAGTGCCTAGCCCCGTGCCCTACACATCACAGGCATGTAACCAATGACTGTCCAGCGGCAGCTATGACCCCACACGCATCCTGGGTTTGTGCTACTCTCTACTCACATTTCCCAAGATAATGCTCTTTCCAAGATGAAAGGAACCAAAGTTCCCAAATCAGATTGATCAGCAGTCTCTTTCTGGATGTTTTCCATGACACATAATTCAAGCAATATCTTACCAAACCCAGAAATGTAATCATTCTACCCCTGATGAAACATTAAAACCTCATAATTTTGTTAGGTAATGAAGTAAAGAGAGAAAGTTAGATAAATATGATACATAAGATTGGATTCAGACAGCTACCTAGACTATACAAACATTATTTCTAAGTGCACTTGTTTTACATTCTCCAATAGATAATGCCATTGCATTTTGGTTGTTTGTTTTGGTCTTTTGTTTTTATTTTGGGGGGTGGCAATTAGGTTTATTTATTTTAATGGAGGTGCTGGGGATTGAACCCAGAACCTGGTGCATGCTAAGCACATGTTCTACCACTGAGCTACATCCTCTCCACCCACCCACCCCCAATGCATTTTGGTATAATGTTTAGGGCTTACTATTTTTCTTATGAGTTTTTAATTCTCAAGCATGTTTATAATAAATATTTGGAAGTCCTCATCTATTAATTTCATTATCACTATTATTTCTGGATACTTTGAGATTTCTCTCCTCCTTGTGGCGTACGTTTTTCTTCTTTGCATTCTAGTAAATCTTTTATTGTATGTTAGATATTGTCAGTGCTATATTGTTGAATGGGTGGACTTTGTTTTTTTCCTTTGAAGAGTTTTTTTGTTCTGGTGGGCAGTTTAGTATTTCTGCTGATCAGCCTGAACATTTTTTAGACTGTTTCTAAGCCTTGTTATGGAGGATCCTGAGCTGCACTTGCTTTAGGGCTAGATTAGCCCTATTTCTATGGCATTGCCTTTTTAGAGTCTCCACTGCATGCCTAGAGGGTACAGATGTCCCTCCTTGCTGGGTAGTTAGAATGGAAACCTCTTCCAGCCCTCTGTAAACTCTAATAGCTGTTCAGCTCACAGTTCCCTGGTGGTTTTTCTTTCCTCAGTAGTTCTTTTTTGTCTAGCCTCATGAAGTTTCATACAAGGGATGAGCCGATAAGCACACAGACCAAAGAACCACTTTGTAGGTTCCTCTGTGCAGCTCCCTTCTCTCTGGTACTCAGCTCAGCAAGATGGCTATACTGTGCTTGCCTGGGTTCCCCCTCCTTGTGCCGTGGTCTCAAAAGTGCCTACAGGCAGAAAACCAGGTGATCACCAGGTCCACCTGGTTTGTTCCCTTTCTTTCAGGGATCACTACAGCTGCCTGTTGTTCAACATCTGAAAAGTCATTGCATACATACATACATCCAGCTGTTTAATGGTGGGAAGACTGGTCCAGTACCAGTTACCCCATCTTGGTCAGAATAGAAATTTATGTTAATTTAAATCTATACTCAATCTGAATTGAGAATACACTCTTGGGATTTATAGTAACTTAAAAAAAAACTACAAGTGCTTCTGCTAGCTCTTTTTTAGATCAACAAAAGAGGCCTGGTTAATTACCCTAATTAACTTGTAGACTTAAATTTTTCTTCGGTGGTCAAGATGGGGTTTTATACCTGCATTTCTGTGCCAGCATGAACAAGGCTTATGTATTTAGTGAGGCGAGCAGTCCACACCCTTTGTAATGGCCCCTTAGATTTAAGACTCCAACATCTTCCTTGTAAGCAGACTTCCTCCAAGGATTACTGTTAATTGACCTAATTAGGAAGTTATGTTGAATTCTGCTGCTAGAATTTATTCCTTTAACCTGAAGTGAGCTGTCTATGAAAGATACGTGTTGGACACAGGATAGTATGGAATTTGGACTTCATCAAGCTCACAAGGGTAGGTGACGTGACCGTTGCTGATAAGTGTGTGTTTGTGCAGCAGAGTGCTAACTGATATTTGACTTCATTGTTACCTGGAAGCCAGGTTATCAGAAGAGAAGAGTTCTAGCCCTTAACTCTTTCTAAATATTGGAGGCTCCCCAAAAGAATCTGATTTCTATAAATAACCAATATGCTTAAGTCCATTTGCAACACCCATTAGAGTGTAGAGCAGTTGGAAGTTTTCACCTTTTTGCTTAGATCCCCTGGGCTCTGTGAATTATAGATGCATCAACATGGCAAGGGCACTATTTTCTTCTTTACAGTTGTGTCCCAAGTAGAGCTGAGAGGATACGTAGGGGTCGTAGAGATCACTGACTAATTTCCAGGGAAGTATACTGGACAAGTTCTCAACAGGTTTATTTCCTCTAGCCATTCTCCCTTGCCTGAGGTTAATGCAATCAACAGAACAAATACATAATCATCTGTAGACTCACGGGAAGTCATGCTTTTATCTTCACTTCATTTGGAAATTTTACCTCAAATGTTACCCTTCACTTGTGTATCTCATACTTTCCAATCCACAATTCCTGTTTTTTAAAAAATAATATTTTTTTTGCAAACAAACTTTGGGAATGTCTGACTCTCTTGGTTTTTTCAGTAGACAATGGTACTCACTGGAAAAAGTTGAGGTGGGTGAGGGTCATCGACTCTACACAGCCTTGCTACCAGTTTGTAATAAAAGTAAGTATCAGATTTTAGCCAATTCACATATCCTAAAAACCTTTAATTTCACCAGTAAGAACTCATTTCTATCATTTTTCAAGCAGGTTAAATAGCCATTATTTTCAGCAATAAAAAACATTTCTAATGTTTACTATGCCAATGAACAAACTGTAGGGTATTGTTTAAAGGTACACAGAAGCATTTAAAGTAGCCACTTCTGGTGTTTAGAATGTTGGCTGCCGGCCTGAACTGTGCGTGTTCTTTTAGGGCCACGGGCTGAGTCTATGCTGAAGTTATTTTAAAGTGCAGATATCATAACATATTTTCAGACCCAGTTATAAGTACTTCTATTGTAAAAAGCTGTGTTAAATAAAACTCAGTGGGTTTGAAGCTTCTTAAATCCTTTGAAATACTATGTGCACTGTAAATTTCCAAAGAGGGTGATGGGGAGGATGGTGGTGGATCTAGCATGCAGCATTTCCTAAACTTAGCTGACCAAGGAAGCCTTTTTGATAGTGTGGCCCATGGGAATGGTGTTCCTTAGAAACTGCTTTAGAAACTGCCAGTCTAACTGAATTATGTAAACAGATTTCAAGGCAAAAAACCTAAAGACTGAAAGACTGAGTATAGTGCTGTACAAGAGATGACATAGTAACTAAGGGTGGGAAAGTGAGAACTCTTAAAACCTCCAATTAGAAATTTAAGAGAGAAATGAAATAACTTGGCACATTAGAGTAACTTCAGTACCTTGACTGTAGAGGCAGGCAGAACCTTCAGAGAGATGCATAATCCCATGTGATGTTATCTGAACATCTGTAAGTGTTGTGATCTACCCAGACGGAATAACATGAAAAGAATTCAGTGTCCTATCCAGAAGTTAACAGTTAACAAGTGGTGAAGGAAGCTGTGTGTGTGTGTGTGTGTTTGTATGAGTGTGTGTATAAGATTAGATATGCAGCAGATTTAAACCTGCTCCCCTTTACAGCAAAACTCCTCAATAGAATTGTGTGTTCTTCCCGTCTCTATTTCCTCCTATCAGTGTTGCTTTGAAACTGATCTTGTCAAAGTCACTAACTGCCTAACTGCCAACCCAAGTGGGTAATTTTCAGTCTTTTTCAGTCAGTTTGGTATATGATTTGTTTTTAAAAGTTTATCTATTTCATCTAAATTTTCACATCTATTGGCATAAAATCTTTCACAGTGTCCTTTTATAATCTTTTAAACATCTATATCAGTCTCAAATTAGCTGTTGATCTCTACCTAGGTCACTTTGAACACCTCTTTTAGGAGCTTCCAGGTCCCTTAAAACAAGCATTTTAATATTCATTGTAGTACCTTTTCTTTAATTCTTTGCATCATTTTCAGCACTCTTACTTACACAACTTTAGTTAACCATTAACGGTTTTAAGTATTTTACTAAATACCAAATAAATTACAGAAATACAAGTTATGGTGGAGTGAACTACATGTGTTACAGAGATCACAGAGTTTGGAAAATCATGCCAAAGTACTCACTGGCCAGAAGTCCTTGTGTTTTGAGCTAAGGCTCATTGGCTAAGACTGTAGTAAACATCTGTAACTCTTGCTTTTATTTCCTAAGACTATACCATAGCACTCAAAACATGGGACCATATAAACGTTAATATGCAAATAAATATGCTACATCAGTATGGACATACAAACTTAAAAAAAAAAAACTTATTTCTGAGATAAATAGTATTATAAAAGTCAGTGCTCCCGAGGCAACATATAAGGAGGTGCACTTGTGCATATAAAGAGACAGAGACAAGGATACTTGAAAGACAAAAACCTGAGACCTCATAGGTATGGTATTCTTATGATAGTATCCAGACACTGGGTAGGACCTGGTCAGTTTACCTGAGTAGTTTCTCCCTTTTAAGTTTCATTCCATGCAATTCAGCTAACAACCCATATTTATTTAGCATAAGGTACCAGCATTTGTAGTTACACATCGTAGACACTGATAACTATCATGCCTTCAGGATAAAAGGCAGCAATGTCTGCTACCCAGGTCTAGCATACTAACACACCAAATCTCTAGTATTGAGTTGCCCCTTCTAGGTTTTGCCTTAGAGTTAGCGCAACCACTAGTACATAGCCAGGAACAATGACAAAGCTCTACTGTGCTGGGCCCCGGGCACACGTATGACCAGGGCCGACTTGTCAGTAGGCACGAGGAGCACCATAACTCAGGCTCACGGTGCTTTTAGAGTCCCATGGAAATGGTTTAATTCTTTCAAAATCAGGGGGAAAAAACCTAAACTTTTAGGTTAGGTTTAGGTTTTAACATATAATCTTGATATATTCTTTGCAATATGTAACTTAATCTTTTTTACAGAGGGAGGGGCCAAAAAAGCCAAAGTGCCTAAGGTCAGGGAGAGTCAGAGTGTAGTCCTGCTGTGGCCCGAGGGGAAGGCAGTCCTCTAATCTGCGAAATGCTGAAGTGGAAGACAGAGTACTGCAGAGAGATGGCCTTTGGGGGTTCTCCCATGGCAAAAGGAAAAGACTGTGTTTTAAACACATCCCCAGAGATTGACTCTTCCTGCCCTGAATCACAGGGCTGATCCATGTCGACCCGGTAAGGAGCAGGCATGGCTGTTGGCTCATGAGGGAGGTGGCTCTGTGACGGATAAAGAGTGGATTGGCTAGTGCACCAAGAGTACAGACGCAAAAAGAACGCCCCAAACGGGGTGGTCTAAACACCACCACCAAGGTTTTGTAAAAACAGGATTAAACCTGTGACAACAATGATCTGAAATAGTGTGTGTTGGGGGTGGAGGGTGTAGCTGAGAACTAGTCTGTAGAGGACCAGTAAGTCATCAGAGAAATAGGTTGTGTGGATGAGGAGAGTATGATGCAGAACAGTGCCTGTGGATGGGCTGTTCTACCCTCTCATCCTCATGGAAATGGGTGGATATCAAAATCATCTGGAGGGTTTTTAAAAGCAGAGGGACCCCACCAGAGAGTCTAACATCCAGTCCCCTAACCCCTGGGGGAAGTTTTAAACCCTCCCTTTAAAATTCACTGCCATAATATACCACCATTACTGATAAGAGTATATTGTATTTCTCACTGTGATGAGAAAAAAAACCAAACCCAAATTAATGACTGCTGATGTAGAAGACAAAGGACTACTGAGACACCGAGAGCCAACACTTCCCTTTTGTTTACTGAGTCCTTTACGCATTTCAACTCATTTAATGCTTTGTACATTTCTTTACTACAGTGCTTTACACATTTCAACCCGTTTCATTTTCACAAAAATCCAACAAGGGAGTTATTTATTATAACTACCCCATTTTATAGATAGAGCAACTGAGACACAGAGAGGTTAGGTAACTTAACTAGGGTCACACAGCCAGTGAATGTCCATGCTGGTATTCAAACCCAGGCAGCCTGGCTGTGGAGTTAATGCTATTACTAGTCATTGAGGACAGAAATCAGTAAAGTGACACTCACTTGTGTTATATCTACCCACGTGAGTTATTTAGTAAATCACTTATGTTTTTCTCAATTCCTTGTTTTACAAAATCATAGGAAAGAACTCATTTCCTATTAAAATAGGAATTCTGAAGTCCTGGGTGGATCCAGCAGTTTATCTGGAGGGCCCTGGCAAAGAACGATCTTGTTTCAGTCTTGCCAAATGAAGTAAATTGCCAAATTATGAAGTGACTAAATTCATCCTTTGAGAAGTCACATGCATCAAAACAAGTCTGAACTTATTCATATTTGTAATCATTTACTCTAATGTTTTGACATGTTTTTACTTCTCCAGTGGATTATGGAATTTAGTCCAAATAGCTTTCTCAACAACTGGATCTGAACATAAGTACTCAGGGGAACACCAAGAACATTCTCTAATTCACCACTCGTATCCCAGCATGAAGAGGTGTTAGAAACCCACTGCTTTGTTCTTTTTACCTTCTCCTTTTTCTATTGCTCCTTTGTGAACCAGAGTAGGTCTGCAGTGGCACCAGCCTCCTCTTTCTTCAGCCGTCACTGCCCTGTGCCAGGTACTGCTCTCATGTTGGCCTTAACTGCTCAGCCCTTGTACACAAGCTCCACGCCGTTCCTCCAACCTAATGAGAATTTTACCTCCCAGGAAAGAAGGATCTCCTTTTGAAAGCTTTTCCTCTTAAAGATATTTCATCCATCTTGGAAGCACAGGGAATGTTTTTTTCTGAAGTCACATCTCCCCTCTTCAAATTAACTGTCTCAACTGAAAGGCAATCTTGATTTGAAGGTGGACAGTAAATTGTTTTACATCCGTGATGATCTGCCTAGTTGCAAACAAAAAGGGACCCACGATAAGAGTTACGGACAGCTGTGAGGGGAAGGAAAGCGCTTTCTCTGCCGAGCCACGGTGGTGTAGAAATATACTGCCATACGTTGTACTGAGTTGTGCGTGTGTGTTATTCAGTGTATGTTCATGACTGCAAAAATAATACATAATTGCTATAGCTGTTTGGAAAACAAAGCCACAGAGATGAATATGAAATAATCCATAGTTCCACGGCCGGAGATAATACATGTTAATCATGTTAATTCATAAGTGTACGTCTATCCAGTCACTAAAAGGACATGTCCCACTCACTGTTTTGTTATGATTTTTTTGTGATGTTTTTCACATCATTAAGTGTTCTTTTACTACATGATTCTTTATTGATGTATCTGATCTAAAATCAGATCTAACATATCTTAATATACATTAATGTTGAATAATAAAAAATTGCCATTTCTGTGGTCAAAATAGTTGAGTATCATCAACTTTATGTGTTTCAAACTATTTTCCTCTTCCTGGATTCTTAGGTTATTTCCAGTTTTTTATTTTGTAAATAATGATGTGATGAACATTTTGCAGATAAATCTCTTTGCAAAATCATGGTTGTTTCCTTCAGATAAAAAAGAAGGACGCACATTTTTATGGCCTTTGAAATGCGTTGCCAACATTCCCTCCAGATAATGCTGATTTACAATTTCTTTGGCATTCTCACTGCATTAAAAAAAAAAAAACCTCAATTATGTTTAGCTAATCCTTATACTAATACCATGAAATCTTATGACTGTTGGTTACCTCCCCAGCATAGTCTTCTAGTTTAAATATTATGAAACAATATTTTTACATGTCCAGAAAAAAAATTTGAAGTATGAACCAGCCATAAAATGGATCAAAATCTTGGGTGGTAAAACTTGTGTCTGAAAGATTCTTGCTTTAAAATCTCATAGCATTTTGGAAATTATAGTAATAGACTTAAGGGACATGCTTGCACTTGATTTGAAAGATGTTTAAAAAAAAAGTATTCTTACTATGTGGACAGCCAGATAATTTAGAATCAGCATCTCTGTAAAGAAAGAAAATCAAAAGCAATTTCTCTTCCACATGTTGTTTGGGGTACTGGTACTTCAGTTGCCACTTACGGATTTTCTGAATCCTTTTCTACACCAGTCGCATAACTTAGCAGCCCCAAACTTCTTTGCCAGTGAACCTTATCTAGTAATTGCAAGTTTTATAGCTTTCAATTGCTTTGGGGGATATTGCTTTTTGGAGACAAGAGAAGACTGTTATGATCTTTGGGCTAAGGTTAAACTGAGTTTGAAAGAAAACTTAATTTAAAACCTCAGTTTGAAAGAGAATCCTGCAACAAACACTTTACAACCTGAAAGAAAATATATCTGTATAATTTACTTACACAGAAACTAGATAATATGCACATGAAGCTACCCAGTCATATAAAGGAATTAGTCAACGTAGTATTTCTTCTTTCCTAGAATAGGCTAAATCATCCTAGATATTTTTCTGATAAAAAAATGTTTTTAAAATCATCGGTGCCTCTCCCCCAATAAGCTGTGCATTTGTAAATCTGAAATAACAGATGAGTGACAGCTCTGATCATCAAAGCAGAAACAGAATTTATATCTTAAAGTTTGTTAAAACAACATTAAGATGATAATTATCAAGTCAGTAAAGGTTTTCAAAAACTACAACACTGAGATTGGTACTCTTAAGCAAATGCTGGTGAGAGTGTGAATTAGTCTAACCTTTAGGAAAATAAGCAGACAATATGCTTTAATAAACTTCACATTTTAATATCTCTTAACCCAGTAGTTCTGCTACTGGGCAGTTTGATATGTGGAGACAGATTTGTGAAAAGATGAATGGTCACAATATTCTTTTGGTTGTAGTATTTGGAAGCAATAAATGTTGTTAGAAAAATGGATACAAATTAAATTACATTAGAGAATATTATGTAATAAAATGATCCCTTCAAGTAGTTTTATAAAATGGAAAATAAAAATATTCAGGGAGTAAAGCAAAATATATTATATATACTATATATACGTAAATCTTTTCCTACATTGTTCATTCTTACCATAATTTTGTTACTATATACTTAAATGAACAGGAAAAAATCTTGAAGAAAATATACCAAAGAAACAAAAACAAAAGACCTATGGCAATTATTGATGATTATCGCTTTCTATATTACATTTTCTGCCTGTTCTAATTTGTTTAAAAAGAATATACATTAACTTTTATGAAAGTTTCATAAAGATTGTGAAAGAAAAAGGGAAGAAAGAAAAGAAGGGAGGGAGGGAGGAAGAAAGAAGGGAGAAGGACATATTGATTACAGAGTGGTTGGGGAGTAAGTATCTTTTTAAAGAAAATATTCTGGGAAAGAAGAAAACATGAAGTTTGGTTGGACTGCTAAATGTGACAACACAGATATGACTATTCCTTCTTTTCAAATTGTTTCATGGTATGAGGAAGAAAGGCACGGGAACTGAAATGAAATGAGAGCTGGCAGCTCACATTGGGTGGACTTCGGTCCCTGGAGTCCACAAACAAAAGATAATGGGGGCACATATGGTGCCAGGGTTTTTACGTAACTTCAATAACAAGATATCGGCTACCTTGAACATATTCAAGTCTCTTCCCTTTAATGAGGCCCCTCCCTGCCTGGCCAGGTTATATGAATGCCTGTCACATGGACTCAGTTCCTTACACTATCTTGGCCTGGTATTTTTCTTTCTAGGGGTCACAGTTTATATCTTTCAGGGTCTGTTACCTAGCACTACCTACCTTACCAGTTGCTTCATTGATGCTAACTAACAAAGGAGTGGGTGTTAGTCCTGGTTCTTGGTTGCAAAACTAAAAACCAATTCTGGATAACTTAGTAAGAAAAGGAAATCATTGAAAGAGTCTTGTGTCACTGATGGAATTGGACAGAAGGCCAGAGATCCAGATCCCAGCAAAAACAAACACAACCAGGACCTTTTCACAGGAACTGCCTCTTAGGACCCCATCTCTACTGTTGTTGCTATGGATACACACTGCTGACCAACTCTGATCTCAGCGTTGCTGTGCTGCAGCACTCTTCCACCTGTAGGTGCAGGAATCTAGACCCCGTGGCTGCAGCCACAGAGACTAATAGCTGCCTGATCCTACCTTGAGAGTCAAGAGCTGGTAGAGGCATCTGCTCAGCCACTCTGGCTGCCAGGACAAGGAGAAGTGTCATGTCCACCTTCCCTGGCTTCTGTAGAGAAGTTGAAGCCTGACCTCTCACCGTTGTTGACAGTCCCCTCAAATAAGAAGGGTGTTTGGATAGTGGGCAGCCAAAATGTCAACTGTCCTTTGTGAACAGTGATGATGATGATGAAACACAGACCACAGCTTTTGCTTTTGTAAAATAATATTGTCTGAGTTAACACAGTATTAAAAAGATACACAAGGAAGTGGTGGCTGGATCATCAAAGTATTAGAGACTGGAGAGGGGACATCCTCCTGATGGGCAGAGATCCAAGACCACTGCACCTGGTCACAAACTTTGTGTGAAGAGAAAGGTGACGTGAATTAAGATTACACACGACTATTGGTGGGAATGTAGTTTGGTGCAGCCATTATAGAAAACAGTATGGAGATTCCTCAAAAAACAAAAAATAGACTTACCATATGACCCAGAAATCCCACTCCTGGGCATATATCCAGAGGGAACTCAAATTCAAAAAGATACATACACCCCAGTGTTCATAGAAAACAAACTTATGGTTGCCAGTGGGAAGAGGATAAATTGGGAGTTCCAGATTTGCAGATACTAACTACTATATATAAAACAGATAAAAAGCACGTTTATACTGTATAGCACAGGGAACTATATTCAGTATCTTGTAGTAACCTATGAAAAAGAATATGAAAAGAAATACATGTATTTATATGTATGACTGAAACATTATGTTGTATGTCAGAAATTAACACAACATTGTAAACTGACTATACTTCAACTCAAAACGTACATTTAAAAAACATAAAAAAGTCATACACACAGACTGACTGGAAGTATCAAATGGCTTAGCCTGTTGTTAGGAACCTGGAAGAAACAAGAATGTAAAGTCAAGTATAAATAAATCCAGAGAAGAAGCACGTGGATGGATCTGTGGGAGGATGAAGCTTTTTGTGCCATGTGTTAATGTCCACCAGAAAGCATCCATCGCAGAAGAGGCACTAAACAAACAAGTAGACAGGATGACTCAGCCAGTTAATGTCGGCCAGCAACAGCCTCAGCCACCCCAGGGCTGTGCAATGGGCTCGTGAATGGAGTCGCCATGATGGCAGTGGGAGTCATACACAGCACTCAACCGCACGGCCTCTCTTTGTTCAGACTGACCACTGCTGACTATCCACCTTGCCAGCACAGGGGTGAATGCTGAGCCCCAACATGGCACCATTCCTTGAAGTGGCCCACCAGCCACTTGGTGGCAATTTGATTATGTCAGATCCCTTCTACCCTAGAATGTTTCTTCACGACTGGGTGAGGCTTTGCCTTTTTTGCCTATGATCAATCACACCACTCAAGGGCTAATCTACCAACATGGAACCCCATATAACATCACCTCAGACCAAAGGATCCTCTTTATAGCACAGGGGGTGATTTGGGTGTGTTCAAATCTTAACTCAGCCACTTGTCATGTTAGGATCATCACTTAACTTTTCTGATTCCAACTTTCTTATACATAAAGTCAATGAACACACAGCTCATAATTGCAACACAAGAGTTAAATGACAGAATGTATAAAAAGCACTTAACACAGTGCCAGGCACAAAGTAGTCTTCAATCAATCGTAACAAGTAAATAAATAAAAATAAGTTCTTTGGGTTGCAGGGGCAAGAGAAAGGACTATGTAATATTCTTGACCACTGAAACCTTTTACTTCTTACATAAGACCCAGAGAAAAACCGTGAGTTGCATTTTACAGAATGCTGATGTGGTGAAATTAAATCATGCTTACTCATCACAAAGTGGAGAGTATTATCTAAAGAATTTGAACTGGGTAAACAGTTAAGCAAGATAACTTCAGGCAAATATCCCTATTGACAATCCAGAAACCTCTGAATTTAAAAAAAAAAAAAAAAGAGGAGCCATTATTTAATTCTAAGAAAACTAGCATCTGCCTTACTAGTATTTTCCAAATCAACATCAATATTTTCCACCTTGGCTACATGATATTCTGGCCAAAATATTCTTGACATTTGTTTATTTAATGACATGTTATGTGTCGATTTGAAAACTGCAGTCCTCCAGATTCTGGTTCTGGGTGACCTTACTTCTGGTGCATCCCATGAACTTCTGAGAGGAATCCCAGAGGGCATGACGGGGTTGGAGGTGAAGAGGTTCCACGCTCAGAAGGAGGGATTTGGTCCAGGATTCAGCCTCGGGAAAGGCAGTAGCCAGAGCCCAAAACAGCCAGGCCAAGGTACTTATGATTTGTTTAGTAGAGAAAGAAGGCTCAGAATTTTTTTAAAAAATAGAATTGGGATAATGAAATGTACAGAAGGATAAGGAGTAATTTTCAGAAAAGGAGACTCAATAGATATTGAATTAGTTTGCTAGGGCTGCCTTGAGAAAACATCCCAGGCTGAGTGGCTTGAACAGCAGAAATGTATTTTCTCATAGTTCTGGAGGCTAAGGCATCCAAGATGTTAGCAGGCGTGGATTCTCCCGAGGCCTCTCCTCTTGGCTTGCAGACAGCCACTTTCTCGTGTGTCTTCACGTGGCCTCCTCTCTGTGTGCCCATCCCTCGTGTCTCTTCCTTTTCTTGTAAGGACACCAGTCGTATTGGATGAGAGCTTCATTCTTACAATCTTCATTTCACCTTAATTATCTCCTTAAAGTTCCCATCTCCAAAAATAGTCACATTCTAAGGTGCTGAAGACTAGGTTTCAACATATGATTTTGGGGGGAAGACAGTTCAGTCTGTAACAGGCGTTAATATAGACAGATCAAACATTTTTTGACATACTGCCAAAATTTTTATCTCCTGAAAAATGCTTATTAGCCTTGAACTCAGTGAAAGAATTGCATCTATGAACATTTACTTCTGTAGTGTACTGCAAGGCATGACTTCCCTCTCTGCACTCTTAGAAAAATGCTATCTGCATTTAGAAAAATCATTTTAAAATTATTTGTTCAGGAGAGAGTAGATCTCTCTCACACAGCCTTCCCCAAAAGACTACATGGATCAGATTTACACCTTTCTATGTGGAGGAAGAGCCAATTTGGAGTCTGGAAATCAGAATTCTAGTCATGGCCTTACTTCTGTCTAGTTGAATGATCTTAAGAAAATCACCTTGCCTCTTTGGAGCAAGGCAAATTCACCCTGCAGCATTTGCTTGGGAAACAAGACTCCCTTTCAGCCTTTTCACTTAGGTTTGAAGTATGTCAAAGATAATTGGTGCATTAGTTTTCACGTAGTTCTTTTGTGTCCATATCCAACATCTGGCTGGAATACAAAGTAGCAAACATTACTATGGCAAGAGTCCAGGCTTACTACCTAAATAAGATATACAAGTTAATAGAAACATGAAACTTTATAATAGACACTCTCCTCTTCTAACAGAGAAAAAGGGAACACAAAGGTTTTTTCTTTTTTTTTTTAGTTGGCACAGATGTTAGGGTTATTTTTTCCTCCTCCAAGGTTTTTTTTGTTTTTTTTTTTTTTTTGGTCTTAAGCAATGAGCATTTATTTCTCACAGTTCTGGAGGCTAGGAAGTCCAAGATCTAGGTGTAAACCAACTTGATTTCTGGTGAGGGTGCTCTTCCTGGTTTGCAGACAGACATCCTCTTGCTGTGTCCTTGCATACTACAGAGAAAGATCATCTTTCTCATGTCTCTTCTTTTTTTTATTGAAGTATAGTTGATTTACAATATTGTGTTAGTTTCAGGTATACAGCAAAGTGATTCAGTTATTTATCTATATCTTTTTCTGATTCGTTTCCTTTATAAATTATTACAAGGTATTGAATATAGTTCCTTGTGCTATACAGTAAATCCTTGTTTATCTATTTTACATATAGTGGTGTATCTGTTAATCTCATACTCATAATTTATCTCTCTCTACCTCTTTCCCCTTTGGTAACCACAAGTTTGTTTTTTTTTTTTTTTCTATGTCTGTGAGTCTGTTTCTGTTTTGTATATTCATTTGTATTATTTTTTAGATTCCATGTATATGAGATATCATATAATATTTATCTTGCTTTCTGACATACTTCACTCAGTGTGATAATCTCTATGTCTATCCCTATTGCTGCAAATAGCAATATTTCATGTTTTTTTTAATGGCTGAAAAAAGTGTGTGTGTGTGTGTGTATATATATATGTATGTATGTATGTGTGTGTGTGTATGTATATGTATATATATATATATATATATATATATATATATATATATATATATATATATATATATATCACATCTTTATCCATTGATGGACACACTTAGGTTGCTTCTATGACTTGGCTGTTGTAAATAGAACTGCTATGAAAATTAAGGTGCATGTATGTTTTCAAATTAGAGTTTTCACCTTTTCCGGATATATGCCCAGGAGTGGGATTGCTGGATTATACGGTAACTCTCTTTTTAGTTTTTTAAAGGAAGCTCCATGCTGTTTTCCATAGTGGCTGCACCAGTTTACATTGTCATCAACAGTGTAGGAAGATTCCCTTTTCTCCACACTCTTTCCAGCATTTATTATTCGTAGACTTTTAATGATGGCCATTTTGAATGGTATGAGGTGATACCTCATTATAGTTTTGATTTGCATTTCTCTAATAATTAACAATGGTGAGTATCTTTTCATGTGCTTGTTGGCCATCTGTACGTCTTCTTTGGGGAAATGTCTGTTTAGGTTTTCTGCCAATTCTTTTGTTGGGTTATTTGGTTTTTGTTTTTTTTTAAGTTGTATGAGCTGTTTGTATATTTTGGAAATAAGGCCCCTGTCAGTCATTTGGTTTGCAAATATTTTCTTCCAGTCCATAGGTTTTTTTCTCATTTTGTCAATGGTTTCCTTTGCTTTTCAAAAGCTTTTAAGTTTGACTAGGCCTCATTTGTTTATTTTGTGTATGATATGAGGGAGTATTCTAACTTCATTGATTTACATGCGGCGGTCCAGCTTTCCCACAACCACTTGCTGAAGAGACTTTCTTTTATCCATTGTATATTCTTGCCTCCTTTGTCGAAGATTAATTGACCATAGATGTGTGGGTTTATCTCTGGGCTGTCTGTTCTGTTCCATTGATCTAAACGTCTGTTTTTGTGCCAATATCATGCTGTTTTGATGACTGTAGCTTTGTAGTAATCTGGGAAATCTGGGAGGGTTATGCCACCAACATTGCTCTTTTCCCTCAAGATTACTTTGGCAATTCTGGGCCTTTTGTGGTTCCATATAAATTTTATGATTATTTATTCTAGTCTGTGAAAAATGTCTCAGGTAATTTGATAGGGCTCACATTAAATCTATAGATTGCTTTGGGTAGTATGACCATTTTAACAATATTAATTCTTCCAGTCCAAAAGCATGGGACATCTTTTCATTTCTTTGAATCATTATCAATGTTTTATAGTTTTCAGCAATAGAAACTTCATCTCTTTGGTTAGGTTTGTTCCTAGGTTTTGGATTTTTTTTTTTTTGATGTGTTTTAAACAGGATTTTTTTTTTAACTTTCTTTTTCTGATATTTCATTGTTAATATAAAGAAATGCAACAGGTTTCTGTATATTAATCTTGTATCCTGTTACCTTACTGAATTCATTTATTAGTTCTAATAGTTTTTGTGTGAAGTATTTAGAATTTTCTGTATAGAATATCACGTCATCTGTGTATAATGACAATTTTACGTTTTCCCTTCCAATCTGACTACCTTTTATTTCTTTTTCTCCTCTGATTACTGTGGCTAGGACTTCCATTACTATGTTGAATAGAAGTGGTGAGTCTTGTTCCAGAATTTAGTGGGAGGGCTTTCAGTTTTTCACCATTGAGTATTATATTGGCTGTGGGTTTGTCATAAATGACTTATATTATGTTGAGATATATTCCCTCTATACCCACTTTGGGGAGAGTTTTTATCATGAATGGATGTTGATTTTTATCAAACGTTTTTTCTGCATCTATTAAGATAATCATGTAGTTTTTGTCTTTTCTTTTGTTGATGTGGTAAATCACATTGATGTGCATGTATTGAACCATCTTTGCAACCCTGGAATGAATCCAACTTGATCATGATGTATGATCCTTTTTATGTGTTGTTGCATTCAGTTTGCTAATACTTTGTTGAGGATTTCTGCATCTGTGTTCATCAAAGTTATTGGCATGTAGTTTTTTCTTTTTGGTTTTTTCTTTGCCTAGTTTTGGTATCAGGATGATTGTGGCTTCATAGAATAAACTTGAGAGTATTTCTTTCTCTTCAGTCTTTTGGAAGAGTTTGAGAAGGAGAGGTATAAGTTCTTCTTTGTATTATTGGTAGAATTCCCCAGTGAAGCTATCCAGTCTTAGACTTTTGTTTGCAGGGATCTTTTTTTTTCAATTACAGATTCTATTTCACTTCTAGTGATTGGTCTGTTCAATTTTCTGTTTCTTCTTACCTCAGTTTTGGCAGGCTGTATATTTCTAGAAACTTGTCCATTTCTTCCAGATTGTCCAGTTTGTTGGCATATATTTGTTAATAGTATTCTCTTACGGTTTTTTGTATTTCAGTGGTATTGGTTGTTCTCCTCTCTCATTTCTTTTTTTTTTTTTTTTTTTAACATTTTTTGTTGATTTATAATCATTTTACAATGTTGTGTCAAATTCCAGTGTAGAGCACAATTTTTCAGTTATACATGAACATATATATATTCATTGTCACAATTTTTTCTCTGTGAGCTACCATAAGCTCTTGTGTATATTTCCCTGTGCTATACAGTATAATCTTGTTTATCTATTCTTCAATTTTGAAATCCCGTCTTTCCCTTCCCACCCTCCCCTCTCTCATTTCTTATTTTGTTTATTTGGGTCCTTTCTCTTTTCTTGGTGATCCTGGCCAAAGGTTTGTTGATTTTGTTTATCTTTTCAAAGACCCAGCTCTTGTTTTATTGATCTTTTCTATTGTTTTTTAAATCTTTTTTATTTGTTTCCTCTCTGATCTCTAGTATTTCCTTCCTTCTGCTGACTTTATGTTTTTGCTTGTTCTTCTTTTTCTAATTCGTTTAGGTTGTTTAGTTGAGATTTTTCTGGTTTTCTGAGGAAGGCCTGTATTGCTATGAACTTCTCTCTTAGGGCTGCTTTTGTTGTATCTCATTGATTTTGTATGGTTGTGCTTTCATTATCATTTGTCTCAAGGTAACTTTGATTTCCTCTTTGATTTTATCATTGACCCACTGATTTTTATCAGTAGCTTGTTGTCTAGACTTCATATAATCTTTTTCCCCCCTTATCTTTCTGTGGTTGATTACTAGTTTCATACTGTCATGGTCAGAAAAGATGCTTGAAATAATTTCTATCCTCTTACATTTGTTGAGGCTTGTTTTATGTCCTATTGTGTGTTCTGTCCTAGAGAGTGTTCCATGTGTGCTTGAAAAGAGTGTGTATTCTGTTTTTTTCAATATAATGTCCTATAGATATCAATTAGGGCTAACTGTTCTGTTGTGTCATATAGAATCTCTATTGCATTACTGATTTTCTGTCTGGAAGATCTGTCCACTGATGTCAGTGGGGTGTTAAAGTCTCCTACTGTTAGTGCATTCCTGTCAGTTTCTCCCTTTATGCCTGTTAGTATTTGTTTTATGTATCTAAGTGTTCTTATGTTGGATGCAGATATGTTAACAAGTGTAATATCCTCCTCTTGTATCGTTCCTTTATCATCGTATAGTGTCCTTCTTATTCTTTTTTTTTAATGATCTTTGTTTCAAAGTCTATTTTGTCTGATGTGAATATTGCTACACCCGCTTTCTTTCATTTCCATTTGCATGAGACATCATTTTCCATACCCTCACTTTCAATCTATGTGTGTCCTTCACCCTAGAGTGGGTCTCTTGTAGGCAGCATATTATAAACTCTTGTTTTAGTATCCAATCTGTGTCTTTTGATAGGAGAGTTTAGTCCATTGACATTTAAAGTAACTATACATAAGTGTGTATTTATTACCATTTTAAATCTTGTTTTCCAGTTGATTTTGTAGTTGTTTTTTCCTTTCTTCCTCTTTATGTTTTTCCTTTTTTGGTTTGAGGATTTTGTTTTGTATTATACTTGAGTTTCTTTCTTTTTGATTTTTATGAATCTATCGTATGTTTTTGATTTGTGGTTACTCTAGTTTTTAAGTATGTTACCTCCTAACTATATCTACTTGCATTGGACTGATAGTCAGATAAGTTCAAACACATCCTAAGAGATCTACATTTTCTTACTTCCCTCCTCCACATTTTGTGATTTTGATGCCCTATTTTACATCTTTATGTTTATCCTTTTGCTGTTCATTGTAATTATAATTACTTTCAGGAAAATTTTTTGATTCTTTTTAATCTATATACTGTCTTACATAAGTCATCTTCAATTCTTCTATATATTTGCCTTTCCTGTTGTGATTTTCCCTTTCCTATAGATTCTTGCTTCTTTTCTATTTAGAGAAGACTTTTCAGTATTTCTTTTAGGTTTATTATTGCTGTATTCTTTTAGTTTTTGCTTCTCTGAGAAATTCTTTACCTCTTGTTCTATTCTAAATGAAAATCCTGCTGGGCAGAGTATCCCTAGGTTGCAGATTTTTCCCTTTCAGGACTTTGAATGTATCATGCCACTTCCTTCTGACCTTTAAAAGTTTCTGTGCAGAAATCAGCTGGTAGCCTTACAGGGGGCCCCTTGTAACTGACGCTTTGTTTTCCTCTTGCTGCCTTTAGAATCCTTTCTTTATATTTAATTTTGGCCATTTTAATTTTGTATGTCTTAGTGTGGGTCTGTTTGGGTTCATCTTGTTTGGGACCCTCTGTGCTTCCTATACCTCGATATCTGTTCCCTTCTTTAGATTTGGGAAATTTCCAGCCATAATTTCTTCAAATACATTTTTGATCCCCTTTTCTCTTTCTTCTCCTTCTGGAATCCCCCTTATGCATAGGTTGGCGTAGTTTTTTTCTTTTTTAAATGAGGCATAGTTGATGTACAATATTATATAAGTTTTAGGAAGTTATCTGTGTTTTCACAGCCTTCATGTGGGCAGGATATAGAGGGAGCTGTTGTATGGCAATTCATCAAATGTTAGAGCCTGAAAAGGGGACTTCTTTTTTTAATAAGAAAAAAACACACACAAACCTGAGGTCTTGAAAATTTGCTGACCAAATCCAGATGTATTCAAAGATAGCACTGGGTCATTGCCATGTCTCTCCAGCTAAAGTACATGTTCTTCCCCATCAGAGACAGTGCTGCACGCTTCTTTAAATTTCCTTTAAACCCCAAGCAACTGCTAGGCACATGCAAACTCTATAAATACTTGTATATCAGTAATGCCATTATTCTAAAGTGGTAATAGAAGCTAAGAGCAGTAAAATCCTCAAAAAAGAATAGGCATTAATTTAATAACCTCAGAAGCATGTAAAGTTATTTTGGAAGATTAATATAGTTTGGCAAAATAATTGCTAAATCTAATGGTATCATGAAGAAAAGCAACAATGTTATTATTTATATAGAATAGAATAAATCTTTTAGCTCTAGAGGGAACCATAGAGATGATCTAGTAACTCCTAATTTTGAATTTAATAAAACCAAAGAAAAGATAAGAATATTCAAGACTCTTTTCAAGAAGAAAGCGAGAGCTTTTTATAGACAACAGTGCAGTATTCACATGGCAATAGGCAAATAGATCAGTGAATAACACTGGGGACTTAGAAAAGACCTGTGTATAGACAGATACTCAACATGTGACAGAGTTAGTATTGAGATCAAAAGGAAAAAAGTAGAGTTATCAATAAAAGATTCTGGTAGAGTTGGTTATCCATGTGGAATGGACTGGGACATCCTACCTCACTCCATACCAGAAAAAAAAAAATCAATTCCAGGTAGATTGAAACCATAAATTTTAAGACCTAAATATTGGAGTTTTATACTATATTCATGACTTGGAGTAGGAAAGGACTTCTTAAACAAGACATAAAGTGTAAACCATAATGGAATAGATTAATGAATTAGACCATGTAAAATTAAGAATATGTGCTTATCAAAATATATCACTTAGAAAGTACAAAGAAATTCCACAGAAATTCTAGTTCCACCAGAACCAGAGATTTTGGTTGTCTGCCAGAATCTATGACATATCAAAGGACAAGAATCCCAAATACATGAAGATTTTTCATGAACTGACCAGAGTAAAACAATCCAGTAGAAAAAGAATATGAAAAAGTTTTAACAGTTACTGCACAGATGAAACCACAAATGAACAATAACATATCAAGAGATACTCAGTCTCATTATAAGGAAATGCAGATTATGCCACAATAACTTCCCATTATACACCAACCAGATTGGTAAAAAGAACCTCCTAAAATACTAAGTGTTGGTGAGCATGCAGTTCAGCAGGAACTCTTTTACTGCAGGTAGAATTGCTAATTGGTGCTGGCATTTGGGAACTTTCCTAGTAAAATTACATGAACATAACCTATCTATAATCCAGGTAAATGGGCATGTGCCTCAGTACACAAGCTCATGGCAGGACTAACTATCCAAAAAATGAGAAACCATCCAAAAGTCTTTTAACATTTGAGTGGATAAATTGTGGAATGTTTATACAATGGAATATGTATAAGCAATGAGAATGTTAACAAACTGCAGCTTCACATATCACCATGAATGAATCTTAAAAATAATAAGAATGAGTGAAAGAAGTGAGTCACAAAAGAACATTCACTGTATGACTCCATGTACATAGAATTCAAGTTAAAAAATATATATATATTTTTAAAAACAAGAAACTAAGGATCACAAAGCCAAGACAGCTCTTTTCTCTAGGAGCAATGAGAGCACACAGGGAGTGTCCCAGTCACTGGGCAATAGATCTTTACAGACAAATGCTTAATACCCAGAAGACTTAATTATAAAATTATTATATTATATAATAATAATAATTTCCCACATGTTTCTACAAGCTATCTGTGCAGTGGAAAAAGAGATGAACTTTTCTGGGAAAACGACTAAGGCTGGGAATCCATCCAATTGTTTAAAACTGCTGATCAAACCTAAACTGACAGACACTTTTTAAATAGAAACTATTTTGATGTGAAAATGTTATATTAAATGGGATCATAAACTAAAGATATTTTGGGGAGAAATGCAAATGAGAAAAGTTATTAATACCAAGTGCCTCTTTTTCTTAACACTCTGCCACAATGTTGCTGTCTCTCTCTGATCACTGAGGCCAAAGCTATGACATGGTCTTTGTTTATTCCTTTCCTTTATCCTCCTCCTTTTTAAATTTAGTCAACCTGTAAGATTACATTCAGTAAGACAGCTCTTTTCTCTGGGGGCAGTGAGAGCACACAGGGAGTGTCCCAGTCACTGGACAATAGACCTTTATAGATAAATGCTTAATACTCAGAAGACTTACTTATAGAATTATTATATTATATAATATATAATGATCTCCCACATGTTTCTACAAGTTATCTGTGCAATGGAAGAAGAGGTGAACTTTTCTGGGTTAGGGTTAGGTTTTTTTTTTTAATTTTTAAAAAAATTTATGTATTTATTTTACAATATCATGTTTTTTAAAAATTGAACTATAGTTGACGTACAATATTATGTTACAGGTATACAATATAGTGATTCACAATTTTTAAAGGTTATACTCCATTTACAGTTATTACAAAATATTGGCTCTATTCCCCATGTTGTACAATACATCCTTGTAGCTTATTTTATACCTGATACTTTGTACCTCTCAATCCTCCACCTCCATCTTGCCCCTCCCCCTCCCCTCTCCCCACTGGTAACTACTATCCAATAACCCTTGTCTTTGATCCATGGAGAAACAAGCTGATTAGCTCAGTTATAAATACACTTTCCAACAAAGACAAGTATGTGTCCCATTGCTCGTTTAGCAGGAATTGTTTTTGTTTCATTAAACATACAGTTTTATGATATCAAATTTTTTCCAGCTTTATTGAAAACAATTGACATACATCAATCTGTAAATTTAAGGCATACAGCATGATGGTTTGATTTACATATACCATAAAATCATTACTGTAATAGGTTCTGCTAACATATATCTTGTCATGTAAATACAATGAACAAAAAGGAAAAAAGAAAAAAGGAAAAAAATTTTCTCCTTGTGATAAGAACTCTTAGGATTTTCTCTCTTAGAAACTTGCCTATTTATCATACAGCAGTGTTAGCTATAGTAATCATGTAGCTCACTTCCTCCCTAGTACTTACTTATCTTATAACTAGAAATTTATGCTTTTTAACCACCTTCTTCCAGTTCCTCCTCCCCACACCATCCTCCTCTGGTAACCACAAACCTTATCTCATTTTCTGTGAGGTTTTTTTGTTTTCTTTTTCTTTTTCTTCTTCTTCTTCTTCTTTTTTTTTTTTTTTTAAGATTCCACAGGTAAGTGAGATCTGTGACATCCAATTTTAATTAAAACTGAAATTTGTTTTTTTTTAATTAAAGTACAGTCAATTACAATGTGTCAATTTCTGATGTACAGCACAATGTCCCAGTCTTGCATATACATACATATATTTGTTTTTATATTTTCTTCTATTAAAGGTTATTAAGAGATACTAAGTGTGGTTCCCTATGCTATACTATAGAAATTTTTTTTTAATTTGTTTTTATATATAGTGGCTAACATTTGTAAATCTCAAACTCCCAAATTTATCCCTCCCTACCCCCTTTCCCCAGTAACAATAAGATTGCTTACTGAGAGTCTGTTTCTGTTTTGTAGATGAGTTCATAGTGTGCTTTGTTTTTCTTTTAGATTCCACATATGAGTGATATCATATGGTATTTTTCTTTCTCTTCCTGGCTTACTTCACTTAGAATGATGTTCTCTAGGTCCATCCATGTTGCTGCAAATGGCATTATTTTACTCTTTTTATGGCTGAGTAGTATTCCATTGTATAAATATACCATCACTTCTTTATCCAGTCATCTGTGGATGGACATTTAGGTTGCTTCCATGTCTTCACTATTGTAAATAGTGCTGCTATGAACATTGGGGTGCATGTATTTTTTCAAATTAGAGTTCCCTCAGGATATATACACAGAAGTGGGATTGCTGGATCATATGGTAAGTCTGTTTTTAGTTTTTTAAGTACTCTGCATACTGTTTTTCATAATGGTTGCACCAAACTACATTCCCACCAGCAGTGTAGGAGGGTTCCCTTTTCTGCACACCCTCTCCAGCATTTATCGTTTGTGGACTTTTGAATGATGGCCATTCTGACTGTTGTGAGGTGATACCTCATTATAGTTTTGATTTACATTTCTCTGATAATTAGTGATATTGAGCATTTTTTCATGTCTATTAGCCATTCATATGTCTTTATTGGAAAAATGCATGTTTAGGTCCTCTGCCCGTTTTTGGATTGGGTTGTTTGCTTTTTTGTTATTAAGTTGTATGAACTGTTTATATATTCTGGAAATTAAGCCTTTGTCAGTTGCATCACTTGCAAATATTTTCTCCTGTTCTGTAGGTTGTCATTTTGTTTTGCTTATGGTTTCCTTTGCTGTGAAAATCTTATGAGTTTAATTAGGTCTCATTTGTTTATTTTGCTCTTATTACCATTGCCTGGGTAGATTGCTCTAGGAGAACGTTGCTAAGATTTATGTCAGAGAATGTTTTGCCTATGTGTTCTTCTAGGAGATTTATTGTGTTTTATATTTAAATCTTTAAGCCATTTTGAGTTTATAAAATAGACCTTTGTTAAAGTAGACAGATCGATTCTAAAAATAATGTAGGTAAAATATAGATCTTTTATGTTGTTTTTAAAGGAAACTAGCATTTATATATTCATAAGTGAAACAAAATATGTTAATAACTTGGCACGTCTTCTTAATACAGTTCACATAGAACAAGGTTTTCTTCAACTGAGCATGTAGGGTAAATTGACCATTTCTGTCTGTTTGAAGGCGAGAATATAGAATAACATCCTCTGAACTGAGAAGGGCCTTTGAGACTGAAAAGATGCAGCAGGCAACTCCATAAAGTGCAACTATGAAGTTTATTGTGTGTAACTTACGTGTAGGCAGGATCAGGGGAAGAGAATCCAGAGGCATTTGCAGCTGCACCCCATGCCCCTGAAAAGATACAGGGGACTTCAAGGGGCCAAAGATAAAGATAGAATCTGACTACCAAGTGAGAAGCACCAGCAGGAACAGGGCTTTTCCTCCCCTGGGCAGGGAGGGGGTCTCATGACCATTAATCATCTGCGTCACCTAAAGGCATTTCCCCAGTTTTCATACCAGAGGAAAGCAAGATAAAAGTTGATAGGGAACCTACCTGGCATGGGCACATTCCTTGTGAGTAGGTTAAAGCTCAGCCATGCACAGAGGGAGGGGTAGGCCTGCAAGCCTAGGGTGGCGCTGACAAAAGGGAGTTGTCGGTGAGCTGAAAGATCTCTACTGTAACCTATTTCTGCTCTTGTTCCAAAACATCTGATGTTTGTCAAAGATGTTTATCAGTTACACCTCAAAGAAAATCTGACAGTCAACTGCCCTGAAACAGATCCACCCTAACTGTCAGAGCAGTTCCTATGCAGAGGAAACTGAGAAGTATCCTCTAGTTGCCTTTGCTACATTACTGTGGGAAGATCTCCCACCAAAGGGGAGACTTGTACCTTGCTAGACATAGTCAGTGCCATGTGCGAGGAAGCCTGAGGGGCTGTGCATGCCCGAGCTGTTCATGGAAATCTCTGCCCTTTTCCTCAGTTTCTGATGATGCACCTGCCTCTTACCATTTAGAAGTCCTGTCCTCTCCTCCCTTCGTGGAGAAGGTGTCTTTACAGCACGAGCTCTCCCTTCTCCACTCCTTGATCAAGTAATAAGATTTCTGCTGTTTGGCCAACCTGGTCTCATTCTAGTAGCCCAAGCTGCACTGGGCAAGGGGAGGACCCCCTGGGGTCCACCCAATCCAAGAGGGTCGGCAACAGAGTCCGTGTGGGTCAGCCACACACTGTCTTTCTGGCAAATGCATTCCTTAGTAATGGCATAGTTTTGATATTGCCAAGAGAAATGGGTTTTTCCTATCCTTAGAGCTATTCAACTACTCTACCTAAAAACTGTTTGATTTTACAGCCACTCTATTATGCTCATGGATGATATGTTCATCATATCCCAGCTGTACTGAAAATCACCATAATTCTTTTTAAGGTAATTCATTCACCTGTTATTAAGAGGGGTGGCTGAAAAGTAATAAAAAGCATACTTAGCTATTACAGAAACCTACTCTAGCTGCTTTCACTGAGAAGTTAACTACAACTCAGTCAGTTACAACCTTGACATTTTGTTTTCACCTCTCCTTTACTGTGGAGGCTCCTGCTACTGTCACACCCAGGACTGCTAACGGCCTGAGTCGCAGTATGACTTTCGTGGGCTCCAGGTGTTTTTGCTTTCCCAGGTGTCTTAATTCATTAAAAAAATTGTTACCTTTTATGAATATATTGGGTAAAAAGACAATCATAATCTGGGTTGGATTCGTTATATTCATTTTTTCCTTCTTATTCTAAAAGATGAAAATTATTGGTACAACATTATGACCGATTTTAATTAAAAAATTAAAATTAAAAAATAAAATAAATGAAAATTAAAACCTTTTCATGGCCCCCCTAAAAGTTTGGTGACCCTCAGGCCCTGTGCCTGGGGTGCCTAGTGACTAAGTTAGCCTTGTTAAATGTAGCTGAATCCTTGTAAACACCAGGCATTGTGTTAACTCAGTTACATGCTTTGTCTTATTTCACCTCCATACAACTCACATTGTTGCTGGTAGATATAACCAATGTTCCTTCCAGGTTCTTGTCCCATCCCAGAAAGAATTCAGACACAAGACATGGAGGTTAAGAAAGTAAAGTGATGATTTATTAAGGAGTGGATAGTACACTCTCAGGGGAGAGTGGGCAGACTCAGGTGAGCGGCTGCCCTGAGTTTCTTTGGCAAGTTGGTTACACAGGGTGTAAAAATGAATGGATGGAATATTGACTGGGGAGGGAAGGGCTTGGGGTCATATTCCCTGATTTTCGTCTCAACCCCACCTTGTGGTGGGGAGGAGGTATTTTTGTCCTTTTTCAGTCTGGATCGGAAGTGTCGTGGCATCGGTGCATGATGGGTACTTCTAGTCTGCAAGGCTAATTTTATTGAAATGAGGACATAATGAGCAAAAAGTTACATTCAGACACTGGAGATTCCTGCCTTTTCCCACCTTTCTTTGTTGGCCTCTAGGCCACTTGTCACCCCCAAACTATGACCACTTATCAGCCCAGAGGTTCCTGCTTTTCTTTCTCTGCCCAGGGACCCCTGGTGCTCACATGATGTAGGGTTTCCTGCATTTGGCCTGTGTCTCTCCTTTCTGCCCAATGTCTGCCATTTGGTCTGTGTTTCCCTTTCTCTGCTCATATCTAGCTATCTGCCTGCTCTAACAACATGACATAATTATTAGTGTTATTCCCACTTTACATATGAGAAAACTAAAGAAGTCCAGAGGATATGACCATGGGGCCCTAAATCAAACCCGGGCCCTCCTGTTTACAAAGCCCGTGGCCTTCTTCACTACACCAGATCACTTTCCGGGAATTGAAAGTGCAATAGTTTACTGACCCAGAGAGTGACCAGGCTCAACTAACAGTGAGGCATCAAACAGGCTGTTTGTTCACTTCTGAGAGATGAACCTGTGCTAACTTCTCCACCAGCTGTAAAACCCTGCCATGACAAAACACTGACAGATGCCAGTAATGCAGAGACTGAAGAGGATTCAGGTGCAATCAGCCTGACCTTTCACACACCAGAAGTCTTCCTTGAGAGATAAAATCTACACTTGCTGAATTTTTAAATGATCTTAGAATTGTTAGTATTTTATGAAGAAATAGTCCTCAGTTTGTTTTTTTTTAGCTCACTGCACTTTGGAAAACAAAGACACTTTCAATATGTAGTCATCAGATTCCAGATATCCCCCTTCCTTTGGGTCAGGGTGGAGTCCAGGAAAAAGGGAAGGAAAAGGTGGGGGAGGAGAGGGGAAAAGGGGAGAGACAGGTTGAGGAGAGGAGAGGAGAGGGGAGGGGAAGGCGGGAAACCTACTGGACTATAATAAATCCGCCACCATAACCCAGAGTAAATGAGACAGCGGTCCACTTCAGTCTGGATTCAGAGGCAAGCAAAACAACTCATCCCGTGTCTCCACAGGCACGTCTGACAGAGTGATTAACCTTAGTTCCAGTTGGACATAGTGACCTCCATTAGATAATGGCGGTGCAAACAGATCGTGTGCCTTCATTTCCTGGCCAATTACACAGCCCTATTTTCTTCCGTGTTCGGTACAAGTGACCTAAAAGCCTTTGAGGCACCAGTCAACAAGGTGTCGAGATACAACCACCCTTCAAAATGTATTCTGTCCTCACTTTTCTCTGTGGAGAAAATATCCTGCAGCCAGAGGCTGCCGTTTTATAGACAGGCAAAGATTGTTTAGCCAGACTCTTGAGTGCAAAGGAGAAGCCTATTTTCTCTCTGGCAGTTAACAGTGGAATTTCCTCTTTCAGAGAACAATGGATGTGGTCCATTAACTGAAAATGAGGCAGAACACATTGTACGTGGGGCTCTGTCTACAGTGGACTTGGTATTTTTGTTTCTGTAGCTTTGTGAGTTTGAAAGTCAAACAAGACTTGTAATTTGGTTACTTTTTAAGTTCAAATACCAATTTTTAAGTTAAAATTCTATTTGTAAATGTTTGTGAAGACAAGAAAAATTGGGACAGGGTAATTCTCCCCAGAAGACCAACAGTTCTTTCCTGGAGAAAGAGAAATGTTTGAAAAACCCACAGAAACATAGGAAGAGCATTGGTGAATTTGGCCAACTTTATAAACATTTACTAAGTGTCAGCTTCATGCTGAAATTGACACAAATGCTCTCTGCCCTCAAGCATCTCACAGCTGGTCCAGCAGGCGATCGAGGCGTAGTTCTGCCTTCCCACACAGAAAAGGGCCAGGGACTAACTTATTGAGAAGCTGGGCCAGCCCCAGACCTCCTTTCCCACACCTATATGCTTATCACAGCTTAAAAACAGACTTCCTGGTCTTAGGTTCTCTGCAAGCTTTGCCCGAGACGCTGCCCACTTGTGGTACCTGGGACCTGGTTTAGGCTGGACTATCACATGGGATGTATTATGGAAACTCCTCACCCTCTCCAGCACATTCCCTTTCCCTGGTTGAACTGTCAGGCCTGCTATCCAGTGCCAGGGTCTGCCAACAAGGCACCCCCTCCTCCGGGAAGCCCTCTCAGCACCCATACCCGCCCACTCCCTTCCTGCACCAACACCTCTGCATGGGGCTCCTGCCAGTCCCTTTATCTCTCTCTTTCCATCCCTTTGTACTGCTTACTTTCTAAGAGCTAGGAACTCAGCTTTGGGAATCAAAGACAATAGGATGCCCTCTGACTATTCAGGAGACACTCCTATGACGGAGTCCAACTTATAATAAATTTTACATGCTATAAAGTGTCACAGGTTCCTTGAAAACAAAGGGGCAAGGCACAAAACAGGGAGGTGCATATTCTACTGGAATAGGGAGAGTGCTAGAAAAGTGTTCTCCTGTGAGTTTACACTTGAATTGCCTTCTCCCTCCTCCCATCAAGTAAACCTCCTGGTCCTTTTTTATCATCCACTCAGGGTTCAACTCACTGAACCCATCAGTCTTCCAGGCGGTAGTGTAATGGCAGACAGTCTGGAGGAAGGGGAGGAAACTTCATTCCTATCTCACCTGCACCCTCGGGTTACCCTGAATGCCACACGTCTGTTAGAATCCCACCTTTACAGAAGAGAAATGTGTATCAGAGAAGTTAACCTGCCTGGCATGGGCACACAGCTCATGAGATCTCCTGAGATGCGTGGCTAAACACGCCTGAACAGTCTTGCAGGGAGCGCCACCTGATCTTTTCCTCCTCTCCAAGACTGTGGCCCTTCTGCTCTCAAATGGGGAGAGGAGACCGCTGCAGTCAGGGGCCATGGGCATGGCCAGGTTCAGCCTTATTATGGAAGGCACAGCATGGCGTCCAGGGCTAGGGGCTGGGGGAGGCGAGCACAGAGCTACTTCCTCTTGTCCCGATACTTTCTCTTTTACACTCTTCCTGCTTGTACCTCTTTAAACACCCGTTTCTGATTAACAAGCATCATGTTTCTTTACAGTTAGTGTGAAGGGGCCCCTTCTGGAGGCTGTGCTTCCTGTTCCCTCATTCCCTCTCCTTTCTGAGTTCATCTCAACTTCTGCCCTCTGCGGAGGAGATGGAAGGCCTCACCCCACCCAGCACAGCTCACGAGGGCTGCCTGGAGGACTGAGCCATGCCCCACCCCTCTATCTGCAATAGCCCTGGGAGCTGGCCCTTGGACTGTGTTAGCCCCTGCCCTCATCTCCATCACATCCCACTCTTAACCATCACAAAAAGGCAAGTCTTACTGAGAGCACAGCATCTGATAAGCAACTGCAGCTACAGGCCGAGGGCTCTACTCATCCCCCGCTGTGCTGTGCTCATCAAAGACCGCAGAAGCCACTTTACAGAAAAGACTTCAGGCACTTCTAGCCTCAACACCCCTGCTTTGTCACCTGCAAGAAGGCCTTTTTTTCCTGTTTGATAGAGCAGTTGATGGTGTTATTATTTATTCTTTCCACTCAAAAAGAACTCCCCTCATTCATTCACCCACCTACTTACCCAAGATTCATTGGTAGGGAAACTGTACTTCCCAGCTTTCCCAGAATGGGTCTTAGATTATGCTTTCGGTTTCAGCATAGTTATAAATGGTACCCCCTTTTCTGACCAAGGGCAACCCAGTTTGGGAGATAAATTACTTGGTCACTCTATGTATTGAGTACATAATCGGTCACTGTGATAGATCCTAATGACGTGATGGTACATAAAACAAGGTTTCTCCCTCTTGGGATCTCACAAACTCAAGAACCTTATCTGTAGGTTGCATTTTTCTCTTCCTGGTGCCTCAGCCCTGGTTAATCAGTGTCTCTGTGGCATTCTCTCACCCCCTTTCTCCCTCAGTGTCCCACAAGAACACAGGGGACCCTTCAGAGCCCCTTGTGGATACATACTACATTTCAGTGTCTCGTGGAGACATTCCTGTGTGGTCCTTCCATGTCCTGCATGGGCCTGTTTGCCCCTCCATTACCCACATAGATGTTCTGATGTGCTTCATAAATGTCTCCTGTGAACAGTTCTGTGTGCCTCTTCAGTGTCCAGTTGGACCAGTGTTTTCCTTGTGTCTCATGTGGCTGCCACTTTGTACCCATCCACTGTCCCAAGTGCATATTCCTGGGGGCCCTTCTAGTGTTGCATGTGGACCTATGAATACTCCTTCAGTAATGCATCCTTCACCAGTGGTGTCCAACTTGAAGGTCCTGAAGAGCGCCCGAGTAGCAAGGGGTCCTGGGGTGCATATGTGTGTAGAGGAAATTTTGTCAATGGTTGATAAGGGCTCCTCTTATTTAAGAATATTCTGCCTCAGAGCCAGCTGGTAAATTTGTTTAAAAAAAAAAAGTAGATTCCTAGACTTCATTCTAGACCTACTAAATCTGAATTACTAGAATTTGAATTTGAACCTACGGATTTTCATTTTAAATATATTCCATGATGCTGTGGTCTCAATGTGTGTCTCCCACATTCATATGTTGAAGCCTAATACATAATGGCATGGTATTAGGAGGTGGGCCTGTGGGAGCTGCTTAGGTCATGAAGGCAGCATCCTCATGAACGGAATTAGTGCTTTTATTAAACGAGGTTCAAGAGAGCTCTCTCCCCAAGTAGGGGGCCACCACAAAAGACCCCTGTTAGGGCAATACTCAGCAGAGTCATGAAGGTGGGGTCCCCCCCTCTGCTGCCCCAAACAGGTAGCACCGCCAACATTGCGATGGAAGCTTCAGGCAGAGAGCCCCAACAGGGACAAGGCCACCCAGAGCCTTGACAGCCCAACCTCTGTCCCAGTGGATCCAGAAGATACTGGATTTTAATTGGTGTTTTAAAAGAATGATTTTGAGGGGCATCTTGGCTTGAGAACCACCAGTTTGGCCCTACTCTTTTCTATCATCTCTCCTCTCTATGAAATATCTTCTCTTTTTCTTCATAATGAAATTCTGACTTTTTTTCTTTTATCCATCCATATTCTCCATGTTCCATGAAGTTCTCTTCCTCAGAGGAAGCTAATCCCATTCTTGACTGCAGGAGTTATTTCTCATTGTTAATTAATGCTTATTGTTATAAGGACAATCGCAGAATCTTTAGGAAAGAATATGTAATCAAGATAATGAATAGCATATCACACACACATATATATGCATACACGCACATACAAAAGTCAACTAATCAATATGATTAGTCATTAGGGAAATGCAAGATAAAATCGTAATGAGACATTTCACATCAACTTGAGCAGCTATGATTGTAAAAACTGGCAATATCAAATGTAGGTGAGGATATGGGTGGGGCAACTGAAACTCTCATACACTACTTACGAGACTGAGAAATGCTGTAACCACTTTGCAAGACTGCTGGCAGTTTCTTAAAAATTTAAACACATAGGCTGCGACCAGAAGTTATATTATCAGGCATTAACCCAGGGAAAAGCTTTCGTGCAAAAAGACTTGTACAAAATCATTCAAAGCAGCTTTATTCATGGTTACCCAAAGCTGAAAACAATTGTAAGGGCTGTCAACAAGAGAATGGATAAACAAATTATGGAATACTACTCATCAATAAAAGGGAACTACTAACACATGAGAAATAGGATAAATCTTAGAAACATCATATTAAGAATAAAAGGGCAGAAAGTGGTAGCTTTGGGTGGGGCGGAGTTTTAACTGGAAAGATGCATAAAGGAGCTTTCTAAAGTAGTGAAAATATTCCATGTTTTGTTTTGAGTAGCATTACATAGATGTATACAAGTCATTCAACACTTACCTAACAGAACATCTAAATCTGTGTGTTTGTTTTAATGCCAATTATATCACACACAAATGCACACACCCACACCTAACACAAACACACACACACACATTTTGTTCCTTTTGTTGGCTAAAACAAGCCAAACACAAAAAAGAATACATACTGTATGATTCAATTTAAATAAAGTCCTAAGCTGGAAATTAATGCACAATGATAGAATTCAGAAATAGTTTCCATGGAGATGGAGTAAAGAGTGACTGGAAAAGGATGCAGGATAATTTTCTGAGGCCGTCACATTGGTTTATATCTTGACTGGCATGATAGTCACACAATTTCATATCCAAACTCACTGTCCTTTGTGTGTCAACTTGGCTATATTGGCCAGATATTCAGTTAAACATTGTTCTAGATATTTCTGTCAAAGTGTTTTTTGGATGAAATTAACATTTAAATTGGTGGACTTTGAGTAAAGCAGATTGCCCTCCATTATGTGGGCAGGCCTCATCCAATAAGTTGAAGGCCTTCATAGAGCAAAGACCGTCCTCTCCGCACAAGAAGGCGTTCTACCCACCAGTGGCCTTCAGACTCAAACTGCAACAATAGCTCTTCCCTGGGTCTCCAGCCTGCCAGCCTACCCTGCAGATTTTGGACTTGCCAGCCTCCTTCCATAATTACATGAGTAAATTCTTTAAAATAAATCTCTATTTATGCACGTCCTATAGGTTCTGTTTTTCCAGAAAACCCTGACTAATACAACTCTAATACTGAAAATCTGCACATTTTATTATATGTTAACCTTATTAGAGTTGAAAAAAGAGATGCAGAAGGATTGAGAATGTGCAGGAGAAGCATGTCTTTCTCACTTTGAGAGATGAACAAGAAAGCATATAGTCTGGGGGAGGGTATAGCTCAATCGTAGAACCTAATGGTGAATTATTAGAAGGCATGAGGTCCTGGGTTCAATTCCCAGTATCTCCATTAAAAAAAATGATATAGCCTGATGACAAATTGAAATTATAATGCAGTCATCATAGTCATCACCTGAATTGTATACAAAAATGAAGTCAGGTGGCCACTGGGGACCTAGTCTCAGACACAGCTCTGTGCCACTGGAACTTGAACTTTCTTTGAGCTGTGCAGACCAAGGATGCCAACAGGCATATTCAGAACAACACCTGCCAGCTGCAGCCTTCTAGTCTCAAGGTCTCCCCTTGTAACTATGCAACCGTAAGGATCCTAACCAATCCTTACTTTAAAAGCACACCTTACTTCTTCCTAATTATAATTCTTGATAAACAGCTCATAACTGCAGCCTTACAGTTTTTGCCTTAATAAGCCTCCTCCATTTTGTAGTCTGGTGGAATGCAATTCAAGTGCTTCTTGAATCTAAGTCTCCTGGGCTGCAGTCCTAACAAACCCCAAATACACACCTTTACATTTCAATGAGGTCTCTGTTTCTAAAATTTTGGTTAATGAGCCTCAGTTTCTGTGGCATTTGTTACATAGCTGTCTTAGTCCATTTGGGGTACTATAACAGAATACCACACACTGGGCACAGTTCTGGTGGCTGGGAAGTCCAAGATCAAAGCACCAGCATGGTCACATTTTGGTGCAGACCCTTGTCATGTTCAGATTCCACAACTTCTCTCTGTGTCCTCACATAGAGAAAGAGGCTAGGGAGCTCCGTGAGATCTCTTTTAAAAGAGCACTAATCTCACTCATGAGGGCCCCACCATCATGACCCAATCACCTCCCAAAGGCTGTATCTTCAAATAGCGTCACATTTAGGGGCTAGGATTTCAACATTTAAATTTGCAGGGGACACAAATATTCAGACCACAGAAATAACTCTGAGGGGAGCAGCCTTACCATAAAGCCAGACTGTGGAAGAGTGTGAGGATAAAAGAACCTGTCTGCACAACACTGTGGGTTTCCAGGGTTAAGCACTGAGGAAGCCACCCTACATCTAGATACAATGCTAGGTGAGCTGATAACTTCTGGTGTTTGAAGTAGATATTTATCTTGTGCTTTAGCTCCCCAACCTCCTTCCTGTGTTAGGAGTCCCCCACTTTGTGGATAACCCACTTCTCACTAGAGAAGCTGAGAATTTCAGAACCTTCTCATTCACCTTTGAAATTAGGGTACAACATACTCTAGACTCCACCAAAGAGATGCATAAACACACACATTAATCAGAACCTAATGGTGAATCATTAAGTTTCACAGAGCTAAGGCAGAGGCTGAGCATTTTTGTTCTGTGGGTTTTGATCAGTAGCCAGTGTTCAGTTCCCAGAAATAGCAGTATCACTGACTCAAGTAGCAGCATCTGATGTCTAGTGTAGCATGTGCATATCCTGTGGTGTGCATATCCTGTCGTGGTAGTAGCCATATTGCTACCAGAATGACTGCGGGGATAGATTTTGGCGATCTTGGATTTGACAGCTTCAAACCTAAGTTTCCAGCAAACCCCACCCCTACCAAGATACTAGCTATCCAGTAGCCTTTTACTAAGTTGCTTTTTATGTTTCAATTTGTCTGAATTGGCTTTGGTTGCTTGACACTGAAACCCCAACTGAAATTTTTTGGAAGCTCTTTTAAGCAGCATTCTCTGTTCACTGCAGCTGAAAGTATTCTCAGTGATGCCCAGTCCTATGATCTGTTAATCATCCAGTGCTACAATAATGCTCTGTGGTCCCAAACTCAGTGGATTAAAACAACAATTATTTATTCTTGTTCACTTGTCTGTGGGTTGCCTGAGAATCAGCTGATCTAGGCTGTGTTCAGCTGACCTTGACCCCAAAATGTAAACTGAGTCTAGCTCAGCTCCATATATCTCTCATCCGCCTTGGACTACCCAGGGCTTGTCTTCTTATGGAAATGACAGTAGTCAAGATAGCAAGACCAGCTGTGCAGTTATAATTCAAGCCACCTTGTGTTAGGTCTACTAACATTCCAATGGCCAAGTTCCACAACCAAGCCCAACATCTGTAAAGCAGGGAAACATTCTATGCTGAGAAGAACTGCAAATCACGTGGCACAGGGCATGAATAGAGGATGAAATAAAGAATTGGGAACAATAATGAAATCTACATCAACCTACACCCCATCCCTAAAGCCCCCAAAACCCAAGTGTTAGCTAATGGCTGGTGCTAGTTTAACAGTTTCTGTTTTATACCTATTGAAGTCTTGTCAGAAGAGGTCTTGGATACACTGCCTTCAGGTAAAGAAATGAATGTCCATTACATCTGCATGATCAGGCAATGAGAGAACAAAAAGTAAAAGTGATCACACTGTTAAGGATCTAACGACACATCATGTAAAAATTAAAATGGAGTAACTATGGTTCTCCATCGTGGATGAGGTTTCAGACACCTTCTTGCATCACTCAGAATTTGAATTTTCTTGACTGTATCAAACTCAAGGACACCACCAGCCATTTTCAAAACAGTATCTGCTAGCAGCTGCATCCCACGCCCTTCCCTCGCCACCCCAACTATGTAATCATTTGGAATACCAACTACTCCTTGCTTAACAAGCACCATTACTTCTTGCCAGCTCTAATCCTAATTCTAGACAAATAAATTATGTAACCTTGTGGGTTTCTGCCTCCCCCATTTTGTGGTCCAACTGAACACAATTAATGTGTTTCTTGGATTTGTGTTTCCAGGGCAGCAGTCCTAACAAACCCCAAATAAACACTTTATTTTTTTTTTTCAGTCTCAGCCAGGTCTCCATTTTGAAATTCTTAGTTAACACCCCTTAGTAAATCCTATTGCTTGATTGATAAGGAAATGAATGCTTGGTCAAAATGTAACTTAGTCAAGGTTATACAGCTTGAAAATGTCAGAAGAATGAATATACATCAGTATATTTTAGATAGACATCAATATAACAACAGAATGCACATTGATTTACTCCCAGGTAAATGCCTCTGACCCTTAGCTAGTTTACTTACATTATATTGAGGCAGAAAGTTTTCTGTATTTCTCAAATCATTTATTCCTCCCTCCATCCTATACCAGATATAAGATTGGATAGAGGTTTTGGACACCTCTGCCCACCCACCCACACTCCACCACTCAAAATGCTGCTGACTCAGGCTAGAAATCTCATAGGTGTTAGTGAGAGACTGGCTGGGATCTGGGGCCCTTTACTGCAGTGTTTGCACCTTGACAAATGTCATCCTGAGCAACAGAATACAAAGAAATGATAAGGGACTAAAAATAACTGCATGCAAGCACAGTTGGGGCAAATTATGAGCAACAAGATACAAAAAGATCAAAGCCCAACTGCCACTTCTGAGGAGCAAAAACAGGGTACTGGGCAGGATCCCTGCACACAGCACCACCAAGGGGATGGGCAGACCATCTAAGCCACCCCTCAGGTTCAACCACAGATCCACCCCTACCCTCACTTCATTTAAGGGACCAGCTCACATTGCCCCCAACTTGGAGAGCAAGCAGGGGTATCTGTTATTTGTTTTTGTTCCCTCATGCTGCGGCACGAGTCCCAGTAAAGCCTTGCCTGAATTCCTCACCTGGCCTCTTAATAATTTCTATTAATTAAAGAGTCCAAGGACCTGGGTTGGTAACATCAAGGCAACTCAGGGCCCAAACTGATGCAGCAAACTGCTGCCAGATGAATCTTCTTGAGCAATACAAGGTGTCTGTGTCTTAATTACAAATACACTGGAAATTATAGCTTTTATAATAAAATCCTTATATGAGAGAGAAAATTTTTTAAATCTTTACAAATCTTTATAGGACACTCAGTAGCAACAGCTTCTGTTTTTGCTTTCTAATTAAAGGCAAACAGAGCTAAATCTCTGTAAAATTAGGTGTGGGAAATAATGAACCTTTTAAAGAAATTCCCTAGATGGGCAGGTAAGGCAATATGGACTGAGTGATGAAGGTCTGAGACTTTGTTTGAAGACAAAAGGAAGATTTTGATGAGTGTTAAGTAGTGGAGGACCATGATCTTATTCACAACCTCCTTCGCAGGCCTATGAGAGGGCTCTGAGGGCCCTGAGAGCTGTTTCCCTTGGACTTCACATTCACAAAGAACCTCCAAAGGAAAGTTTGATGTTATCTCCATATAAACTTAGACATACAAGCCAGCATTTTCTTCTATGTTAAAAGCATTGATTTACTAAAATTATTATTTAAAATATACCATAATTTGTGAAACCCTATTTAACCTTTTCTTCATATTTGGGGGAACGTTTGGAGCCTCAAAAGATACAGGGGGCTGGACCTCCCCTGCCTCCTGCAACCCCTCTAACCTCCTCGACCCCTTCCCTTCTCCCCTGACCTGGCCACAATGGGCCTCTTCTTCATATTTCAGGATCTTATTTTTCTCGTTGACCCCACGATAAGGATGCTGACTTCCAGAACAGTTAACATCGCTTTGTTGGTCTTTCCTGCCTTTAACACGTATCATAACCATAATTCTATTTCCAGTCTATAAGAAAGTTGTTAACACAACTTTTCTTTGAAAGTCTTACCTTTCTTTGCTGTCTCCCATTTCTTCTCTCTTCCCTGCCTGGCTATGACTTACGCCTTCTAGTTATGTCACTCATCTTTCTCATTCACTCCAGGATGTAGAGTTTGTAAGTATGGTTAAAAAGTGTCAGATTCACATAACATCTAAAACTTTTAAGACGGAAAAAAATGCTTCCTTGGCACTTCACCTGTGTCCCAAAGGAGCTTACGTTTTAAAATCTGACATTTTGACAGAGGCAAAACTAGGATTTGAAAAATACTTTTCTTAAAGGTGGATAGTTGGTTCACATACATCTAGAAGTCCAGGGTAGGAAATGATGGTTTAGTGGTGATGAGTGGGGCCTGACTGAACCCAGCAGGGGCTGGGGCTCACCCTAGACCAGGCATCCCAAACTTTAGGTTCCAAGGGATCAGTGCTTGCTAAAATGCAGATTCCTAAGCCCGCGGCCAGAAACTCTAATTCAGTGGATCTAGAATAGTCAGGAAATGCTGAACAAGATATAGGGACCCTATATATAGCTGCATATACTATATAGTATATGTATGGCTCCTAATGGCTGGGAGATCTTGGGCGGGTCCTGATTCTGAGGGTAATTAACTGTGTGACCTCGGCAGGCAAATTAACTTCCCTGAGCCCCTGTTTCCTAGTTGGTAAAAAAGGGTTAGTAAGCATGAGACATAGAACATGATGGAATTAATATTTTGGAAAACATCGATGTTTTACTCCTCTGCCTTCGAGTGTGTTAATTACTCCCTACCTCTCCGGACTGACCCAAGGGTGTATATCTATGTCTGTATCTGTATCTATAGCTCCAATTTCCTTGGTAGAGGTGGAATAGGGGTAGGAATAGGATGGGAGCAGATGGGGAGATTATAATTTGTTCCAGAGAACAAAGGAATTTATATTCAGAATCTGACATTCGGTGGGGAGGGTATAGCTCAGTGGTAGAGCACGTACTTAGCATGTAGGACACCCTGGGTTCAATCCCCAGTACCTCCATCAAAGTAAATAAATAATTAAACCTAATTATCTCCCACCCCCACAAAAAAGAATCTCACATTCAAAAGAAGATTATGCAGCAAAACAATAGCTATGAGAGAGTATTTCTCCTTTCCTTTACCCACTCCCCACCTTCTCCCCTCCCCTCACAGTAGCATAAGAAAACTCAAGTATGGAAGTTTCAAGTCTCCAAAATTCTCTTATGGTTTAGAAAACAGCCCTTCTGCCTGTGGCAGCTGGGCCATGAGGCTTGGAGCTCTATGGCAGACGGAGGCTATGTTAGGGAAAATTAAAGTCCCAGCCCCCTGTGGCTGAGGGGATGATAGAAAGGAGAGAGAGCAAGTAGGACTTTGGTGAGTGAAGAGAAGGGGGTGCATAAATGCTGGGGGCAGTGGGGGGGGGGGTGTCCTGTAACGGGTCCCCTTCAATATCCAACATCCCCAACACAATTTCCCAAAACTGGGGCAACAGATGAAGACCAGATTAATTAATTAATGCTGCTCAGGCAGCAACACTTTTCAACAGATTTCTTGGTGACTTTAATGTGCATTAGGCTGAGAACCACTGGATCAAGAATTAAACAGAATGAACATTTAAGTACCCCCACTCTACTTCTTAACATGAAGCCCTTGGGAGAATAAACGGGTTAATTATAGAAGCTAGTATTTCTCGGCTTACCTGAGCATTGTGTGGATTCATTTGTCACACCAACATACAAAGGAAAATTCTATAAACTCTAAAGAGCTCTCCTCTGGAAATGTTTGTTGTAGTCCAGAGTAGAAAAGTTATCTAGGAACCTGGGAAATGAAAATAGATGAAGGTTTTAGCTGAAGTGACGACAGCAGAAGTGAATGTTTGCTCTCTCATAAAGTAGATTTTTTTCCCTTGAATCAAAGGAGATGAGCCAGTCCAACAAAACCACTTTCTTAAGTAGCTGATTACCCTGGTGTTAGAATGAGTGAGGTTAGAATCCTGGACCTGCCCTTACTAGCTATGTGACTTTGGACATTTTACATAGTTTCTCTAAGCCTCAGTGTTTTAGTGAGCAAAGTGGGCGTTATTACATAGTCTCCCTCCACAGGGTTGCTGTGAGGGAAGAAAACCTGCATTACATGCTTGGTGCTTGGGTAGGGCTGTTATGAGCCCCTTTATTTAAGAATTTTGTTGGAATTCTTAAAAGCAGAGAGACCTAGGCTCTGCGGTGGACCTACAGCATAAGAACGCCCAGGGGTGTACTTTTAAAAGCCATGCAGGCGGTTTCCCTGCGCAGAAGGATGGTTCTGGAGCAGTGGCTCTTGGATTTCAGCACGCGTCAGCCTCACTTGGAGGACTTGCTGGGCCTGTCCCCCGAGTTTCTGATGCAGGAGGGCTGGGGTGGGGGCCCAAGCTCCCAGGGGCCACACTTGGAGAGCTGTTGCTCTAGATAAGAGGTCAGCTGTCTAGGCCCTGGGCACAAGTCTGGCCCACTTTGTGTTCTGGGAAATGCAGGGGGGTTTTGATCTTTAAAAAATTTTTTTTGATTGAAGTATAGTTGATTTACCATGTTGTGTTAATTTCTGGTGTATAGCATAGTGATTCATTTATACATACGTATATTTCTTTTCATATTCTTTTTTATGGGAAACACAGTTTTATTGGTACACAGCCACATTCGTTTTCATTTTGCTATAGCTGTCTTTGTGTTACAAGGGCAGAGCTGAGTCATTGCAACAGAGATCACAGATGAACAGAAGTTTAAATATTTACTATCTAGTCCTTTCCAAAAAAAAACATTTACCAGCCCCTGTTCCAGAGTAGAAGAGTTCAGGTAATTTGGGGGAAAAATTCACCTTGGAAAAGCCCCAGAGTGAGATTAAATTCATCAACGCTCAATAAAGAGTAAGGTTCAGTCAGAAGTGAAGTGTTGTGTTTCTTCAAATCTTGCTCTAGTTCTGTTTGTAAATTTACACATTCTTGGAGTGAGTAGAGAGCAGCTGGCTGAGAAATGTTAATAAAGTTATGTAAAAGATTAATATTGATTATACCATCTATTTCCTTTTCCTTTATGTTCTTGTCTAATATTAGCTTGACTACCTGTTAGAATGTCAGTAATTTATTTCAGAGGCTTCATCACAGAATAGTGGTTCTCAACCCTCGCACGTAAGTCACCTGAGGGATCTTTTTAACAAAAACCTGATCCTACCCGTGGAACTTCTAATTTAAAGGATGCGGGGTGGGACCTAGGCACTGATGTTTTTAAAACCGTCCAGATGATTTCAATATGCAGCCAAGATTGAGAATCATAGGCAGAGTGTGATTTTTTTTTTAAATGTATTAGTTAGTTGAAATTATTCCCTAGGTCCTGTTACTCTAACTACAAATCGACACGCACTGGTGGTCTCTGGCATTCTTATTAGCGGGCTTGACCTCTTCACCTGGAGCTACCACTTTTTATTACCCATGTCACGCCCACAGCATGGGCTCTGCTAACCCACAGACTGAGGTCAGAGATTGGTCTTCCATCAGGAAAAGTAGTGACATATTAATAGTGAAAGAAATGATGTCTCTTTGTTGGAATGAGTGATATTTAAGGCGTATAAATTGGCTAACATATTTCAGAAGCATTCACCTTGCTTCCACAAAGGAAACATAGGAATCTAATGAAGCATCTAAGGCAGGGCGTAGCACTCTTTCTGGAAAGTTCCAGATGATGAATCTCCTAGGCTTTGTGGGGCAAAAAGCAAATCAAGTTACAGCTGCACCACGGAGGTGTGCAGTGCGCCCAGCAGGAGGAGGGACGAAGTCGTGAGAGCACTGGGCACAGTCTCTGTCCCAACCACTCAGTCCCACAGTTTCTGCGTGATGCTCGTTCCTTTCATGCAGGAAGAGCCCGAAGCAATACGTAAACAAATGAGCAGAGCTACTTGGGTTTTCATCACTGCCGTGTGTCACAAAAGGATATTCTCCTTTTGATTGCTTTTCAGCCATTAGAAAATACAAAAGTTAAAAAACAAAAGTAAAAATCACTCTTTTGTGGGTCATACAGAGGGAAGAGCTGGGTCAGATCTGACCTGCAGCCAGCCGTTTGCTATCACTTGTTCTAGACTCAGTCCTTAGGCACAGCATCCTAGGCCTAAGGATGGTTCTATATTTAGCTCTGAATTAACATTCTGATTGCCCACTGCCAGCTAAAAGGATGATAGGATCCAGCCAATGAAATATAGTCACTTCTGTCTTCAACGAACCTTTCACGCGAGGTGACAGTCCATTCGGTCAGCTGTTCTCAGCTTCGGCTGTACATTGGCACCATCTGGGGAGACTGAAACCTCCCACACCCAGATCAATTATGTCAGAAACTCTGGGGCGGGACCCGGAGATCAGTAGTTTTTAAATCTCCTCGATGATTTCAGTGGGTAGACAAGGCTGAGAACCACTGATCTTGGGAGGAGCAAAGAACTGGGACTTCCTCAAGCTGCAGAACAGGTGATATGGTTGTTTCTGTCTGCTAATAAATATTTGTTTAGTAACATCTTCATGTGTGGGAGAAACTGGTGTGAGCCTTGCTTTTATTGTAATAGGATGGTGAGATTTCTGGGAGAGTAGCTAACATGCGTGCACACCTCATGCACAGCAAAATAAGCCACCAAAAAATGAAAAGGCACGCTATGGAATGGAAGAAAATATTTGCAAATCGTATATTGAATAAGGAATTAATATGCAAAATATATAAAGAACTCATACAACTCAACAGAAAAAAAAATCCGATTAAAAAATGGGCAGAGCAAATAATTAGATATTTTTCCAGCGAAGACATACAGATGTCAAACAGGTACTTGAAATGATGCTCAACATCAGTAATCATCAGGGAAATGCAAATAAAAAACCACAGTGAGATATCACCCCACAGCTGCTAGAATGGCTCTTATCAAAAAGACAAGAGATAACATTTGTTGGTGAGGGTGTGGAGAAAAGGGAACCTTGTGCACTGTTGGTTGGACCTGTAAAATGGTGCAGCTACTACAGAAAACACCACGGAGTTTCCTCAAAAAGTTAAAAAAAAGAACTACCATATGCTCAGCAATTCTACTTCTGGGTACTTACCCAAAGGAAACAAAATCACTATCTCAAAAAGATATCTGTAGCCCATGGTTATTGTAGCATTATTCACAATAGCCAAGACATGGAAATGACAAGTATCCACCAGTAGGTAAATGGGATAAAGAAAATGTGGTGTGTATGTATACAATGGAATATTATGCAACCACAAAAAGAAGGAAATCCTGCCATTTGCAGCAGCGTAGATGGACCTTAAAGGCATTATGCTAAGTGAATGCCTTAAAGGCATGATGCTAAAGTCAGCCAGAGAAAGACAAATACTGTATGATCTCATATGTAGACCTAAAAAAATTTTTTTAGAAAACCCAAACTCAGATTGGTGGTGGCCAGAGGCCAGGAGTGGGGGAGGAGGGTAGGAAATGGCTGAAAGTGGTCAAAGGAAACAAACTTCTAGTTTTAAGGTACATTAGTCCTGGGGGTGTCACGTACAGCTTAGTGATTATAGTTAACAATGCTGTATTGTATATTTGAAAGTTGCTAAGAGTGTAGATCTTAAAAGTTCTATAACTATGTGTGGTATGGATATTAACTAGACTTATTGTGGGCATCACTTTGCAATGTGTACAAATACTGAATCCTGATGTTGTACACTTAAAACAAACACCATGTTATGGGTCAATTATATCTCAACTAACAAAGGTAAGCTTGACACTGAGGATGAGGAAACTGGTTTACAGAAAAGGCTGCACACTTCCAAGGGAGGACCTGGAAACCCAAGTCTGTCTGCTGTGACCACAGGTTTTACCCACCAGGGTCTGCCACGTGCACGTGCTACACCAAGAGCAGGGACTCAGGGCTGCCCACGCCCTACCTGCTCATCCTCTGAAGCATTGCAAGAGCCCCTGGAAACAAACCTGTGCCAATATTCTTCATTTTACAAGAGCAGAAACACATCCAGAGACTTAAAGTGACTTTCCTAAAATCACCCAGAGAGTTGATGTTAGAAAGGCCATAAAACTCTATCAGCTGTCTCAAAGCAGAACTCAGGAAAAGAGGATGGGGCAACTTTTTAAGGCAAAGTAACCTTCTATATCATGATGGTGGTGATGGTGACACATTGTATATGATTACCAAAATTAATCAAACTGCTCACTTAGAATTGATGGGTTTTAATGTATGTAAATAATAACCTAAATAAAGAAAATAATGCTAATGTACATATATAATTAAAATTAATGTCACCCACTTTCTGTTACGTTTTCCTGACTTTAGCAATTATTGCCATGTACTGGGGGTTTCACATGTCAGGGACGTGCTGAATACTTCACATTTCTTATCTCATTAATCCTTGAGTGTTAATGCAGCTTGTCTAGACCACTCAAGTGTATTTCCTTAGTCTTTCTGGGTGACGTTTTCTGGAATTCCACATCTATCACTGCCAATACAATCGTACTTAGGGCTAACTAGGATTTAATTCTCGAGTGGATGAGCAGGCTATGGCGTCCACCCTAACTCTTTCTATAGCTAGAAAGGTTACAGCCGTGTTTACCAATTGCACCCAGGAAGCCAGTCATGAATAATTTATTTCATCCTCCCAACAACCTTTGGGGTAGGTACCATTAACATTCTGACTTCACGGGTGCTGAAGCTGGAACGGAGCCCTTAGCAAACCAGCCAGACAGACACACTAGGAAGCAGCAGGCAAAGATCTGATCCCAGGCGGCCTGAGCCCCTGCGGTTGTTGGCTTAATCCTCACACCACCTGGCCTCCCAACCAGGGACACCAGGCAGGCTGCTGAGCTGGTGTGTGGGGGCCAGGGTGTGGCTCTTGCAGAGATGACAAAAGATGACTTTCCCAATGCAGCAGGCATCTCCAGACTAGTGTGGCCTCAGACACTGGTCAGATCTGTTGTCTGTTCCCAGTGCCAGGCTGCTGGGGTGAGATGCGATGTGGGAGCCTAGGAACTGGCAGTCACTGGGCAGACGCCCCCATCCACAGGGCACAAGAGGCCCTGAGCATTGAGGTGGGGGCTATTTGACAGGAGCCTCATGTAGCCCTTTCGATTTTGAAGAATTTTTCAAGATGTGTTTACCTCTTGGTCCCTGACTTGGCTATAGAATGGAGAGAACCTCCAGGAATCTCACTAGTGCTCTTCTGGGCAACTGGGGCAACCTAGCATGTTGTTTCCATCTATTTTTATTTTTCTATAGAGCATCTGCGTCTTCCCTTCCAGTGAACAATTTGCCGATGACACTTTACCTTTAAACGCAGTGCCAGAGCCTGACTGAAATGCAGACTGATCCCTCTGCAAGAGGACACAAGTTACCACGTCTTAACTCCGTATGAAGCTAATTGGGACAAATTAAACGTGTACTGACTACCTCAAGATAACTGGAGATTTCTGCACCCTCTCTAATTACCAGAAACAATACCACAGTGACGTGCTCTTCTGGAGATTGAGAATGCACAACTGTGGAAGAACCTGCATGTTAATAGTACCATCAGTATAGGAGAGCCACCACATACAAGGATGCCGAGACTTAGTTAAGTCCCCACTATCTGGCTTAATTCAGAAAGATCAGGAAACATTATCCCTGGTCAAAGAGGCTGAATTAAATTGAGACATTCCTGGATTCACAGAAGATATCAACTCTGGATCAAATTAAAATATACTCATCTCATTTGGCATAATGTAAAAAATTAATACAAGACAAACAGAACAAATGACTGATGAGTCTGGGAACCATGACTTGTTTTGCCTTGAAGGGAAGTTATGTTGTACCTTTTATTTATCATGTATGTTTATCTTTTGTGGGATTTAATTAAAACATTCAGTTATTCAATAAATACTTACTCGAGGACTAGCTGTGCTCCAGGCACTCAGGTACAAGGGGTTCCGCTGCAAACAAAAGAGACAAAAATATGTCTTTATAGAGCCTACACTCTAGATGGTGAAGACAAGTAATGAAGGAGTAAATTATATAGAATGCCAGAAAGCTTGAAGTGCTTGGAGGAAAAACAAAGTGTGGGAGCAAGATAGGGACGGACAGGGTGGGAAGCAGGAGACTGCGGTTATAAATAGGGGTGCAAAGAGAGAGCCTCATGAAGAGATAAGGAAGAGGTGGTCCTTAGAGCATCATTTGTGATAAAGATAAACATTGGCAGCAACCTGATACATGTCTATGGGGGACTGGTTAACTACGTCATGATGTATCTGTACAATAGGACACTGTACAGCAAGGGAAATGTACTATGGCTACAGAATGAGCCCCCAAGACACAGGCATGGATAAAAACAAGGTGCAGAATGATGTACAGAGTATGTGACCATTTTTGTCTGTCATGTACATGAGATAAATATTTTACATATAATACTTAAATGCATGGAATCTCAGCGGAAAGATACATTAAAAACTGTTAATAATGGAGTTGGAGAAAAGGGTAATTCATGGACAGGTAAGGGTGAAATACTTCGTATTCCATTTTACTCTGAGTATCTACTGCTGAACGGCCAGGCCCCTCAAGGTGGCTGTCCTCTTGCTCTCTCCCCCCCCTGCTCGGTCAGTCCCTGCTTCACTCACATGAGAACCCAATCCTCTTAATTATGTGGCTTAATTAGTCCCTGCTAATTGCTGAGCCCCCCTGACATCAATGCCCCTATAAAAGGTAGGCGCCTCCTCCCCCAGTAGCAGTGAAGATTGCTACCATGTCCAGCCCGTTGTCTGCCATACACAGTGGGGCGCTGCTCCCCAGGAACCTGTAGTGGAATCCTCCCTTCTCTCTTGCTTGCTGGCTGCTAGTGGTGAGGGGTTCCCAGGCTTGCATAATTCCAATCTCTGTCTCGCCCGTATGGATTTTTCTCTCCCTGTTTGTCTGCTATAGCTTTCAGTTTCACTTTGTTCTTTTCTAGTAGACTGAACTTCGGCTCCCCGCCCCACCCACTTCTTCCGTCACCTCCAGACATAACCTGCTGCCTGGCTGACTCTGCAGCAGTCAGGCCCTGACGGGACCATGGCCTCGGTGCAGGCTCCGGGGGGCGCCAGTCCCGGGCAGACCTGCGTGCTGATGCTGATCTTCACCGTGCTCCTGCAGTCCCTCTGTGTGGCCATAACCTACGTGTACTTCACCAACGAGCTGAAGCAGGTCAGTACCAGGCACGGGGTCCCTGACAGAGGCTTTCAGCAGCCCTCCACTTACTTGCCTCTCTGTCGTCTTCTCTGTGAAGATTTTGCAGAGGAGGAGACAGCTCGGTTTCTCTGCCTGGGGACCCTAAATGCATGTCATTACTGAGAACTTTACAGAGGGGCGAGTTGAAGGGACTGTGTGGACCAAGTGCAGTGACAAAACTGGCCCCACAGTTACCAGCAGATGCAGGCACCAAACTCCTGAGCTAGTTTTTCTTGTTTCCAGCAGTCCATGTCTGTTTTAATATTAGCAACTGCTGCCGTTCGTTGAGTGTTTTCTGCTTAATGCTTTTTATAGCTCTCAACTCAAATTCTCTGGGGTGAGAGGAGCTGCATCAGGGCAGGACTGTGTCTGCTTTTGCTTACTGTGAAACCTCTAGGTGCTAGCATGTGGCTCCCACCTAGGAGGTGTTCATTAAACGTTTCTTGAATGAATAACCAACCTTCACAAATGTGGTGGTACTGCTAGTACACAGGGGTAGGGTAGAGTTGAGGCTTAATCCAAAGCCAGGCTCTAAACCACTTGTAACAATGCTGCTTTGTGTTCCAGATGTGGCTAATCTCAGTGGATTTTGAATGCAAAATATTGAAAATAAGCCAACTCAGTTTTTGGCTTTTTGTTTTTATTTTAACTAGTTGTATATTATATAGTAGGGAACTCTGAGCTGCAAGGAACTCTGACACCCTCATTTTGTAGATGAGGAGACTAGAGACACCTCCAGAGAATGACTTGTCAAGCTCAGGGAGAACTTGGAGGCAGAGCTGGACCCAGGTCTTCAGCACCTAGGTAATGCTGTTCCCATCACAGCCGGGTGTCCATAGGGTTAACCTGTTTCCACTTTGTGATGAACACAGCTCCCTGCTGCATTGTGACAAGGCAGCATCCAATCTGTCAGCTGGCCAGAAAGGCTGAGGGTCTTGGACAAATACAAATTGTGCACAAATAGAGTGTTTCTGTAAAGGAAATGCAGTTTGTATATCCTGTGGAGTATAAACTTGGCTCTCAGTTGGGGATTTTCTTTGGAAATGAATGATGTAGACTTTTGTTCACAAGTAATTATGAAAATGATCACTACCATTCGATGACCAGTAGAGTCAGCTTTGTTATAGAGCAATTTTGAAGAGCCCATATATTTGTAAGAAAAAAAAAATCCATGTCACTATAATCATGTCTTTAGTTCTGAGTCTGCAGGAGAGACTGGAATGCTGCTGTGTTTACCAATTTGGAGCCATCATGTCCTAAGCTTTGTTAACTTTGCAGTATAAAGAGACTAAGTCTGTGTCTCCATATACAAGAGGTTCCCCTAATTTGCTCACATTAAAGTTGGCCTCATTTTAAGACTGAATCAACTGGTTTTCTACTGATCTGAGTCATGCAATTGTCCATGTATATGATTAAGTTTTTTTAAGTATACTATAGAAATGGAGATTTCAAATAAAGCTTAACATCTCCCTATTTGCACACATTTTTCCTGATTGCGTGTTTATATGTGTGTACACTACTGTATAGACATGCAGAAGAATTCATTGAAAGTATTAGAGAATTAACAGATATTGAGCAAATACTATGTTTCAGAAACTTTCAAAGTATTGCCCTATTTCTTCCTCATGACAATTCTATAAATATAGTTATCCCATTTTATAGATGAACAAACTAAGGCTCGGGGAAGTTAGGGGACTTGTCCAAGATTACAAAGCTGGTAAAATGTAAAGCCCAATTTTGAACGTGCATTAAATAGGTGCTTAATAAGTTGTCACCATTGTAACTAGCATTGAGAAGTCTCTTGAAGTTTTGACCCTCTTCATCAGGGACTTTTGCAAAGGAAAATGAATCTGAATCTCTTTGGGTAACTGTGTAGAGTTTGGAAAAGCATATTCAACACAAACATTAATTTCTTGAGACAGATCACAAGTTCCACTTTGGCTAGTGAAAACTTGCAGAAGAAGAAGAAGAGGTCAAAGATTGTAGGGAGTGTGGGTTGAGCAGGGCTGAGGGATGTTGGACTGGATCCTCACAATTAAGCCTGTAAACCAGCAAGCATGAACAATAAATATGCATTCAGTCTCTGAAGTCTGTCTCTCTGAGAAAGTTTATGACAAGGGGACTGCCTATCACTGTGGCATCATAGACAGGGAAGAAAAAGAAAGAAACCCTTATCCACCGGTCTCCATAAATGATCCTTTATGCTATTTGTGGTTTGCAGAAAATAATTTGTTAGAGACTAATAATGTCTGGGCAGCAGAGCGTGTCTCTGAGCCAGCCACATCCACCCTGCCGACCTCAAGCGCTGCCAAGGCCTGGCTGGCCCTGGCCTAGACAACCACCGTATTTGCCATGGCAGCAAAAACACTGAAAATCCACTTCTCAGAACCAAGGGCTTCTGGAACAGAAGAGCAGGCACCCAGTGCAATAGCTCGGGGCTGTCCCTCCTTCTAGATGTGTGCAAATAAAAATAGCACACACATCCCCCTGCTCCCACCTCTCAGATGTGGTTAGCAAGAGAAGAGACCCAGCCTGAGCTGTGCTGTAGGACATTCACACTTTGAGGTGGAAAGAAAAGGGTGAGAGAGACACATCATAGGAATCATCATTAATTATTCTCAGAATAACCACAGCACCCCTCACACATGCGTCAGTCACCTGCATTCGCCAGGGTCTGCAGAGGAAACTACCAAATGTGAAACCTGTCGGGCAGCTGGGGCCTTCTGTGGTTCAGAAATCAATACAGAAGCATAAAAATGTCTAGGAGGAGACACACCAGATGTCGACAGTTGTGATCTCTACCTAGGGGCCTTTTCTTCCTTTTTTATTTTTCTATGTTTCATAAATTTTCTACTGTGAACAGTGTAACAGTACCTATGCTATCCATGTGATTTTTCATACGGACCTAAAGCACATGACATTTTAATATAGCCTTAAGAGAAAATAACTCTCCAGAATTTCCCACACAGTCTGACCTCAACCCTGTGAACAAGAGAGATCATCCCAAGGGTGATTCCAAGGAGGTGGAATAAGGGGGAATCACGGGTTTTGTCTGTACTTTTAGGAAAGTATTCTCTAACTTTCTGTATTTTCCAGGCTGCCTGTGTATCCTCAGTGCTTCTAGGCTTCATTAAATCTGGGGTAACAGTGGAGTCATACTGGCTCGTCAGACTCCCTGCCACGTATACCTAGGACCTTACTGAGTTTTCAAGGTTCTCCCTCCCACCTCCTGAAAGTGTTTCTGGAAAACTCCCAGAGAATATCCAGGGGTCAGCAGTTGACCTGCGTTGGCCCCTGCTCACTTCCACCCTCTCAAACTCCCACTTCACAGGGGGCTGCTGGCTACCATGACCTCCTCATCCCAGCTCCTCTCAGCCCTGCCTTGTCCTGCCCCTGGCCTGGCCTCTCAGGCACTTACCCGGTTCATGTTGAGACAGCGTTCAACTGCTGGGAAGTAAGAAGGCAAGTTGTTCCCTCCCTTCTGTCTCACGCACTTTGTCTTGTCCCAACGGGTTACCAAAACACTAAAGTCTGTTTATTCAGTTTCATCAGATCAGTGCCTGGCCAAGGCACACCCTATCCTGGCTAGGACCATGTCTAACTAGGACCATGACTAGTTCTTCCTGGAACTACCCTCAGGCCTTTTAGCTAAATCCAGCTCTTCCCCTCTGGTCCTTCCCCAAGTTTGCTAGACATGTTCTTCTACTTCTAAATTGAGTTCCTTCCTTGGAAAGGATTTTAAGCTCCCATATAATTTGCAGATGAAAACTGACGTCTACAGTAGAAGAGCATGGGGGTGGGTAGGGACAAAGGAGTGGTGTTTAAAGTCTTCGCAGGTCCTCTCACCTCAGGTGGCCCCAGCTGTCACCCCCACTACCTCTACTAGGCAAATGTTTTACTCTTGTAATTTATTAAGGGAAGAAAACAAACATTTATTTAAATGTAAATGAATGTTCTATGCCAGAGTGTGGGGAAGGAATGAATTAACTCAGGTTTGTCACTTTGACACTTGAGAGACCTGATCAAATGTCCAAAGGGTACGTGGCCTGGCCGACTTCAAACCCGCATCAGTCCAGCTGAAACCTCTCATAAGCAGTTGAGTTGTTTTGACTTGGAATGAGATTGTCCTTCTATAGGAAGGAGCAGATCATTGTTAAGTTTGATCCTTCTTCCAAGCTTTCGGGTCCCCTAAATTCACGTAACAGATAAAAATGGCTCTTTTCCCATTTATTTCCCCAAAGAAATGCATTTCAGTAGATTTGTACAGGGAAATAACATCTCCTGAATCCTAGTTTTAAAAATGAAAACAGGAAAGAAAAAAAAAAAAAAAAGCCTGTCTGACCTTGCATAGACATCCTGTTTTTCTTTGTAAGATGAATGGGTTGTCATCCTGAAGTATTCTGGATGGTCTTAGGTGGGGGTGGGGTGTGTGTAACACTAAGCACAGAGTTTGTTGACAAGGATCTGGCCATTGTAAATGTTCACTTGATCAGAAGGAGGGAGAAAACCTCAAGTGGTGTTTCAAGTCTCTGCAAGTAAATCCCTAGCTGGTGTGGACATTTAATTGGGCAACATTCAAATTCCTAGCGTCAGTGTGGTCTGGATTCTGCCATCCAGAGGAGAAGAAATTACAATAACTAGAATCTACTCAGACAGCCAAAGCTCAGATCAAGAAACAGAACATAATCTGTACCCTCAAAGGGTTTGGCTAATTTTTTTTATTGGGATCCTGGAATTTAAACAGACTCTGCTGCCTCCTTTGTACTTAGGTGGGTTTCCAGCTGTAGAATGGGATTCACACTATGTCAGAAATGGAAGGGACCTCAAAGATGACCACAGTGAACCAGCTCAAAACGCAAATGAAGAAGAGATGTGGAGGAGAAGAAGAAATGTGTTGAGGATACACAGATATTCACGGGCAGAGGCAGTGAAGGGCATTGTGACCCATTGTGGCCCACATCTGTTTCCTCTCCACCATATCCAACTGCTTGCTTTTTCTTAATTTGTTTTTGCTTTTTGGGGAGGGGGGAAGGTAATTAGGCTTATTTATTCATTAACTTTTGGAGGAGGCGGTAGTGGGGATCGAGCCCAGGACCTCGTGCATGCTAGGCATGCCCTCTACCACTTGAGCCATACCCTCCCCTCTTCCAACTGCTTTTTTTTATTCAAAGGGCAAAGGACAGCATGCTTGTTTTTCCTTCAAGCCATGAGCTTATCCAAGGTGCTAAGGCTCCTCTGAATCTGTCATCAGTTTCTGTTATTTAAACTTCTACATAAAGAAAAATAAAAAGCACTTGTGTGTAATACTGTGTTATATTCACCTCAACACAGATACAGGACAAGTACTCCAAAAGTGGCATAGGTTGCTTCTTAAAAGAAGATGACAGTTCTTGGGACCCCAGTGATGAAGAGAGTATGATCAACCCCTGCTGGCAAGTCAAATGGCAGCTCCGTCAGTTTATTAGAAAGGTAGGTGAACCACCGGCTCGCTTCACGAGCAGACACATATAGAAGGCTGGAGGAGAAGCAATATTTAAGATCTTCAAATCTAGACTTCACAGGAGGAAACTGGAGCCCTGAGCTTTTAAGTGATTTTTCCCCAAATTCACAGAAGTAGGGACAGATGGAACAGCACCCAACAGTGGGTCCTGGTCTAGAGTTTATTCCTCTTCTCCAGAAGGCTTCTTCTCTAGTCTAAACTTTTCATCATACATTGTGGAAACTGAGGCACAGACAGAGTAATGTGTTCAAGGTCACGTGACAATAAAGGGTGTCTAATTTTTTTCTAAGTCAGAAAACAAAAGAAACCAAATAATGATGTTTTCTATTCTTCCCACATTGTTGATCTCTGGAATTAAGTCTGTATTTTTGTATGCATATAGAGATGAAGAAAGAGGAAAGGAAGAGGGAAGAAAGAGATACTTTGAGAAATCGAAGGCGATGACATCTCAATTGACAGTTAGTAAATGACAAATTACACAATATTATTATCTGCTTGTGAAAGTTGCTAAAATAGGATCTCTAGCAGAAGCTTTATGTTAGCTAGCCGTTTATTTCACTAAATGTGATGACCTAGTTTTACTTCCAGCAATGTGGCATGTCTAATAGAGTTTCTTCTCTCAGGCTGCTTCTACCTATCTGGAAAGGTCAGTTGAGAACACAGATGCGGAAAAAGCCTGTAAACTATGATGCACCATCATTGTTTAAAAATTACTGGGGACATTCCCAGGGTAGGGGGAGGATGTGTTTTAAAGAGGTGATTGTAAGTCTATTGTCTGGTGCTCTGTGTGCCTTTGCATAGAAACAGTGTTTGGGATTAGGCTAAAAAGTCCTCATAGCAAAAGCCCAGAGTCACCCGTGGTACTGCCTCTATGAGAAATGAACTCAGACTCCCACCTGGGTGTCCTCGAAGCACAGCTGCTCTGCAGCTGCCCTGGAAGTGTGGGTGGGGCGCCGGCTGTCCAGGAGACATGCTGGAGCAGCTGGGGCTCCTTCGGCCCAAGAGCCGAGGACCAGGAAAGACCCGGGCCGAGGGGAAGGGTCCTGAGGAACGGGACCCCAGAGACCCTAGGGTCAGAGGGGTGGCAGTCCCACGGGCGGCAGAGGAGAGAAAGTCAGGGCTATGGCAGAAATCCGGAGGCTGGGCGGGGAGTGGGGAGGTAGAAGCAGGGGGTTGGGGTGGGTGTCACGCGTCTCGTCCTGCCTCCCTCCCATTCCCCCTCCCTCTCACCCTCACATCAGCCACTAACTAGAGAAGAGAGCACGGGGACACCCAGGGGTGCGTGAGAGTGTGGAGGGGAGAAGAGTTCCCCACTTTTGTAGGCACCCCGAATTGAACAATTTCCAGCAAACCTCCTGTGCCCATTACGTGTATTCTCTCCTTTAATCCTCAAACAGCTTTGTGAGGAAGGAATCATTCCTCACTTCTTTTAAAAAATAATAATAATAAATGGAGAAATTAAAGTTCACATCAGTAAAGTCACTTGAGGGAAGTTTCCCAGGGCTAACAATGAGCAGATTTGAATCCACGCTATCTGATTTTTCTGTGATCAGCCTTTTATTCTGCCTCCACCCTGCAGGGGTTTTCCTCTTCCCTTTCCTGCTCCTCCTTCTTCCTGCCTTCTTCCTGTCCAAGACGAGGGGGAGAGAGAGCGCGTGTGCAGAGGCTGCCTCTTGCTTCCCCTCCCCCTCCCCGCACACCGGTGCCCACTGCACTGCAGGCAGCCGCCCAGCACCCCCGGCCCTGCTATCTGGCGTCAGAGCCAGAGACGGGGAAGAGCAAAGGCCTCTGGTTTGGGGCAAGAGCAGAGAGGAAGGGAATTTCTGGCAGTTGTGCTGTTACCAAAAGTGCCGGGAAGGTGTGGGCAGGGATGGGCCAAGCCCCACGGCTGACAGAACTGAGAGGAGGGGGAGTCTAAAGCCACGGTGAGCCACATCAGGGTCTTCTCACATAACAGAAAGCCTCGATTTCACTCTTTCTTACTGGTTTCCCCCACTGGTTATCACAAAAGAGTGATATGATGTGTTTAGTAAGATATGGGAATTTGAAAATATACTTCTGTGTTAAGAAGGTCTCAGCCACATTCTCAGAAATGAGAGAGTGACATGGTGCTACCAGGAAACTGCTGGAAGGGCTGTGAGTGTCTGTGGGCGTCCTGGTGGGGGGGTGCTTTACCCCTTGAGTCTTGGGTCTGTCCAATAATTTAAAGCCCCTGGACTCTATTACACAGCTCACTTATACACACACGTGAACGCAGACACACACAGCACACTTATACACACACATGCACACACACACACGCAGTGCACTTACACACACATGCACACACACACACAGTGCACTTACACACACATGCACACACACACTGCACTTACACATGCACACACACACTGCACTTACACATGCACACACACATGCGCACACACACACACACTGCACTTACATACACATGCACACACACACAGTGCACTTACACACACATGCACACACACATGCGCGCACACACACACTGCACTTACATACACATGCACACACACAGTGCATTTACACACACATGCACACACACATGCGCACACACACACACTGCACTTACATACACATGCACACACACACAGTGCACTTACATACACATGCACACACACACTGCACTTACATACACATGCACACACACACAGTGCACTTACATACACATGCACACACACACAGTGCACTTACACACACATGCACACACACAGTGCACTTACACACACATGCACACACACATGCACACACACTGCACTTACACACACATGTGCACACACACACAGTGCACTTACACATGCACACACACATGCGCGCACACACACACAGTGCACTTACATACACATGCACACACACACTGCACTTACACATGCACACACACACTGCACTTACACACACATGCACACACACACAGTGTACTTACATACACATGCACACACACACAGTGCACTTACACACACATGCACACACACACTGCACTTACACACACATGTGCACACACACAGTGCACTTACACATGCACACACACATGCGCACACACACACACAGTGCACTTACATACACATGCATGCAGACACATACACAGAAAGTGAGGTCACATGGCCGCCACATCCTTCAGCCCCAGGAGGCCTGGGAAACATTAGGGTGACCTAACTTGGAGAAGGATGACTCCTTCCTCCTGTGCTGCTTCAGGTGTGGCCTTTTGTAGACGTCATCCGGAGACAGAACTCTCTCAGACAGAGGACCACCCTTTGATCACCACTTAGGGACAGCTGCCTTGTGTTCAGCCCAGCTCGCATCCTACCCCACACCAACCTATGCTTGAACAACTTAAAGCTGCCTAGATTGATGTCTTACGTAGAGATTTCCTGTCAGGTGTCAGCAAGAAGAGTCATAGACAATCTGTAGTCAGCTTAAATTTTTAGGGAAATTAACAAGCTTTATTCAATACTATTTGCAGATGATTTTGAGAACCTATGAGGAAACCATTCCTACAATTCCAGGTAGTATTTTTTGTTTGTTATTTTAATTTTCTACTGTCAACCTCCCATCCACTCATCCCACCTCCAGCCGCTGCTCAGTGTCACAAGCTACTTGATTCTATTTTCCTCTTCCCTTTGGCAGCTAGAAAGCTGAGAACCGAATCTGTGACCCACCTATGGTCTGAACTTGATTTCACCTGAATTTTACTTTTCCAATGTGGATTTTCCCCTTCACCTCAATTCCTTAATTATTTATTTTTTGCCTTTGAACATGTAGTAAATAATCCATCTAAATCCTTTCTGGAATGTGGCTGGAAAAAATTAAGGGCACCAAAGTTGCCCATCATCTCTGCTTCTGACCACACCTAGGGTCCAAGCATTTCTTTATGCAAAAGTATCTTACTCCATCATCTCTTTCCAAACAGTCCTCTACCCACTCGAAATTCTCATGCTGTGATCCCCCCACCTCAGCCACCTGCCTGTGTGTGGTCGGCAGCCGCCTTCAGTGTTTTTGCCCAGGCTGGCTTCGCGGCCCTCCACCTGGCTTCTTCCATAACCAGCTCCTTCTCATCCTCCATCCTCATCACCTACTTGTCACCTCTTCAGAGAGCACTTCCCTGGCCAACATTCTAAGTAAGATCCCCTGCCCCTTGTTGCTGTCACACTCGTCTTGTTCATTTCTTTTCTTTTCTTTTTTTTTTTTTCTGTCTGTTTGCTGATTCTCTACTGAAGATTCACAAAGACAGAAAACATGGCTATTTCTCTCACCTCTCTGTACCTAGACTTAACTCTATGCCTCCAGCCTAGTAGATTCTCTTTTACCCCCGGGCCCTTACCTGCACCATCTTTGGTGAACACATATCTGTGTGTATTTTATTGAGAAGAATTCACACTATATACCATTAACCATTTTGAAGCACACAAATTCAGTGGAAGTGCATTAATAATGTGCCACCACAATCTCTGTCTACGCAGAAATTGCTTAATGCATATATTTTGAATCGATATGTAAGTAAATACAATTGATGAATTCAATCTGCTGTTTCTTTGCATTTGGCTCATCATAGCCCCATTTTCCCATACTCATGGTCGTTCGGGCCCAAATGCATGTACCAGAGACATACAGTCCTGGGGCACACCAGCCTGGCAAAAGAGAAACAGTTTTTTTTAACATATATTTCGTTAATGATGTCATCCTACTTTTCAGCTATCCTTTTCCAATACAAAAAACTCCCTTGTACTTGATACCCCCACCATCCTTTATTAAATAGGCTTTATTCAATATGAAGCCAAGACCTTCTCCCAGGTCCAGGCATCCTTCCTGGTCATTTACTTGTAGGCAGAAGCAGTAGCAGGAGTGTCAAACACTCCATCTCATCTAATGAGGAACTCCAGATCCATGCTCTACAGTAGAAATATGTACAATTTTCAGTGTTGGAAGAAAAATATTCTTTTGTATTCATCCAAGTGGGGTGTAGAAATCATGTACTCCTCAGTATACCAAGAAGTATCCGTGACACCCAAATATACACATTCAAAGGCTTCTTTTCCAGGAAGTGTTTGCCATACTCCGTAGGAAATTTCCTCTCTTTAGAATTTGCTTTTAAATCTAGGCTCTCCCCTATCCTTTCAATGACCTCAAATGCGAGATTTTTATAATTGAATTCTGTTGTTGAATATTTTAAAACAAAGTGTTAAGATCTAGGAGCAGTCAAGGCATTATGAATTATTTAACAATGGAGGTTAAAAGTAAATGGACACATCAACCTTGAAAGCTGGGCATCATGAGAGTAACATGTAATTGTACATCCCCGTGGTGTGTTTGGTCTTCAGTATTGTACAAATGCCCACTTATCCAAAATAAGTGAACAATTCCAGACAGATGGAGAAATTCTCATTCCCATTCATTTCTGTCCCTGTGAAATTTTATCACCCCCTTTCAGTTTCTTCTTCGACTAGCCTAGAGTAAAGTTTCCTGTTCTCAGTCCTGATCAATTATAATCGTCTGATAACTTGCCAATCTCCAGCCATCTCACTTTCTATCCATCAAACCTTACTACGAGTCAATTTAGCATATCTTTTTGCTTCCCTGTTTAAAACCTTCCAGAATCTTCCATGTCTGTAAAATCCAAATCTCTTAGCCTAACACGCAAATCCTCTGTAGTTTAACTCCTTATTCAAGCCTGAAACTGAACTCCTCTGATGCCTTGCCCCAGAGATGCTCTGTGCATCCTGCCTTGGGGACATTGTTCTAGATTTCTGGGAATGCCCTTCTCTGTCTGGCCCCAAGCCTTCCTATCCTCCCCCTATTCAGATAATTATTCTGCACCTCAGATGCTTCCTTGCATTTGTTTGTTTATAATTCTTTCTCCATGGTCCTAGAAGAGTACTGGCACAGATGTGATGGGCACTTTGATTTGCTGGAGTAAGTGGATGAAAGGGCCTTAGTACAAACCCTCCCCTGACCTCAGCTCTTCAACCAATAGGAACCTTTCCCTCCCTGAACACTCATCACCCTTTGTTTCTATTTCTCATAGGTAAAATTTCATTTTCTAATTTATATCGTCCCTAAAAACTGTAAGTCTGTTGAGGACTCATTCATAGTAATCAGTGATTAATCTCTGAAGCCCCTGTAGGGCAGTACCTTGTCCCTGGCCATATTTGCTTGATGAAAGCATATAATTAATCTTAACAGCCAACGGAAGCATCCTAGGAAGTGTGAGCTGATTTTTTAAAGACTAGTTTGTTGAATTTGTATTCTTGGATGGTGGTTGAAAAATGTTAGTTTATTATGATCTAATGAATCAGTGACTTATATGCTCATCTATGCTCATCATGACAATTATGTCATTTCATGTTCCTTTTGGGATACAGGGGTGATGACTCTTGGATCCCAGTTTGGGTAGCATCTGTGGACAGTTGTTAGCAGCAGTGCTCCTTGAGAATAGGTAGCAGCCAGCAAAGAGGAAAAAATAATTGAGATAACGCCAGCTGGTATCACTCTGATTGTTTCTATATATAACTCAGAATGGAAATCTGCCAGTACCTGTTATTGTGCACTTGGATGACTCAGGAGGAGTATTACAAGTCCATATTTGTTATTTTTATTTTAATTTTTGGAAAAGGGCCAGAATCTTCACTTTGTTATATTCCAGTTGAACCATTTGTAGTATATGTTATATTCTAGTTGAAACTACTTCTGAGGTGCCGATAAATTATAGCCTAAGTGGCTGCTTAATCTTCCCATCTAAATTACTTTCAAATTAAACATACGCTGAAGTAGTCTGATCATCATACTTAAATGTAGGTTGGTTTTATGAAAACCCATCTAATCGACTTTGGAAGTCCAATGTGATCACGATGCTTGATTGACAAAAGCAGTGAACAGCAGTGTATTTGAGAAGCAGTTTGACAAGTGCTGATAATTCTTTGTCATTTCTTTTTTAGAAAAGCAACAGAACATTCCTCACTTAGAAAGAGAAAAAGGTCCTCAGAGGGTAGCTGCTCACATAACCGGGACAAATCGGAGAAGAAGCACATTCTCAGCAATAAGTAAGAGAAAACAATACATATATGGCTTAAAGAAGGGCTTGTTCCAAATAATTTATTCTTTTAACTTGTATCTGAAGTGTTTGTATGACTGTCTACAAAATGCTCAGAGGTAACTAGGTCTCAGATTGACTCTTTTCAAAAGCAAGATTATAAGATGAATAGCTCAGTTACTACCCGGGCATAACCGGCCTCAAGAAAATCCTGAACTGGGAGAACTTTGTCTTAGAGTTTCCCATACACACATTTTGTGCTTCTTTAATTTCTCTCTCTTTCACTTTCACCAAAATTTTCTCCTCTTCAAGGTTCGAAATGAGTTATCTATTTTCCCCACGAGTCACTAAGCCTGCCTAGTGGCACAAGGCTGAACCATAAAAAGTTGCCAAGATTTGATCATTTCGCACTTACAAGAAATGTCAGTTTCAAATAATTCAACCAAACATATTAAGGCTAACTTTTAGCTGTAGAACAGGTGTGCGTATAGTGCAGTAGTTAGTGCATGGGTCTTTCTAACTACCCACATTGGCATCCCGGTTCCTCCTGACTTAGTTATATGTTCTGAGCAAATTACTCAATCAAATCAAGCTTAGTTTCTTCATATACAAAGTAGAGATAATCTTTAACTTGTAAAACAGTGAAGATTAATGTGAAATGCTGGTGAATAGTAAGTGCACATTAAGTAGTGCTTTTACTATCATGAAATGTTTTGTCCAGGTTTAAAGAAATGTCAGGCATCAGTTAACGGATGAAAAGATTGTTGGGCTTTTCTGTTGGTTGGTTGGTTTCTGTTTGTTTTTTCCCCTGGGCAGTTGCCTTCATGGTATTCCTGAACTCGTGTTTTATAAATGATTGACATGTTCTGCCTACAAGTGAGATCATTATTCCACTATTACTGTTTACTGTTAATCGACTAATATGATAGTTGTTTTAAACTCTTGGAAATTAAATTTTGCACCAGTCATGGAGATGAGCCCAAAGTTTAAAGGAATATACTATTTTAGTAGGGCCCCTTTTCATTCAAAGTCTTTGGGATTTAAAGATACAGAGATCTGAAAGTCTTGAAATCTGGGCTCTCTTTGCCAAACCTTGTATCCAGTCTTATTGTGGACTAGAGATGCCTTCTGCTTGGATGTTGCTTTGGCTCTGGGTTGCTGAGAAAGACCAAGGAAAGATCCAAAGAGACTCAAAAGAATAGCAGGAATTTCTGAGCTCTAGTCTTGAGGAAATAGATATGTCTCTTTTGGTTTCCTTCGACATTGGTGACTTGAGCTCACCAGTACAGGAAAGGAGGCAGGGCTTCAGGACATAAATTCTGCCCAGGAGTAAAGATTGCCAACTGAGTGAAGCATCCCTGTGATGCCATTCAGAACTGAGTGTGACAAGTGTGGCCAAGTGGCAGATGAGGTACACAAAGTAAGGGGCTCCCAACGGCTCACAATGACACAGGAGCCTCCAGATTTCTATACAACCAGGATGTAGAATCCTTGTAAGACTGAAGGAGCAAGAAGTTCTATATTAGATGGAATTCCTTTACAATCCTAACCAAAAAACTGGCTAGACACAGCTGTAGGGAAACTCCTTGCTTTGCTATAAACTAACTACTTCTTTCTAAAACTTCATTCAGGCTCCAAGAATGAAAAAGCTTTGGGCCAAAAAATAAACTCATGGGAGTCATCAAGAAAAGGACATTCATTCTTGAATAATCTGCACCTGAGGAATGGAGAGCTGGTTATCCATCAAACAGGGTTTTATTACATCTATTCCCAAACATACTTTCGATTTCAAGAACCTGAAGAAATTTTGGGAACCGCTGCAACAGAGGAGAACAGAAAGAAAAACAAACAAATGGTACAATATATTTACAAATGCACAAGCTATCCTGACCCTATACTGCTGATGAAGAGTGCTAGAAATAGCTGTTGGTCTAAAGATTCGGAATATGGGCTCTATTCTATCTATCAAGGTGGAATATTTGAGCTCAAGGAAAATGACCGAATTTTTGTGTCTGTAACTAATGAGCAATTGATTGACATGGACCAAGAAGCCAGTTTTTTTGGGGCCTTTTTAATTGGCTAAATGATCCACAAAGAAAACAAAGTGCCAACAAATCATAATAGAATTTATATGGACCCATCAAAGAACCTGAATTACCAAAGAATTACTGAAGAGAAAGAAAGAGGCTGGAGGAATAACTCTCCCAGACTTCAGACAATACTATAGAGCTACAGTCATCAAGACAGCATGGTATTGGTACAAAAACAGACGTGTAGACCAATGGAACAGAATAGAGAGCCCAGAAGTGAACCCACAAACTTTTGGTCAACTCATCTTTGACAAAGGAGGCAAGAATATACAATAGAATAAAGACAGTCTCTTCAGCAAATGGTGTTGGGAAAACTGGACAGCAGCATGTAAATTAATGAAACTAGAACACTCCCTTACACCATACACAAAAATAAACTCAAAATGGATTAAAGACTTAAACACAAGACAAGATACAATAAACCTCCTTGAAGAAAATATAGGCAAAACATTATCTGACATACATCTCAAAAATATTCTCCTAGGGCAGTCTACCCAAGCAATAGAAATAAAAGGAAGAATAAACAAATGGGACCTAATTAAACTTATAAGCTTCTGCACAGCAAAGGAAACCAGAAGTAAAACAAAAAGACAACCTAAGGAATGGGAGAAAATCTTTGCAAATGAAACTGACAAAGGCTTGATCTTCAGAATATATAAGCAGCTCATATGACTTAATAAGAAACAACCAAACAACCCAATCCAAAAATGGGCAAAAGACCTAAACAAACAATTCTCCAAGGAAGACATACAAATGATCAATAGGCACATGAAAAAATGCTCAATATCACTAATTATCAGATAAATGTAAATCAAAACTACAATGAGGTATCACCTCACACCAGTCAGAATGGCCATAATTCAAAAATCCTCAAATGACAAATGCTGGAGAGCCTGTGGAGAAAGGGGAACCCTCCTACACTGCTGGTGGGAATGCAGTTTGGTGCAGCCACTGTGGAAAACAGTATGGAGATTCCTCAAAAGACTAGGAATAGACTTACCGTATGACCCAGGAATCCCACTCCTGGGCTTATATCCAGAAGGAACCCTACTTCAGGATGACACCTGCACCCCAATGTTCATAGCAGCACTATTTGCAATAGCCAAGACATGGAGACAGCCTAAATGTCCATCAACGGATGACTGGATAAAGAAGTGGTGGTATATTTATACAATGGAATACTATTCAGCCATAAAAACTGACAACATAACGCCATTTGCAGCAATATGGATGCTCCTGGAGTATGTCATTCTAAGTGAAGTAAGCCAGAAAGAGAAAGAAAAATGCCATATAAGATCACTCATATGTGGAATCTAAAAAAAAAAACATAAATACAAAACAGAAACAGACTCATAGACATAGAATACAAACTTGTGGTTGCCCAGGGGGTGGAGGGTGGGAAGGGATAGATGGGATTTCAAAATTGTAGAATAGATAAACAAGATTATACTGCATAGCACAGGGAAATATACACAAGATCTTATGGTAGCTCACAGAAAAAAAAAGGTGACAATGAATATGTATATGCTCATGTATAACTGAAAAATTGTGCTCTACAATGAAATTTGACGTTGTAAATGTAAATATTGTAAATGTTGTAACATTGTAAAATGATTTATAAATCCATAAAAAATGTTAAAAAAAAAAAAAAAAAGAAAGAAAGAAAGAGAGAAAGAAAGAAAGAAAGAAAACAAAGTGCCTCTGGAAGCCTGACCCTTGGCATTTCAGAGGAATATACGGCAGAAATACTCCCGCAGGGCTGGCAAAATAAGCCTGAGTACAGGTGCGCCAGCAAAAAGACTCTACAACACAAGCTGTTTTCATCTCTCTGAAAAGTGACCAATGTATTTCAAGAAAGTAAAATTGCCAAAAGATCTTTGATTCTAGCAGTTTTCTAGCAGAATTTAGAAGATTCTCGGTTTCTAGACATTTGTGTGGTGACGAACATTTTCTGCCTTTATCACCTTTTCTTGTGAAGCCTGCAGAAGGAAAAAGAGCATTGATCCCTCTGTCGTGTAGTGTGTCACACTGCAGGTTGCTGTGAGGGACCTCATTGCCAAAACTGAAAGGGAAAAGGACAGTACTGAGAGGTCATTGTCAACGTATGCAGGGTACAAATGCAGTGTGCACAGTGCAGGGCCTTGGAGGACATGTCCTGTACACTCACATTTGCTGGGAATAAGAAAATTCCATTCGAAATGTATCATTTCACTAAGCAAATTCTGTTTAGTGAACAAGGAACCATTTCTGAATGACTTGTGCTTTTCACCACCAAAAACTAGGCTGGCCCAAAGCACTGAAGATACTCTGAATGAAAGATTCAAAGGACTGACAAATAACTCTTTATACAGGATACTTAAGATTTCATTATATATTTGTAGTAAATTTTAAAATAAAAATTTATATAACTTTTTTAAATTAAGCCCTCTTAAAACATGTAGTTTTTGTCTCAATTAATTGTATTTGGAATAAAATTTGAGGCTTTTCCCAGAGTATTTGTTTAAACTGCCAAACTGAGTTTTGTACATGCAAATGTGACTTTTTCCCTTCTAAACTTTGCCTGAAAATATCATAATGAGAGATACTTATGTTGCACAAAGTTTGTGAATTAAAAACAAAAATGTCCGTGTTATTTTGAAACAGAGCACTAAAGAGGGACATATGTACCAGACATTAAGATTTATAGTAAAGCAAATAGTGACCATTAAAGCCAAATGATATGATCAACAGATAAGTGAATATACAAAATGTGGTCTGTACCTAAAAGGGAATATTATTCAGCCTTAAAAAGAAATTCTGACCCATGCTTCGACATGCATGGAACCTTGAAGACATTATGCTAAATCAAACCAGACATGAAAGAACAAAAATTGCATAACTCTCTTTACATGAAGTATCTAAAATAGTCAAATTCATGAAAAAAGAAAGTAGTATGGTGATTACCAGGGGCTGGGGGAAGGGAAAAATGAGGAGTTATTATTTAGTGGTTACAAAGTTTTAGTTTGGGATAGTGAAATGTTCTGGAGATGGCTAGCAGTGATGGTTGCACAACTGTGTGAATGTACTTAATGCCACTGACTTGTACACTCAAAAATGGTTAAATGGTAAATTTTATGTTATGGATATTTTATCCCAATACAGTAATCAAAACAGTGTGGTACTGGTGCAAAAACAGGCATGTAGATCAATAGAACAAAAATAGAAAGCCCACAAATGAACCCACACACCCATGGGCAATTAATCTATGACGAAGGAAGCAAGAATGTACAACGGAGAAAAGACAGTCTCAAAAAAAAATGTGACAATGAATATATGTATGTTCATGTATAACTGAAAAAATATGCTCTACACTGGAATTTGACACAACATTGTAAAATGACTAGAACTCAACAAAAAAAGTTTCAAAAAAAAAAAGACAGTCTCTTCAATAAGTGGTGCTGGGAAAATTAAACAGCTACATGTAAAAGAATGAAATTAGAGCATTTCCTCACACCATATACAAAAACAAACTCAAAACGGATTAAAGTCTTAAATGTAAGTTCTGAAACTGTAAAACTCTTAGAAGAGAACATAGGCAGAACACTCTTTGGCATAAATTGTAGCAATACTTTTTTTTTTTGGATTTGTCTTCTAAGGCAAAAGAAACAAAAGCAGAAATAAACACATAGAACCTAATTAAATTTAAAAGCTTCAGTGTAACCTCTATCAAAATCCTAATGTCATTTTTTACAGAAATAGAAAAAGATTTCTCTTATTTCATAAGGAACCATAAAATACCCTGAATAGCCAAAGCAATCTTGAGCAAGAACAAAGCTGTAGGCATCACATTTCCTGATTTCAAAATATATTACAGTAATCAAAACAGTGTTATATTAGCATAAGGATAGACAGATGGACAAATGGAATAAAACTGAGAGTCCAGTAACAAACCCATACATCTTTGACCAGCTGATTTTTGACAAGAGTGCCAATGCCCTTCTGTGGAGGAAAGAATAGTCTCTTTAATAAACATTGCTAGAACAATTGAATATCCATATGCCAAAGAATGAACTTGGATTTCTATCTTACTCCGTATAAAAAATTAACTCAAAAAGGATCATAGACCTAAATAGAAGAGCAAAAACTAAATTCTTAGAAAACATAGAAGTAAACCCTCTCTTGTATTTGTATTTGACGTTGGATTTTAGATATGATATCAAAAGTATGAGCAACAGAAGAAAAAATAGACAAACTGGACTTCATCAAGTTAAAAACTTTTGTACATAAAAACATTATCAAGAAAGTGAAAAGCCAGCCTTCAGAATGTGAGAAAATATTTGCAAATCATATTTGGGACATACAAAGGACTTATAGCCAGACTACATAAAGAACTCTTACAACTTAACAACAGAAAGACAAATAACACAATTAAAAACTAGACAAAGATCAAAACTACAATGAGACATCAATTTATACCAATTAGGATGACTACTATTAAAAAAAGACAACAACAATTGTTGGTGAGGATGTGGAGAAATTGGCACCATCATACATTGTTGTTGAGAGTTTAAAATGGTGTAGCTTCTGTGAGAAACAATTTGATGGTTTCTCAGAAAGTTAAACATAGAATTACCATATGACCTAGCAGTTCTACCCATAAGTGGATCTCCAAGAGCAATAAAAACATATTTAAATACTTGAACACGAATCTTCATAGCAGCACTATTTACAATAGACCAAAGGAAGAAACAATCCAAATATCCATTTTTATCTTGATGAATGGATAAAGAAAATGTGATATATACATACAATGAAATATTACTCAGCCAGATATGTATTGTTTAGGATACAAATGTATGAATCTATGAAGAAAATCACTAGTATGAAAAAGACCTAATTCCAAAGTGAAGGGACAGGGTGTGAATGTTGAAGATCTCAAGGGAGCATCAAAGGTAATGGTGATGCTCTTAATCCGGATATGTGTCCAAAGTGTTGATTCTCATTAGCACAGTTTTTTATACCTTACAACATAATCTCATATATTCCTAATAGTTTATCATTTAAATTTCATCTGAATGGTATTGGTAATCATGCCAAGCCAGAGATTTGGGCAGGGGGAGAATGCACTACTCTGTGATCTACCAAAGTGTTTTTTTTAAAAAAACATGCCTTATTGGGTCTTTTGAATTGCAAAAGAAATTCATGTTGGTTGTGATGAGTGAAATGTAGAAACATATGAAGAAAAAGTTAAGAATCAATAATCCTTTCACTCTCCTCCCACCATGAAGAATTCAATGATAAATTGAAGTGCCCTTTTATAGCTTTCTGCTTACACAAGCATATGTAGCCATATTCCAGCTTTATTAATGTTTTAATTTTATAAATGGGAATATATATATATATAATTATATATATATGCACACACACACAAGTGTGTGTGTATAAAACTCAGAAACTCATTGATTTAACAGTACATAGACCCCTTTCCAGATAAAAAGATGTAGATCTAATTGATTCTTCTGAAATACTGCATAATACCTCACCATCTGACAAGACCCTAGTTTATCCCGCCATTCGTTTGTTCCCAGTTATTTGTCACTACAAGTCATGCTACAATGAACATCTTTGTCCTTGATCCTTATATTCTGGGTCTTACATTAGGATTACTAGGCTGATTTAACATTTTCGATGTTAAAAATAACTGATTACTTTCCTGAACGTTTGCCCCCAGTTCTCATTCTGGGCAGCAGGAAGGAGAACTCCCTGTTCCTGATGTGATCATTGGGGATGGTTACTACTTCTGTTCTTGTTTACTGACCTGGTGAGTGAAAACAGTACCCAATTTGTATGTTAAGCATCAATGCTCTTTATTATGGTCAGCAAAGGTGGGCTCACTGCTCATCAGTGCTTCCTGGGGAGCATTTAGAAACGCTGACGCCTGGGCTTCACCACAGACCTGCTGAAGCAGCATCTTTGGAGAGGGACCCAGGAATCCTTTTGTGTTTCCCCAAATGTTTTCCCCAAATTTCACCAAATGATTCTGATACAGCTCGCTGAGCACACATCCATCCACAGGCAACTGGAAACCTTGAATAGAACCTCTATCCAGAGTTGAGAAAGCTAAATTTCAAAAACTGCGATTTATGAATTAAGTATTTAAGAAAACAATGTACCCAGATAATCATTATGGTTAGAAATTCAAACATTCAATTTACATGCAACATTTGAAGTCCATGAATTGTTTGAAACAAGGGATACCTGCATGTCCCTTTCTCTGCTTTAGAGGTAAAGCCCAAGACAGGACACAGCTTCGAAGTGGATAGTTTAGAATGACAATTTTCTGGTCCTTCTGGTCTTAAAGGGCATGACTACTGCATATCTGATCTTTTTGAAAATGAAATAAAATCAGGGGAGTTCTAGCCCATCATTGATGGATTTTTGTCCCGTGAAACTTCATCACTTGAAGAATAGAGTTCTTCTATTCTGCTACTTCAGGTTTTATCAGGATGTATCTGGGCAGAGCAAGGAAAGAGATTTTTAAAGACAGTGACCCTTCAGGAGAGGCCAGCTCAGCTGTTTGACAGGTGCCTGGACAGGCTTGAGTAGCAAGGGGAGACACTCTCTCCTCTGCCCTCCTTGAGACCAGAAAGGGGCCACCTTATTGTCTCATACCAGGAGGAGCCAGCAGGTGGCGAGGTTCTCTTATTTTCTTCAAAGCCCCAAGTGTTTAAAGATGGGAGAGAAAAAATGGCTTCAAATTCTCTGTTTGGATAAAACAAAAGTGAAGAGGGCATAGATGCATGTTGCAGCCTCTCGGTGTCTCAGACATTAGCACCCACCTGGCAGGGGGCTTGTGAGGAAATTATTGATATATGTGAAGTGCTGAGACACTGCCTAGCGAGTTCTACAGACTCAATAAGCTTCTTTTAAAAAATGAAAAGTTAAAATTAAGAAAGCCTCTGGTGTTTTTATGCTGAGTTCCATACCAGATTCCTGTTTATTCTTAAAATCCCCTACAAAGTCATATCTATGTCAAAACTGAAAACGACCTAGTTAAAATAGAAATGTAAGTAGAAAACAGGATTCAAGGACTTCCTGTTTTTAGTGAAAATCAATGAATGTACCGAACTCCCAAGCCTACGAAACGGATAAATTTAAGAGATTGCAAAGGAGTCTTTATTTTAAAAAGAGATTTATCACAGACTTCCTTAAAAAGTAAATTTCCTTTCTACCTCAAGAATTTGATTCAACGTATTAAATTCAATTTGTTTCTGACTGTGAAGTGAACTGAAGGTATAAGGGTAATTTGTGAAGCTGATCATTTGGCTTCTACATCCTTTGCTTCCCAGTTTTGTAGATTTTCCCCTTTCCTATAACCGCCGCACATTACCTGTCTCCACAACCCCTCCAGGAGGGGCACAGGCAGTGGGTGAAGATTGGGAAGAAATACAAGAGGAAGGCCCTTTACCACCACCACCACCCCCCCACACACATGGGAAGCTCATCACAGGACTGGGAAGTGAAGGGTGACTTGGATGTGGGGCCGTTTGCACTTGGGCATTCTTCTCGTGGGGGGCAGGTGTCACTCTAGGGAAGTAATAATGTGGAAGGGGAGGAGGGTGCTCAATTCCGGGTGCTCTGATTTGCATGTTCACTTAATCCCCACAAAAACCTTGGGACGAAAGGATAGGGATAATCATCCGTTTACATATGAAGAGACTGCGGTCACAGGGCTAGCAGGTGGAAGAGCCAGTCTTGCCCTTAGGTTTGTCTGATTCTACAGCGCAAGTGTCAGACGCCACTGGGGTGGGCTATGCTAGAACAGGAGCAAGGGGTCACGTGAAGATGAGATTTCCAATGTAGTTCTAGGAAAACAAACAAACAAAACCCAGTGTTAGCATAAGCTCCACCAACTCAGCTATGAACATAACTTACTTCTGTGACACTTGACCCCCTAATCAAAACCAAAATCCTTTAATGTTATCTCTTAGAAAACAGGCCGTTTAGTGCAGTGTGCTAGTATATACACTGGTATCAGATAGATCTGATTTTCCACATTCTTTATACTAGTGAGATAATAATTATTTTCATTATTCCTTGTGACAATGTATAAAGTAATAATCACCACATCTGGGGGACTCTAAAATGTGTCCAAGCAAAAAAGAACAAATACAAGAATGTGACAGATACAGAATTAGAGAAGAGGTTTTTTTGTTTGTTTGTTTGTTTTTTAGCAAACTTAGAGTATTTCCTGCTGGTGAAGATGGGACAATAAGAACAAAACTGCTTTATCTAAAACTGATTCTCATATTTTTTTGATAATTAAGGAATGCTGAATTAAGTAGCAACAAATCACCTGAAAATGTGAGTGAAACAATGACCAAAAAAATTGTCTCATAATACATTTTCTAAATGTATTAAGAGACTTGAGTATTTTAATATAATCTCTGATGCAAATTTTAAAGTGATTGTTTTAACAGCCTGTGCTCTAAAATATATACAAATTTGTCTTGGAAGTATAGAATACTCTGGATTATTCATTAGGCTGGCCTCATGTTTTAAAATAAGTCTGCAGCCATACAGCCATCATAGATTCCATCAAATCACTTACCAGTGGGTAGTATGTATACTCTTTCAGAGATTCAGTCCAGAAGAAGCATCGTGCTCTTTTTCCTTAACCTGTTTAGACAAGTGGAGGGAACCAGATGCAGTCTGCCCAAAGCAATTTATTAGTGAGGATTCCAGTTGGCGTGGTTTCAGCAGCTTTTAACAGAAGATCAACTCCATTGGCACCAATAACAAAAAGCCCAAGGTAGGGTGATTCCAGGCTTGGTTAAGTCAGGGGCTCCTTGCCATCTCTGAGGAGGCAGGTCCCTCATTTTTCTGCTATGCTTTGCTTGTAACGTTGGCTTTTGACCCCGGGCTCGCAGGATGGCTGCAGCAGATTCAAGTACTTCACCACATTAAAGGCTCCCTTGTGTCCTTTTTTAAGACTGAGAAAAACTCTTCCACACTCAGTGTTCAGAATTATAGACATGCTCATTCCTGAATCATTCACTGGCAAGGAAAACGGAATTTCCATGATTGTTTTAGATTAATTGTGATTATCCTTCCTAGGACTGGGGAAAGCTCTAGCCTTTTCTAAAGCATGCAGTCTCCTGACAGCTGAACAATGTCAAGGTTCTGATCACAGAGAGGATGAGTGGATGGAACGGCTGCAAGGTGGGTGCTCTGCAGTGTCTGCCATGTTGTCAGGAAGAGCCTAGGAGGAATGGCTCCAGAAGCAGGGCTGGTGCCTTCAGGGTGTTTGCCTTGTTGAGGGGAGAGTAAATGTTGAAGAATAACTAACTGGGCAATATCATTCCTTTTTTCTGATTTGATATGGCAGTCTCAACCCCTGATGACTTGTCGGGGAAAGGTAAAGTATTGTGATTATGTCTTGTTAAAAGATGCATGAAATTCCCCACATGGAGGAGTCAGTGGTTCAGTATTATATTTGTTACTAAAAGAAATTTGAGGTGGGGGAGAACATAATTGAATTAATTAGGATACTTTCGCTTCAATTCACAGAAACCCCATCTGTGATAGGCAGACACAGTAGGAAAATTCGTCTTTCATCACAGGAAGTCCAGGGGTGGGGCAGGCTCCAGGGTTGGTTGATCTGATTCTTTCCGTCTCTTGGCCTTGTGGTCCTCAGTGTTGGCTTCATCCTCAGGTTAGTGGCTGTAGTGATTCTGGGTGTCACAGCTAGTCAAGACAAAGTCCAAAAGGGGGAGAATGGCAGCTGTCCATTAGGGATGGGAAGACTGTCCCCAGATGCCCCTCAGCATACTTCTTCTCCTGTTTCACTGGCCAGAGTTAGTCACATGTCCATTCCTGAGTCCATCACTGCTTGGAGAGCTGACTTCATAGACATCTAGGCTGTAAGAATTCCAACTGCAAGTTGGTCTTTATTGTAATTGGGATAACAATACCCCTCATTCTGTAACCCAGCTGATCTAGATCAGAGGTCAGCAAACTAATCCGGCCCATCACATATTTTTGTAAGTGAAGTTTTATTGGAACACAGCCCCATCTATTTTTTTTTAATGTATTGTTGATGGCTGCTTTTATGCTACAATGACAGTTTAGTTGTGACAGAGGCCAAATGGCCTCCAAAGCCTAAAATATTTTCTCTCTGATTCTTTACAGAAAAAGTTTGTCCACTCTGATCTAAAGTTAACTGCAGTACTTCCTTTCATTTGTTTTAAACTACCTTCTAAAATGGCAACTTTCAGTTTTATTATGCGAGGAAGGAGTGTGTGGTGGTTAATTTTGTGTCAACTTGCCTGGCCGTGGAGAGCCCAGGTTAAATTATTTCTAGGGTGTCTGTGAAGGTGTTTCTAGGTGAGATTAGCATTTGGGTTGGTGGACTCAGTAAAGATTTCTCTGCGATACTTGTGGGCATCATCCAAACCCTTGAGGGTCTGAATAGAACAAAAGGCAGAGGAAGGAGGAATCTACCCCTTTTTCCCACCTCACTATTGAGCTGGGACATCTCATCTTGTCTTTTCCTTCCCTCAGGTTGGGATTTATGCCATTGGCTCCCCTGGTTCCCAGGTCTTCAGGTTCAGAGTGAATTATACCACTGACTTTCCTGGGCCTCCAGCTTGCAGATGGCAGGTAATGGGACATCTCATTCTCTATAATTACATGAGCCAATAGTAAATCATTAACACTCTCTTATTTATATGTATTCTGTGTGTGTGTGTGTGTGTGTGTTCCTACTGGCTCTGTTTCTCTGGAGAATCCTGACTATTACAGGGTGAAACCTGTGTTCGTCTTATCCATAGTTTTATGATAAGATGTATTTTACCCATTACCTTTGTGAGTTTTCCAAATTGAAGTCACCTGATCTACATAAGATACCTACATAAAGTCAAGCCTCTGAGTTTCCCAACAGATTTACACTGCTTATACAGGGTCCAGCCAGTGGAGTGCAGGGCCCACTTTGTACTGACTTGTAAGAGCCAATTGCTAGCATGGTTTTCAAACTCTGCCTTCAGGGTCTTGGTAGCATGAAATTGACCCATGGTGGGGGGAGTAGATACACCACAGAAATTGGCAAACATTTCAAATAGAAGTTGCTGGTTGGTTTTTTTTTGTTTGTTTTTTTTGTTTTTTTTCTTTTTTTATCCTTGAGATCTGGTTGTTAAACATTTACCACTGCCCCATGGCTCTGGTGACTGTTACTATAATCTACACACCTATCTCTGTTACATAACTGCATTACAGAGGATAAATACCAATGGTGATCAGGGCATTGCCAATACATTATCAGTTTGAAATGAATCTGTAATCTGAACTAGTTAAATCCTTCTTGCCATGAAGCAATGTAGCCTGTGTTTTAAATTTTACATAGTTTTTGATTTGTACAGGTTTTTTTCTAAGTAATATTCCTCTTAAATAGAACTGGCAGATGAAAAATGAAAGCAAAATATCCCTTAAACTATCTGAACTACATGCATATTTATATTTTATAATTTATGTAAACCACTTATATGTGAGTAAATCCAAACATAGCTATCAGTGTACGGAGATTCAGTGTTCTGAATTCTCACTTTGTCCTGGAGTGAGAGTAACGCTCACTGGGATCCAAAAGGAAGCCCTAGATTTGGAGAGACCTGCCTTAATAAAAAGACCACTCATTCATTTAAACAAGCATTTACTGAGCATCTACTAAGTCCCAGGCAACAGTGGCTTACAAAAGACCTGGGCCCTGCTCACATAAGCTTCACAATCTAATGGGAGAGGTAGATGTTAAACAAATAACCGCATAAATGAGTACAAAATTAACAGTGGAACCATAGGAGAGAAATACTGATCTTTGTAAGCCTGGGAACCTCCCACCCTACGGGGAATTGTAAGACGATCACAGACCTGGGTGCAGAGAGTAAGAGGGAGAGAGTTCCAAGTTGAAATCTACATTCCAGGGAAATCTGTTTTCCAAGAGATCCTGGAAAAGCATGCCAGCCATTGGGGGCTTAAGAACAATTGGGGATCATTTGAAGGGTTTTAAGCAGGGGCACATCAGGATTAGATCTGTATTTTCAAAAGATTGCAGGGCTGCAGATGGCAAAATGATCATGGAATGGGAAGAATAAACAGAGGGAGAGCAGTCCTTTGGCTACTGCAGTAGTTCTGGCAGGGGATTATGGAGGCTCAAACTAGGGCAATAGCAGAAGATATGGTGAGAAGTGGCTGGGAACACATCTGAACTGACTGGCCTTCCCATGAAACACTTCAACTGGCTTCCAGGAGTTTATAATATAATTGAAGAGACAACTCACAAGTGTGAAATCACAGAAACACTGCATAATTAGGAAGTAAGCTGAGACGGTCAAATTCTGAGGGACATAGGAACTGAGAACAAGAAATGGGTCAGAACTCCGCTGGTTAAGATTTTGAGAGAGCAGCCAGGGGCAGGAGGAGGCAGGACGGTGAGGGGAGGAGAGGATGACACATGATGGGATGAAGAACACACCTTGCCGGGGAGGCAGCGTCAGGGCAAGTTACAAGAACTTGAGAAGGTCAGAGTTTGAAAGACTTGATGTGAGATTAAAGAATGAGCCACTAAAAATGTTTTACATAGGAAGGATACAAGATGAAAGTCAGCTTTGAAGAAGTTTAGTTTTATCAAATTCTTATGGATAATTAGACTGAGGAGAACTTGCTGCTTTTGTGGTTGTTGAGTGGGGGACTGGACTTAGATGGTGCAATTAAGAATGAAGATGAGACCTGGAGGAAAACATAGGCAGAATACTCTTTGACATAATTGCAGCAATATTTTTGGAGGTCCATCTCCTATAGTAAAGGAAATAAAAGCAAAAATAAACAAATGGGACCCAATTAAACTTAAAAGCTTTTGCGCAGCAAAGGGAACCATAGACAAAACGAAAAGACAACCTCCTGAATGGGAGAACATATTTGCAAATGACATGACAAATAAGGGATCAATATCCAACAGATATAAACAGCTCATGCAACTCAACATCAAAAAAACACACAACCCGATTTTGGGGGCAGAAGAACTGAACAGATATTTCTCCAAAGAGGAAATGCAAATGACCAGCAAGCACATGAAAAGATGCTCAGCAACGCTAATCATCCGGGTAACGTAAATCAAAACCACAGTGAGGTATCACTTCTCACTGTCTGAATAGCTATCATCAAAAGGAATACAAATAACAAATGTTGGCAAGGATGTGGAGAAAAGGGAACCTTCCTGCACTGCTGGTAGAAATGTAAATTGGTGCAGCCACTGTGGAAAACAGTACGGAGGTTTCTCAAAGAAACTAAAATTAGAACTACCATATGACTCAGAAATTCTACTCCTGGGTATATATCCGAAAAAAAACAACAACAACACTAATTTGAAAAGATACATGCACTCCAACATTTATAGCAGCATTATTTACAATTGCCAAGATATGGAAGCAACCTAACTGCCCATCAACAGATGAATGGATAAACAAGGTGTGACATGTATCCAATGGAATACTGCTCAGCTATAAAAAAAGAATGAAATTTTGCCATTTGCAGCAACACAGATGGCCTTGGAGGGCATTATGCTAAGTGAAATAAGTCAAACAGAGAAAGACAAATACTGTATATCACTTATATGTGGAATCTAAAAAATACAACAAACTAGTGAACACAAAAAAAAGAAGCAGACTCAAAGATACAGAGAATAAACTAGGGACTACTAGCGGGGAGGGGGAAGGAGGGTCATTATAGGGCTGCGGGAGTTGGAGGCACAAACTATTATGTGTCAGGCTCAAAGATGTATTGTACAACATGGAGAACAGAGGGAGCCAATATTTTGTAAGAACTGTAAATGAAAAGTAATCTTAAAAATTATATAAAAATTTTTAATTTTAAAGAATGGAGATAAGGGATGGATATTAAGAACATCCAGTGGGTTGTAAATGATGCATTTGCTTTAGACATCATGATGAGCTTGATATGATAATGAGCTTTGTAGTAATAAGTATCAGGTAGGCAAATAAAACGGTGGTTTTATTTGTATTCTCCTGAACTGTTTACAGTCCATATTGTCTTTCTTCACTGGTGTTCTCAAAAAGAACATTCCATGATTTTTACAAAGGAAAAATTCTGCTTTCTAAAGCACTTGGCAAGTCTTTACAGAATGAAATATTTTGATACGTTGTCTTAAACTCGCATAAAATAGAATCTTGACCTAATAAAATTAAAATGCCCAGTCATAGATTTTTTTTGTATTCTGTACCAGTTTTAATAATTATGGATTTTTAGAAAATTTGAATGAGAGGTAGAATCCTATTTTAGTGACCTTGATGAGATAAATAATTCATAGTACTTATCTCCCATTAGAATTAATATATATTGCAATCTATAGCAAAACAGATTTGGGATATGTTGTTCATTTTTATAAAGAAACTCATACATTCATGTCTTGTTTACAGATCTTCTCTAGTTTATTAATAACCCACCTTTTTGTCAGAGATTGAAGTCCTTTTTATCCCTCCACCCTCCTACCTCTCAACCCTCCTGAAGTAAACTACCACCCAAATACCAATAGAATATTTCGTAGAAAAAATCTCAAATTTCAAAAATCCAAACACATGACAAACAACAAATACCCCCCCCAAAAAAAAAAAAAAAAAAGCCACAGTGTCTTTGCTTCAGAGATTAGCCTAAGAGAGGACAACAACTGTTGAAGGCATCTGCTAAGTGGGATTTTTAATTTAATGGAATTTGTTGTAACTCTATCAGTAAAACACAATTGCTTTGCGCCATCTGTTGAAGCTTGGAAACTGCCTTGCACATAAAGAACCGGATGTTACAATCATATCCATTTAAATGGAATACCATTTTTTACTAACTTTTCTTCTTTCCATTTATTTTCCAAGACTTTCAGGATCATTAGAAGATGAATTCATAAGAAAAAACATAATCTCAAGAGTCAATGGGACAGCTCAACAAAAAATAAACAAACAACTTGATTAAAAAATGGGCAAAGGACTTGAATAGACGTTTCTCCAAAGAATATATTCAAACAGCCAATAAGTACATGAAAAAATGCTCAGCATCACTAACCATTAGGGAAATGCAAATCAAAACCACAATGAAACACCACCTCACACACATTAGGATAACTATTACAAAACAGAAAAACAAACTGCAACAGAAAAAAAGGAGAATAAGTGTTGGCAAGGATGTAGCGAAACTGGAACCCCTGTGCACTGCTGGTAGGAATGTAAAATGGTGCAGCTCCTGTGGAAAACCATACAGCAGTTCCTTAAAAAATTAAAAATAGAACTATTATATGATCCAGCAATTCCAATTTTGGGTAAATACCTAAAAGAATTGAAAGCGGGGCTCAAACAAATGTTTATACACCAATGTTTGTAGCAGCATGATTCCCAATAGCCAGAAGGTGGAAGTAAACATGTCCATTGATGAATGAACTGATAAGCAAAATGTGGTCAATTATACATACAATGGAATATTATTCAGCTTAAAAAGGAAGGAGATTCTGGCACGTGCTACAACATAGGTGAACCTTGAGGATATTAAACTAAATGAAATAACTCAATCATAAAAGAACAAACACTGACAAGGGTACCTAAAGTAGTCAAATTCATAGAGAGAGAAAGTAGATGATCATTGCCAGGGCTGGGAAGAGGGCATTCTTCTTTTATTAAACCATAATTTTATTTTAATGTTATTCTGTGATGTACCTGTAGACTTATAAAATGCAGCATCATTTATAACAGTAAAAGATTATTAAAGCATACAAGCAAATAAAAAAGATAAAACATTGGTTGAATGAAACTTAGGTGTATCTCTATGATGCAAACTATGTAACTTTCTCAAGATGGAGTACTACAAAACCATTTAATAAAGGAATATTGATGTTAAGAGAATTCTAGGACACAATGTTATGTTAATAGACCAAGATAGTGGACAGAATATATAGTATCTTATCTTTGTGTAGGCTGCATAAACACACACACACACACACACACACACACACACACACACACACACACACACACTTACAGAAACACACAGGACAGATAAACCAGAGCTAATTTTTTAATGATGTCAATTGGGAAGTATGAAAAGTGTGTATGTAGCATTTTCCTGAATATTCTTTGGTTTATCACTTAAAATTTGACCATACATTGTTTCAAAGTTTTAACTGTCGGATCACATGAATGTTTTGTATATTCAAAACTAGAATTTAAATTTTTAAATTTAAATTAAATTAAAAATAAAATTTTTATTTTAAATAATTCCTAAAATTAAAAGTGACTGAAACAAATCTAACTGTTTATCAAATTAGTAACATAATCACACATAAAAAACATTACTTCAATTAATTTTAGAACATGTAATTATATGCACTTAGTAGGGTTTATTCTAAGGACAAAGAGAACTGCAAGACAGTCTCAAACTTTATTTGTCAAATTTACTATTAGTGGTAATGCTGTTATTAGTTTGAAATTATTTAATGCATACTATAACATAACTATGTTTATGTTGTTAGAAACCAGGATGTTCAGTATAAATACAAAATCTAATACAGTAAGTAAATAATTGGAAATTGAACCAAAGTATTTCTATAAACTTAGGACTACTTAATCTTTTTGTATGGAAATAATTTCAAACAAAGAAAAATTGCAAGAATAGCACAAAGTAAATCATTTTAACCCTTTCCTAGATTCATTTATTATTATCACTTTGCTCCATTTTCTTTATCATTGGCTCTATTTATCTGTACACACACAATCATTTTTCTGAAACAGATGCATAAATGATGTTAAGTCTGTATTTTAAGAATAAGAATATTTTCTTTAACACAGTTATCAACTCCAGTAAACTTAACTTTGATTCAATACAGCTATCTAATCTATCATCCATATTCTAAGTTTGTCACTTAAGCCAATACTGTCCTTCATGGAAGTTATTTCCTTCCAGTCTGGGATGAAGAATTACAGTTAGTTGTTATATCTCTTTTGTTTTCTTTAGTCTGGAATATTTTCACAGTTTTTCTTTATTGTATATATATGATATAATATATATCATATATATGGAGTATTTTCACAGCTTTTCTTTATCATATATATATTATATCATATCACATATATACATGATATGTTTTATTTATATATATATATATATAACATTGATATTTGGGAAAAGAATTTTCAAAATAGAATATTCCTCATTTTGAGTTTGTCTGATGTTTTCCTGTAGTTAGATTGAGGTTGTACATTCCTAGCTGGAATACATGTAAGTGACATTATGCCCCTCCCAGAGTATCACACTGGTGATGTTAATTCTGATCACTTGCTAAAGGAATGTTTGAGTTATCTACTATATTACCATCATCATCTCATTTACTTTAAATATATATATATATGTCCTAGCTCTGTCCACAGACAGGCTCTAGTCTATAATGCTACAAGGGCAATAACCACCACTACTGCCCAGATTTAAGTTTCTAAATGCCATTCCCTACTATAAGATACCAGGGATTCTTGGAGAAATGGCTACTTCCAGGTCTAGAGTTGGGAACTTACAAGGTGAACAATAGGTATCTTACTGTGTTACAAAGCAAGGAAATTCTCAGAATCTAAGCAAGTCATGTCAAAAGACTCTGGAGCCAGCTTGAAGGGGATCTCAGTGGTCAAAGATAGGATAATTTGAGCATCAAAAAGAATAATAGCCATAACTGATTGGTACACAATGAACATATAAAAATCCAAAATAATACTCCCTACACCAGTCAAAGGACAAGGCATGCTGGACTTATGCTCCAGTGTGGTTTTGCACCCTTGTCTGAACCATTTAGCATGTTCTGCTTCACCTGATGGAACTCAGCTTTCAAGATCTTCCTCAGATGGTGCTTCCTTTTGAGAAGCCTTCCCTAAAACCTCTATGCAGTTCATTGTTTCTCCATATTCTAACAGACCTCATTGTACATACCTCTTTTTTTTTTTACTTTTTCTTTTTTTTTAATTGCAGTATAGTCAGTTTACAGTGTTCTGTTAGTTTCTGGTGTACAGCACAGTGATTTAGTTATACATATAAATTTTTTTCATATTCTTTTTCATTATACGTTATTACAAGGTGTTGACTATAGTTTCCTGTGCTATATGGTAGAACCTTGTTGTTTTATCTATTTTATATGTAGTAGTTAGTATCTGCAAATATCAAACTCCCAGTTTATCCCTCCACATCCCCCCTTTCTCCCTGGTAACTATTCACATATAAGTTATCTTATATGGTATTTTTCTTTCTTTTTCTGGCTTACTTCACCTAGCATTACAATCCCCAAGTCCATCCATGTTGCTGAAAATGTGATTATTTAATTTTTTTTATGGCTGAGTAGTATTCAATCGTATGTGTATGTATGTGTGTGTATGTGTATATGTATGTGTGTGTGCATGTATATATGTGTGTGTGTATATATAATATCGATGGGCGGGTAGATTGCTTCTGTGTCTTGGCTATTGTAGATAATGCTTCTATGAACATTGGAGTGTATGTATCTTTTTGAATTAAGGTTCCCTCTGGATATATGCCCAGGAGTGTTTTTAGTTTTTTAAGGAATCTCCATACTGTTTTCCACAGTGGCTGCACCAAAATGCATTCCTACCAGCAGTGTAGGAGGGTTCCCTTTTCTCCACACCCTCTCTAGCATTTATCATTTGTGGACTTTTTAATGATGGCCATTCTGGCTGGTGTGAGGTGATACCTCATTGTAGTTTTGATTTGCATTTATCTGATAATTAGTGATATTGAGCATTTTTTTCTTGTGCCTGTTGGCCATTTGTTATGTACATGCCTCTTTAAGTGCACATATCATACTGTACTGGAATTGCTTGTTTATCTGTATTTTTCTGTCCAGAATGTGAGTTTATAAATAGAGGACCTTTCTGAGTTTTATTTATGTTGTTATTCCCAGTGCCTTACACATACTTGCAGTGTATATGTATTTTATTATATTAGGTGTTGTGAATGAATGAATCAATTTCAATAGTATCCCGTTTTTTCTTCATCACACAATGCAGATTTGTCGTTATTTTAGAAAATAATTGAATGCTGTTAAATACCTGCAAATTTAGCCAACATACCAAAATTATCATAATAGATTTTTAGAAGATTTTCCCCATCTATCAGCTATTTCTTTAGCACTCAGTGGACTAGAAATATGCCCCATAATCTCTTCCTGATTCTTATTCTCAGATAATAGCTTCCCACGGTATTTTTATTTACCCCAGTCTGTTTTCTTCCCCTAGAAATTTGTCTGCACATGTAAATCTACTGGTAATGTGGGGTGGGAAATATTGAAGTCAAATAGTTGATTAAAACAAAACCTTATTAGTAACTGGTGACTTGGCTCAGTTGTAATCTTTTTTTTTTTTTTTAACAGTAGCTGAATAGATTTTTGGTCCTTTGCCTGTAATACAGCAGCAGTAACCTATATAGCATGCTCTCCAGTAAGCTGCCTGTATCAAACTTCCTCATGCAGTCTGCCACTGTGTATGGAATCTTTCATGCACATGTGCATGCATCCAGCCTTAGGTTTTTGTGGACTTTTAAGCATCAACAATTTAGATGGTGATGTAAATCATCTGTCAAAAGGCATGTACAAACTCACTAAAATGCTTCTGGAAAGCCCTTTCTCATGCACAGTGAATGATCCTCATTTAGGCCACGGGCAAGTGAGCGTGAATAGGTGCGGTCAGCGCAACTGCTTAGTACAGGTCTGTGTTCAGGAGGAATCTCCTGGCTCCCTCCTGGAGCAGGACTGGGGCGCTGAAGCTCGAATTGAAAAAGGTGAAGCTCGGGAGAGCTGTGCTGTCCCATAGGAGGAGCCGGTCGCTGGCCACGGTGCTGAACACGCTCCCGGACTGTCACCAGGTTGGCCAGTCGGAAGAGGTCGGTGGGTTGGTAAATTCGCTGGTATCTGCCAGTCTTGCGTATTCGGTTGTTGATTCCAGGGCACCGAGCAGGGGACTCACACGCCGCGTTCAGGAGAGTCACTTCGCAAGCGTAGGGGCGGCCTCTGACCCAGTCCCAGGAGGCTCAGCTCCTGCCCCTCAGTAGCAACCCCAAAACAGCAACCTAGCCTTTATTTATTTACTGAGCTCCAGCTCTGTCCCTGACACTTGACATCCATTCCCAGTGGTTCTCGCAATATCCACCAAATTTAAAATAAAGAAGTTGATGACCTTGCCCAAGTGAACTGTTGTCCAATGGCTGATCTCTCTGAACTATACCTCCAAAAATATTTACTTCGCACCGCGACCTGCTAGCCTTACAGCCTCTGTCACTCCCCTTTGCCAGCTCCCCGCCTACCCCCGCCAGCACGCCCTTTGACCCCTCCTCCTACCCCGAGGTTTGCAGCAGGCAAGAGTAATCCCCTACGCAGCATATCCCCTACAACCGCCCAGTTGGGGGACTGTACAAAAGGCTGGAATTCAGAACGTTATTTATTTACACATCTTGCTCCTTTGCTCTCAGAAGTCCACCAGGTGAGATATCCAAGTCTAGTACCTGAGCCCCCGACTCGTTGTGGGACCTTGGACAAGTGGCCCACATCTCTGAGCCTGCTTCTCCTCGTTAACACGATGATCGGTTCTAGGACTGCCTGAGTCTCTTCCCAGGTGCGCACCAGTCTCCTCTCAGGTCAGGAAACAAACATTAGGATCCTTTTTTTTTTTTTTTTAAACTCCCTACCTCCCTTTTCCAAGCCCGGTTGTGCTTGGTCGCTTCCCTCCACCAGGTCCATAGCCAATTCTACCCCTTGTTGAGGAAGAATTCAGGTCCTGGCAAATAGAACGTGTCCTCCCCATGGTCTCCGCCCTCATCCCCGGGTGTTACCTGCCCTTCTGGGCCACCCTATCCAGACAGCACCAAAGGCTAAGGAGCGAGCTCCTCGCGCTCCAGCTTCATAGCGCGAGATCTCCGCAGTGCCTGTGCGCCGGGACGCTTTGGGAAGTGCAAGATGAGACTGGAGCAAGAACTGGAAGGTGAGACAGGGCTGGGGCTGCCCTGGTGACTGGTACCTGTGTGGAGGGCAGCCAGAGTCTGGGCTGGGAAAGGGGGAACTTGAGGGAGAGGATGCAGGGAAGCAGGAAGTGCCAGAAAGAGCAATGGGTCACTCTATCCATCTCACCACCGGGGTGTGTGTGTGTGTGTGTGTGTGTGTGTGTGTGTGTGTGTGTGTGTGTGTATGTGTGTGTGTATGTGTGTGTGTGTGTGTTTTCCCGCTTCCCTTATTCTCTCTTCTCCCCGCCCCAGGCTCTCAGTCTCACCTTCTCAACCGGCTACTGCCTCTCACTTCTCTCTTTTTCCTCTCCAAGCATCACTCCTGAGAGCCCTCTCCTGCTCCTCCCTCGCATTCTCTCGCGCCTAGAAGACCTTCTCCAGGACCAGCCGGATCCAGCTTCTCAGCGCAGTAGTATCCAAGAGCCAGTTAAGCAGAGCCGGCGCAGCATGTGGAACGCTACTCCGAGTGAAGAGCCAGGGCCCAACCTCACGTTACAGGACCTGAGTTGGGACGCTCCCCCTGACAACGACTCGCTGGCAGACGAGTTGCTTCCGCTCTTCCCCACTCCGCTGCTGGCCGGCGTCACTGCCACCTGCGTGGTGCTCTTCCTGATGGGCATCGCGGGTAACCTGCTCACCATGCTGGTGGTGTCGCGCTTCCGCGAGCTGCGCACCACCACCAACCTCTACCTGTCCAGCATGGCCTTCTCCGACCTACTCATCTTCCTCTGCATGCCCCTCGACCTTGTGCGCCTCTGGCAGTACCGGCCCTGGAACTTTGGCGACCTGCTCTGCAAACTCTTCCAGTTCGTCAGCGAGAGCTGCACCTACGCCACGGTGCTCACCATCACCGCACTGAGCGTCGAGCGCTACTTCGCCATCTGCTTCCCGCTGCGGGCCAAGGTGGTGATCACTAAGGGCCGGGTGAAGCTGGTCATCCTGGTCATCTGGGCTGTGGCCTTCTGCAGCGCCGGGCCCATCTTCGTGCTGGTCGGGGTGGAGCATGAGAATGGCACCGACCCTCGGGACACCAACGAGTGCCGCGCCACCGAGTTCGCCGTGCGCTCCGGACTGCTCACAGTCATGGTGTGGGTGTCCAGTGTCTTCTTCTTCCTGCCGGTCTTCTGCCTCACCGTGCTCTACAGCCTCATCGGCAGGAAGCTGTGGCGGAGGAGGCGCGGTGAGGCGGCGGTGGGCGCCTCGCTCAGGGACCAGAACCACAAGCAAACCGTAAAAATGCTGGGTGGGTCTCAGTGCGCATTCGAGCTCTCTCGCGGGTCCCCTCCCCTCCCTATGGCTTTCTACTTCTCCCCTAGTCTACCTCTCTCCTCAGTTTCTCTAGGTCTCTGGCTCCCTGTAAGTCTCAATTATCCTCTCCTGTTTCTGTCTTGAGCTCTTTCTTTGGTGTCTAGTTTCTCTGTTCTCTCTCTCTGTTTTGTATGTTACTTTTTTGCTCTCTCTGTCTCTCTCCCTCTCTTTTTCTCTCCTATCCTCTCTCCTCTCTTTGGTCACTGTCTTAACCCTCTCTTTGGTCTCTATTTCTTTGTGCCTCTTTCTTCTGGTCTTTGCTTTCTCTCGTTCATGGAAAGATGTCATATCTTTGTATTTCTCTAAAATGTGTTTTAAATCAGCCCAGAAACTTTCCTTCAAAACTGAGATCTTTCATTAAAAAGTCTGTCATGGTCTTTTAAGTGTTAACGGTGAGGTTAAGCTTCCGGCCTCAATTAACTTATGAATACCTAAATTGCATTAAGAAAAGCACAGGTTGGGGGCAGGGCAGATAGTGTAGAGGGGTGGAGCAGAAATTGGATCTAGAAAATATTAAGTGGTAAATTTAACCAAAGACATGATCATTGTGGATAATTGTCAGAGAAGATTCATTTTTCTTTCAACATTGTCACTTGCTTTCTGACTTGCATTTTTTTTTCAGATACTTGCATCAATTCTGTTTACCTGGGTGCTGTTTATACAGCTTTTTAAGGAAGTCAGTGACAAATCAGGGCTGTAATCTCTATTTTCATGATTACCCATCTCTCCAGGTAGGATAGGATAGAATAAGCTAGGATGGGTAGGCTTCCAACATGAGAAAAAGAGCCTTTGTGAAAGCTGACCAGACTTACTGTCCCTCCACAAACGGTCCTTCAGAGAACATCTGGGCGCAGTGTCACAACTGGAGTGTGTCCTAAATATTTAAATAGTGCATAAAGTCAGCTTCTTTAAGTGTATGTGTTTGGTACAAGTAAAGTAATACAAAATATGTTCACATCCAAGCAAAATATCAATTCTACCTGCCTTTCAAAACCAGAATCTGCACATTTTATTATTTGGACATTATACTCAACATTTTGTGCTTATTTACAGATTTAGTACTTCTTAGAATTCATTCCAGGATGATGTTGTTTGTAATTTTACAGTTCCTGGAACCCTGTATATTAAAGTAAGAGTTTATTCAAAGAATGTCAAAAAATGTTTTTTCTAGACCAATGAGTCTCACAAGATGACTAACAGATCATAAACCTTCGAGTGCCCCCCAGGGGACTTTAATATTCATGTTACTGCTGTGGCAGTCAGCTGCTACTATGCAGCTTAGTTTTGAGAATAAGTTTAATAATTTCCTCTAATTTTATTTTTAAGCTGTTAATTTTATCCTCACTGGTGTTGTCTTCACACCAATGTTAATTTTCTTCTGCTTTGACAATTGGAAGGGAATCACAGAAGTCGTTCAAGGGCTAAAATATTATTTCCTGTTATTTTTCCTCTGATTTCTGAATTTTTTAAACTTAATTTAAAAATTCAGAGGTCTTGAAAAAAATTGCCTTACATGGGCAAAATGAAGACTTGGTTGGGTGATTATTAAGGTTAGTTGGTTTATGGTGCTTTATACCTTACTTATATTTATTGTAGGTGGCAAATACATCCCAGTGGCTCTCATCCATCCCAGTGGCTCTCAATTCTGACTGCATGTTCAGTCCTCTGTGAAACTTCAAAGAGAAAAAAAGAAAAGAAAAAAAACAGATGTCCTCTTCTCCTTCCTAGAGATTTTAATTTAGTGAGTCTCTATTACATCCAAGGATTCTGTGCCCCAGGAGACTCTGATAGAGAACTGTGGTTGAGTGTAACCACTTTATCTCATGTATATTTGGTTTTATCTGACATGTATAAAATGGTGAGCTATTGTGAATAGACTGTCTAGTCACTTGAGTCAGGATGTCAACTCAAGCACAAAGTCACTCAAATGGTGGTTAAATAGAAATGACTTGGTAGCTCAGTAAAAATGGTTGAACTGTTGGGTCAGACACTCAATCTTAGTTAAAATGTAGGAATGGGGACGAGTAGAACATGATTATTTCTCTGAAGTCAATGGTCATGCCACACATGATCAAAACAAAACCACGTCTTCAGAGTAGAACATGATTTGCTGTGACGTTTCTTGAACTGATGTTCTCCTTCCCATTGTCCTTTCAGCTGTAGTGGTGTTCGCTTTCATCCTCTGCTGGCTGCCCTTCCACGTAGGGCGATATTTATTTTCCAAATCCTTCGAGCCTGGCTCCTTGGAGATTGCTCAGATCAGCCAGTACTGCAACCTCGTGTCCTTTGTCCTCTTCTACCTCAGCGCTGCCATCAACCCCATCCTGTACAACATCATGTCCAAGAAGTACCGGGTGGCGGTGTTCAGACTTCTGGGGTTTGAACCCTTCTCCCAGAGGAAGCTCTCCACTCTGAAGGATGAAAGTTCTCGGGCCTGGACAGAATCTAGTATTAATACATGACCAACCACATTGCTGAGCAAAGTCATCGCTTATTATTCTAAGCCAGAAGCCATAGCACAGCAGAACTTGGGAGGAAGGTGAAGGTTAATTTTGGAATTAGGGACACATAGTCTGGAAACAATTGGAGGAAAGAAAGGATAGAATTTGTAGCGTGTGAGCAGTTTGATTTGATTGCACACTCATCAGTGCTCTCATACACGATTTCTGCATATTCACTGCCTATGATTTTTGCATTCTGCTGTTGGTGCTAGCAAGAGCTCTGCAATTCAGAGAAAAGAGGAGGTGTAGAGAGGGCAATTAAATCACTTCTGACTGGATAATTTCTAACCCCGATTTCTTTTTCATGAGGATTTTAAAAAGTTTGATTAAAAGAATGACATTAAAGTAAAAAATTTAAAACCTGACTTTTAAAAACTAACCATTTTCACAGAGCTCCAGCTCAGCACCATCTAAGAGAAGTGTAACACAAGGTATGTAAGTGATCAATGTAAAAATTATTAATGAGAATTTTACTTTTTTTTAAAATCTGGTTTGTTTAGATTTTCAGCTCACATTCACTTGGACATTGAGTGTTCATTGCTGATAATTGATGGATTGAAATATAAAATTTGCAGAAGAAAAAGTAGATTCATAAACCTAAGTCATCCAAACACACTTAAAAGTTTTCTAATAACTAAAACAACCATAAGTTCTTAACTCTAAAATGAATTAAAATTAAAAATTCAGTTCTTCAAGTTGCACTAGTCAATTTCAAGTATTTAATAGCCAAATGTGGCTAGTGATTACCATAGTGGGCAATGCTCTAGAATGTATGTAAAATTATTGTTAATCTTATAAAAATGTTTAAAAATAAATATTCATTCTCTGAAATGTTTTTATAGTGAAATTAGCATAGCAGAGTGTTAGAATGATAAATTGTAAAGATTACACCTAAATGCCCTATAATCTATGCTTGGAAGAAAATGGATATAAAATATAATATGCATTTTTTAATTAGGTTGGATTACACATTAATATTCAGGAAATGAGACTTAATTAAAAAAAGAAAATCACAAATTAGCTTATATGGCTTAAAAATACTTAAGTCAATCATAAGTTTTTGATTTGTGAATAAAGAAATAATAACTTACTCTGGAAAGTTTATAGGAACTTAATGAACATAGCAATTTTTCAAGTAGTGAAAAATTCAGAGTCCCTTAAATGCTACTGCTTATTGCTATTCAAAACTTTAAAAATCTTACAGACATTTATTTCAAAACGCCAGATGCCATGTCTTGTCTCTAAATTAGTTATGTTATTTACATCTCACTGCTTATCTGCTAGATATGTTTACTTGGATTTCCAGTCTCCCTCTTATTCATAATTATGAATGATTAGACACCAACTAAATATTGTACATTTTGGGTATAAATCTAAATTTTTCATTTATATTCACATTGCTCCTTTTACAGTCAACTCTTTGCACATTAAATATATTACTTCAAAAATGATTTTTTGTAATCCCATGCAATATTAAGTTGTATAACATTTCCTACATGAAGTTATTGGTTTGACTATGGAACCAGTTGAGCCAATTAGGGAAATTATTGCCATGACTGATTTTTCTCCCACCGAAAGTAAAGATTATATGCTTAAATAATTGACTATTTATTTTAGGAAAATGGAAACATAATCATAATTAGAATAATTTCTCTAGAGAAATATTTCTGAAATCCTTCCTAACGCTAAAACTGTTCTATTAGCTTAGTCTAGATGCAGAATTTTAGCAAACTGATTATTTAGTTAATTCGTGGAAGTGCATCTGTATTTTAAAGAAATACTGATTCATTTAAGCCCTTGGAATATAATTAGGTCATTCAGCATTATTGTCCTAAATAAAACCCAGTAAATCTCAAAGAGGTAATTCAGTTTCCTGAAACCTTAGAATTTTTGTCTACAAATACATCCTATTTGAGAAGGAAGAAGCAAAAAAAAAAAAAAGAAAGAAAGAAAAGTTTTGACTTCCATCCCACAGTTGATTGCTTTAGAGCAGAACAGACCTAATTTTTAATTATTCAATGGTTTCCTCTTTCTTGTAGGTTCATGTCCATGATCTCATCCTAATTCACTCACAGGGAATAGTTTCCATAGCAAGGACCATGACTGGCCCTCACTGGAACTCAGAGAATATGTCTAGAGAAAAGGATCTTTAATTTGCCCTCATATACCGTCACCTTTCTATTGTTTGTAAATTCTTTGTTTCATCATACTCCATAAATTATTTAAGACTCAGGGAAAAGAGGAACTTACATGAGGAAAATTGTTCCTGAAAGTCCATCATTTGACATTTAGTATGTACCTGGTATGTTCTAAGCTTTAGAGATTCATAAATCAAGGATTTTATCCTTAGTGACCCACGGTCACATGTGTGTTATGTTCTAGCTGGTAATATCTTAAAATTATGATGTAAACATCTCCAGTTGACACTGGATCAAATTGTTCTTCAGCATTCAAGGGACTGTGCCTCTCCCTGTATTGTGTGTTTGGCTCAAAATGAATTCAAAATGGGCTGTTCCCACACAAACCAGTCAAATGTGTAGATGTAGTTAGTGTGGCTGCTGGTGTATTCTTCATTAATGTAAGGAAAGGAATTGGTTTCAGTTACAAGCTATGTTTCCATGCCTCAGGTTATCTAGACTTGAGGTTTCTATCACCACAGCTTACTCTGTGTCATGACATCAAGGGTTGATCATTTTCATCGTAGGAGGTGACTACTGTATGAGAAAACTTTTGAATAATTGCTTTTAGGAGAACACTCATTTATAATTATTCAAAATTGTAAGTTCTGTGGCAGTGAAATTTAGAAACATTTCTAGAGTCAGGCCAGAGCTTGGAAACGTATTTCTTTATAATCAACTTTTATACCAATAAAGGTTGTTGTGAAGGCATTTGACTGGAAATTCCAGCCTTTTCACTCTAATGCTTTTATTAAAAACCTGAAACCATCACAATTTACAATTATTAGTTTAACATTGACAATTTTAGCTATGATTTTTTTTTTTGCTGTTTTTCATTATTGACATACTTGAATTTAACATTAAAAAAAAACTGTGAGACTTTTTGCAAGACTGGTGCCTCAAATTATTCCCGTCTTTTAAAAAACAGTGTGTACATCTTTAAAATGAGACACACACACATATATATCAGAATTTCTTGTCACAGTGTCTAAGTAATAGAATAGAGTTTTCTGCTCTCAGAAATGCTGTATCTAATGCAAATAACGTCTTTAAAAGGTAAAGATAACGTCATTCACAGTTCATTATCAAATGATTCTCCTATTATTGCTTTGCAATTTAAATTACAACACTAGCTTGGATATATCCCATTGGAATTTAATTACATGATCAGTGACTGATGTTAATTTACTGAATTGATAATGCAAATATTTTTTATCCAGAGAATGACTTGCATGTCAAAATCAACAGAAAGCAATGTGCTGGTGGCAAACGCTAACTGCTCTAAGCTCACGTCATTTATTTATTCACATTAAACGAATTCGGTCGTGTTCATTCTTGACAATAATCTGTTTAACAGGTGATGGGAGAGGTTTGGATGAAGCTCGTTTTGTGTTTTTCCTTTTGAATGCAAACTCTTGCAGGGGGTTGGAGTTTAGCCTTTTTGGTTGAATTATCATCAGCCTTTAAAAAACAAAAGTTGCCATGCCTATGCCCCTCCCAATTTCCTGGATATTTCCTGGGATTCCAACTAATAATATATGCTGTGACCCATGCCCTTTGCTCAAGGGACTACCAGCTACCCTCAAACTGGCAAACCATTAAGGCCCGCGAAAAGCACGCCTCACATAAACACTCAAAGCAGTCTGCAAAAAGGTTTACAGATGTTCTTTCCAGAAGAACTGCTCTGCTTCCCAGCCCCTGAGAACGTATTTGGGAAGAATAATTTGAAAGATTTTCTGTGATTACAGTATCTCAAGTCTGAACATTTCTCTGGCTCCAATGACAAAAATACTTGTACTTTTCACTTTTAACTCTATAGGTTTAGGGTTCTAATGAGCACTTGCTCACATAAATATATTTAAACAGCATGACCTCCTGGGTCACTGATACTTGCTGTATTCTAGGTTTGTGTAGAATTTACAACTTGGTCGGTTTGTGTTGCTTCAGTATGTCATAAATGTCACTAATGATATTTTGTTCTGTGTTTCTTTTTATTTAAGTTTTCTGTGGATGTTAGAAGTTTGCTACAGCTCTCATGTACCTGTCTTATGAAATTAGACGTTGGTTTTCCTTCCTTGGGTTGTCCTTCACCAAACAGTTGCTTAATAAATATCTTTTTAAAGCTACAGCTGATTTCTTCCACTTACAGCGATAAATCTTGGTGTCTGGGTTATTTTACCTCTACTTTTCTCCTGGATTCAGTCCGATTTTGTCCTTTTAATTTCTGAGATATGTATTTTGCAACTATGAGGAGGTGTTGGTTGTAGTGAGTTTTATTTCCCCTGGGGCTTTAACATTTAATAATGAGTTAAGCAATTCCTGTAAGTATTAGGAAGTGAGGGGACCCTGGGATGCAGTGTCATCCCCACGTTCCCCCCCAGCTTTCTGTCGTTCTCTGTCACCCCCAGAGCCAATGGTGTTGCAGCCTCCGTGGTATTACACTAACGTGTGACCCCATGACTGTAAGTTCTTTGTATCAAGGGAAATATTCCTGTTCATCTTGTGCTCAGCAGCCACTCACTGAACATTGGTTGGACAAATGAAGGTTTAAAGACTAGCTTATGTGTCACCTGGACATTGGCTTCCAGACATACGGATTCTGGGGGCCAATAAAATTTAAAGCTAAAATTAGAAGACCAATAAAGGCAGCCAACTTTTATTTGCTAATTAAAAGACTAAAATATCTACTACCTATTAGTACCCTCACTACAACTTTAAAAGAACATTAAACTAAAAAGAAAAAAGTAGAAAGGATATAATCTCAGAATAAAGGATCATCACAGTGTGAAAAGTCAACGTATTTGACAGCCCACAAAATTATATATGTATGCTGTTAATATGAATTAATTACAATGTGGAAGTAGTATCTAAAAAATGTATCAACAGTACTTGGCAATAGTGAGTAACACACTAGGGTAATCCAGAGAAGCACATCATGGGCTTTGTTCTAATTGGTCTGCTAAGGCTTGCCCCACTGTCTTCTGATCCCCTCTGTCTACTGCTGTGTCAGTTCAGTGCCATTCAGTGCCAGTCACATTCTTTGGGGCAGAGCCTGGGCCTGACCCTAAGGTGAGAGAGGAGAGGCCAGCGGTCCTGCCCAGGACCAGGCCAACCTACAAATGCTGGTTGCTTCTTGCTTCCCAGTTCATGACTCATAATTCATCACTGGCTCCAGATTTCATAGCCAGCTTTTCAAGGAGCCATCAGATTAATTATAAATCATTACACATCTCCTGAAGAATAGTTTGACAGCACATGTCAAATGTGTGCAAACTTTGCATACCTTTGGATCTGGTAATTACACATGAAGACATAATTATGGAGGAACAAAAAGATTTGTATGTAATTTGTTCATCGCATTTTTTTTAAATTGAAGTCTAGTCGGTTTACAATGTTGTGTTAATTTCTGGTGTACAGCATAGTGATTCATTTATACATATATATATTCTTTTCATATTCTTTTTCATTATAGGCTATTACAAAGTATTGTTCCCTGTGCTATAGAGTAGGACCTTGTTGTTTATCTATTTTACATTGCATCTCATTTATAGTTGTGAAAACCTGAAAACCCAAAAGGCAGAGAATAGGGAATTGATAAAATAAGTTCCAGAAATGATAACAGTTAGCATATACGCAGCACTGTGGTTAAGAATGTGTGATTCCTTTTCTCATATAAGCACCCCAACACGCCTAGGGGGAAATTCTGTTATTATCCCTGTTGGGGTGGAGGGGAACCTGAGACTAGAGTTTTGTCTCATGGTCAAGAAATGGCAGAGCCGGAATTTGACTCCAGACCAGTTAGGTTTTGTTGCTCTTATTTTTGCTTTTCTAGAGCACTATGCAGCCATTATAAAGGTTATTGTAGGAGAATTTTAATAATGTGGGGAAATATTTACCCAATATTAGTAAGTGGAAACAAGCATATTGTCCCCTCTTGCAAAGGAAAAAAAAATACATGTTTCACAGAGCAAGAAGACCGAAAAGATACAGCATACTAAAGGACTGATCGTATTTCTCTGGTTCATGGAAATATTTTCTTCTTTCTATTTTTCTGTAGTTTCTAATATTTCTACAAAGAGTGTATATTCCTCTTGTAATGATGGCAGATGGTGAACTCAGCTACTACCACTCAGAGATTGGCTTCCTTCCCAGCCCTGCTCCAGGACTTGTCCTCTGCCCTCTGCCTCTAGCATCTTGGGTTTGTCCGGCTTCTGTAGGAGCATTGGCCTCAGGGTGGCATCTTCCTTACCCAGCACTAACTCTGACCCCTGGGCTTGTACACCAGCCCCTCAGCAGATACCCTTGCAGGTTGCTTCAAAAAGGAAATAAGAAGTTGGGAATTGTCTTAGCTCATTGACACCACGTGGAAAAGGTCACTTGGAGCTGCACATGCTCTTTACCCCCTTGTATCACAGTGGGAGCAGCACCCTCCTAAACAAAGCCATTTCCTCCTCCCCTCTCTCTCCTGAAGCTTCATCCTCCCCCTCTTTGCTGGCATCTACCATCAGCACTTAAGCTTGCTCTGGACTTTCCACCATAAAAAGTCTTAACTCCTGCTGTGGACTGAATTGTGTTCTCTCCAAATTTGTATGTCAAATCCCTAACCCACAACGTGATGGTATTTGGAGCTGTGGCTGTGATGATGGTGTTAGTGCCAGTATAAGAAGAGACACCAGAGAGCTGTTCTCTCTCTCCCACCATGTGAGGACACGGAGATAAGGCTGTCATCTACAAGCCAGGAAGATCGCCAGCCACGCTGGTACTTTGATCTTGGACTTCCAGCTTCCGCAACTGTGAGAAATAAGTTTCTGTGGTATAAGCCACCCAGTCTATGGTATTTCGTTATCCAGTGTGAGCAGACTACGACAACCTCACAGTGCCCTCCAGCTGCCGTCCTAGCTCTCTCCTCCCCTTTACAGCTAAAGCTGTTGAAATATGCACTCTCTGATTTTCCTCATTTCATGCATTTATTAACCCATTGACAGCACAGGATGATAACAGTACTGAATAAAGAAAGTTTAAGTAAGGTCACAAGGCCAGCATGGTGCCAGGATTGACTTGGTCTGTCCAATGGGGAAAACAAATGTTAAACAAATAACTGCTTAATAATTGCTTAACCCTAATAGAGTTGTGAGCTCTGGTGGGGGAGTCCCAGGATCAGAGGGGATCCTGTGAGAGCCCCGTGCATTTTTTCAGCCTGGTCTAGGGCATGAGACTAATAACAGATCCTGGGGTAATGACATTTATCCCATAATATGAAGGTAAGTGGAAGCTGATCAGATTTCCAAAGCGGATAGTACAACCCCAAGCACAACAGGAGCATGGAGAAGGTCTGAGTTGGGCAGGAGTGTGCCATAACTGAGGGGGGAAAGGTCACAGGGCTGGAGCAGAGTGGCTAAGTGGACACTGCCCAAGTGACAGGGCCCCCAGGGCCGCGCCAGGGGCTTGACCATTACCCTAAGATCAGTGCAGAGCCAGTGAAGGGTTTGGAGTGGGAGCGTGATGGGCAGCATTTGCTTTTAGAGAGGACCACTCTGTCTGCTGGTGGAGTGGGCTTGAAGGGGATGGAGTGAATATCAGGAAACATCGCTTCAACAATAATTAAGCACTTCTCAAAGGAAGAAACTCTTCGGGACAACGTGCAGTATGTCTTCCACACATGTTGAGATCAGCGGATCAGTGCGTGGACTCTGCTTGCCTGTGCTCGCCCACACGAGGCCGCAGTGTGATGAGGACAGAGTCCCAGCATCGCTGAAGACAGACTATCAGGAAGAAGCTTCCTCTTGACCTCAGGGCTCTAGGTCTATCTTGCATTGGCATCGATGAGCCTCTGGTTTCCTGGGCCATCCATATTCTGTTCCCACCGAGGCAGCCACCCTGGGAATCAGCACAGCAGATGGTGGCGCGCAGATTGGAATGGGAAAATGGGAGCATTTTCACTTTGTTTTCAAGGCCTCTGTCAACCAGCAAGAGAACATGAAGCCCTTGAGCCTTAGCTGGCTTGAAATTCTGCATCAATTAGGAGCCCAAAACAAGATGTCGGAATGTCATATTTATTCATGGGGAGTATTTCTGTTCCTTCCTTCCTTTCTCCTTTCTTCCCTTTTTCTCTTCTTTCTTCCTTTTTTCTTTTCCTTTCTTCCCTCCCTCTTTTCTCTTCCTTCCTCTTTCTTTCTTTCTTTCCCTTTCTTTCTTTCTTTCTTTCTTTCTTTCTTTCTTTCTTTCTTTCTTTCTTTCTTTCCTTCCTTCCTTCCTTCCTTCCTTCCTTCCTCCCTTTCTTTCTTTCTTTCTTTCTTTCTTTCTTTCTTTCTTTCTTTCTTTTCTTCCTTCCTTCTTTCCTTCCTTCCTTCCTTCCTTCCTTCCTTCCTTCCTTCCTTCCTTCCTTGTTCTTTCTAGCAAAAGATGGGGCCAGGCATCCTTCAGGCTATGGACTGGTACAAAATCACACAATATTCTCCCTTTACCCCTTCATCTCAGTGGGCAAGTACTCCCCATTTCCTGAAGAATGGAGTCTAGAATTTTATGCTGGGATTCAAGGCCCTGCCCAGTCAGATCTGCTCAAGCTGTCTGCTGTGTCTTCCTTGCTGCCTGCATGCCCCTGAATTGCAATCTGAACTATTATTTTAGTCCCTGCTTAGGCTCTGCATTTCCTTGTTTCTGTTCTTTCATTCAACATTTATTGAGCACCTACTATATACCTAGACAATAGGAATAAAGTAGTGAGCAAAGCAAAGTTCTTGCTTCAAGGAGTTCACATTCTGATGAGATAGGTCATAAACATCATTTGATCATCTTAATTTTTGTGTATGTCTGAAAACAAATTTTATTTCACTGTAAATTGTACCATTTGAGAAACCACCACAGTGAACATTCTGGCCATTTTTCTAGACATTTCTCTCTCTATATACATTGCAGCAGCACCAGTGAGGGGCCTTTTTCAAGGTAGAGAGTAAGTATCCCTGGTCTTTCCCCTCTCGTTGTGTTTGCCACACAGAGGGGGCTGTTTACAGGTCTGGCTCCACCACTAGAAGGTAAAGCTGCACGATCAGGGCTTTTCCTTCCTAACTTCTTCTCTGTACTTAAAACAGTGCTTGACACAAGGAAACTGCTCCATATATATTTGTGGAATGTTTGAGGGAGCATATACCAATTAAACCATAATTTTTAAACTGGGTAGTAGTGCTAGAAACATCTCTGTTGAGGTCTGTGTGGCACAGTCTTGCCAAAGACTGACTGACTTGTGAGGCCTCGTCGTGATTATTAGACGCTAAATCTCATACAGAAACAAGTCTCCAGTTTCATCTCTTAATTAAAAATCAGCATTGCTACCAACGTCATCCTTTTCACAGTGCTTTCACACTCCCTCTCTCATCGGTCCCACAGTGGCCCTGCCAAGCAGGAGCCCTCCTTACAATGAGCGTGAAGCCCAGCACGGTTCTCTCAGCTGATGTGGCCTGCTGAAAGTGGTGCAGGTGGGCTGCAGAGGAGCCAGAACTAGAATCTGGTTAGTGCCTGATGGCTATAAAAGATGCTCGTCATCTGGGCATCAGGTTTATTGACCCTGAAGGCTAAGCAGGGTTCTCAAGAGAAAAACGTCGAGGCTCTACCCTACAGGGGCAAAGTCCAAGGAGAAGAGATCCAGAGGCCAGGAGAGAGACTTGAAGTCACTCTGCCATATCATCTTCCCTTCATTCCCTGAAACCCCTCTTCTGTCCACCAGGAAGGCAGAGAAAGATGCTTCAGTTATGCAGTGATGTGTTCCAATTAAAAATGCACTCAAATTCATAAATGATGATGTATACTTCCATCCAAAACCCTGGGTTAGGTGCTGTGAGAAACCAGAAGGTAAGTGGGGCATTGTCTGCCGTAGTGGATAATTGTATGAACAAAAAGAATTACTCTGGTAAGTGTTACTCATGCATTCATTTATAAACTTTCTTATTCAACGAATGGTTACGAAGTGCCCACTGTGCTCCAGGCAATGTGCCGGGTACTAGGGGTACCGTGGTGAAGGACAGAATTTGTACTCTTGTGGTCCTTCCATTTTATTGAGGAAGAATCAGGATAGATGAACATTTATATGGCTTAAGGAATTTGTCCAAATATCAGCCAGTGATGGCCGAGCAGGATTCAAGTTTCAGAAGTATGACTCTAGATCCTTGCTCTTAGGCACCATCTTGTTCTACCTAAACCCTCAAATGCCTGAAACAGGAAAGCTGGCAAATGGTCAGACCATCAAGATGGCTGTTCTCTCCCTCTCAGTGCATCCCCTGCTTGACTAGCCCCTGCTTCACTCACATGACTATCCAGTCCTCTTAATTAGAGGGCTCAATTAGTAACTGCCTACATGCTTGCCCTTTGCCCCAGCTGCTGGTTTCCCTGGTAACTGATGAGCCCACCTGACATCAATTCCCCCTATAAATGGTACCCTCCTCCCCCAAGCTGCAAAGCCTGCTGCTTGCCCCGCCTCCTGCCTCCTGCCTCCTGCCTCCTGCCTCCTGCCTCCTGCCTCCTGCCTCCTGCCTCCTGCCCATGGTGGGGTTGTCATTCCAGGACCTTTGGCTTCAGACGTGTAAGATCCCCTGTCTGATAAACCGTTGATGTTTTTGCTGCCGTCTCTGGGCTCGTTCTTTGGTCTCCAGGCTGGGCAGCCACAAGGCTTGCAGGCCTGTGGGAGGCAGCCCAACAACTGACACGCCAGCCAGGAGGCTAAGGAAACTCCCGTGAGCACAGAGATGCTGGGAAATAAGGATGGGGAACAGAAAGTTGCAGAGATAATCCCGGGGTGGCCGTCCACTGGCACATGGAGCCCGGCAGCAGCTGGTCACCATGAGACCTGTCTTTCTCGTCCACTATACTGATGATATCCTGTTAACTTCACGGTCTCTTTCCAGTTTAAAAGGAGCAGCCCCATACTCCTGGCTCATTTGACTGCCAGGGATAGCTGGTGAATGCAGGCAAAATGCAAGGACTTGATTATCTGCAAAACACAAGCATACCTGAGGGTATGCTACGCTCCCTACCACCTCTAAATAATTATAGGCACATGCTTTAGGGATATGAACTCTGGGACAGACTTGGGACTTGGACAGGACCAGTTACCCAGAAGGGTTTGGTTGGAGCCTATGGCAACAGCAAAATAATAAGAGTAGCCTTGGGCTTCTGGTCCGAGCTGTGGAAGGGGGCAGAGCAACGGTATAGCGTGATGGAGCAGCAGCTGCGTGCGGGCTACATTGTGGTACAACAGGTGGAGGTCATCACACGGCCGACCCGAGTCGTCAAGCAACGCAACCAGTACTCGGGGTCCAGAACAGCTGTGTGCGACACAGGGACCCCCATGGGCATCAACAGTGACCGAGGACCCCACCTTCCTGGCCATGGAGTTTAGGATTGGGCCGATGAAATACACACACCAGCATTTCCACCTGCCTTACACCCCCACTGCTGCTGGGCTAATCAAGGGGATGAACGAGCTACTTTAACAAGAAGCGAGATGAGAGACGTGCTGTCTCAACACGTGTGCACACCCCGGGAGCAGTCGTCCCAGTGCCTACGCCGTGTTAGCCCAGAGGCAACCAGACATCACTGTCTGAGTTCAACTGCTGACCACTGAGGGACCGATCTGTCAGGACAACAGCTCACTTTTGCCCTGGCCACAGGATCTAGCCCCAGGAACTCATTATAAAATGGCCCTGGGACTGGCAGGTAAGGCCCTGGTGGTGTGGGTTTGCCTCCTTGTGGGGGATAGGAGTAGAAAGGGGCCAAGAGGTTTCGCCTGTCTTCTACCCAGCCCCACCTAAAAGGCTGCTAAGGTAATTAATCCGGGCCTCCTACTGAAGACAGGCCCAATGTATCAACCCTGCGGTCTGTTGTTACACCGCCTCTCCAGCATTCGCACTGGCTGTGGGAGCCGAGGTGGGCCAGTGAAATGGCCCTGCTGGCCAGGATGCAGACCTCAGGCAGGGGTGGTGTTATCTCAGTGCTGTTCCTGCTTGTATTTTGCCTAACGGTCATGCTCTTCCTGTATCACGCCTGTCAGACAGCTTAACATTAATTCATTCCTAGTCTGAGGGGAGGAAATGTGTCGGCGGACTGGGCACAGTCAGGGAAGTGGGTCTGATTGCTGGGTCTCCAGTGAGATGCTGTTGTCTCCTCTGAGCTTCCATGAAAAACTGGCCCTGTGAGTTCCTGGGTCCAAAGTTTACCCACCTCTTGGACTCCTGACACCCTTCAGCTGCTGTTGTCTGTCTGCTGCATTTGTGGTGTGTGGTTGCAGTGCCCCTCTACACGCCCGCCCCACGGATTCTGCAGAAGAGGGGTGGGCCAAGATCGTAGGGGCCCTGCAGGTACATTGGGGTGGAGTGTGTGGTCAAGATGGCTGTTCTCTTGTTTTCTGTACCTCGCCTACTCGACCAGGCCTGCTTCACTCACATGACTATCCAATCCTCTTAATTATAGGGTTTAATTAGTAACGGCCTATGTGCTTGACCCTACCCCGCCCCAGCCACTGGTTTCCCTGGTAACTGACAAGCCCACCTGATGTCAATTCCCCCTATAAATAGGAGCCGCCTTCTCCCCCGAGGAGCAAAGACTGCTGCTGTGTCCTGCCTGCTGGTTGGCCGTCTATGCTGCGGGTGTCACTCCAGGGACTTTTGCTTCAGATATGTAAGATCCCCTGTCCAATAAACCACTGATGTCTCTCACTGCACCCAGGCTCACTCTTCGGTCTCAAGGCTGGACAACTACAAGGCTTGCAGACGTCTGTGGGATGCAGCCCCAAATCTGGTATCCGGGACCCAGGGACATCTTTGCAGAACTGGAAGTGAAAACAAGACTGACTTTATCATAAATAGGTAAGTCAGAACTAAACTTCAGAGTTCACATTATTTGTGATATTCTGTCCCCAGATCTCCAGCTGGCAAAGTAATAAACATCAAATAAGACTTGCAGTAGTGGGACTGTTCCCCAGTAGGTCCCCAAGATTTATTCTGCTTATGACAATCAAATGATGTATGTGTGCTGTTTCACAATAATCTCACTACTCTAACAGCCTGTTGATAAGCCCAATGTTAGGAGGTGCAGGGGGACAAGTCAAAGAAGAGAAAAACATTAGAATTTCAGAATGTGGTGAGGAAAAGTCCACAGCTGCTGCTGCTGACGCTGTAAAGCCGTCGCCCTGGTCTCAGGTAGTTCACAGGAGCTCCAGATCCCTGACTCTTCTGGGGTAGTTAGTGCACGAAAGAACATAGCATCACTCCTCAGGTGAGGCTCCCACTGAGAATGATGACCATTGATTGATGAGAAAGGATGTGCTAATGACTCGTGTCAAGATGAGGGGCATAGTTCAGGAACACTGGAGAAGCAATCTAGTGATGGAACAGTAATGGAATAAAGTATTTGAGCAAGAAAGATTCTGCTCCCTTTTGACACAAAGACAAGCTGCCCAATTACTCCCTAATGGGCAGGGAGTAACAGCATGAACAGAGGAAGGTACTGAACAAAGGGTGTTTAAAACAGCACAATTGAATCAATAGCCTTGTTTCTAAGTAGTAACAACCCAGCCCTTCAAAACTGAAGAGGGAAACAGCTGAGCACAGGCCCCAGGATCTTGGTGTGGCTTAAATTTCAATTCAGGCAGGATTTGAGACTTCACTGGGTGGTGCTAATGAAACACAGAGCACATTGGCTCACTTCCGCTTGATATTTAATTTGCTGTGTGATTTCCAGCATATTCTGTCTGATACAGGTGTTTTCAGGATGGGTTGATCATTCAAAAAATGCTTTATTGTTTGAAGACGTGGTAACACTAAAAGAAAAAAACAAGAGTTTAAGATCTAGGTTCTGTACAAGTTTCAACTTTCAACTCTATTTAATCCATGATTCAATCATAACAAGTCATTTATGTATTCAGGGTCTACTGTGCTTATGGCCTTCTTAAGATTAATAGCCTGGCAAAAATCCATAGGAGACATATGAAGACTTGGGTAACTGCTGTGGTTGTTCATATGTACAAAAGGGAGACCGTCTTCTTAAAGCCTTAAAATGGAAGGCTTTTTGACTTGGCAAAGCATATAGAATGTGATTGCTTGACTGTATTGAAGACTTACTTGGCAATAATGTGATAAATATTTTAATAACCATTGCTGTGTTTTAGCAACGCTCGACAATGACACATTGTGTAAAATTGCTATGAAGTGCAAGAGAGAAAACAGAGGCGAGGAGAGGCATCTAAGAAGTAGGTAAAATATTTGACCAGCGTTTGCTCTGACGGAGAAACTATGCTAGGTCCAGGGAATGTGCAAAGAGCAGTTTCGAGGAGAAGGAAGCTGATGAGAGCTGGGCTGCAGCGCCAGGCGGGCTCGCAGGTCAGTCCTAGCTAGCTTGTCGGTGATGTGTGAGGCTATCTTGATTACAGATGTAACAAATCACCCTGAAACTTGTAAAGCAAGAATCATTTCACTTTGCTACTGATTTTGTGGGTAAGAACTTCAGGAAGGGCTGAGCTGGGCAGTTCTTATGTGGGATCTCTCACGAGGTTGCAGTCAGACGTTGGCTAGATCTGCCCTCATTTGGAAGCTTGACTGGGTTGAGCCACATACGAGAGCAACATGGATGGCAGTGGATGGGCCTGTCACCTGGGAGCTCTGCCACACTCAGGAGCAGCTCCAGTATGGCGGTCTTTGGGTTGGCAAGATTCTCACCTGGTGGCTGTCTTCTGCCAGAACGAGTGTTCCAGTGGAAGCTGGTGGTAGATGCATGGCATTTATGATGAAGCCTTGGAAGTCACACTGTCATCTCAGCCATTCTCCACTGGTAGAAGCAACCCTCCAGGGGCTGGAGAATTAGACTCGGCCCTCCGACTGGGGGGCAAAGCCACATTATAGAGAATGGGAGATGCCAATGCAGCCATCTTTCTAAAATAAAATCTGTCACAATGGCCTTGAGAAAATAACTTCTCTAAAGCTGTGTACCTGTCTGTAAAATGAGAATAACAATATCCTATAAAATACAGTTATGCTAACCAAAAGAAGCAATGCCTTTAAGAGGCTTAGCCCAGTCCTGGAAACCCGGTGCGTGCCTAATCACCGTTCGCTATTAACAGAGTCCTGGCACTTTTGTGCTTACTCTAGCCCCTTATTCCACTTCGCAGAATGAGGATACAAAGTCATGTCCCACCTCTTTGTAATCTTCAAATTATAAGTGCCTCTCACTCTCCTCTAACATATCCTCAAGGAGATCTGTCTCCTCCACGGGGTCTGACCTCTAATGACAATATCAACATGCTCATTTAAGCCCTGGTTCACTTTCTTGACACTGCTCTTTGGGTCTCATCTTTGCTAGAGAAAATTACTTATTGCTGCTGGGCATTTCAGTGAAGGCTTCTCTGCCTTCTCTCCCCAGGCTCCAAACCATCCCTTCAAGCCTTTCCCTCCCTAACGATGATCATTCCTTCTCTCACTCTAAGAATAGAGGCTTCTCCAAACAGGAATTTTCTCATCACCCTCTCCTCCATTTCCACACCCAGTCCCACCTGTGCCCATCATCTTCTGCTCACCTTATGTCTCAAAATGAAGACACATCTCCTCTGGGTTCTAAGACCAAGTTCCCCAGCCTTTCATTCCATTCTCATTCTTTCCATCTTCTGTAGGACATCGCTAACTGATCATACCTTCTCGTATTTTCAACTGCCGCCTCTAGATGGGCACCTCCCCTCGAGTCTGTCAAATGCCAATGCCTCCCCTAGTTCACTAATCAGAATCCACCAGCCACACCCTTGCTGCAGTCTTGTTTCCCTGTCAAGCTGCTGTACGCTCCTTTCCTTCGCCACCAACCTCACTGCCTGCAAATCCTCGTCACCCTTTGTTCTTCACTCCCTGTAATCTGTCTCCTGCCCCATCTTTCTAGAAACTGTTCTCGCAAAGGATTCCTGGGGCCTCCTGATGGTTTTAAGCCACTGAGTTTTGAGGTGGCTTGTTACACAGTAAAAGTGAACTAACACAGTGATCAAGCCAGGGTCTTGCCCCGTGTGACGATTGCAAAGCCCCCGCCCCACACCCCCCCGTCCCTCCACGTCAGCAGGTGATGGCAAGTGAGGCTAATGCTTTCCTATGGGGACTTTGACTTTCAAGTGAAGGAGTCAGAGAATATTTAGAAAGTTTGGTTTTGTTTCTTAATCTGAAAGTCTCACATTAAGGAGCATCGTGTGTAGAGGGAATGAGGGGCAGAATTTTAAAAGAGGATTAACCACTTGGTGAGATTTTTTCAAAACCTGTCCTCTCAGCTTTTGCATTTGCTCCCTGGCATAAAGGCAGTGGGGATGTTTTGAAGTCCGTCTCTACATCTTTGCTGAGATGCAGTCCAAACAGTTCTTCACAGGAAGAAACTGGGGCCTAGGGTGCCCAGATGACACCTTAAGTCAAACCTGCTAAATAGCAGGATTTTATACTTGTTTTTTATGTTTGTGTTCAAATTTTTATTTTTTAAACAATCGGATACATGTTTATAGCAAGTTAAACAGTACAGAGGTCTATAAAAGCTTCTCCTTTTCTACTTGAGTACTGAGGAAATCAATATAAATAGCCTGACAGACCTTCAGTGCTTTTCTGTGTGAATATTTTATCTTGTCAGTGATAAATACTTCCAGGTAAGGAAAAAATGGTCAATTTCCTTTTCCCACTTCTAAACTGAGCTACAGTTGATATATCATAAAATGTACGAGTTTAAAGTGTACAACTCGGTAGTTTTTAATGCATTCATGAGGCTGGAAAACCATCACCATTGTCTAATTCTAGAACATTTTCATCACCTTGAAAGGAAACTGACCCATCATTAGTCACTTGTATTCTCTTCAGTCCTGGTATTTAGTTTCTTTATAGACTGCCCATTCTATACATTTTGTACAAATTGAATCATACAATATGCAGCCTTTTGTCTGGATTCTTACACTCAGCATAATGATTTCAAGGTTCATTCATGTTGTAAGCAGGTATCAGTACTTCTTTTTTATGGCCAAATATTTCATTGTATGAATAGACCACATGTGTTTATCTATTCATCAGTTGGACATTTGGCTATTATGAATGTTTCTATGAACATTTGTGTACAAGTCTGAAGTGAACAAGTGTTTTCTCTTGGGTATATATCTAGGAGTGAAATTGCCAAGTTAAATGGAAATTCTATGTTTGGAAATCCCTCAGAAAGTTAAACTGTGTTCCAAAACAGCTCCACCATTTTACATTCCCACATCAATCTATGAGGGTTCCGGTTTCTCCACCCTTGTCCATATGTGTTACTGTGTTCTTGGTTGTAGCCATCCTAATGGGTGTAATGTGATATCTCATGGTGTTTTTGATCTGCGTTTCTTCAATGAGTAATGATGCTAAGTATTTTCCTGTGCTTATTGACCTTTTGAATATTTTCTTTGGAGAAATGTCTATTCAAATCCTCTTTATCTAAATTTTCTGAACTGTAATAGTTCTCTATATATTCTAGAGACAAGTCCCTGACTGAATATCTAATTTGCAAATACTTTCTCCCATTGTTTATACATTCTTGATAGTGTCCTTGAAACACACAAGTTTTAAAAATTCTGATAAAGCCCAATTTATTATATGTGTTTGTCATATCTAAGAAGTCGTTGCCAAATCCAAGGTTATGAAACTTTTGTTTTCTTCTAGATACTTTGTAGCATTAGTTCTTACATTTAGGTCATTCCATTTTGGGTCATTTCATTTTGAGTTGATTTTTGTATATGGTGTGAGTAGGGGTCCAAGTTTATTCTTTTGCACGTGAATCTCCACTTATCCCGGCACCATTTAAGACTCTTCTTTCTCCATTGAATGGTCTTGTTTTGCCCTTGCTGAAAATCAACTGACCATAGTTATGTATGTGTTTACTTCTGGCTCAGTTCTATTCCATTCATCTATATGTTTATCCTTATGCTGTTAGTAGACTATATTGATTATTATATCTTTGTAGTAAGTTCTGAAATTGGGAAGTGTGAAATGTCCAACTTTGGCTTTTTAAAGATTATTTTGGCTAATCTGAGTCCCTGAACTTCATATGGACTTCGAACAGATTGCCAATTTCTTTTTCTTAAAAAATCAAGTTTTGGTGAAAACTGTTGAAATCTGTGGATCAGTTTGGGAAGTTTTGACATCTTAAGTTTAAGACTTTCAATCCAGGAACATGGGATATCCTTCCATGTATTTAGGTCTTTACCTTTAATGATATTTTGTGGTTCTGGTATACAAGTCTTGCACTCTTTTTTTAAAAAAAATTTATTCCTGGGAGAGGGTATAGCTCAAATGGTAGAGCACATGCTTAGCATGCTCGAGGCCCTGGGTTCAATCCCCAGTACCTCCTCTAAAAGGTAAAATAAACTTAATTATTCCCCCCAAAAGTATAAAAAATTTATTCTTAAGTATCTTCTCTTTGATACTATCATAAGTGAAATTATTTTTTTAGATGGTTCATTGCTAGCATATAGAAAGATAGTTAATTCACTCATGATATTACATCTTACAGTTTTTCTGAACTGGTTTATTAGTCAATAGTTTTTACTTGGATTGTTCAGAATTTTGATAGACAAGATCATGTCAACTGCAATATTTTATTTCTTTGCAGTTTGGATACTTCTGCTTTTTCCTTCCTAATTATCCAAGTTAAAACCTTCCGTACAATTTTGAATAAAAGTAGCAGGAGTGAATACCCCTGACTTGTTCCTGATCTTAAAGGGAAAGCTTTCAGTTTTTCATCAATAAATACGAAGATTACTGTGTGTTTTTTACAGATTCTCTTTAACAGGTTGAGATGGTTCCTGTCTGTTCTGTTTCATTGAGTGTTTCTATTATGAAAAGTGCTGGATTTTTGTCTAACGTTTCTATGTGTCTACTGAGATGATCATATTGTTTCATCCTTTATTAACATGTTGAAGCCACCTTGCATTTAATGGTTGATACTCACTTTTATATGTTACTGGATTCCGTTTGCCAGTATTTTGTTGAGGATTTGTGCATCTCTAGTCATAAAGGATATTGATCTTGTGATAACTCATTTTTTTGGAGGGGGTATCCAAAACCACTTTCTGTTCATTTTATTTTTTAAATTAAAGTACAGTCAGTTACAATGTGTCAGTTTCTGGTGTACAGCACAATATCCCAGTCATGCATATACATACATATATTTGTTTTCATATTCTTTTTCATTAAAGGATATTACAAGGTATTGAATATAGTTTTCTGTGCTATACAGAAGAAATTTGTTTTTTTTAAATCTATTTCATATTTAATGGCTAACATTTAACCCTTTCCTCGAGTAACCATAAGATTTTTTATTGTCTGTGAGCCTTGTTGTTTTGTAGATGAGTTCATTAGTGTCCTCTTTTTTTCTTTTTTAGATTCCACATATGAGTGATATATGGTATTTTTCTTTCTCTTTCTGGCTTACTTAGAACGATGATCTCTAGGTCCATCCACGTTGCAAATGGCATTATTTTATTCCATTTTGTGGTTGAGTGTTTCCATGTTCTTCAGGTGTTCTTTCCCATGGCCCAGAATCCTCTTTTGATGACTGTATCTCTGTAGTATCGTCTGAAGTCTGGGAGGGTTATTCCTTCAGCTTCCTTTTTTTTTTTTTTTTTTTTTTTTTTTTATCAGTATTGCTCTGGCAATTCTGAGTCTTGTGATTCCATATAATTTTAGGACTATTTGTTCTAGTTCTGTGAAAAATGTCATAGGTAATTTGATAGGAATCACATTAAATCTGTAGATTGCCTTGGGTATTTATGGCCATTTTAACAATATTGATTCTTCTAATCTAAGAGCATGGGATATCTTTCCATTACTTTAAGTCATCTTTAACTTCCTTAAATCAATGGATAACTCATTTTAATAGACCTTAAGAGCAAAGCTTTCATATTATGGGCTAACTACTGAGATATTTAAAATTTCCTGTAATAAGCAGCATTAAAATAATGCTTACATAAAAGTTCATTTCATTTCTTTAGATTTCTAAATAAAGACTGCTTAGTCAAAGTGTATGTTCATTTTAAATTTAAATACTTCCAAAAATTTCCAAAAAGTAGCAGTCTTCCCAGAGAGAGATGTGATTATTTCCACATACTTTCTCCAGTGTAAGAAAATGATCTTTTAAATTTTTGCAAAAGGGTCACATGTTTCATTACTTCAATTTTCCTAGCATGTACCAAGGCTGAACATCGTTCCCTATGATATTTGCAATTTACATTTCCTCTATAAACAGCCCATTTATTGGCTTTGTCTGTTTTTTAAATTGCATTGTTTTTGTTCTTATTAATGAATAGGAGTTTTTGCATATTAGAGATTTTAACCTTTAGTCAGTGATATTTTGCATTTTCTCTATTTTTAATTGTGTCAACTTTTTCCTTTCTAGCTTTTGGGTTCCTTTTTACCATAACCACCTCACCCCTCCCAAGGTTATACAAACATTCTTTGTAAAATACTGTATATTCTACTGCTGCTGTAACAAATGACCACAATTCCTCTCTAGCTGAATAAGCAAATCCAGAAAGATGTGTTGAAGGTTCTCATGACAAATCTGCTTGACACAGTGAAAGAAAATCCCAGGGCTTTATCCTGAAAGACTTGACTTTGCTACACAGCTAAAAACTGCAGGAAGGGCAAGCACATGGGTGAATAGGTCCTTTTCCTGAAGATCAAGGCTTCTCTGGGAAAACCTAGTAAGAACCCATGGGATGGCTCAGCAAGCTCCCTTGGCCTTCCAAAGATAATATCTTCAGAACCCATTCCTGCATTTCCTTTTCCTTTATACCCTTGGTTTCACATGTTTACTCTTTTCTATACTTTTATTGAAGTATGGTTGATTAACAATATTGTGTTAGTTTCAGGTGTACAGCAAAATGATTCAGCTATACATTTTTTCAGGTTATTTTCCACTATAGGTTACTATAAGATACTGAATATAGTTCTCTGTGTTATACAGTAAACCCTTGTTTCTTACCTGTTCTATGTATAGTAGGTTTTATCTATTAACCCCACTGTCCTAATTTATCCCTCCCTTCCCTTTCCTCTTTTAGCAACCATAAGTTCTCTGTCAATGAGTCTGTTTCTGTTATGTATATGGATTCACCTGTAATTTTTTAGATTTCACATATGAGTGATAGCATATGATACTTGACTTTCTCTATCTGACTTCACTAAATATAATATTCTCTAGTTCCATCTGTGCTGCTACATATGGCGATTAATTCTTTATGGCTGAGTAATATTCCATTGTGCTCATATACCACATCTTAAGCCAGTCATCTGTTGATGGGCACTTGAGTTGTATCCATGTCTTGGCTATTATAAATAGTTCTGCTATGAACATTAGGGTGTATGTAACTTTTTGAGTTAGCATTTTAGTCTTTTCTGGTTGTGTATCCAGGAGTGGGATTGCTGAATCATCTGGTAACTATTAGTTTTTCAGGATACCTCCATACTATTTTTCATAATGGCTGCCCCAATTTACATTGCCACCAACAGTGTAGGAGGGTTCCCTTTTCTCCACACCTTCTCCAACATTTATTTGTAGATTTTTTTAATAACCATTCTGACTGGTGTGAGGTGATATTGTGGTTTTAATTTGCATTACTTTATTTTGCCATGTTGAGCATCATTTCACGTGCCTCTTGGCCATCTGTATGTCTTCTTTTTTTCTTTTCCTTTTCATTTTTCAGTTTTATTAGATAGAATTGCTGCACTTTGACTGCACATACACAGTATATTGCGTGTAAATACATACACACAATATACTGCACATATTTTTAAAATTTACATGTATGTACTATTCATTATTTCTAAGAATGTTTAGAGCTTTAGCTTTTTTAACTTACATACTTATCAAAGGAATAAAGCAAACCACAAAATAAGAATTAATTTAAAAAAATACATACACTCTGCTATTAACAGCAATGCTATTTATAATTGCCAAGATATAGAAGCATCCTAAATGCAGATCATTAGATGAATGGATAAAGATGCAGCATATATATGTAATGGAATACAACTCACCCATAAGAAAGAAGGGTATTTTGCCATTTGTGGCCCTTCATTCACTTTTTTTTTTTACTTCAAAAACCAGAATTTTATAACTGGCATAAACATTTCCATTTCATCAAAAACAACAAAATACCTAGAAATAAACTTAGCCAAGGAAGTTACCTATACTCCAAAAACTGTAAAACACTGATGAAGGAAATTGAAGATGATGCAAAGAAATGGAAAGATGTCCTGTGCTCTTGGATTGGAAGAACCAACACTATCAAAACAGCCGCACTACCCAAAGCAATCCACATATCCAGTGCAGCCCCCGTCAAAATACTCACGACATTCTTTGCAGAACTAGAACAAAACAATTCCGAAATTTATATGGAACCACGAAAGACCCTGAACAGCCAAAGCAATAGGTCTTTTTTTCTCTTTCTTCTTTTTGTTCTCTTTTCACATGGTTTGATGACTAGAGAAGTTCCTTTAATATTTGTTGTAAAGCTGGTTATGGTGCTGAATTCTTTTAGCTTTTATCTGTGAAGCTTTTGATTTCTCCATCAAATCTGAACGAGGGCCTTGCTAGATAGAGTATTCTTGGTTCTGAATTTTTCCCTTTCATCACTTTAACTGTATCATGCCACTCCCTTCTGGCCTGTAAATTTTTTGCTGAAAAATCAGCTGATAACGTTATGGGAGTTCCTTTGTATGTTATTTGTTGCTTTTCTCTTGCTAATTTTAATATTTTCTCCTTATCCTTAATTTTTGTCAATTTGATGACTATGTGCCTTGGTGTGTTTCTCTTTGGGTTTATCCTGTGTGAAACTGTCTGAGCTTCCTGGACCTGGGTGACTGTTTCCTTTCCCAAGTTGGGGAAGTTTTCAGTTATTATCTCTCCAAAAATTTTCTCAGGTTCTTTCTCTCTCCTCTTTCTGGGACCCCTATAATGTGAATATTAGAGTACTTCATGTTGTCCCAGAGTTCTCTTAAACTATCCTCATTTCTTTTCATTCTTTTTTCTTTTTTCTGTTCTGCAGTAGTGATTTCCACTAATCTGTCTTCTAGCTCGCTGATCCATTCTTCTACCTCATTTAGTCTATTCTTGGTTCCTTCTAATGTGTTATTCATTTCATTGACTTTATTCTTCAACTCTGTTTAGGTATTCTTTATATTTTCCAACTCTATGCTAAAAACTTCGCTCTGTGCATCTATACTCCTCTTGAGTTCTCTGAACGTCTTGGCCATCGTTACTTTAAACTCTTTCTCAGATAAATTGCCTAATTCATCACTTATTTCTTCTGGGAGTTTATCTTGTGCTTTGGCCTGGGAGATATTCCTCTGCTGCCTCATATTGTTTATCTTTCTATTTGTATTTTTAGGTAGGTTATGTTTCTTGACCTTGGAGAGGTGGCCCTCTGTGAGAGACATCCTATGCGTCCCAGCAGTGCACTCCTCTCATCACCCCAGGTCCAGGGTCCAGCTGGTCCCAGTGTGGAGTCTGGCCTGTGTTTGTGGGTTCCTTCCACAGGCTTTAGGATTGTTGTTTTCTTATTTCTGGTCTCTGCCCCAGTGGATGAGGCTGGGCTAGAGGCTTACACAGGTTTCCTGGCAGGAGGAGCTAGTTCCTGGCCTCTGCTGGGTGAAGCTTGGTCCTGGACCTCTGGTGGGTAGGGCCACGTTTAGAGGCCTTTGTGGCTCAGGAGGTCTGCTGATGGGTGGGGCTGGGTCTTGGTGCTAATGATCAAATCAAGATGTCAGCCCCCAGGAAAGCTGATGTAGATGAACACTCCTGGAATGTCCGCCACCAGCTTTTATGTCCCCTGGGTGAGCCACAGCCATCCCCTACGGCCCCAGGAGACTCTCCAAAATGAGCAGGCAGGCCTGGCCCAGGTTCCTATGAAATCACTGCCTCTGCACTTGGACCTGGTTCATGCGAGATTCTGTGTATGCTTCCCAGAAGTCTCTGTTCCCCCCAGCCCCGTGGGGCTCCTGGAGCTAAGCCCTGCTGGCCTTCCAAGCCAGATGTCCTGGGGTTTCCTCCTCCCCTCGGTGCTGGAACCCTGGGCTGGGGAGCCTGACGTGGGGCTCAGAATTCTCACTCCTGTGGGAGGGCCTCTGCGACTTAATTATTCTTCAGCTTGTGGGTTGCCCATCTGGGGAGTATGGGGCCCGATTATATCACAAGCACGTCCCTCCTACTGTCCTGTTGTGGCTCCCTCTTTATGTTTCCAGTTGAAGGTTTGCTAGGTTCCAGTCTTTCTTCCGATGGTTGTTTAGCAGTCAGTTGTAGCTTTGTTGTAGTTGCAAGCTGTCTTTTTTTTCCCATTTCTTTTGAGGGGGCAGGTAATTAGGTTTGTTTATTTGTTTGTTTGTTTATTTATTTTGATAGAGGTACTGGGGATTGAACCCAAGACCTCCTTCAGGCTAAGCATGTGCTCTACCACTGAGCTATACCCCCTCCCACTGTATGTCTTCTTTAGAAAAATGTTGAATTAGGTCTTCTGCTCATTTTTTGATTTATTTTTTTTTGCTATTGAGTTGTGTAAGCTGTTGATATATTTTAGATATTATCCCCTTGTTGATCACATCGTTTGCAAATATTTTCTCTTAATCCGTAAGTTTTCTCTTCATGGTTTCCTTTGCTGTGCAAAAGCTTAAACTTGATTTGGTTCCATTTGTTTTTATTTTTGCTTTTATTTCCTTTGCCTTAGGAGACTGACCTAAGAAAATACTGCTACAATTTATATCAGAATGTTTTTCCTATGTTCCTGTCTAGGAATTCTATGGTGCCATGTCTTATATTTAGGTCTTTAAACCATTTTGAATTTATTTTTGTATAAGGTATGAAGGAGTATTCTAATTTCATTGATTTCCGTTTAGCTGTCCAGCTTTCCCAACACCGCTTGTTAGAGAAACTGTCTTTTCTCCATTGGATATGCTTAACTCCTTTGTCATAGACTGAGTATAGATGTGTGGGTTTATTTCTGGTCTCTATTTCTGTTCCATTGATCTATGTCTGTTTTTGTGTCAATTCCACATTGTCTTGATCACTGTAGCTTTGCAGTATAGTCCAAAGTCTACAGGGGTTACACCTCCAGCTTTGTTTTTCCTTGGGATTGCTTTGGCAATTCTGGGTCTTCTGTGGTTCCATATAAATTTTAGAATTATTCTAGTTCTGTGAAAAATGTCATGGGTGTTTTGGTTAGGAATTACACTATCTGTAGATTGCTTTGGACAGTATTGTTAAAATGACCTTTGGATAGTATTAAATGTTAAATGTTAAAATGACCATGTTAAATTCTTCCAATCCAAGAGCATGGGATAGGCATCCGTTTCTTTGAATCATATTCGATTTCCTTTGTTGATGTTTTATACTTCTCAATGTGTATGTGTCTTTCATTTCCTTGGTTAAGTTTATTCCTAGGTTTTGTTTTGTTTTGTTTTAATGTGATTTTAAATGGACTCTTTTTATTTTTTTTTACTTTCTAATAGTTCATTGTTAGTGTTTAAAAAAAAGCAACAGATTTCTGTATACTAATCTTGTGTCCTGCTGCCTCACTGAATTCATCTATTCTAAAAGTTTTTTGTATGACTTTAGGGCTCTCTCTATAGAGAATCATGTCATCAGCAAATGGTGAGTTTTAGCTCTTCCCTTCCAATTTGGTTACCTTTTATTATTGCAGTGGCTAGGATTTAGAATACCATGTTGAATAAAAGTCGTAAGAGTGGGCATCCTTGTCTTGTTCCTGAATTTAGTGGGAAGGCTTTCAGCTTTTCACCGTTGAGTATTAGTTTGTCTGTGGGTTTGTCTTATAATGGATTTTATGTTGATGTTACCTCTTGACCCACTTTGTTTTTTAATTTTGTCAAATGCTTTTTCTGCATCTATTGAGATGATCATGTGGTTTTTGTTTTTACTTAATGTGGTGTATCATGTTGATTTTTTGCATATGTTGAACCATCCTTGCAACCCTGGAATGAATCCAACTTGATCATGGTATATGATTCTCTTCGTGTATTTTTAGATTTGGTTTGCTAATATTTTGAGAATTTTTGCATCTATATTCATCGAAGATATTGGCTTGTGATCTTCTTTGTAGTACCTTTCTCTGGTTTTCATATCAGGGTGATGGTGGCATCATAGGATGAAATTTGGGAGTTTTTTTTTTTTTTTTTTTTTTGGAATAGTTTGAGAAGGATAGATAGGATAGATACAAGCTCTTCTCTCTACATTTGATAGAATTCCCTAGTAAAGCCAATCTGGTCCGAGACTTTTATTTACAGGGAGTTGTTTTGTTTTTTAATTACAGATTCTATTTCACTTCTAGTGATCAGTCTGTTCAAATTATCTGTTTCTTTTTTATTCAGTTTTGGCAGGCTGTATGTTTCTAGAAACTTGCCCATTTCTTCTAGGTTGTCCAACTTGTTGGCATAAAACTGTTCATAGAATTCTTCTATGATTTTTGTATTTCTATGGTATTAGCTGTTGTTTCTCCTCTTTCATTTCTTACTTTATTTGGGTCCTCTTCTTGGTGAGCCTGGCTAGAGGTCTGTCAATCTTGTTTATCTTTAAAAAAAAAAAAAACTAGCTTGTGGTCTTGTTCTTGTCTATTTTTTATCTCTATTGTATTTCCTCCTCCCTCTTGACTTTGGATTTTGTTTGTTCTTATTCCTCTGTGTGGTAGGTTAGGTTGTTTCATATTTTTCTTCTTGGGGAAAGCCCATATATCTCTGTGAACTTCCCTCTTAAAACTGCTTATATTGCATCCCATAGATTTCATAAGCTTGTGTTTTCATTGTCATTTATCTCGAGGTATTTCCTGATTTCTTTGAGTTCATCGTTGACCCATTGTTTTTGTTTTTTGGGTTTTAGGAGGGAATTTTTGTTTTTGTTTTTGTAGCATGTTGTCAGTCTCCATGTGGTGGTTTTCCCATTTTTCTTTGTGGTTGATTTCTAGTTTTATACTATGTGGTCAGAAAAGATGCTTGAAATAATATCCTCATATTTATTGAGGCTTGTTTTCTGACATAGTATGTGATCTATCCTAGAGAATGTTCTATGTGTTCTCAAAAAGAATGTATACTCTGAGTTTTTTGGATGTAGTGTCCTGTAGATACCGATTTAGTCCAACTGGTCTGCTGTGTCATTTAGGATTGCTTCCTTACTGTTTTTCTGATTGGATGATCTGTCTATTGATGTCAGTGGGATGCTGAAGTATCCTACTACTGTATTCCTGTCAATTTATCCCTTTGTCAGTATTTTATAGTTAGGTGCCCCTAAATTGGGTGTATATGTTAATGAGTATGGTATCCTCTTCTTGTACTGATCCCTTTATCATCATATAGTGTCCTTCTTTGTCTTTCTTTATGGTCTTTGTTCTGAATATCTATTTTGTCTGAAGACCATGTTCTTTATTTTTTGGTGGAGCTTCTGTTTTCTAAAGTCTCTACATGACTAGATAAGATAGAAATAAGGAGGACCTGACCACTGGCTCCCAACTACATGTCTTTGCTCCTTGCCTCATTTTCAGTTTAGTTTGTTTGAAGTACATTCTATGTTTGAAATAGAATGTTAAGAAAAGACGTCTTAGTAGAGATCCACCAAGGTGGCAGAGTAGAAAGACACCGAGCTCACTTCCTCTCAATAGCACACCAGAATCACAAATATTTGCAGAACAACCATTGACGCAAAAGGCCAGAACCTACCAGAAAAGATCTTGTACAACTAAAGATGTAAAGAAGCAGCCACAATGAGATGAATAGGAGGGATGAATTTGTGATACAGTCAAGTTGTCTACCCCTGGAGTGGGCGACCCATAAACTGGAAATAATTACATTGCAGAGGTTCTCTCACAGAAGTGAGAGGTCTGAGCCCCTACCCTGGGTTCCAGCACTAGAAAGATGAGTGCCTAGAGCATTTGGCTTCGAAGGCCAGTGAAGCTTAATTTTGGGAGTCCCAGAGAGCTGAAGGAAATAGAGATTTCGCTCATAAAGGGTGCACACAAAATCTTACACACTCTAAAATACACAGCAGAAGAGGCAAATGGATAGGAGCCTGGGTTAGACCTTCCTGCTGGTCTTAAAGAGTCTCCCAGAGAGGCAGCAGGAAATGACAGCTCACCCTGGGACATGGGTACTAGTGAGAGCTATTCTTGGGAACTCATTATACCACATGGATATGGGTGATGGTGGGTGCCATTGTAGAATCTTCCCTCTAGCTTATTAGCCTGAATTCAGTAAAGTTGTAGGATACAAAATTAACATACCAAAATCGGTTGCATTTCTATACAGTAACGACAAACTATGAGAAAGAGAAATTAACAATCCTATTTACCATCACATCAAAAAGAATAAAATACCTAGGAATAAATCTACCTAAAGAGGTAAAAGATCTTACTCGGAAAATGAAGACACTGATGAAACTGAAGATGACCCAAAAAGATGGAAGGATATGCCATATTTTTGTATTGGAAGAATTAATATTAAAATGACCATACTACCCAAGGGAATCTACAGAGTCAATGCAGTCCCTATCAAAGTACCAAGGGCATTTTTTTCACAGAGCTAGAACAAGTAATTAAATTTGTATGGAAACTCCAATAGCCAAAACCACCTTGTGAAAAAGCAGAGCTGGAGAAATCACGCTCCTTGAGTTCAGCCTATATTAAGTTACAGTAATCAAAACAGTATAGTACTAGCACAAAAACAGACACATAGATCAATGGAAAGAATAGAGAACCCAGAAATTAACTGACCATAAGTTCATGGGTTTATCTATGACAGAGGTGCAAAAACATACAATGGGGAAAGGACAACCCTTCAACAGTGGTATTGGGAAAGCTGGACAGCTACATGTAAAAGAATGAAATTAGAACATTCTGTAACATCATATACAAAAATAAAATCAAAATGGAGTAAAGACCTAAATATAAGATCTGAAATCATAAAACTCTTAGTGAAAAACATAGGTAGAACATTCTGACATAAATCATAGCAATATTTTTTATCTGTCTCCTGAAACAAAGGAAAGAAAAGCAAAAATATACAAATGGGACCTAATTAAACTTAAAAGCTTTTGTACAACAAAAGAAACCATTGACAAAAAGAAAAGACAACATACTGAATGGGAGAAAATAATTGCAAAATCTATATCAGTAAGGGGTTAATATCCAAAATATATAAACAGCTTATACAACTCAACATCAAAAAAACACTCCAATAAAAAATGAAAAGACTTGAATAGACATTTTCCCAAAGAGGACATGCAGATGGCCAACAGGCACATGAAGAGATACTCAACATCATTGTCCATCAAGGAAATGCAAATCAAAACCACAATGAAGTATCACCTCATAACTATCAGAATGGCTATTATAAAAGACACAAATAACAAATGTTGGCGTGGATGTGGAGAAAAGTGAACTTTTCTACATTGTTGGTGGGAGTGTAAATTGGTCTAGCCACTGGGAAACAGTATGGAGGTGTCTCAAACTAAAAATAGAACTATCATATGACCCAGTAATTTCACTCCTGTGTATATATCCCCCCAACCCCACCAATAAAAAATACACTAATTTGAAAAGACACATGCACCCCAATGTTCATAGTAGCATTATTTACAATTGCCAAGACATGGAAACAACCTAAGCGTGTATTAACAGGTGAATGGATAAAGATGTGGTGTAGATATATACAATGGTATACTACTCAGCCATGAAAAAGAATGAAATTTTGCTATTTGCAACAACATGGATGGACTTGGAGGGTATTTATGCTAAGCTAAATGAGTTAGACAGAAAGACAAATACTATATAATATCCCTTATGTGGAATCTAAGAAATAGAACAAGCTAGTGACTATAACAACAAAAGACTCAGATATAGAGAATAAATTAGTGGTTACCAGTGAAGAGAGGAGAGGGGGAGAGGCAATATAGGGGCAGGGGATTAAGGGGTACAAACTACTGGGTATAAAATAAGCTACAAGGATACATTGTACAACACATGGAATATAGCAAATATTTTATAATAACTGTAAATGGAGTATAACCTTTAACAATTCTGAATCACTATATTGTACACTGTGACTTTTATGCTATACATCAACTATACTTAAGTAAAAACATCTTTATACTCAAAAAATTAACACAACATTGTAAACTGACTATGCTTCAATTGAAAAAAATTTTAAATCATCTATTTTGTGCAATATAAGTTTTGCTACCCCTGCCTCCTTGTCATTTCCATTTGCACAAGGTATCTTTTTCCATCCCCTCACTTTCAGTCTCTGTGTGTCTTTGCTCTGAAGTGACTTTCTTGCAGGCAGCATATTGTAGGTTCTTTTTTAAAAAATCCAAACTGTCACTGTCTTTTGATAAGAGCATTTAGTCCATTGACATTTAAATCAATTTTTGGTAGGTATGTACTTATTGCCATTTTAAGCCTTGTTTTCAAGTTTTGTAGTCCTTTATTCATTTCTTCTTCTTCTTTTTTTTTTTTTTTTCCCCTTTTGTGGTTTGATGGTTTTCTTTTGTAGTATGCTTGAGTTCCTTTTGTTTTGGCTTTTGTGAATCTATTGTAAGTTTTTGATTTTTGGTTACTCTGAATTTCAAGTATGTTGGCCTGTAACTATCTACTTGCTTTAAACTGATGCTCATATGAGTTCAAACACATTCTAGAAGATCTACATTGTAACACTCCTCTCTCCCACATTTTGTGACTTTGATGTCCTATGATGTATCTTTATGCTTACCTCTTTGCTGTTAATTTTAGTTATAGTTTCTTTTACAAAATTTTTGGGTTGTTTTTAATCTATGTACTGGCTTAGTTAAGTCATCTTCAATCCTTTTATATATTTGCCTTTCCTATTATATTTTTTCCTTTCCTATAGATTCTTACTGCTTTCTATTTAGAGAAGACCTTTCAATATTTCTTTTAGAGTAGGTTTAGTATTGCTGAATTATTGTAGTTTTTGTTTGGGAATTTCTTTATCTCTCCTATTCTAAATAGTAACTTTACTGGGTAGAGTATCCTGGGCTGCAGATTTTTCCCTTTTAGGACTTTGAGTATATCATGCTACTCCCTTGTAGCCTGCAGAGTTTCTGCAGAGAAGTCAGCTGACAGTCTTATGGGTGTTCCCTTGTAACTGACTCTTTGTTTTTCTCTTGCTGCCTTTAGTATCCTCTAACTTTTGCACTTTAATTATGGCATATTTTGGTGTGGCTTTATTTGGGTTCATTTTGTTTGGGACCCTCTGTGCTTCCCGTACCTGGATATCTGTTTCCTTCTTTGGAAAGTTTTCAGCCATAGTTTCTTTAAATATATTTTCAACCCCCTTTTTGCTTCTCCTTCTGAAACACCTATTATGTGTAAGTTGGCACACTTTATATTATCCTATAGATCTCATATGTTGCTTCCATCTTTTTTCGTTTGTCTGCTGTTCTGATTGAGTAATCTCCATTATTCTATCTTCCAGATCACTTATTTGTTCTTCTGTGTCACTTAGGCTGCTATTCATTGCTTCTAGATTGGTTTTTATCTTGGCAATTGAATTGTCTAATTTTGATTGGTTTATATTTACAGTTTCTAGTTCCTTGTTACCATGATGTTACTATCAATAATCGTAATTCCTTTAGCATTTTTATTAATTCCTTTTTGAACTTGAAGTCTAGTAGACTGGTGAGGTCTGTTTTGTTACTCTTTCAGGGGATTGCTCTTGTCCTTTCAATTGGTTTCTCTGCTTTTTGACTTTACTTTCTCTGCCTCTATGAATTTAGGAGAAATAATTGTTTACTGTGGTCTTGAAGAGGTGTTTTCATGTGAGAATGTCCCTGTAAAGACTGTGTGAGTCCAATATTTTTGGTATGAAGCCTGGTTTTGGTATAGATGCCAGCCACATCTCTCCTTCGAGTGTGCTGGGCATTACCCCCTTGATAGGGGGTGTGATGTGTGCTGTGGTATCTAAAGCCTGTGCTGACTGTGGGACAGGGCCTCCTCTTTGCTTCGTGGCTGTCATTGCCCTTTTGAGGGTGGGGTCTTCTCCCCATTTGTTGTTGTAGAAGCCCTGAGGGTCAGGTTTCATCAGGCTCCATTGCCCCGAGTGCATGCTCTGCCCCAAAGGAGGTGACCGCTAAAGCCAGTGAGGCTCATGTGGTCGCAACAAACCTGTGTGCTGCCTGTGCCCACATCTGCACTTCTGCCCAGAAGCAGCCCAAGGTTGTGTCTCTTTCTATGTCTTGTTTGTCCCAGATCTAGGGCTAGGTTGTGGTGTGGAGTAGACTGGGGCTGGGGCCTGGGGTGTGGCTGCAGGAATTGCGGTGATTGTGCTGCCTCTGTGGCAGACCTCTCCTAGGACCTGTCTGCCTCAGACCCAGCTCCAAGCTGTGGTGTAGAGTAGGCAGAGCCAGAGAACTCCCACACTGCTGCCCAGGACCTGTCGCCCCGAGATGCGGCACCCAGCTGTTGTGTGTTCCTGTGGCGCTGCCATTGCGGGAGCTGATGGTTGTCCCTTGGCTTCCCCCTAGACTACACCCCAGGCCCTCTGGGCTGTCTCTGCACAGCTAGATCAAGTCCTCTCCTGGGGCCTATCTGCCTGAGATTCAGCACTTAGCAGCTGTGTGTTCCAGTGGTGTCGATAATGCACACTGACAGTGCCTGGCTCACCCACAGCCCAGTGTGCGCGCCAACGGTCTCCTCAGTTCCATCCGCCACCCACACGCATGCACTGACAATAGTCTCTGAGGCTCAGCTTAGATCACAATCCAGGCACCGTGCTGTCTTTGGGCAGCTGGACGGAATCTCTGCCCTGATCTAGCACCAGGCTGCGGTATGGAGCAAGCAGGACAGGGCATTCACCCCTGTGGACTGGGAAGTGTGGTGAGGTGGCAGCTGCCAGTTCAAATGTCTCTCTACCCTGATGGCTAGCAAACCAGTTTGCGCACACTCCTTGTGACTAGAGTCTAGGCTGCTCCAGCCCCTCCAGCTGTCCCGGCAGATTTCCTAGCAGGCAAGGGGGCTCCCCAGGGTGAGGGTCTGCCTGTGTGGACCTTCTTTTCTTACAGATCCCTCCCAGGGGCACTGGTCCTATCTTAACATATTTTTATTTTTTTCTGTCCGACCCAGTTACATGGAGCTCTTTCCTGCCACTTTCGTGGTATAGATCATCTCTGCCAGTTTCCAGCTGGCTTTCGGTGAGAATTGTTCCACGTGTGGATGTATTTTTGATGTGTTTGTTGGGAGAGGTGAGCTTCAAGGCCTCTTACTCTGCCATCTCGATCCTCCTCCCTGTACCATTTTACATTTCCTAACCCCTCTGTGGTGGCATCTGAAATGTGCTTTGTAGAAATGTGATGTGCTCTCTGAGCAGTATGAATACTGTGGTTGGCTGGGCAACCTTCTTGACTGGCAGTTTTGCAATCCAGATTGCAGGTGTTTACGGATGGCTTGGTTCAATTTTCTCAGCCAAAGTTGAAGGTTGTGCATATGTGGAGGATCTTGCAAGGGCACTTTGTCCCCTGATCATATCAGTCAAGGAACTGAAGTTTGGACAGAAGCCCACCTACCTAAGAGGAGTCCAGTCTTCATAGAATCATAAAGCTAAGAACTTTAGATTATATAATTCAAATTGCCTTACATTGGAGGAAACGGCGGCTCAGAACCCAGTTTTCACTCCTTGTTTCAGAGGAGTTTCAGTCTGTTTATTAGAGACATGACCATCCCTTAGTCAAACATCGGACTCTTGGATGAGGACACCTGGTGCCTTTCCTTCATCAGGAGGGGTGAGGATGGCACTGAAGGCATGGCCTCAAGCCTGAGGGTCAAAGCTACGGCTGCTGGTCCTTTAATATTTGTTTAAACCGTATTTTAACAGCACAATATTTGAGATTAAGTCCAATGCTGGTATCACTTTTGTTCACCTCAGTTAGATACAACCACAATGGGAGAGGTCCTGAAGGGCTCGGGCAGGCAGCACAGCACAGCACAGGGTTAGAGTATACTGGCCTCAGAAATGCGTTAGAGCCAGGCTTGACTCCTCCATCAATACTCAGTCCTCCTTGCCCAAGTTACTTGAGTGCCCTGTGCTTCGAGGGGATGGCTGCGCTCCCCTCAGAGTGGTGTTAGGAGCCGTAAGTGAGGTGATGCATGCCAAGTGCTAATACGTGCTCCAGTTCAGCACCATTTTACTTTTTTAAAATAGAAGCTATAGCTCTAGGCTTCCAGTTCAGTGTATATTACTTGAAATGTAAAAGCAAAATACAAAGATAAAGGCCAGATCTGAATGAATTCCCAGCACAAAAATCTTTCAGGTTGTGCATTTTGTACACTGTACATCTTACTTGAAATAAGTCTCTTTTGCAACATGAAATAGGTCTTAAGTGCTTTCTTTCCTAATTCTTTCTGGTCTCTGGTGTCAGAGACCCAAGTTCAAGTAGCTTAAATACAAAGGGTCATAAAAAAGCTGGGGAAAGGGTCTCAACGAACCTAAGGACAGAATAAACGGGTGTGTAACTAGGGATCTCCTATCACATCTTTGCCCCGCTTTTTGCCTTCTCTTTTCCTGCCAGCGTGTTCTCTGACCTCTCCTTACGTCCTCTACAATGAGAAAACCAGCTGCGCAAAACTTTCAAGGTTTTCATCTTGCAATTTCAGGCATTAGAACAAGACTACCTTGAGTCTTAATCCCAAATGGCTAGGGACCCATCCCCAGAATAATGTACTTAAATCTGGGCAAGGGATTTTGGAAAAACACAAGTGGATGGGAGAGAGGCTCATTATGTTTTTTTTTTGATGGGGAGGTAATTTTTTAATTTATGTATTTATGTATGTATTTGTGAAGTGCTGAGGACTGAACCCAGGGCCTTGTGCATGCTAAGCACGTGCTCTACCACTGAGCTATCCTCTCCCCTCAGCTCATTATTTCCATTCTCTCCCACATGCCTACTGAGAAACCAAAATCTATTGTATCTTATCTCAGGCTCTGAAAAAATAACATTATTGAGCCTTCAGGGTTTGGGCAAAATCACCTTAACTTTAGAAAAGCTAATTAGTTGTGTGAATATTCATCATTGGACAGAACTCTTTTCACCTGAAGAAAAAAATATATTTGCAGATGCTAACTTAAAATGTGTTATGTTGCATAGACGCATTCGTATTTTTAGGAGGCAGCATTCCACGGTGCATTGTTCTCAAATGTTAGTCATTTGCTTATCAGCCCTATGGTTTCTGTCATGTCTGTGTAGCACCTGCACTGTTTGCTTTTCTATTCTTGTTCTTTTGTAAACTTAAGTATCTACTTTAATCTTATCTATTTTTCTTTGATATGCTAGATACAATTTTCCCTACTACAGATAACAAAAACATAATTTAAAAGGTGTTGACAGTAACCGCTTAGTTATCTTGTATACCGCCTCACTTTGGGAAACAGTGCCATAATGGAAAATCATAAGCATTCTACGGTTCATGTCTGTAAGGAATTATGTTTATCTGAACTGGATACATTTCTCCTATAACTTGTTCAGACAGAAAACAAAATCTGTACCTTTGGTCCTAGGGGAAAAAATTAAGAAAGATCCTTATTTGGCTCAGAAAAGGGGGAGGAATTTTACTTCTTCTATATGGTTTTGTTTACCATACACTAATTTTTAATTGCATAATACATAAATGCATTTTTTTCATCTAAAAGGTAAGCATATCACAGTTAAGACTAAGATCTTCTTTATCATCTTGCCACTCCCACTAGGGTAAATCCAAGTTTTGAATTCAGATTGTATCCTTCCAGACTTCTTTCTTTGCATCTGGCCATTAGAGTATCTGTTCTGTTTAACAGTCTGTTAATGAATGGTCACAGGTTTCCTTAAGTGCTTTGAGCTGTTAAGTCTTCCAGCCTTTGGCAAGGGACTCTACACTGGAGCACACCTTCAATGTACAGGGAATTTACAGTTCTGCTTTAGCCTTCACTCCCTGCTTGCACCAGGCCTGAAGATCAGTCAGAAGTGAGATCAGGGCCTTCGTAAGTCTTTGCTGAGTGTGCGCACAGCCCTGTACATGCACGTTGCCTACCAGACCCTGAGAACTATGTTACAAGCTTTTTAAAAGTAAAACCTCTTGTGGGCATGTTCTCCAGGTCTTGAAGTTTGGGGCCAGGCTCTTGTTTGCCCCTCAAGCTGCTGCAAGTTTAAACAATTCCACTAAGTATCTTTCAACAAATGCCCTGGCTATAAGGCTTTCCCACAGAGCGAGCTCTGAGGCAGGTTAAGTAACACGATTCTGCAAGTGGGCTTTTCCAGAGAGCTGTGAGCCGGTTAAATAGTGACAGTGCGCTGGGGATGAGTTATATTGAGGTGCCCCAGACCCAATATGCTCCCTCTGGTGGTTACAGGGCTGCTGGTTTTCCAGGCTCCTCTGGAGCTGGGGGGAGAGGGAGTGTACTGAGGTAAAATACCACGAAACTGGCTGTTCTTACCAAGGTTCAGATTGTTACAAGTCTTTGGTTAATTTCCAAAGCTCTGAAAAAGGGGTAATTTTCCTGTGTTTTTTTTTGGAAAAGCAGATTTATAGACATTCTTCCTCATTCACGAAGGCCTTCCCCCACCATTTTCTCCCTGTTGATGGAGATGAGCCCAGGGAGATTTCTTCTAGAAGAGCCATTACCATCCACATCCATGTCAGGGACTTGGTGGGAAGTGGAGCCAGGTGCAGAGCGAATGCCAGCCAACAAGGACAGCTACTGTCCACCCCTGGTGATAGCTGCCTTTCCAGCACCAGGCCTAGAGCTGCCGGGTCGCTCAGACTTCAGTGGAATCTGGAATCCCAGTATTTTGTGGGAGATTTCCACTTTTTAATTTACTGACCGTAATTTTAAAAAATCAAAATATTGCACCAGAAATAACACACCCATGGCAAACAACTAGGGTTTGGAGCAGAGAGTCTTAAGGATCTCATCACTGCTATGTGAACTTTTCCTATCAAATTAGTCAACTGAGTGCAAAAACCCCTGTTTTCCCCCCAAGCTTCAATTATATGCCAGACACTGTGACATGCTGCAGAGCTGAATGAGACTTGCTGCCCTGGGTATACCTTCTGTTCCCTCCCCTCAGCTTTTGAGGCACTTAGAGTCTAGCAGTGGGGGTGGGAACTTTCTTTAGTTACCACCTTGAACAAAGGGTATGGGTACCTGCACACAGATCTGTTAGTTTTAATTAGTTTAAGGCAAATATCCTGAGAAGTGTTCAAAAGTTTCATTTTATACTCTCTGTTCACGGAAGCATGTGTGTATGTGTTTACGTGCACACCAGGACTGGGGGTAGGGAAGGGCTAAAATCAAAGTTGTATAAATCCTTCTGAGGCAAAGGGCCAGAGAGCCAACACCTGACCCGCACAAACAGCGCCAGAGGTGGAATCCCACGGATGCTGCTTTCCTGGTTTATTCACTCATACGGGAGAGCATTATCTCGGGCAGCTCCCTGAGAAGGGGTGCATGGGAGGCAAGTATGTGAGCGCTCCAGTTTCTAAAAATATCTTGATACTTAACACCTGACTGAGAGTAAACAGGTAGGGAATCTTTTCCTTTCAAGATCTTGCCTGATTTCTAGCTTCCAGTGTTGCTACTGAGAAGTATAAAGCTACTCTGATTTCTAATCCTTCCGTGTGATTGGTTTTGGGGGAGCTTCTCTTGGTCCTACTGCTTTGAAATTTTAAGACGGTGTGTCTTGCCAGAGGCCCTATTTTAATCCATCATGTTGAGCAACTTTTGTGTCCTTCTACTCTGGATACTCATGTGTTTACAGATTTCCTCTGTTCTTTCTGGAGTTCTGTTATTTGGATATTGAATGTCCTGGTGTTATCCTCATGTCTTCATTTTTTTTTTTATAAAACTCTTTTTTTTTTTTGGTTATTCTCTTAATTCCAGCTTCTAACCATTCTACTGAGTTTCTAATTTTCAAGAATGTTTCCACATTTTTAAGTACAGTCGATTTACAATGTTGTGCTAATTTCTGGTGTACAGCATAGTGATTCATTTGTATATACATATATTCCTTTTCATATTCTTTTTCACTATAGGCTATTTATAAGGTATTGAATATATAGTCCCTGTGCTATACAGTAGGACCTATTGTTTACCTATTTTATATACAGTAGTTAGTAGCTGCAAATCCCAAACTTCCAATTTCTCTCTCCTCCTTTCCCTCCTGGTAACCGTAAGTTTGTCTTCTATATCTGAGTCTATTTCTGTTTTGTAATTAAGTTCATTTGTCTCCTTTTTATAGATTCCACATGTAAGGGATCTCATATGGTATTTGTCTTTCTCTTTCTGGCTTACTTCACTTAGTATGACAATCTCTAGGTCCATCCATGTTGCTGCAAACGGCATCATTTTATTTTTTACAGTTGAGTGTTCCCACGTTCTTCAGGTGTTCTTTTCCATAGCTTTCTACCCTTAGTCTGCACATGACTTTTCTCATCTCTCTGGGGATACGATAGTTTGCTGAAGCTGCTTCTCCCTTAGCCTCTGATTCTTCCAAGCTGGTGGCTTTGGATGTTGCATTCATGTTAGCAGCTTTCATCAGATGTCGGGTTACCTTGTTGGTTGGCGAAGCTAGAGGACTAAAAGGCTGCTATAGGATAGTGAATTGAGAGCTTCACCTTAGGACGGTGGCTGCACAATGGAACCAGCTGGGAAGCTTTAAAAAACATTGATGCTCCAGAAATACTCATGTTCTTGGCGTAGGGTCTGAACACAGGGAATCTGAAAAACTCCCCGGGTGGTGTTACTGTGTAGCCATGGCTGAGAATTACTAAGGGTGCTCCTGTTGAACCATTTCATCTTCAGGTAACTCTTAAAATAGCCCCTGGACTGGGAGAATGTTACCTTCTCCTGTGGATAAACTTCTGGTTTCTCCAGGGTGGAGGGGCAGCTGCCCAGCTGAAGAAGACAGGGAGGGACTTTATGGATGTCACAGCATTTTAAACAGCTTCCTACCACGTTGGACTCCTCCCTCCCTCTTCACGGTCACGTCAGAGGGACACGCTTCTGTCCACTTGTAAGCCTTCAGCACTTTCTGCGTGTAAACTGAATTGGCGGTCATTTCTCCCTTTACTAAATTAGAATGTGGCTTTCTTCAGTCGGGTTTCTAAAATTCTGGTGCTAATAATTCTCTCTCCTTCTTCCCAGTGTCGAGAGTAGTTGTGACTTAAAAAAATCCTTTACCGTATTTTTAGGGGTGGAGTCTGGAGCATGCAAAACTTGATGTGTTCAACTTGTTACTCTGACCGCAAAGAATGACCTACTCTTCTTTGTAACTCAAAGCTCTCTTTCTCCTATAAACAATTAGTTTCTCCACTTACTTTTCCCTCATAGAGTGGGGAAGAGAGAGTTTATAATGATGAAGCCGTGGCCACGGTGGTCACATCCCACTTTATTGCTGTTGCTGTGGAATGAGACCTGGAGGAGGGAAGGAGGTCAAAACTGGGCGAGTCACGGGGGTAGACCTGGGCTCCTGGGTTTGGCATACAGAGAAAATGTTAGACAAAGAGGTCCTTTATCCACGCAGACTCTGACAACGAACTGGCGCCCCCCGGGCCTGTCTGGTCCACATTCCCATGTTCACTGGCTCACACACGGAAGTCTGACTCATAGTTTCTGTGAAACATCAGCCTTGGTGATGGCGGGTGGCAATCCCGCAGGACCTCAGACAAGGGCTGGGCTGCAGCCGCCCCTCAGATGGCACAGGAAGCACCCTGCACTGCACCCCCGCCTGGCCTCTCCAGGCATTTGAATTTACGACTTCTGGGATGTGGTTTAAGGTTTTAAAAAGTAACAACAACAACAAAAGCAATCCTAGTCATGGCAGAAGAACCCTACTTAAAGTCAGAAAGAATTAAAACATTTATTGGGCATAAATATATTACATATACACTACAGGTACAGTTAGGTATTACATATAGCATAGTATTTGCAAAATCTATACATTAAAATTGATATGGCAGTTTTAATACAATGTATATGAAATAGTCTAAAATTTACAATACAGGAAAACATACGATTATTTTTTTCTCTCCTAAAGTTGAAAAGCTTGGAATGTATGTCCAACAGTGAGGTAAAACATTTTGTCTTTCAATTTAAAGAATTGTGCAAGGATAACATTCAAACACATTCAATTAGGGCACTTTTCAATTTCGACAGGAATACTGAATCACTGTAGCCAACAAAACGCGGTTAGAAAATGCCAACGTTTCAAGTTGATAGGAACAAGGCAGATAATATGCAAAAAATCTTCTTAAAAAAGTTTTCTTTTTAAACAATGTCTTTGAGGACAAAGGACATTTTGCTTCACACGACTGGAATTTCTTGTGCCAGGGAGGAGTCTGACATACAGAGCATCAGAAAGCCACTCACTCGTTCCTACATATTGCAAAAGGGCAAAGAGAGAAGGTTAACATAACACTTTATTTTATTGTTCATGTGTAATGGCAATATATATAGAGTTATATATCAATATCACGTACACATATTGTGATAGAAAACAGTGCCAGATAGAGTAACAACTTTTTGACTGAAGGGATTACAATGAACACCAAATAATGGAGAGCAATAAAATAAAGTGCCGTCAGCTAGTGTTTCACACACTTCAGCTTCTTGGTGGTTACACAGATAGATAGTACGAAAATCTCAAAAGGATCAAATGTTCATAGCAATTTTGGCCTAAAATATTATTTCATTTAAAAAATTTCAACCAATTCAGAGGATTTCTTTATAGCAGCAGTTCTGAAGTGTTTCCAAAAAGGGACGCTTTTTGTTCTCCTGCAAACAGGGTTCTTCGACTCAGTTGAATCTTCATTGCTTAAAAAATGCCTTCTCCCCAAAACACCTGCATGAAATTGTTTCAGAAGATGCAGGTGCACCGTCAGAGTGGGTCATAACACACATTTTAGAGGGATGAGTTTTGGAAGGCCTGAACTTTGGCAAAAATATATTTACCTTGATGCCATCAGTTTGCAAGGCTAATTAAACTAATAATTATAGTCAATAACAAAATACAGAACTTTTCTAGTACTTACTACATCAATGTAGGCACACAGAATAATTCATTGATCTTAGCACTTTCTTTCAAGAGATGATTACGGTTTTTTTGGGGTACATGTAAACGTTTCAATCACTGATAATGGATTTTTTTTTTTGGCATTTAATGCACTAGATGCTCATTAAAAACAAGAAAATGTCAGAAAATGATAATACTACAGATGTTGCCGAGGAACAAGACTGACCTAAAATTACAAAAGTATAAAACACAAAATAACATGCTACAGTAAGGAAAAATTAGTACATAAGTACATTTTAAAAATTTTACAATAAATAAAGATTGCACTGTAATTGGCATTTAAAGTACTGTATGCAGAATATAGTATAAATAAACCAAAAACAAAATAATGTTGGTTTCCCCATGACTTTGGTATGGGAATATTTTAAGCTAGTACAGGATACTGCATTTTAAGACAACATAGACCAAGCACAAAATAGCTATGATCAAGAAAAACCAAGTAGCAAAAATATACAAAAACAGAAGCAGGGGGATACACTGTGTCTGTTGCACCCTTTTGGAATATATTTGCACCTCCAACTCTTAAATGTCCCTGAGGTACGCGAACATTATGGACTTCATATAAATAATCCAATGACTTTGGGTTAAAACTGATTATCTCATGACTCAAAATAGACATGCAAGAGTAACACTTTGCACTCCAATAGCACCTGTTGATCAAGGATCTCAAAGCACTTACAAACATTAGAATCCCCATTTTGTTTTTTTTTTTTATTTTTAATGCATGGGAAAACTGAGGCACAGAGAGGTAAAGTGACGTGTTCAGGTCACGCAGCAAGTTAGTGACAGATCCAGGGAGAGAATCTAGGCTCCTTGACCCCCAAACACCCTGTGCTTACTTACCACCGAAGACCATTCCCTCTCCACACGTGGCCAGGTCAACCCCAGAAATAGGAACTACAAATTTAGATGACTCTTTTGGGTTTTATCAGTTTTCATCTGCTGTTAGATTCATATTATGTGCACTGAATTAAGGTGTTGAAATTCAATCACTTCATTGATACCTCAAAGAACAGCCTAAAGGCAAATCTTTCAAGAAGAATGAGCTGACATGTAAGAAGACTGCTCACAATTAGTGTAAATCATGGACAATGGGCAGAGGCACTAAACTGTCACCAGTTCTCGTCATATAATTCTGGTCAAACATAACAGAATATATAATAACTCTAGTGATTAGATTAGAAGTAGTTATATACAAAGACAAACAAGTTAAAGCAGCTTTTAAAATAGCTGAACAAGGAAACTAACTATTGCACAATGCCCTCGTAAAGTTACTGCTATGAATTGACGTGGTAAAATCTACAATGCTCCACAATTTATAGGTGCATTTTGGTTACTTGATTTCTTAGACAGGCAGCTCATAGTGTTAAAATCATAAGAAATACAGATAATTAAAACATCTCAGATTAAAGTACACATTTTCATTTCGATGAGCTAATAAAGTTTAACTGAGTGACAAAACAATTGTTTAGGGCAGCCTTATCTGAGTGAACACATCTCTGGATGTGGCGGTGGTTGTGTGGTAAGACTCCGACAACACTGAAATCCTAGCCCTGTAACTACATGCACTGTGACTCATGTTCACAGAAACAGATGATCAAGACGTGAGAAGTGACTGGTGAATATAAATTACTAAACTGTAACATGGAAAAAAAAAAAATCAAAGGCTTGCAAAAGACATCAGTGAAAAAATAGAATAAAGGCAAATCTGAAAATTTAAGAGAGAACGTAAGCTAGCTTTTGGTATCTGGTTTGCTTTTTTTTTTTAAAAAAAATCCAGTTTAACCTCTTCCTAGTTTTGCATTTCAAAAAGGTGCACCAAAACACTGATATTTTTTCCCTAGCTAAATCTGTAAAACAAGTATATAAATCAAAGAACAAAAGGGCTTAAAAAAGGGAGTATCTGAATAAATGTGTGTATTAAAGTGTGTAGCATTAAATTCATACCTCTAGTTTTGTTGGGTTTGTTTACTTCATTAAGAAGTACTGTAATATAAAGGCGAATAAAATGGACAAAGTTGCAAAGCCAACCACAATGAGGGCTGCAAACTGTTCATCAGTAGGCATCATGCTCTTCATTTTGGGATCATCTAAGCTCCCCATGTCCCCGGTAAGCATGACCTCGCTTCGCTGTAGCGCGAAAGCCGCAGAGGGGCTGAAAGCCCCGCTTAGCTCCTGAGAGGTGTCCGCACAGCGCCGGCACGCACACACGCGGAACCTGTAGTCTGTGTTGGTCTGGAGGCCTGAGATCTGGAATGTGGCTTCTTCTCCCTTGTACACCTGCAAGAAAACGGACAGTCCTGGTCAATTAATTTATGACAGTGTGGTCTCTGAAGTCATATTTATATAACAGCAGGGGCCTTGTGGACCAGGCTTGGTTTAAATGAACTCATAACAACAAAAGTTATATGGAAAGGTAGCTCTCCCAGTCTCTATTTCATCCATAAAAAAGGTACTTCACCTACTCCGAATAAAGCACAACAAATTCAGTGATTCTGACACTGACAAGACATAAGGCACTGGCTAGAATCGCAGCTGACACACGTAATCAAGATGCATCTAGCTAAATTTTAGTAATTTAGGCTATAAATCAGAAGATGATTTGATTCTTACAAAGGGCTCTGTGATCTTGGTGCACAGAACAAGTTAACATTTTTTAATAGAGACAAAAATATAGAAATAAAATGAAAAGTTCCAGTTGAATGATTTTGACAACTGGCTACAGCAGGTAACACTACTCCATCAAGATATCCACCTCCACCCCTAAGAGGTAAACGCTATTCTGATTTCTCGTTCTGTTAATTCGTTTTGGCTGCTCTAGAAGTTCACATAAATGCAATCAAACACTATGCGTTCTCTTGTCCCTACAAGATTTACCCATGTTACGGATTCAGTAGTTATTCCTTTTACTGCAGAAGTATCCCATCATATATGCCTATACTTTGATCTATTTTAAGAAACATTTGCAGTTTCTAGTTTGGAGTTTTTATATAGTGAGATTACTATGAACATTTTTGCACAAATCTTTGAGGATGTAAGTTTTTATTTTTTCTTGTGTGAATACCAAGGGGTGGAAGTGCAGGGTCATAAGTCTATATTTAACTTTGAGAAACAGCCTTCCCAAGCAGTCCTTTGCAGTCCTGCCAGCCAAGCATGAGTTCCAGTTGCTCTACCCCTCACCAACATTTGTTATTGTCATTTTTATATTTTAGCCATTCTAGTGGGTAAGAATGGTACCTTATTTGCATTTCCCTGATGCCTAATGGTGTTTCCCACCTTTCATGTGCTCATTGGCTATTCATATGCCTTCTTTTGTGAAGAGTATGTTCAACTGTTTTGCCTATTTTTGTTTGCTTTTATAATTTATAAGTGCTCTTTATATAATCTGGATGTAAGATTTTCTTTTGGTCAGATTGTGTTGTGAATATTCTCTCCTAGCTTTGTGGCTTACCTAATCGTTTTTGAGAAATGTTTAATGCAGTCCAGTTTATCACAAATTAACAATTAATCTAATGTCTATCTGTCTTTAGTGTTTCTTGTCTGTATGACTAAGCTATTCTTTTCCGTTAGGGATCTAGGATGTTTTCTTCTCCTTTGTTAACTCTAATATAATCACCATGAGGCTTACAAGGACTTGAACACTACATTTATCACCCTTTGAGTTGAAGATAATAGGAATCTTTAAGGGAGGGTGGAGGAGGTAGGTCTTACATGGTTCTTCTATCAAAGTGATACTAATCCTCAAAAAACTTAGAGGAAATAATCAGCTTAAAATTATATAAAAATCCATGGCTTATATTAGAGTCCATAAATAGAGATAGGAAGAAACTAGCTGGAACTCAACCAAATCAGTTAAGAGAGCTGGTTGATGAATAATTAAACAAGTGAAATTAACTGAACACTTTCTAGCTGAGTGGCACTGAGTTAAAACCTGTAAAGTGCTTAAAACATGCCTGGTACATAAGCAACTGCACGGTAAAATTAGCTAGTATTGTCACTAGTACTATTCAGAACTTAAAACAGCTCTAAATATATTCTTAGAACACAGCGATTAAAAGTGACAGGGGCATTTTCAACCTAGTGACAGGCCACCTTAGTAAAGCTGTGAATTTTGCCCACTAATACAAATTTTCTAGAAAATAGTATTTCCAACAATCTCAACTTTGTCTGAAACACTCGCCAACTAAAGAGAATGAGTGGGAATCCACAATGCTCAGTGTGTCCAAACACTACTGTGTAAACTTCTGCAAGAAGTGGGCTACTTTGCCCGTGAGCACAAGTGCACTGGCCACTCACTCACCAGTGCTGCGCCAACAGAAAGACGGCAAAAGGATCACACTTCACAAAAGGGATCGGACTCCCGATGTTCACCTGATGTCCGGCCTTTTTCAGAGTTTTCGTCCCCCATTTTCAAACTCTACAACTAGACCTTGAGTCTTACTGTACTTTTATTTAGTGACTAAGCCCTAGAAAACCAATAGTGTTTCTGATACTTTTCCAGATTCACTCTCGCTTTTGCTATTCCCTTTGTAACATTTAAAGCACATTTCTCCTCGTGAGTTACTCTGTTTAAAGATTGTGGCACGTATCTTAGCAAGTGGGGTTACAGGCAGAACTCAGCTGGAGCAACCAAGAACAAAAGCGCTGTAAAGAAAACCCCCAGCGGTACTGGGAGACCACTCCTTTCTCACAGCTCACTGTTCCAATGATGAGTCAGTTAAATGGGTATTTTAAGATGAGCTTGTTGTCATGGTGACTGACCCAACCCACACACAGCCAGCTAATCAGGAACTCGGACTACGTACGGCGACGGTATTGTCTCTGAATTATTTCCCAACATGTGGTGGTCTCAGGAAAACAATGGTGTAAGTTTTTTTCTTTAGAGAGAATTTTTCATTATGACTGTTCTTTACTTTCGTAATTTTGATTTACTTTACTAAATTTAAAAGCTCAAGTTGATATTCTCTGCGACATGTCTTTCCTTTGAAACTGCTGGGACTGTTCATGAAGAGAATGATTTGCAATCTACGGGACCAGCGTACTAGCTTACCAGTCCCTTTGTCATCTGGGCTTTGGTTTCCTATCGGCAATGGCCCAGGGACACAATCCATTCTATGGTGGTGATAAGTTAATGCTGGGATGTTTATGGAGCTGCAGAAAAGCTGCCATCTAAGCCTTGCTTGCAAGGCTTCTTGATAGACCTCTTTCATCAATTCTTTTGGAGACCACACCTCTTGAAATGTTCAGATTTGTCCAGTGGTCAAATACTGCATCTGCTGGAGCTCTTTTCTTCTGTGCAACACTGGGAAACTTTCTGGTCTGACTTGGCCACCAGGAGGCACTAGGCATAGTCCTCTCCGGCATGGTAACAGGAACTGGCATCAGGATCCCAGGTCTAAGTCCTTGCTGGGCCACTTCTCTAGGTTTGTGACCTTCGGCAAGTAATAGCGTTGAGCCTTCGTTTTCTCGTCTTTAAGGTGGGGATAGTACCAGTACCTAACTTAACCCCAAGGCGGGTTGAGGATTAAAAGCACTGTATGTGAAAAATGCTTTGTAAAAGGAATATGATGGAGATAAGCCAACTTTATCACATTTAATCCTCCTGATTACTCTAGCAGGTGAGTATTACTTCCATTTTAGAGATGAGAAAACTGAGGATCAGCAAGGCTGTTAATTCCCTAATGTCTCATGGCAAACAAGGGGAGAGGTGGACCCCAGATGAGGTCGTACTTCCAATTGCAACACCTATGTGCATGCTCACCACCGGAAGTGCCCCAGCTCTGCTGCTTCCATCCAGGTAGGCAGTGCTGCTACCACCCGTCCTCCATTTAGTCCTCATCTCATTACTACAGTGTGACACTGGGTCCATTTCTCTCGGCCTCTGACTTTGTCTTCCCAGGGACTCCACAACTTCCCTGGGTCCCACTGCTCCAGAAGGAGAGCACTGCCTTTCCTATATGAGGTATGGAAAGTAGTTCCCCAACCCGCTTTGTGACAAGCAAAGACCTGGGCAGAATTTCTGTGGTGTGGCCTCTTAATTTATGGCAAACAATAACCTCATGCCCCACAGATGTCTGAGAGACTTTTGGAAAGTAGGTATAAACGAACATTATGTACATTTATATCTAGGATTAAATGATTCCTGTGGTTTCCAGAATTTGCATGGCCAGATTATTCTAAGAAAGTTGGCTTAGAAGTAATTTCCCAGAAACCCAATTCATAGAATCCTGAACAGAGACTTTATATATAAATTCTGATGGTAGTCCTCAACTTTAACTCCTTAAAGATCTCTGAAAATGTATTCTGAAAGCAAAGGAATGCTACTTTTCTCATACCATTAGGCAAAAAGCTTAATAAAGAAAAAATGAATATCTAATTGAAGGAAACTTCTTTAATGACAAGTTCAATCAGAAATTAAACTTTAAGTCATGAATTTTTTTTAGCCATTCCTATTTTAATTCGAATAGCTCCCCCTTTCCACAGGCATTGTCAACACAATGTTACTATCTTTAGAAATATATATGATATATATATATCGTCTATATACATATGGCATGTATTGCATTTGGGGCTGTGTTCTATTATTTCCATAGCAACCAGCATAATGGCTAGAACAAAGTAGATGCTCAGTGAATGTTCTCTACTTAGAACCCTTAAGCACTTTAGAGTAGATATTCTTATACCACAGTTTGAAAAAAGAAAATTACCAGAAACAAGTACATATGAACATTAAGTATTAGAACCCACACATAAATCAGTTTAGCACAGGTCCCACCATCACTGTATAGAATGGAATCACTAACAATGATTAAGTTGTTTTCAATGTATTGAGAGAAAATATGGGGTTTCTAATACGTTTAAGAAATAGTCAACAATGCTTATTAAGCCTTTTGGATGAATTCTTACCTAAGGAAAAATTAAAACAATCTCAATACCCCATTTCCTGAGGTTTGAGATAACTGATTTGTTTCTAGGTAAATAATCACGGCCAGGCCTGCAGCCCAGCTGAGGTGACCTTTCCTGGGACTGTGCCTCTCACCACAGCAGGAAGCAGGCTGGTGCCTGGTGTCCCTTTGTTTCCATTTTGACAGGGGCACCATTATGGGCTCTTCCTCATGCCTCAACCCAATTTAAAAGGCAGAGCTCTATTTAAGGCTATCCTTCTTGAAGTAACCAATCATAGTATCATGATAAACACAAGCAATATTATTTTTACAAAGACTATTTCTGTTCTTGATTTGGTATACAATATATTTTAAAGTAATTTTGACATGTGTATTCCAAATGAGAGGATTGAAATACACAGATAACTGAAATGAGGAATCCGTGACTCTTAATTCAAAGTAACATGCTGTGTAGCTCAAATCCTTGAAACAGGGAGCCTTTTGGAGAGCCTGCTGGAGGCCTGGATCTGGACCAATGCCTGTGTTTCTTTACTAATGCTGTCCTTCTCCCAGGAACTGGAGAGGGAGACATACCTTCACAGCATTGTCATCTACACAGGCTGGGCTCATGGCTGAACAGAACTGCTGCTCCCTGGAGAGAATCAGCACCTCCACTTTTACAACAACATGGCTGACACTCAGAGAGGTGAGTTAATTCCTCCAAAAACATGACTAGGGGAGGCAGATGTAACACCCCTTACCCCCAGCCCAAATGGGAATCCACTAACCTGCTGCCTCCTCTGTGGAGGGTGCAATGCTGGGCAGGCATCGTTGTCCCCGAGCCAAAGTGGAAAGACAGGCAAGGCACTGTTCCTGAGCTGCTGCTTGGGGGCCTGTGAGCTCAGAGCACTGATTATGCTGTTCTGCTCTACGCCAGGCATCCCTCAGTACAGAGCACCTAAGTTTCTCAATAAGCCAGGAGTCCTATTACAAAACCCCATGAAACTGAATATAAACTTATTTCATATGTAATTTTAAATGGACATATACATAAACATTTTTCTGGTGTAAGGGGTCATAGCCTTCATCATATTAAAGGGACTTATAAACCTAAGAAATTTAAGTTAAATACATTGATCTATTCTTGCTGTAGATTTGACCCTTTATGACTGTCTTATTGCATGGGTTTTTTAAAATTTTTACATAGCCTGTTTAATTTCTGGGTTAGGAAACTAAATCAAAAGCCTTTAAAATATATGTAAGCTTCAAGTCTTTAAAATAGTTCTGTCAAGGTAAAGAGAAGATCCTTCTTCACAGCACCTTCTGTGATACCACAAAGAATCAATACACATCCCTAAATAATATTCTAAAAAATGATACAAAACACATTGATACAGAGATGCCCACCAGCTGAAATGCAGAGCTCTATAAATTTTCAGATGCTTCAAAGGTTGTCTTAATGCAACAAATCTGAGCAACAACAATTAATAATTTGTCACAAATTCTGACTCCCAATAGGTGGTAATTTCTTGCAATCTGTTACCTTTTTCTCATCTTCAGTGTTTAGATACTTTATGTAAAAGATTATTGCTGTCTGAACAGGAAATGAATATGAATCACTTCATTTTACATTCTTATGTATTTATTAAACTGTTTATGTTCTGGCTTGAGAAAAAAAAAATCAGTCACCTGCCCGTACATACAATTTTCATTCTTTTCAAGAATGCTTTATAATTAATACTATTTGAAAAGAAGTTTTAAGCTTCTGGAAAAAAGCTTTGGGAGATTTTTTTAAATGGCAGAAAAGCCAAATATATGCATGCATTCTAATGCAGAGTAAAATTTTAGGTGAGCACTTAATACTTCAAGTTAATAGACTTTCATAATTAGAACCAGCTGCTTACCCCACATCATGATAGCTGAACAAAAGAAAGCTAATTAGAGTTAAAGTTAATGTTTCCAGCAAAATATGAGAAAAAGCCCTGGTCCTTGCCATGGGAGCAGAAGGACACTGTCCTATATTATGGGTGACTTTTTTCACCTAAGTTATAATGAAGTTAATTCTTTTCAGCACTGCAAGTCTAAATAACCCTGTTCCTTTAAAACTGCCTCTTTTGTGCACGTAAGAAACATTTACTGAGTACCTAGCTGTGTGCCAGTCTTGGGAAACTAAAAATGAGTAACAAGCCCACGTTAGTGAATCCTGTCTAGTTAGGGCCCCAAATGACACATACACAGCGCTTCCTCCAAGCCTGTAGCTCTGCTGGAGCGTACGCTCAGCACTGACTGAATTCAGAGGCAAAGCGAAAGTAAACGAGAGGCACAGCCTGCTGTCTCGGGGCCATAATTATTTTAACCGTTACTCTCTGCACACATAATATAAATAGGTTTCATCCCCTATCTTGTGTCCAGAACAAGTGAATGAAGTACTCAAAACATCATGTTTAAAGTTAATGCTTATTGAATAGGGAGAAGCAAAAAACTCAGTACAAACTGTCCCTGATTCAACTGTGGCTTTTCATGTACCACTACCTGCCTTAATCACTTCTTGGAAAATGCAGGAAACACATGGTTAGGAGAAGAATGCTAATCCCCATCTACTGAGCCGGCCCTGGTGTACTATGTTTTCACCTATTTTCAACACGAAACTCTTGTTTATAGCTGTTAACAGTAAGAAACATATTTGGGGGCATCTATGTGATTGTTTATTAGTAGTTGTATGGCTATAGGTCTAAATATGTGATATTAAACAAATAGCAAGATTCAAAACAGCCAATCTGCCAATAAAATCTAAATTATGAATGGATTAACGTATACTCTAGCAAAGCCTGAGGTATACATACTGGGCAAACAATGCTTTTTCCGTGTGAAACAGCAATCACTGTTCTTGGAGAAGCAGAACGTTCTTCCATGTACAGGTAGGAAAGCATGGTAGGTGGAATAAAAGGTTTTTAAAATGATGAGCAGGCAAGGAATGTACTGTTGGGAAGTGAATATTGTTAAATGTCAAATGATGTGTTGTGAAATTTGGTAGCATTTCATCCTTTAAGCATTTTTACATTGCTGTGGGACAGGACAGTGCTAGTAGCATTAAAGATGACTGAACCTCTGCTCTCTACGTGAGCTGAGACTCTGAAACCAATCATATCTGTGCACTAAGATGAAACGGTTACACACATAAAATCACTTACTGTGAAATGAAATATACTGTATAAAATGAGACTGTAAAATGAAAGGGAACAATAGTGTTTTTGCTCTTACTGAAGAGGAATGATGGAAACTTTGGTAATAATCACCCACTGATATTAATCAACACTGGTGGCTGTCATATTTAAAGTTTGTGCAAAATGTGCTTACAGCAATTCATTCTTTGTTAATATGAAGTGTCAGATAAAAGCGCTGTGAAAGTTACCAAAATTTTCTTTGATTCTTTATATAAATTAAAAATTGGGGGGGGGGAGGTAATTAGGTGTATTTATTTTAATGGAGGTCCTAGTAATTGAATCCAGGACCTCATGTATCCTAAGCATGCACTCTATCACTTGAGCTATATATACCCTCCCCCAATTTAAACATTTTTATTTAAATAAATTCTTTATTACTTATATAAGGAACATCAACCAGCAAATTAGAAAAAACTCTGGATCAAATTATTTTCTACTTGTTTTGTGTGTCCAGAGTCTCAACAGTTGAATAAAGAGGTCTTTACAATTATACTAATGTTTCAGAAGGCAGGTGGCATTTGTCTTTGACTTCCTGAGTTGATATAAACATTTCCCCCACCCACCACAGTAAAAGTGTTGGTAAAGAATGGGTCTCTGCTTTCCTAGTGGAGTAACAGTATTATATCCTGATTTCACATAATTAATAAGTCCCGGGAATGTTGCGGAAACCTACAGAGTATGGGAACCTTCCATAGCCGATGACAGGATAATGTGGGGCTTTCTGAGAATTTGGATCAAAAAGGGTGTGAAGAATGATAAAAAAAAAAACCACAAATTCTTTATCTGGCTATACTCCAATCCCATTCTCTCTCTGGATGAGTTTATCCTGTGATCTGTACAGCTTTGCTACTCAAATTAGTCCACAGACCAGCAATGTCAATGTCAGTTGGGAGCCTGAACCTCGGCCCCAGACCTACTGAGTCAGAATCTGCACTTTAACAGATTCTCAGGTGAGTCCTACGCACATTAAAGGGTAACAAGCAATGACCAGAGCTCCCGAGTCACAGGCCTCAAGGACTGATTGACAGGTCATATAACTTTTATAAAGAAGGCAGACAGGACATGGGCTTCCTTAGTTAGGCTGACACTACTTCCCTCTAGAGTAAAACCACTGGCACTTTAGTTTTCAATTACATACTTAAGAACATCACTGCCAATATCAAATACAGAACTTAAAACTCTTTACAAGATTATGCTTGAGAACGGAAAATTTAAGGGTACCACCACATACAAAAAAAATGTAAGTTAGGGCTAGTATACCCTAAAGAACTGGGTGATGGGTATATGTGAGGCAATTTCTATGCCTGATTTTAAGAAAAATGTAGCTCACTGGTCACTGAATCATTCACGGCAACAGGCAGAGACCAGGAGCCGCCTGACCCTGACGGGCTGCACACACGCATGCGCACCGGTTCTTACCTGTTTGTACTCAGATTCTCTTCCAACCAATACCTGCAGAATGTAGCTGACAGGGTCGCCTTTCATTGGTGGTACCGTCTCCCATAAAATTTCACATGAATTTCCTTCTAACTGTGTTACTCGAGGTGCTGAAATACAAATTCACACATCCAAGCTCAAAATTCAAAGTATCGTATTAATAATCAATATTTTAGTACTATTAGAACCCAGAGGGAGGGTGATTGCTTGAGTCTGCCCTGAGAGGGGAATTTATTTGCCCAACCTCTTTATCAAACTAGCAAGGCACCCTTTACACAGAGAAGACACTCCACGTCTAGCAGGCCATTGGTGAAAGATCCTTTGCTCATTATCTTGTAACTGCACTTGGCCTGGATTGCATTTTTGTTGTCTTTTTTCCCGATGGCTAATGAGCACCTTCTATGCTGTTAGGTTCTCTGGGGGATACAAAAATAAGTATGATAAATACTACTTTCAAGGAAATTAAGACCTGGTTGAAGGAAGGGGTGAGAATGGTATGAAACAAGTACAGACCAAAAAACCAAAACTGTAAGGCAGATCAAAATGCAGTATAAACAACATGTTGGGGAATTCTAAGGGAGGGAAGGAAAGTCACACCTGTGGGAGAGTCTAAGGAAGGTTTGAGAAGCAGGCGACATTTGAGATGAGCCTTTAAAAGTTAGCTTACATTTGTATTTTTTTAGTTTATTTTTCACCTACTGGACACTCCTCATTCTGGTTTAAAGCTAAATTATAGTAGTTTGCAGTAAAGCCTTTAAATATTATAGAATTTTAAAATATTTTCTTATAGCTTATGATATATCTCTACAGCTTAATTCAATACATTTTTCTATTTTTAACTAGAATGTGTAACTCCTTTCTAATTTCTAATTACATGAACTCTTTAGAGGCAGTTATTTCTACCTGTAATTCTGAGAAAATAACTTATCTTAAAAAGAAAAAAAAAAAATTGGTATTAGTTGGCCAAAACTCCAAGCAATTTATGGAAAAACTAAATAAAGACTCATCAGACTAAACAGTCCTCTAGCTAAGACAGTAGTTTCCTGAATCTGAGAGAGAGAGGAAGACGACCTGCCCAAGTGCACATGTGAGGAAACTGCCCTTCTGAAGAAAACGTACCGCGACATGCAAGGGCTACGGATTTCATGTTCTGTTTTCAACAAAATGCAACTCCCCCAGCAATCACTTTCAGAGGCAAAGGTAGTGCCAGAAAGATCTCTGAAGTTAGCCGGCTGGTAAATGTGGCAAACCTTCCTGCCACAACAACAAACCTAGCAGCCAGTGTGTTCAGGAATCTCTTCTGCTACAGCTGGAAGACGGAGCTGCACAAAGCGCCAGGGCACCTCCTGCCCAGGTGACCCGGAACGCCTTCCACAGGCACATCCATTTACACTAGTATCTCAGTCACACGGAACAGCAGCTGCCAGAGCTTCTGGACTGCTGAGGGGCAGGGAAGCAGGGGGACGGCATCTACCATTAAGTACCCTGGAAGGAGCTATGGGAACCTTCACAGGATGCAAGCCAGACAGTGAGTCAGACTCTGACCCGGGTCCTGGAGGCCTTGCACCCTCCTTAACAGACTCTGCCCCGGAGGGGGCTGACAGCTCCTCTGTGTGGAGGCAGTGAGTTCAACGGCTTTGCTCCTGAGGCCAGATACATAGGAACCTTTTCAACAATCTGTGCTCACTGCCTAGCCACCCACATAGCAGCCAACCCTCACTATACCCCACGTAAGACCTGGTTCAGGTGGGCGGCTTGTCTATCTGTCAGCCTCAGAATCATTTTGGGCAGCAGCTGGAAAAATGCAAAGACAGGCAGCAGGGACCTGCGCCAGCGTCCCACTCCTGGGGAGAGGGGGGCACAGGCTCTGGAGTCCGTGGGGGGCTGGGCCTGGGCCAAGGCTGGGTGGGAAGGGCCCAGCCAGCCCCGGCTATTGCTGGCTGCCCGGCCTTGACAGTCTGCTGTGCATAAGGCAGAACTTTGGCTGAAAATGGGAGACGAGGGCTCAGCAGACCTGGTGGAGGGAGAACCTGGGTGACTGGCTTTCACTCACTCCCTGTTCCCTGTTCCCGTGAAGGGGGCAGAGAGTAAACCAGTCACTCACAAACTCAAGACAAATGCCCCAGGAGATGAGGACAGGCCCCTGCTGCGGCCTTCGAGTGGGGGAAGGGCCGTGGACCCTGCCCACCTCAGTCTCTACTTGCACCACGGGCATCCAAAGACGCATGCCAACCCCTGAAGGGAGATACTCACACCTCCCCTGGTGAACCGCCCAAAGCACTACCACCAGGAGCTCACCCCCATTCCTAACCCGACACCTGTCACTCAGGTCCGTTTCTTTTCTTTGTCCATCTATCTTCTGTGACTGCCTCACCACTAAATTATTTGTAATAAACATTTACCATACTTGAGAAGGTCATCACTGGTAGGCCCTTTTCCTTTAAGGCCTCTCATTTCCCCTAGAGAACCCACTGCCAAACCTTCTGTTTTAGAAAGTTCTTTTGATTCTATCTTGCTGATACATGAAATATGAGAAGAGTATATTTATGATCAGAATGGAGCCTCCCACTCTAAGTCCCAACATCTCCTCATTCTCACAGGAGAGCATAACCGAAGACACTGTCCACAAACCTTTGATGGTCGGGGGGATGCTCTTGGTTGTGCAGAAGGTGTAGGTTTCCGAGAAGGGCCCTTCCCCAGCCTCGCTCGCTGCTTGGATTCTGAAGGAGTAGCATGTGAATTCCGTTAGTCTCTGGACCTTGTAGGTATGGCTGGGTCCTCTGTAGATTGAAATAAACCTAGAGAAAGGAGCAGAATCCATTAGCTACCTGAACTCTTATTAGTAATGAGAAATTAATTACGATACAAATGTGGAGCAGATTAGCCCAACTTGGTAAATGCTTTTCACACTATCTGAATTAATAACCAACTAGTTGCTACGTTATGGTTAAGTTTAATGTCTCATATGTGTTCACATAAAAGAAAAACATAAATTTAAGCACATAAAGCTTAGAATGAGATCCCTTTAATTATGGTATAGATTCTAGAAACAACAGTTGTTCATGCTTTTATTTACTAACGAAAACTAGCAATTACAAATTTTTCACAATTTTTATATAATCTGATACATTAACTTCTACTCTGTACCAGGCAATGAAGTTAATACTAACTAGGTACCCGAGAAATACAATGTCCTCTTTACCAGAATTTTCTAAATAACTGAGGTTTAGCTAGAAAATTCTTTAAATTTTAACCTTTAATCTTTCCAAGAGCTTTCAAAGCCCCTTTCTCAAACTAGTAAGATGACATTTAGGATTATTCATCTTTGAGAAAATATGTAAAATGGAAAAAAAAACTGCTCAGAATCATCAGGTTAATCAAAATAACAGAAATAGCACAGGTGGCTGGACAGTTTAGATTGGCAGCTTCTGGATCCTTCTCCTCTCTGAATCAGGGCTGTTCTATACTTCTCTGCTAATTAATATTTCCATGAGACATGGACATAGAAGGTAATGAAGATAAAAAATAAGGCCTTATATTTTGTTTTCCCCCAGGGTCTTAGAAAATTAGTATCATGATGAAATTGGATTACTCAGAACTACAATATTATGTCAGCATTTGTCTTTTTATAGTTAAATGCAAAGATCTGGAAACAATATAATTTCCTATAAGTTACCCAGACCCTTTCAGACCCTGAAACTGCTGGTGCAGGGACACTTTGAGAACTGCTGTATGACTTAATCCAACCACAGTGCCTCGTTCCTACACAGGCCAACTGTTTCTCCCAGTTTCCTGTGCTTCGTCCCAGCGTCTGAGGACAGTCTGCTGTCTTCAGATACTGCTGGAAGTCCGTCAGTGATAGAATCACACAATTCAAAACGTCTCATAGGCCAATTTGGCCGAAGGGGTAAGCAGAATTTATGCATTCATTTAGCCGGCATTTCTTGAACATCTGCTGTGTGTGAGGCTCTGTGTATTCAAAGATGAATTTGACCTTGTCCCTGTGGGTTAGCTGGCCCTGTGTGTGGGCGGGGTTCTCTGATGGAGAGCAGCAGCTTTCCCATGTGCTGGAGAACAGTCCCGATGGGCGCACAGAGATTAAACAGCTTTTGCACAAAACCTGCCAGAGTCAATGCTTATCTTGAAGTGTCCATGCGTCCATCAGCCTCTGCAGTTGAGTTCCTGAGCCCTAGTCATTTCACCTATTTAATGTGGCTTCTGCTTCAACGTGTTAGGAAGCACCTTTTACTGAAGACTGAACATTTTTAATTTCAGGAAAAGACAGAGTCCAGGTTGAAACCCACAAATGCCATGGTAATCTATTTAGCGCTCCTGCCATACCACCACCTTAATGAAGATGCCCCTCGCTAATGCGAGGCAAACAGCTACCTATTAACTCAGCCTCACCCGGGCTAGAGTCCCTACCCAGAGTAACTGCCCTTAATCACACACAAAACGGAAGTCGTGGTTTAAGAAGTAAGTGTTACATCTTCACTGAAAACTTACAACAAAGCCCAGTTTTAAAAGGCGTTTGGGGAGGTCTATCAGCAACAGTGCTGCTTCCTGTCTGCGCCCTGCCCTAAGGAGGGCAAAGGAAGTCCGATACACCTGTGTAGGCAGCAGCGCTCATGCTCACGAAGACGTTTCCCGAAGCAGATTCAGTGCTCTAATTCTGTACCGTAATTGAAACTGAGCAAACAGTATATGTTCAAATAATTTCAATTTTCAAATTCATCAAAATCTGCTGTTTCTCGAATAGCTATTTTGTTCCTTTAACTTGTTTTGCTCCTGTACCACAGCGTTTTATTAATTTTTTAAAATTGCAGTCCAGTTTAGAACAAGCACTGTGGAACAGGGGATAGGAATGAAAAACTGTACAATTTTGCCATTAGAACATTTGTTTGTGTCGAGGGACAGTGCAATAAAGACAATGTCAGAACCGACCTCACAGAGCTGGTGCAAGGTGTAAGTGGGTTAGTAAAAAAGAAGTACTCAGAACAGTCTTGACAAGTAATAACCCCTCAATGTGTGTTAGTTATCATCATTTTATAATGCCGAGAAGACAGGATTTTAAAGAAATTCCACTGTCCCTTCTGAGAGGTCATCTCCATGGCTGTCGGCTGACATGGAGCTTATTTTCCTTCCTCCCAGGTGCAGGGTCGGCTGTGAGGCGAGGGGCACTGCCCTGCAGACACTGCCGTTCATCCTCTCCCACCGAGACCTGTCAGTGTAGCGCGGGCAAGGGTCTCTCTCTCCCAAAACAGGTGGGATTCAATGAGAAAGCTCATGAAACAGATCCAGTTCCTACACAGAGTAGGCTTCAAATCAGTATCTGTTGATCCTAAATTTCTTTCTACACATGCTGACAGTAACTTCTCTTTCAAACAATAAAGACCAACCAAAACAAAACAGAAGCACACAAGCCAACACGACAAGAATATAATCTTTCACCTGATTCTGTAATCACTTCCTGTCATTCCAAGAGGCAGGAGAAGGAAGAACCTTCTTTCCTCAGAGCCAGTGATTTACAGCCAGTTGCACAGTGGCCTCTCCAGGAGGCTCCGTAGGTTAACACCCCGTGGCTAGAACCACTTGGGGACAGATTAAAAATATTCATCAAATATTTGTTTTACTAAGACCAACTTAATTGTTTTCTCTCTCCTAAATCTTTTTTTTTTTAAAGACCAACTTAATTTTAAAACTCATTAAGAAGTAAGCCAGAGGCCTGTGGTGAAGGAATTACATGTGCTATACATCCCCAGACACAATGATTCAAGACCCCACATTTTAAAATGACCAAGGAGTCAAGAGCTCAGAGCACGGCTTTGCCATGAAGAGGAGGAGGAGGGCAGCAGTCACCCAGCTGTCCCACGGCTCTTCCTCCCCCTTACACTTCGTGCCGAGAGCCAGTGCTTAGACCCCACATGTGTTCATGCACCACCTGCCCTGGGATATGAGTCACAACCAGAGGCCGACAGGAGTCCTGCTGTCTTGAAGGCCCTGATCCCTATCACTTCAGAGTGCACTACCCCAAGCCCTGGGGAAAGGAGATCATCCCTGGAATGGGATCAACTAGGACTGGGGAGGACCTACAGCAGCTGGAGTGCCTACAACACCAGCAGGAGATGCGAAAACTCTGAGCTCGCAATCCCTTGACTGTTCAAGCCCAGGGGGTGGCCCAGGTGACAAGGGATGCACTACTGGGGAGTGTTTCCTCTCCTAGGCCACCCCACTGCTTGGTGAAGACTGGACCCCCTTTACTTCTCCCTCTGCCTCCCCACACGTTGGTGAGAAGCAGCGGGGCACAGATTTGCACTCAGGAAGACTGGACGCGAACCTCAGCTCTGTCCCTTACTGCAAAATCACTTGCCCCTGCTAAGCATTTCTCTGATCTGCAAAACAGGGACAGTATCCACCTCAAAGATTGTTTTAAGAGCCAAATGTGAAAATGTTGGTAAAAAACTCAGCACTGAGCTCAACATATAGAAAGAGTTCTACACAGGGTGCCCAATGGTTACAGGAGCTGTACCATGATTGCCACCAACCATCTAGTCAGGCTAAGGTGCCCTGAGGACCACTGTGGCTCTCAACGCATGCCACCCAGGCCCCTCCCACTTCCTGCCCCAGCCAGAACAGGTCCACCGGAATTTGTGATGTTCTGCTGCCATCAGTCATGACCTGCACTAGACATAGCTCTCCCCTCAGTAAGTTAATCTAATTCGGTGACCAAGAAGTATAAGTGAAATGGTCGCTGTTACTTTCATTATACAAATGCTCCTGTGCTACAGAAACACAATGAAATTATATATAGATACATAGATATATATGTAAGTATGTATAAAAATAAGTAGCAGGTGGCATGGTTCCTAGACTGTAGCACATGTTCAGTAAAGTCACTGAGTAATTTTCTATCATCAGTTCAGGCTGAGGCATATGTAGCCACAGGGACCCTCATGGTATCATAGGTCATTAAGGTCTCCGTGGAGCCCTGGGTCCGCACTGGCAGTGCCTCTGAGAGGTCGTGTACTTCATCCTCAACCCCTGCTACCTGTGGCCACATACCTTTGGAGGCATCATCCCCATGACCTAGGGCTCCTGTGAGACCACGTTAAGAGGGCAGGTGTGGAAACACCTGTGGACTCTGCTGTGGTGCAGGGGCTGAAGGCACGGTAGGTAATAATCTCTGCAGACCGCAGACTTGAGTCTGAGTTCAGGTTCAACAGCCTTGTGATCTTCAGCTCTACAGCCAAGAAAGCTGTTAGCTCCTGTGTAAAATGGGTCTGATGACAGCGGCTACCCACCCAGAGGGCTGCTGTGAGAACTCCACGGGGTAACTCAGAGAGAACCCATCACAACATACTAGCACTTGTGAGTGCCTGGTACGTACCAGTGGTTATTGTTTGCAACACTGCTATTAATGACAATGCACCCAGTTTCATGAATGATGTAACTCATTTCTCAATGCTGGAAAAGCCCAAGGATGTCCCCAGAATGGCATCCCTCCCACTTCCACGCCTTTAGGCTTTCTGGAGTTGGAGGGAAAGCTGTGCCAGTGAATACCACCCACCCTCTCCTGGTGACCCCAGGCCAAGAACTGCTGCTGAAAACAGGTCAAGATGGAGTGGTGGGTCCTACAGAAGTGCTGGCCATGAATGGAAATTTGGGCATTTTTCCACTCAGGGAAAGGAAAAACGGGAGGAATGCTCTCTTATAGTAAAACAAATATTTACTAGGAAGAGGAAACAAACAAGGCAGAACGTTTGGTAGGTCACTGAAAGTTTACAGTCTAAATGAATTCTTTGTGGCTCTGCCCCCAACTGGCTTTAGTTTTGACTGTAATATCTCCTAGAAACGAAGCATTTGAATGCTAACAAGCACACGTGGGTTTTAACGCTGGTAATTTAGCAGTGGTTTTTTAAAAAATGTCCTACGTATCTATGAATACAAAATAAATTTGCTTATTCTGCCGGCCTGTCAGAGTATTTCATGGTGGGTACAAAGATCCTGGCCACAATGGGGAGTCTGTTACCTTCACTATGAACTTGAACAAGCCGATCAGTCTCCAGGCTGTTTCCAGACACTTGGGATAATTGTCTTATTCACCTGGCAGGGCTCTTTATGAGATCCAAGTGAAAGGACCAAGGAAGTTGTAGATTCCTTATTAAATAGGCAAAACAAGATTACTGACATCTTCAAGAAATTCTTTACACCTCAGTATTTTAGGCTTTCACGTTGTGAAAGATGACATTTTTGGCCTGAAGTGCAGCTTAAGGAAAAAACTCAGATGTGTTACATCTTTAAATGTGTCTTTATTTTAAATCACTTTAGAGGAAAATGATGATATACAAAGAACTTAATTTAAAAATCTGGGTGGGAAGGGACAGACTGGGATTTTAAAATGTAGAATAGATAAACAAGATTATACTGTATAGCACAGGGAAATATATACAGGATCTTATGGTAGCTCACAGTGAAAAAAAATGTGACAATAAAATCTGTTTCCTTCAGACAGTTTCGTTTCGAAAGAAACATCTAAGAATACTCTGGATGGCTTATAACAAATTCGCAGTAGAAAATATGAGACAATGCTAAGGTTTGTGTGTTTACTTCGTTGTTGCTATCTTATAATCCCCAGGCCCACTGCAGGCCAACAACTGCCCATTAATATTAATCCCTCAAAATATCTAACCTGCTGACCTCAAATGGTCTGTGGTCTACAAACAGCTGCAAATGGCACGCTTCAAAACATCACAAACTAACAGCTTTAAGAAGCTCAATGCAGCTGCACCTTAACAATGACATGTCACTGTCTTTATCTTAACTCCCCTGGGCTCCACAGACTGTGTGTGCGTGGACCTGCTCCATGACTGAGGTGATGTTTGGGAATGGAGGATGTCAAAACAGGAATGGAGAGCCTGTGACCTCAGTCCACCCAGAACACTGAGTCCTGCCATGTCTACGCAGATGCAAGTGGCAGCAGATGGCATCACGTGGGGACACCTGAGGTGAGGAAGGTGCCTTTCTGAAACTGGTTTGGATGTTGCTGAGTCCCAGTTTGCAGACTGAGCACTCAAGTGCCAAGAGCGATTCCCGAAAGACCAATGAGAAAATGAGTTAATTTCCTACCCCATGTCCCCAGCCATACACGGAACTCCTGGCTTGTGAGTAATCAGGCTGCAATACTTTTTGGTTTTGATCTTTTGTATGCTCCTTTTCCAAGAAATGTCACTATAGCTACTGGTGAAACTCTTTACATAGAATGAAATTCCTATTTCTAATTTTGTTTACACTGCACTTAATTGATACATTTTAAAGGGGATTTTTTTTATATTCAGAGGAAGGATGACTAGACTCTCGAAAGACCACCTGAGAACCTTGAAACTTTCCATTCCTTTCCTTTGCTTTCAAACACGTGCAGGGACTCTCACCTTCAAGCATACTCTTCCCAGAGTCTTCCAAATTTCCATTAGCCCACTTTTACTTTGGTGGCCTTGCCTCAATCTTCCCTCACTTAGGAAAAAGCTATCCAATTCCATTGTTACTTATTTATTTTTAAATAGAAATTCCATTTTAAAGAGAAGAAAAAAACTGTAATCTGAATTCTACTTCGGGTCTAATTAAGATCTCAAATAGTTCATTTACCATCTCTCACCTCTTCCTGTGCTCAGAATATTTTAGCCTGAAACTGCATAAGCTAGCAATAGTTTTTTTTTTTTCAGGATGAATTTTTGTACTTTTTCATAAGAAATAAAAATGTTTTTTTCCATTAGGTGGGAACTGGAGACAGGCATCACTAGCTCCATTTTGTAGAGGGAGAAACTAAGGCCAAAAAAAGTTAAGGGACATGCCTCCAAGTCGCCTAGGAACTCGGGAACAGATCTGGAATTATAACAGAGATTTGACACTCCTGCAAGAACCACAGTTGCCTTCTGGTTATTAAAGGTAATATAAAAATGCCATTTATCCAAAAAGGGTGATCATGTGAATTGGGGACCATTCAAGAGAAGCAACGGAAACTAATACTGAGGGCCTTCTGTGGGCGCTGAGCTGTGTTACATCGATTTCATTTATTTCAGCGACACACTCTGAGGAATATAGGCAGGAGTTTGTTCTGTAACAGGCGTACATTAAGTTCACCCCCCCCGTCACTTTTATTAGTTGCCTAGTGTGTGCTTCTTCAGGGTTTCTTCATGCAGATTATTTTCTGTCCCTCACTAACAGAAAACAGGCAGTCATACTGTACACATTACAAAGCCCCTCCAATTTCGCTGGCTGAAGGGAGAAGTGTCATGGGCACAAGGGCTGAGTTAAACGGAGAGCAAGGGGCAACCACCCACTCTACTTAGAGCCCTCTCCCTCATCTGCATTTTGCTGGAGACTTGTTTTAAAATACATTGGCTGTCTGACTAAACCTGAACAGATGAACCATAAGTGCATTCCTGGAACCCAAGTTCCTCTTGCCTCCGTGCTGTGTACAAGTATCAGGGACACGGATCCGCAGGGTCAGAACAAGAATTGGCATCAACTAAAATTCTGTTAGGGCAGCACAACATCTCATTTCAATAACACAAACAGATGCATCTTCAAAATCATTGTTACAGCATTATAATCTTAAAATGTACGAGCTGATCTTGTTATTCTAATCCCTGTATCAGGTTAATGCAGCATTATGAAAGTGTTTACTTTGCTTATATATTTTTCTTGCATACACAGGAACCAAAGACATTCAGATCTGCGCTAGATCTGTTAATAATAATAGACTTAATCATGCTACAGCCAAACTAATATAACTTTTGTTTTTCTGTTGAAATTAAATAAAACTTCTTGTGCTGTCTGCTCATTTTTTCATGTTAATTTATTTTCTCAGCAAGATAAGCTCCTTACAGGCAGGCCACATACCTCACAAGACCTGGCACACTGCAAAAATTTAAAAGAAAACTGATGACTGAGTGATCGTAATCTAACTGCTAGGGATAAACTTAGTCCTATAAATATAAAGCACTGCTTTGAGGCTGCTGTATAAATATGTAGTCAGTGACCTTGGACTGGGAATCTTGTGGGTCAAAATCTTGAATACATGGGAAACAAATGTCCTGATCAAGGGGAAAAATTTCCCAACCAGCAAGTCTAGGTCATCTGGACGATTGCTGGGTTGATTCACCTTGAGGATTTGGGCAAGATGCCCTTCTGGGACCCCTTTTATTTACATGCAGTAGCCCCAGATTAAAAAAGAAAAAATCCACGTGTAAAAGTACTAGAAAGAAGCATTTACATGGAGGTTTGTTTCTGTGCTTTGGAAATTGTATCCTCTGTTTCCACCCAGTCCTGAGTCCTTACCACTAAGTCTCTCCAGCATGAGGCTGTAAGATGGGGATCCTTTTAAGATTCACTCAACTTGTCACCTTCTCTAATAAGGCTCCTCCATTCATTTAATTTCAGGGCTAAAATACATGCCATTCTTCTGTCTTCCCTCAGTATTCTGTGCATGTGCCAATCTGTAAACCTTCCACACCATGATTTGCTTGAAAGTATCTGTCTGTTCCACCTGTCCCCCACCAGACTGTGAGCCCTTCAGGGAAGGGATCTATCTCGGTCTTCTTTGTCTATTCAGTGCTTAAGCACAGCATAGTTCCCTTCTTTGTAATAATCTTAAGTGGAAATCAACTTATCAAAAACAGTACATTGTTTTACTTAGATGGTGGAAAGCTTTGCTAGAAGTTCTATTACCACAGAAAATATTTCACTTTTTAGTCAAGAACTAAATAATGTAAATTAAGCTCTCAATGCCTGGCACTCTGTAGGTGCTCAATAAATAGTAGTTTCCTTTAGAAAGTTTGAAAATATACTTTTAGCTGAACAGTATACTTAGAAATCTTTGAGTCATTTCAGATATTTTGATTGTGAGATATAAAAATAAACATAATATGATCTAGCACATTACAGATGCAAACAAAGCCTTAGCGCTTTTGGATATTAAGTGGTTACTCTTAAGGAAAGTTAGTATCTTTTCATTTTCTTATTTGTCAAAAGCAGAAGCTAAAATATGAAGAAAAAAGAGATAAAATGCCCTAATCAGTTACAAAAGATACCTTTTTATTGAGGATTTAGCTCACAAATAATCTACAAAGATTCACTGCTTTAGGTAAAAAGGGGGGAAGGACCTCAGAGTTCATCTTACTGTTCAATCCCTTTATTTTGTAGACAAGGAAAAAGTGGGACCAATAGTTTAGCAGCTAAAATCAACTCAGCTCTTTAATCTAATTGCCAAGCGTGGAGTTATTCATGCTCATTGTGCTTCTGCTGCAAAACATGTTTTAAGACTCAGACACCAGCTGTTCTCCTCTCAAATGCCCAGTGACTGGTGAGCCAAGTGGACATGGCAAAAGAAGTATTTTGAGACAGCTAAGAAAGTATATTAAAAACCACAATCAGACCTAACTCTGGTTCTCACCTTGGCCACAGCAGGATGTATAATATTTTTGCTACATCCATAATGGGAACTTATTAGTGGTTAAGGAAATCAACACACAGGCTAAAGAATGTGCGCGCTTTTCCCAAAAGCCACAACTAGAAACCATGCTCGCAACCACAAGTTCAATGAAAAAGACAGCTGCCTCTTTGGAAGAAAACGCTGTTCCTTTCACTGAACAGGCCAGACCCAAGTCCGAAAAGAACCTCAAGGGTACAAGAACTGAGAAAGACCAGGCTAATAGCGAGTATTATGGTCTACTCAACTCAAAGTGTTTCTCCCCGACCCTCATGAGTCGGGAGTCAAAGTTAAAGGCTTGGATTCATGGGGCCGCTCACCACAAGAGTTCAGTTTCAAGACACTATGGAATGTCATCTTCAAACTCAAATTAGACCAAGTTTCATTCTATTTAAATCCCAGGAAAATAATTCCACTAATAGAATGAAAATTTATTATGCTCTATATTCCCATCGCTTTAATAACTTCTGGGAGCACTGACAAAATTAATTTTAAAAAGATAAATTTGGACTCTAGCTCATAAAATTAAGAAAAACACTGTTCCTAATGCTAAGTTTTCTTAAACTGCCATTTAGGCAAGTCATTTATTTGATTAACAAGGCTGGCCTTGGGCTTTGTTTTTTTTTTTTTTTTTTTTTTTTTTAAGGAAAGAGCAAGTATTGATTACTAGATTCTGCTATTTTCTGTCTGACATATTTAATTGTCTCACAACAGCATACATATTTGGACCAGTGCTCATGGAGCTTTTTGTTCTAAGTCTCTGTATGAGTCACCTCAGGTGGCTTACCCTGCACAGGGCAGGACCGCAGCGTGACGGGGATGGCAGGTGTGGTGGGGAACGGTCACTCTCCCCACATTCTTGGAGGTTAACAGTAGAGGCAGCTGCATGGGGAAGTCAGGAGGTGCTGGCTCTAGTTTCAGTTTTGTTACCAGCTTCAACAACGTTGCTGGGCTTCACTTGTTCTAAACAGTACAACTAGAAAGCATTCTCTAAGGAAGGTTCTCCCCAACACCAATGCAAGCCAAAAGCCCAGGAAAAAAATGTAGACTATTTTACAAATTTTCCTAAATGCTAGCTTTATATATTTATCCTGATTTCTTTTAGTCTGTAATTCCTGTTCCTGCCAGTAAGGTCCATGAGTCTCCTACCAGTAAAATAATGAGCCCATGAAAATGCATCCAAGAGCACACAGCACAGCAAGATGAATGATCTTGTCTATGAATGAGTATGAATTTAATCTCTAATGAGCCACCCCAAAAGTAGCGTTACTTTCTCCACGTTTTCTATACTAGGACCAATGTCCAAAAGGACAATCACTTTTTGTTCTTCTAAGTCAAACTATTGTGTTTGCCAGGTCCTCCAAAGTCAAGTTCAAATGTTACTTGTTTCAGAAAGCTGTTCCTGATCTTTGTGACCAAATGTTCTCTGCATGTTTTCCCCTATGTCTGCCCCCCTTCAAACTCCTAGAGCACTTTTCTCCAATGGCACTAATGTTCCACAACTATTTGCAGGTCGATATTACGCTCCCAGAGATGGAGGCAGGGCCTGGTTTTTGTTCTTGATCTTGGTCTCCATGGAAGGCCCAGCTCACACAGTGCCTTCCACACAGCAGGACTCCACTGCTCTGACATGACTCAGAGCCCTCAAGCACAGAGCAGAGGTGGAGGTTGGACAGGGATTCTGTGCTAACTAGAACCAGTTCCCCGTGGAAAAGAGCAGGATACTATGCTGCTCGAAGAGGAAAGACAGAAATACTTCTGCCCCACGCTGTTCGAACTTTGGCAGGTGTGCCCCGGGAAGGAGCAGCCTGTGTCTACGCCACCGGGCGGTCGTGGTTTTGTGGTCATCTCTCACTTCCTTCAGCTGATTCTCTCTTTTGAACTTCTGAGAACAGAATTTGCTGTTATTAACTTTTGCTCTGCAGCTGAATTATTCCCAAATACATTCAGCCGCCCATCTTCTGGGAGGCCATTTTCAGAGGAAATGGAGCTAGGTTAAATAAATACTACGTGAAAGGCTGGATTTGATTTCTGTAGACAAGAGTGTTTCCTGAGCATGGAGTCTTAAAAAGAATCTCCTATTTGCTCCGGTTAATTTGATATCACACTGCTCACAGTCAGAGTACAACCCTCATCTGTACATCAGCACAGCTATTTCAGATCGGTAAACATGTTTGTCCCGATGGTCACTGAATATTTAAAGAGGTTAATATCTCTTTCTGGGTCTTATTTCCCTCTGCACTCGTGACTAACATAACACTATTACACAGTGTGGACTTGAATTTGGCCATTTTCTTTTTAGATAATTTCCCTCTGTTATCTGGCCTTATGAAAGAAAAAACACATATATCATCACATGGAGGGAAATCAGGACCTTTAGAATGTTAATTTAGAAAATTCCAAATGGAGAATGAAGGATACAACTTTGTGTACAAAATGTAGAACCCAAATACACAGGAAGTCTTTGGACAAGGAGGAAGAGCATTTCAGAGGACAAATGAACAAGATTTCATCCGGCAAGCCGAAGCCATAGGATTTTCTCGCGTACCCTCGTGCCTCACCTCTTGTTTCTGTCCTCCAGCTGCAGCGTGTACACCATGTCGTCAGCAGCATGGGTCTTGGCGTTACTGTCTCCCCATTTCAGCTTCAGGCTCTGAGGCCCGGCAGCAGCACACTCGAGCCTAGGAGGCAAGGGTGGTAACGGCCGGGTTTTTGCTTTAATGAATTGACTGAACGGCCCAGCTCCAATTTCATTTATGGCCTGAATTCTGATCCTGGAAAAAGGGGAAAAAACACAAATGTTGTAGATTTAAGAAGCAGTCATTCCTTATTCGAAATAAACACTGTGTGGCAAGTTTCTTACTTGTCCCTATACGCAGTATCATGGAATAAAGGAAAACGAGTTAAAATAATTCAAGACAGAAAGAGAAACGGGCAGCCTGGGGGACAGATGAGCCTCTCCATTCCAAAAAATAGCCCCCAAAAGTGCATTAGCAAGATAACCCTTTGTTCTTTAATTAAGGGAAAAAAAATAGAAGAGAAAGAAAGAAAAGAACTGTTGTCTAAGGGAAGACATTCTCAAGACTTACTTTTACATTTTGTTCTGGCCACCCTTTAGCTAGCTCAAAGTCAGTTTTGGAAGTAAGTGAGCAATAAAAAAAAAATAAATGAGGTAAGAGAATAAGAGAGTCTCCTTCAGAGTTCGAAACAAAGGACAACAGCTCTTCAACAGGGCATTTCTCCTCCCTGTCTCCAGGCTCACCCAACAATCTCTGCTAGTCCTTAACCAAAGCTAACAGAGTGTCATTCAGACATGCAAAAATCTTACCTAGATGTTTACTACGTGCAGCGTTATGGGTAACAAAGATATATTACACTGCTCTCATGGTCTAGGAATTTTAAGTCAATTATTTAAGATATATAAAACAATGCCCTGCTATTATTCCTATTTTTCTTGTTCCTCTACTTCCTTACTAGTTGACTGAAACAGTTCTCCAGGGTCATCACACAACACACTGATGGCACTGCCTGTCTTCATTCTCAACGTCCCTTCCCGCAGCGACGGCATGTTGCTGGAGCTTGTTTCCTCCTGGCATTCAGCAGCCTGCAGACCCCTGCAGAGGCCTTCCTCCTCTGTTCTCAGGCTGAAAGTCTCACACACGCCCCCACCCCACCCTCTGCTCTCTCTCCTGTACCATATGGTCAGTTCCCTCAGTAACCTCAGCATTTTTACAGCTTCATCCGCTTAAGATCTTTCCCAGGTCTGCATCTCCTCCACCACCTCATGCCTCATTACTAGGCCTCCAGTGGAAACTTGCACCCAGACCCCTTGCTAGGTACAAAGGCATCTTACTGAGCTGTATGAGCAGTGTGGTGTCACTGACTCTAAAACTTTCAACATGTAAACTTGATTTGAGCTTGAAACAGTGTTTCAAAACACATGATAAAAAATACAAAGAGGTAAATGCTCAGGGAACAGGTTAGTTTAAAATATTCTTATAATTTAGTTTTACGTACTTCTCACTTACAGCAATTATTACTTATACTTAAACAGAAAATTTAGGTATTGCCTAAATTCATCAAAGGATCTCAAATTAATCTTAATTCTGTAAATCTAAAATTACATAATTCAGCAAGTCAATTTAATAACATGTCTGTAAAGCGTTAAGAAGAAAAAACACAATAGATTAATTCCAGGTGAGATGGGGTAAGCACACTCTCTCCTCTCTCCCCTGAAGAATGCAGCTATTAAACCTGGACAAAATAAATGAAGCAGCTATTTAAGAATTCCAAAAAGGAAATAGCAGGAGGATTTGGGGAAGAATCTGAACTACCACCAAAGCAGCAGTGAATGCATCATTTTCTTCCCCTCCATTATCCCCCAGACTGGACTCAATGCAGCCTAAAATCCAGAAGTGGACAACTGCATGGACAGAGAGCTTTAGGAGAAGCCTGGCTCGAAAAAAGAAAAGGTCTCTGAACGGTCAGAGTGAACAGGGGAAAATCCTTCAATCCTCCTTTTTTCCCTTCTTTTCTGCATTCCCTCATTCCCTAGCCCTTAGCTAATTCCATCATATTAACAGCCTGAAGAAGAAAAACCACATGATCATATCAACCGATTCAGCAAAAGCATCTGATGAAATCAAAACATACATTCATAATAAAAATTCTCAGCCAACTATGGATAGAAGGGAACTTTCTTAACCTGAAAACGGCATTTATAGAAAGATCAACAGTTAACATTACACTTAATATTGAAAGACTAAATGAAAGGTCAGCAACAAAGCAAGGACGTCTACTCTTACCACTCCTATTGAACATCAGGTACTACAAAGTCCCTGCCAGTGGGGGAAGAAAAAGGCACAGAGATGGGAAATAAAGAAACAAACTGCAACACTGCTGAGACTGTTAAAGACCACCTAAATAGAGGCGCACAGTGACCATGAATTGGAAGACTCTACACAGAAAGAATATCCATTCTCCCCAAATTGATCTATAAATGTAATGCAATTCTAATAGAATTCCAGCAGGATTCTTCTTAGAATAGATAAGCTGATTCTAAAAGTTATGTGGCAAGGTAAAGGAACTAAAATTGCCAACACAAATTTGAAAAGTAAGAATAAAGTTGGAAGAATCACACTACTTGATTTAGAGCTTACTGTAAAAACTACAGTCATCAAGATAGTGTGGTACTGGTAAAGGGAGAGACACAAAGATCAACAGAATAGAGATTCCAGAAATAGATCCACATAAATATGACCAATAGATTTTCGACAAACGTGTGAAAGTAATTCAATGAAGAATGAACAGTCTTTCTAAAGTGGTATTGGAACAATTGGCTATCGAAAGGAAAAATAAACTTCAATAATCTAAACCTCATATTTAATTCAAAATTTAACTCAGAATGTATCATAGATCTAAAAGTAGAATGTAAAATATAAAACTTTTAAGAAAAAAAAACATGAGAAAATATTTGTTGCTTAGAATTAAAGAGCTTTTAGATACGATGTGAAAAGCATGATCCATAAAAGAAAAAAAACTGAAAAACTGGATTTCATCAAAATTGAACAGTTTTGCACTTTTGGAGAATGAGGACAAGCTACAGAGAAAAATATCTACAAATTATATATTTGACAAAGGAATTGTACCCAGAATGTGTAAGACCGCTCAAAACTCAACAGTAACCAAACAACCCAATTAAAAGATAAGCAAAAGACTGGAACATACATTCCACCAAAGAGGATATATACGTGGCAAATAAGCACACGAAAAGATGTTTAACATCATTAGCCATTAGGAAAAATGAAAATTAAAACTACATTGAAGTACCACTATATCCCTATTAAAATGGTTAAAATAAAAAGTGCTTAATAGGATAAGGAACAACTGAAAGTCTCATATTTTGCTGGTGCAAAATGCAAAGTGTATTATAACAACATTGGAAAACTTTTTTTTTAAAGTTTCTTATAAACTTTAACATTAACTTATCATTATGACCCAGCAATCCCACTTCTTGGGCTTTACTCTAGAGAAATGAAAAGTTTATGTTTACACAAAAACCTGCACATAAATGTTTATATATCAGCTCAATACATAACCCCAAACTGGATGAATATCTGCCTCACTGTCTGGAACGCAGTAAACACTTATCTCTGATAAAGTATAGCAAAAATTCCATTATGAAGAGACTTACTTTTCCCAGAGTCTATTATACTAAGGCTACACCAGGTCTCTTGTAGATAAGGCAATGTCAGGTTCTCAACATAACACTCAAAGACTACAATAAACTCTTCTTGTCTCCCAACAAGAGTCTTGTAAAATAGCCGTATGGTATTAATATAAGAGTTTTTTTTTTCTTACGATTGGAAAAGAAATTTTTCTGCAACTGGAGAGGAAAAATCTTTTTTAAAAACTGGTCATCAGGGTGGTAGAAATTGCCTTTTTTTCCCTACTTAGGAAAAGGGAATTAAGCCAGACTTTGTCTTAGTCTTTTTTCAATGGTGTACAAATTCCCTCACTTACAAGGTTTATATTAATGTCTTTCTACTGTCCAGACTGCCATTCTTTCCCGTTATTCTGGGCACGGGTACGCCTAGAGCTCAGAGGTCAAGACGGAATTCCTTCCACCTGCCTGCCTATTGTCCTCCAGAGCCAAGCTCACTTTGTTTTCAAGGTGATCCTACTGTTTCACTCCATGCAAAATGTGTTTCAGTAAAAATGCATGGAAAATATTTTCTCTGGGTAGCTGATGTACTGGATAATAACGTTAATTAGTTTTAATGATAAAGTTATGATCAAAACAAACAGAACTGAGGAACTGATCAAATGAAATGAGGCCATGTCTTCTTGCATTCTGGTAAAAGTATTAAGAACCTGTGAGTCTAGGAGGGTGAAAAAACTGAACAAGGACTAAGGTAGTTAATACTTCTTTTGTTTTGGGATGAAAAAATGCAGTATGTGAAAATGATTTCCTAATTCCTGTGAGAGCTCACCCAGGACTAATGAAGAAAACAAACACTAACCCGACGAACAATTCCAAGAATTCACCTCAGAAAAAACTGATTTTCACGTTTTATTAAAGTCTATCCCAAACCCAAACTTGAGAAGTTTTCTCTTAAATTGCGGTAACATGTTAATCTTAACATTTAGATAGGGTCTGCACTTAAAAAACCAAACGAACCATGCAATGTATATCAGTTTCTGAAATCTTAAACTCTACAAATTAAACAAAAGAAATGCTTTGCATTTAGGGAAGTGATTTAACTCTGAGAAGCTCTGCTTTGGCCAGACTGATGTGGAAAATCTCTTCAAGTATCCAGAAGTCTGCAATATCCATCAATACACTGATAATACTGAATAAATCAAATTAAGAAGCATATTCTTTATAAATTTTGATTGAAAATCCACTACTAAAGTATCTAATTTTAGATGCCAAATACATCACTGCTTCAGAAGGTCCTAGCCTTCCATAATGCACTTTACACACACGTGTTCTCGCTCTCAAACGACCCTACATATGTTAAAAGAATGACTTTGAAAACAAAAGCTTCCTCACCGGGGGAAGGTGACTCCTTAATCATAATTAGCCACCCCGGGAATCAGGGTGTCTTGAACGCGGGGCTGAGGGGACAGTGAGGATAGCTGCTCTTCCCCCATAAAGAGTTGGGGCAGGACAGGCCTAAGCAACAAAAGACGGGCTTTTCACTCCACCCCACCCCTCACCCACCATCTAATCATCTAAGAAGAGAGGAATATGAAATAGAATCATAATCAGATGCCTTCTGAGGAAATATTAAACAGTAGTTTAATCTTTGGGGGAAAAGATGTGTTTAAAATTATTCAGAGAAGGCTCCCTGGAAAGGGATTTTGCTTTGCTGGCTCAGATTCATCCCTCTGTTCAACCAAGCTACTTCTGACAGCTTCTCATACGTCCGTGCCACCATCCCGTCTCCAGGCACATACTTGCATTTTTTTGTGCCCTGCCTTGACAGGAAAGCAACCTTAAATGTCTCCCTTGGCGTAAAGGATAATGCCAGATTTCCACACACAGTTCCACCGCTAATCTGGTCACAACCCACCTGCTAGCTCACTTCTTCCTTACCAAACACTGGCAACAGATCATTTATCGAGTGCTTACGTGGTATGTGTCAGGTCCCACACAAGGTGCCTGAAGTCTCAAACACACAACAACCCTTTAGGTAGTTAAAGCAAGTATCCCCATTTTACAGATCAGAAAACTGAAGCACAGAGAGCTTAAATTATTTCCCAGAGGTCACAGAGGCAATGAGTGAGGGACCCAGGATCGATGTCAAGGCTGTCCGACTCTGGTCCACTACTTTTGAACTACTCAGAACTTTCTTCCTTATAAAGTCCACTTCATCCTGTTAGGATGAAATGATTTATGATTCACTACTTGCCAGGCTAATGTAGTGCTTGTGACATATAGTAAGGACTCAAAACAAACATTATTTTCATCCCATTTTACCTAGCAAAAAGAGCACAAATGAACATAGCAAGCACATCTACTTAAGTTTTAGTTGTCTGCCAGCTTAGTATAATGAGGTTGCCAAAAAAAAAAAAAAAAATCTTATGCAACCTCACTAACTGTTCAATATGGAGAATGAGGAAGGTGACAGTCTTGCTCTGAGCCGGCCAGCCAGACCATTCCTGCAGACCAGGGCACTACTCATTAAAGAGGCCATCAAGAAACAGAAATCACCCGATGATGAGGATGGAGGGGGTTTTAGAAAACCCATGCCAGTGACGACAGATGTGAATGAAGTGAGGATGGCTAAGTAGGGAACAGATGCCATTATAAGATGAGGCTTAGTCTAGGCCCCAGGAGTAGGGCTCAAACTTCTGTATTTTGCAAAAGCTTCCAGGTGATTCCTGCACAGATTCAAGAATCACTGCTCTAGGGCAGAGGTTCTCAAACTCTAACATACATCAAAATCTTCTGCAGGGCTACTTAAAGCACAGAGTGTCAGGCCCCACCCCTAGAGCTGCGGACTCAGTAGGTCTCCAAGAGGGCCTGATAAATTGCATTTTAACAAGTTTCTGGGTGGTCGTGCTGCTGCTGGTCCAGGAACCACACTTTGGGAATCACTGCTCTAGAGGAAGCTCCAGGATCAATTGAGTAAATTTTTAGCCAAAATAAGGGAAACTCTTTAGAAGCAGAGTCGTACACAAATGGAATGGACTGGCTGGTGAGCAGGAACTGAAACTACTGCTACATCACTGGAGATGCCCACATCAGGGCACTGGGAAGGGATGACACCAGGCAATCTTGACGCTCTCAGCTCACAAACAGGCTTTTTGGGGGGCTCTGTGTGGCTGGAAGCATGCAAAAAGGAAAGTTACGTCTCTGTTTTTTTTCCCCCTCCTCAAACCAAAGCACAAACTCAATTTTAAACTCAGTTCTAAGCTTAAAAGTAATGCTTTAAAAATAGCACTGTAATTCCAACCAAATTCTATACAGGGTGTCAGTAAGCTGTGCGTGGTTTGGCAAGCACTGCTGGAGAAAGAAGGGAAGGACCCATTTTTGTGTCAGCAGGTGTGCTAGAGAGGTGCACATTTCTGTCCCAGCAAGACAGAGAAAGAATGAATTCAGTGTGAGAACAATGTGTAACTGCTGAAGGTTTAAAAATACAAACAAAAGAAACAAGTCCTTTTTTATCCAAGCCCCATAGTCTGCTTAAAATGTTTATTCCACATTTTTATCTAGAACATCATGATCTGTTCACTTATATTTTAACCAATTTATGGGACACAAAAAGGTGAGGTAAAAGTTGATTGGACCAAAATTATACCCTCAGTTCCTTGAAATACTCATTTTGTATTTCACTACAATTACTGCAATTGTGTTTCTGAAACATAAAAGAACGTGAATAGGTTGACCAGAGTTCTACTATAGAGTATCCAACTGGGTGCTCCAGAAACAAGATTCCTTAAGTTGGACAAAGGATGATTTTACACAGGGATATTAATTTTAATATATTAAATATGAAACATCCAATTTATTTATTAATCAGCCAGCAAAGACTCTGACTAAAATGGCCAAGAACACACAAGCTGACTCAGGGCCAAGCTCTGTCATTTCTAAAGCTGTACATATTCCATGCAGTCCGTCTACAATGGTGTCTTCCGAGCTACCCTGTTAGGTTAAGAGGTGATATCCTCCCAAGGTGGCTCTCCACACCCGGCTCAATACATCAGCACATGAACACACTGCATATTAACACTGACTTGAATTACTTATGCTGCACCATTGAATGCTTTCAAAATAGATTCTTGAGGTTTCACTATCCAAGTCTAACTTCATTATTCTATAGTTGCTACATCACTAAACCACTTCATCTCCGTAACAGAATTATCCTCTGAGGTACTTTTAAACATGTCTTTAAATCAACCACTTATGTGGAAGATATTCTTGATAATTTCCACTGCAACTGGCATTTCATCGTTGAGAAAGGACCCCCTTCTTCCGTTCCCTCACCTGAGCCTTTGCGTTCTAGATTCCTTTCCTGCAGCCATTTGACTGTACGCTGACTAATAAACAGCATTCCTCCCACATCCACCTTCCACAGACCTTAAACCTTTATAATCATTTAAGCCACCTTTAAGGTACATGTGTCAGGAAGAAGCAAAATTCTTGGGCTAACATCTTACCCTAAAAGCCCTTTTATGATTTCTGACCCGAGTGCTCAAAGGACTGACTTGAGGATTTGAGTCCACTGTGGTGCAGACATGGGTGTGGATCACACTGGACACTAAATCTTTTGGTGAGCCCTGAACCAGTGGCCTCGTAACTGGTTTTCTAGCCTGAGGGATCCAAGTCAGGCAATATTCCGGACATGTGGTCTCTCAGAAGCAGCTAGGGACTGACACTAACTTGGTCATTTTCCCCCAGAGATATACCTGTTATCTTCTTGTCAGGTCAGGTCTCCTTAGCGCATCATCACTAGGGAAAGTCTCTGAGGCCAAGGCCTGGGTTTAGTCACCTCTGGATTTCCTCAGCACTTGATTACAGTGCTCTGGACACTTAGCACTTGGTCAGCAAATGAAAGAAGAGACTGGTTTTCTGAGACCAGCTAGAAGTGAAAAGACGCCCTTGGCCTGCCTCGTTATCCATGTAAGTTACACCTCCTTTATTTAGTTTCTATCTCGAGTCCCACTGCAAACCACCTTGACCATTCTCAACCCTGGGTCTTCCTCTCTGAAACACCAACAGGGCTCTGTATAGGGTTATCTGCAGCCTGTGATACCACCATCACCTACTGTCTTACGTTGCTGTTTAAGTGTTCCCCAACTCTGACTGCTCTGAGGGCAAGGATAGTGTACATCACTATTTTACAGACCCACGGCACACAAGATTGTGCCCAAAAGGGTTTTCTTAAAAGAAGGAAAGAGTAAACAAGTAACTGTCACTGTTTTGAAAAGCAAAATGAATACATTTATATGAATTATTCATAAAATATATGGTAGGAGAGAGAAAGAGCAGAGATAGTATGTTAAGGCAGGATGGAACTTTTGTATCTTCCGGCTGCTTAGCTGATTTCTTTCTTCAGCTTCTGAGGATTAAAAGGGTAGTCTATCAGACTACAACATTAGAAAACATGCAGAAAAAAGATAAGTAAAATGATAAGACCCCTTTCAGCAGCAAGTTTACCTGCCTGCCCTTCATTCCCCCTCTACCCCAAGAACCAGTTTTCCTGGCTGACGATCTTGAGGAGGAGGAGAATTACTGTGCATTTGCTATGTACTTCCGGATTCAACATTTAATATTCATTTATTTACTACTTACAACATGCTTATGAGGTAAGTAATACTGTTCTCCTCATTTTGTGGAAGAAGCTGAGACCCAGAGAACTTAGGTAACTTGCCTAAAGACATAGCTAAGGACCTGTGCCTGAATCCATGCTCTACTTCCCCTCCTTGAGAAGCCATTTAATCTGACAAAGGGAGACACCCTGGTAGGGCACACCGGAGTAACCAGAAAGTTCCTGTACTTGTCCAACACTACTCATAAACTTTTTGTTCTTGTTTTTGTCCCCAAGCTATGGCATCTTGGGGACAGAGCTAAGTGACTTGAAATCTTAAGAGGCCATGTTGAGAAAAAGGAGTATGAGAAGAGGAAGGAGAGGCGGCTGGCTCCGAGATGGGAACTCTGGGGGAAAGGAAGAATGCAGGTGGTAACTGAGTTTGGCTGGGTGGAGTCTGATGTAACTTCTTTCCTCTCCTCCCTTGTAAAATGTCAAGTAAAAGCTACATCACAAATGCTTTGTAATACGGTATCTGCTTTGGAGATTCAGAAGAATGGCAGAGCCTGCTTCAGATGTGGGTAAGTCCACGGTGGGAACAGAAGGTGTTCACAGGGCAATGAGTCACAGTAAAAATACCAACAAAAGTAGTTTATCAAAAGACCATGAGGGAGGAACTGATTTAAAATGATAAGTGAAATGCCCCTTCAAGGGGTAGGAATTATATCAATTTGTAACCGACTCTTTATTTTAATGGAGGCCCCGGGAATTGAACCCAGGACCTCGTGCATACTAAGTGCTCACTCTACCACTGAGCTATACCCTCCCCTCCTCTAGTAACCAATTCTTTAAGTAAAAAGCAGTACAAGTTTTTAAGCTGTATTTGCCTTTAGTATTCTGAAATATATTAAGAATGACTGGATTGCACCCTTTTGGCCTTTAGGACCTGAAGGGTCTCTGGCCTCAAGTGCTGAGGTGTCAATGCAGCTTTGATTTCTACCTTTCTGCACTTACCGGTAGGTGGTTTCTGGAAGGAGATCTTTTATAACATGGGTGGTGGTATTGCCCACGGTGATGCTAGTGTCTCCAAGATCGATATTGTAAGCAAGGATTTCAGATCCATTATTGCACGGCTCTTCCCAGTTCAGTACAAGGCACACAGAAGGCGAATCAGGATAGGCATTGAGGGTCTCCTCCTCCAGGACACATAGAGTGGAGACAGGGTCAGGGGCCGTTGCTGGCGTCTGGCAAAGGACAAGCTCACTGTACGGTCCTGCTCCGGCTTGATTAACAGCCTGAAAAACAGAACAGCGAGACAAAGTCCGTATTACCACATGAGTACATTCTAAACGCCTCCACATTAGGTGCCGGTAAATAAATCTAACGTAATACATGATTACTGCCAGAAACGTAGGTAGAAATAAATCCTCCACAATGTTCACTTTAATCTAATAAACACTTTCCAAAATCACATCTTTTCTGCTAATAACATTGCCATCATCATCTCTTAAGAAAAATTATTTAAAAATACGTTTTATATTTTGCACAGCCCACTTCAGTTTATGTATTGTCTTATGCAATCTTCTCAATAATTGTCTGAAGTCAGTAGTAAACGGCAAGTATTCTTATCTGCCTTTCACAAAGGAGGGAACTCAAAGTCAGGTTAAATAACTCAGGCCTTGGATTTAGACACCAAGCTGGGACTGAAATTCCGTAATATGACTTCTAACTCAAGTGCTGCCCCGTAAGAGCTACAGGAGTTTTAGAAACGATATCTACTATTTTCCATGTGAGTGCTAAACTCATATCTGAAGTCAGTTCTCAGCCCTCACCTGACTTTACTTGAGCGCCACAGCTGACACCTGATCACTCACTGCTTTCGAGTATTTACTCACTTGGTGTCTGGGACCTGTCCTCTTGTTTCTACTTACCTGCTGCTGCTTCTCAATCACCTCTGCTGGTTGCTACTCATTACTGGGATCTCTTAACCCTGGAGGGCACCAGGCCTCAGGCGTGCACGCTATTTCTGCTTAAACTCTTGGACATCTCATCTTGTCTCGGGGTAAATGTCATTTGTATCCTACTCCCAAATTTATCTGTGTAGCTCAGACTTCTGCCCTGAATGCCAGGTTAGTGTATTCAACTGCTTTTTGAGTATCTCCACTTGAATGTCAAATAGGCATCTCCAACTCAAGTGTCCGCACAGCTCCAAGTCTCCACCCCATCCCTGCTCACCCCAAAACCCCACCGCACCTCCAGTGGTTTTCCCCATCCTTCAGGCTGCTCAAGTCCTATCTCCAAGTCATTGCTGGACATCTTTCTTCCTCTCATACCCCTACCCAAGCCATCAGCACATCCTTTACCACCCTAGACAACTATATTCTCTCATCTGGTTATTGTAATGACCCTCTAGCTGGAATTTCTGTCAGCCCTCGCCCCTCAGACTGTATTCACTGTTCAAGTCCCGTCAATGACCTCCCATTACATACAGAATAAACTTTGAAAGACTAATCTTGTACAACTACCCTCCTTCATCTCTGCCTTCATCATCTACTACTCTGCCCCTCACTCCCTCTGCTCCAGCCACACTTCTTCCTTGATGTTCCACAGGGACACCAAGTTTGCCCTCACCTCAGGGCCTTTGCAACTTGCTGCCCCTTCTGTGCACAAAGCTTTTCTCCAGACATCTGCACAGCCCATCCAATCATCTCCTCCAGGCCTCCTCTCAAGCACTGCCTTTTCAGGGAGACTTCTCTGAACACATTTAAACTTGCAGTCGCCCTACCCAAATCCCTGTGACCCATCTCATTTCCTATTTCCCTTCTTTGCCTTTTTTCCCATCATAGCATTTACCACCATAGACCAACATAGTATATACTTCATTTAATTACTGCCTTGATAAGAACGTAAGTTCTATAAGGTCAAGGCTGTCTGCTGGGTTCACTGCTGTAGCTCTGGCAACTAGAACAGTACCTGATACAGAGTATGCACTCAATAAATGCTATTACAGTATTTTTTTTCCTTATAAAACATTTGGCAACCTCCTTATAAAAACTGTACTCTAAAATTTAGTTTACTTCATAGGAGAGCTTATGAGGACAAATTATAAAACTAAAGGAAAGTAGTCTGAGCTCTTAAGTCAAAGGTTCAAAAGAAAACTTAAAATGCCTGTGTATTATTGTTTATTTCAAAGAAGCAAGAGTATTCATTTGCTATCAAATCACTTTTTATACCCTACTGTAATATTTTTTCACATCTAGTCCTATTTCATGACAACAGGAACTCTCTTTTTGGTAAAATTTTAACATCACGAATTACTTTAAGAGTATATACTTAGAGACTTTATTTTTGGATACATATTTATCACAGGGGCAGAAAAATAAGATACTGTGGAACCCAACTTTCACATCAACTGAGGCTTTAATCACCATGCAACAGAAGGAAAGGACCATGCCTTTTAAGAGTTGCAGCTTTGTTCATATCGTGATTCTATTATTTACTAACTGTGTGATCTTAGGCAAATTAACATTTGAGTCTGTTTCCCCAAATGGAAAATGGGGATAGTAATACTTAATTCATAGTTATCGTAAAGATTAAATTTGTTAACATGTAAAATCCTGGCAGAGTGTCAGGCCAACTGTCAGGGCTTCACTTCTCTCCTTTCCAAGAACAACAAAGCAATAACAATTTTCCTATTTAACAAAAACAAAAAATCAAAAAAAGAAAAAAAAAAAAAAAAAAAAAAAAGAAAGAAAAACACCCTAAAAAAAACAAACAAAAAAGCCAAAACCAAACAATAAAACCCACTTCATTTCAAGCTAATTTTAGACTTACAGAAAAGTTGTAAAAATAGTGCAGAGAAATTTCCATGTATCTTTCCCATGTACCTCTCACCTTGCTTTCCCTAATACCTAACTGTAAAACAATGATCAAAACCAGGAGATTCACACTGGTACAGTGGTATTAACTACGTATAGACTTGATTCAAATCTTACCAGTTTCTCCAATAATGTTCTGTTTCTATTCCAGGATCCCACCCAGGACACAGCTTTCTTTTAGTAGCTTCATTCTATGGAAAATGCTTTCTTGATTAATACCACTTAGTATTACCACTTTTTAAAGGAATTCAAAAGAATCTTACTAAATTTAAGAGTATGCCTATAATATATAATATGTCTCATGTGAAAAGAATTATTGGGTACTTGTTGCTTAAAATGTTCCTAAGGATGGATATAAAAATTCAACATTCCTGAGCAAAACAAGAAATGTTCCACTCAACTTTTATAAAACACAGTAGAGGTATGACAGTGGTTTAATTTTTAAGGCACCAAATATTCAAAAGAATATTCAGCGTCAACCTGGCTTTGTGGTAATGTCAAATGAAAATAACTCATATTTGGTCCATAAGTTATCAAGAAATCAATATAAGCTGAGGAGACCCTTTTCCTGGCAATTCTGTAGCATTACAATGGCAGTCTTGAATGTACTATCCCCTCCACAGGATCTGACTCATTTTATGACAAAGAAGTACAGACATGTGAAGATATTTACTATTTCTGACTGTCAGAACATGGAGGCAAGATTACTATGCGGGCTCTATTCTTACTAATGTATCTTTATCTTTTAAAATGCAATTTTGGGACGTTAATGCTAAGTGACAACATATACCTCGAAAGGAAAAAAAAGGAAGCAGAACATTTTAAAGAGAGACCAAAACTTGAAAAGCAGACTGAAGTTCTTTCCTGTGATAGCAGACAGTTTTTATTTATATCCTTCCTTGTTCCAAAAACAGGAGTGTAGCACAGAATTTAACATTTTCCCAATGACTCAGCATTGCTATTATAAAGCTCAGATAATGTGCTGTGACCCTGACTCACTGACAAAGGGTTGATTACATCCCAGACCCTTCATTCGAGAAGGAAAGAAGGTGTGTATAATGGAAGAGTTTAGCCAGAACTGTTTACGAACAGACTTCAGAATTTAACAGAAAAGGTTCAGTTGATCTGGAAAATTAACTTATGAAAGGAATATTTTCTCCAAAGAGGCCAGAGACATTGAGCGTACATGGACTTAAATCTGGTGGAAACCTAAATCTGGCATCTTTGCTTCTTTATGTATTTAAATCTGCAGAACTCTTCTTTTTTGCCTTTTGTCTGAGTGGCTTTCCCACTGAAATGTGCATCTCAGGAAATTCAGACAGAAGGTATCTTCCCTTAGGAGCTGTGCCACCTTTGCCTTGGACTCAGTCCTGGAGAACTGACCGACCAGCAAGACACAAGAATGGCGAGAAGTACAGTGGAGAAGAATCTGGCTTTGTTCTGACATTTCAAGACCTCCGAGAGATGCAAAAATTAACTGTAAAATACCAAAACAATTATAATTATTTTTACTTAAAAGGACTCTCTTTTCCATATCACCCCTCCTGATGGCCTCTATCACAAGCCTTTTAGTAAGTTTCCCAAGAGTCTTACATAGAACACCAGTGTTTGTGACTAACGTCCGAATAGTGTCAGCCTACCTGTAGTCTACAGCAATACTGTGCAGCAGGCAATAGATCCCTCATTTCAAAGCCGGTGTCTGTCCCATGATAAATGAGTTCTAAGGATTCTTCATCTTCTCCCCATTCCAACCTGTACTCTGAAATGTCAGCACCAGAGCTTTCAGGACTCTGGAAAACAGAAATTTAACTGGTAAAATTCACCAACAAGAAAATCCTATGAAGTCTGTGTTCTACTAACTGAACTGGGAAAGAGAGCAACATGCCACAGGATACTCCAGATACATGCAAAAGAGATGCATGAAAAAGATACTTAACCCAGCACCTCCATTCAAATAAGTAAATAAATAACCTCATCCCCTCCCCTCACCAAAAATAAATAAATAAATACATAAAATAAAATAAAAAATAAAAAAAATTAAAAAGTAAAAATACTCAATTTCATTTGAATTCTGACAGGTGGTAAAATTTCCACAACTCTTGGCAAGTTTGAAGGCAGATTACTGTGTAAAAATCACCTACATGTGAATTCTAGCTTTGTAGCTTCCTCATAACTTGCATTGGGAGCAAATAATGAAGAAGAAACAAACTGATGCAAAACTTGTGCCTAACTTACCTCCCAACTCACTAAGACACATCCATCAGGTGTAAAAGAGATACAAGGTGCTTTGCATTGTCCAGGAGGCCCTGCAGCAGTGGTAATTTCTGAGACGTCAGAATATGGACCATACTGAAAGAGAAAAACACATGTTTGTTTGTGTGTGTGTGTGTGTGTGTGTATACGTTCGTTGTGTGTATGCGTGCAGGCGCGCATACAACACAAGCTTATAACCAAACAAGGGCTAAGCTAATGCCATTATCAATACAACTGATTAAAATTATTACCTAATTGCGTTCAATTTCAACTGAACATGTAGACTTTCTTCCACATACATTCCCTGAGTGGTAAATATCTATTTTACATATATATTTCTATAAAATACATAATGAAATATATTAAAAATATATGTAATTCAAAAGGATTAGAAAGTTGGTTTACCATTTTTGCTGTGACAAAAGAAACCAAAAAATGCTGACTTCTAATATACCATAGCATTCTGCTTTAATTTCTTAGAGGGAATCAAAGAAAACTAAGTCAGATATACACTGCAGTTTAATTTTTAATGCATAAAAATTTATTTGGAATTGCCGGTTATCAAATTTTGAGTATTTCTTCTAGTTATTGGTATTTCCATCTTGAAAACCAATGCTCCTGGTAATGTTTCCCCGGCATGTATGTTCCACCATTTCAACTATCTGAAGATCTACACTGCCTTCCGTGTCTCATTCTATCACCATCAGTAACCACACTGCACAGACCTAATCATCACTAGAGATTTAAAACATTCTGAGAGAGCCATAACCACCATGTTAATAGTGGAATGTGTGATACTGTAAAGAGTTGCGGCAAAGAGTAAAGCAATTTTTAGGCTAATGAAGTATGTGACTATGTTTTTCAAAATGGGAAAAAAAGATTAAGAAAAAACCCTCTCCTTTTCTAGTACAACTTGCAAATATTCTGGGGGTGGGGATGGGGGAGAAGCTCTTTAAAATGGACTGTAGAAGGTGACCACAAGTCAAATATATGGTTAGCTTCCAATATAACACAATTTTAAAACAAGGCTGAAGATAGTTTCTTTATATGATAAGTTAGTGAAAGGGGAGAGAAAGCAAAACCCAAATTAGTCCAGTTGCACATTTATTATGGCAGAAATCCTCTGAAAAGTTGATGGAAGAAAAGTACAAGAACGACAGGAAAACGGTTTCTCCAGCAACAGTGATCATCACCATCCACCCTCTTTTTACTTGTCCAAGTTTGGGTGCCTAGGCTTTCTTATCTTCTCACCAATACAGTTTCATTGTCTAGTGTTTGGCTTTTTTTTTTTTTAATTTAAATACTTGTGCTGTATCTGAAATTCTTTCCTAACAAGGAATTAGAAGAAATCCAGTTCCTATTCAAGGATCCTACCTCAAATCAAATGTTTTCAAAGTCAGCTGTGCCTAACATTAAATAGACTAAAGACAAACACACTTCACTTCTGAAAGGTATGAACAGGACCACTGAGAACTAGAAGAGTCATTGTCAACTTCCTGTCACCAGTTGGGCCTTCTTACTTGTAAAAATCTCATCAATTAATGACATCTGTTTATTGGCATGGACTATCTATACATATCACTGGCACTTCATGGGGCCCTAGAGGCTGTCTGCTCTACCCATACCCTTCTACCTTGTTTTATAGAAACATCTTTGACACACCAGAAAGCCCTTAGAGTTTCTGGGTCACTTCATTTTTATTATGAATTTCCTCAAATCCATATCACTCTGCAATGAAAAAAACCCAAAACCAATTACCTTTGTGGATATAATACATACACACTCTTTCAATCTCTAATAGCCCAGCTCAACAGCTCCAAATGGAGTAGCAGAAAGGGCCAGACATCTCTACAGTGTTCAGTTGAAATAAAAACCAATAAGCTAGCCTCCCTAGCCTCTACTCACAATCCAGTTTTAAAAACTGACCTAAGACACTGCTGGGTAATTTAGACAACATGGTAAAGGAATATTATGTACTACTAATTTCCCATACCTGATTAATACAGCCGACAAGAAGAAAGGAAATTATTTTAAAAAACACCAAAAGCATCTAACAGGTGATGTTCTTATTAACCTTGAACTCTATCTTAAGAGAATGATAGGAGGACAAATGAACGGAATTTCCAAGGCTGGGTCTACATGAAATCAAAACAATTGACCTTCCGAAATGAGATTTCACAGACACTTCCTTAATGGTCGTCAAGGTTGGATCGATGTGGCAGAGGAGTCATAGGAGGGGAGAACCGGAACTGCCGAGACGGCGGTGCGCGAGCTGGTACTCACCCCTCCGTCGTTCAGAGCTCTCACCCGGAAGCGATACACGGTTCCGGGCAGCAGGCTGCCGACGGTGCACTGGAGCTGCGGCCCGTGGTACACCTCAGAAGCCACGTCCTCGGGTTCCGTCATCTCCACGCTGTACTCGGAGACCTCACAGCCACTTTCCGAGGCAGGAACATCTGGGAACGGAGAATATTTCTCACCTTAGAACATTTTTGTGTTTCCAGTTGACCCTATCACACCTGACTTTCCACAAGGTTTGCAAAATGTCAGTTAGGTGGCCTGTCCTCAGTATTTACAGAAGAACCTCCAGTTCAAAAAAGAGAAGACATGCAAAAGAAAGTTCTTGAATGATGTTATGCATACTTTGCAAACCAAGTACATTTAACGACACTAATAAAAATTCCAAAAGCACTTCTTTACGTTGTAATGCAAGGTAAGGGGAAGAAATTGAGGGAGGAAAAAATCTTCTCTTTAATTTGAGATCAAATGACCCAGTAAATCAAGTTGGAGAACCCCAAACTGGCACAATATTTGATCATATTTTAGACATAAGTGGTGGGGAAAAATACTCTGGCAGCATTCTGCAGGTTTATTTTACAATTTTACGTGCTGTAAACTGCTGATGCGACAGGAAATGCTAATACAACTTGAGTCAATACTGTGAAACACCAGGACCCAAACATGACAAGGCAGCAGACAAGGAGGAATCACATGTTACTTTATGAACCATGTCTTGGTTTCATGTCTAAATTGAGCACAACTTTTAATTTATGAATAAAGTTGAAATATTCCCGAAAAGACCAGCTTCTCTGAGAGATTTTCTAGGAAAGTGCCCTCTGAAGGGCAGAGGATGAATAGCATAAGAGGCGCCATCAGGAACAGGAGGACGAGTGATAGCGCTAGGGAGAAACAAACCCAAGCCCACACACGTTACAAAGAACATGGAATTTTCAACAGAAACAAACATGGTTTTCATAAGGAAGATTTGGAACTTAATTACAAAACATTAAGTCTTAAACTCAATCTCCAAATTGTCCAAATCGTCAATGTGAAGATTTGTTCACTCACCCCACTCTAAGTGGACTTCTTTGTGCTTTGGTCTACCCAAAACCCTCGGTGGTCGACACTGACCTGGTGCAATGCTTAGTGTGCGAACAGGGAGACTTTCAGAACACTGCAGGAGAAATACCGGAGACAACCATCTCTTAGTTACTTTGAATTTATTCGATCTCTATATATCAGGCAAATTTCACCCCATAACTGCAAATGTTACCAAAAGGGGGTTGCACATTGAATGTGTACACTCTTTATGGAATAAGCTTTTCATCTGTGTGTGTGTGTTTTAAGTATGGACATACACTGCATATGGCACTGGTAAAAAGAATTCTTTCTGAAGTCAGATTCATATACACGAGTGTTGTGCATCCTAGGCACACAGTTATTTTCCTTTAAACCATAACTGGAGAGACCCTTCATGAGGATGGAAGAGAATATAAAACAACAGCTGGATGAAATTTTCATATGGTGCCATAAATGGCCAACCATCCACGTACAAAGCAGAGACGCAAATAAGATCAATATTAATCAGCTGGGTCTGATATTAACCAACAAGTTCTGTTAACACTGAAATAAGCAGGCCTTCTTTGTTTTGGCAGGATCTGGTTGCATAAAGTTGGTGGTATGGAAGCTGACCCCTTTCTGAGACAGGAGAAGCAAGCTGCAGCTCTGCATCTCACCAAACTCATCCTCCTTCCTGAGGAGAAGAACCTAAACAGTCAAGGAGCACTGCTGCCCCGCACAGCCTGTGCAGCCCCTTACACGTGCGAGGCGCTCGCTAATCACCTGGGGCTCTGATGTGCATACGCCCCGCCCTCAGGGGCAATGCCCATAAATGGTCTAACTGGACCCTCTTTTCCCAAAAAGTCTGCCTACATGAACAGTCTAGACATTGCAGTACCACTTTCCTTTTGGAGAAAAGAAACATAAGAAGACACTGGAGGGGGGCTGACTGGCAAAATCAGGCACCCTAATGGCAGGTATTCTCTTGAAAAGTCAGCTCAGCACAGGGCTAGAGGCCACCACTGCTCTCTTCCTCTCTCTCAATACTAATGGTTTCAAACCATAATGGTAAATATCGCTACAATAAAAACGTCTTTTACCGTATTGCTTCTCACTCACTTTCTGAATATTAAGCTAAAGCCATTCAGATAATAATTATCTCATTTCTGGATCACTTCATGTGCATTTCTTAGGTTATTCTGAGTCTATGAGAAGACTGTGAGGCTGAAACCAAGGCTCCTGACAAGTTAACTGATGGTCTAAGGTCATATAAATTGTAGACAAAAGTGGTGAGCATTTTGTGATGTAGAAAAACGTTAAGCCACCATGCTGTACACTTAAAACTAATGTAATAGTATTAAGTTAATTATACTTCAATTTTTTTAAAAAAGTAGACTACAAGAGAACCGCTGCTGCCGACAGATATACAGGCTGCCCCCCCACCCCACCCCCAGCACAATTGCAGGGGTGCCATTCAGCTCAGTCATCATTTAAGGCTTATACGACTTTTATGATCATCTTCCAGCAGATGGCAGTAAAGTACCTCGAGGAAGGTGCATCTCATAGTCTCACAAGCTGTTTTTGACTCTAAATTCTGTTTTTATATCACTGCAATAATTGAGATTCACCCCCTTATTTAAAGCAAATGCAAATTCCAGACCACCCTCAATTCTCAACTGTCATGAGATTACACCAAAATCTAAGAAATGGCTAAGTGACAAATGTACCAGGAAAGCAACACAACTGAGAATTATGTGGGCCTATCTTCTCATATCCTCTACAGCGCAATTCAAAACACTGAATTCATGACGTGATACCACGGCAGGTTGCGTTGGCAAGAGACATTTTAAACAGCAGTTTTATTCTGATGTTACAGATAGGTTGTCTGAATTTGACCGAAGATATTTACTTCTATACCAAAAAAAAACCAACCTGACTGTGTCCACCAGTACTTATGCAGCATGCTCGGAGTTTGTACAAAGTGCCTGGTTTCAGGTGGGTGAACGTGTACTCTGTAGCTGATCCACTGTATGCCACTTCCCACTGACTCGCTGCAAAACAAGACCCACGTATGAGTTGATGGCCTTTTGTGAAAATGTAGTAGTAGCCACCATTCCTGATAAGGAAAAGCTCTAAGTGGTTTCCATGAAAATCAGCAGCTCCTATTCTTTTTTTTTTCTGTTTAATACCCACAGGGCTCTCCTTCCATTTCCTTTACAAAGTTAAATACTATAATAACACGGGGTCATTTTTAATACTTAGTACTGCTGGCTAGACGACTTAATATCACTATGATTGCATTTGCTGATTGTGAGGTTTGGATGCTGGAAAGTACATGAAACCTGTGGTTGGCCCGGGGGGAGTGGTACCAGGAGACAGCGGACAGTGTGGAGCAAGCTGTCAAGTGGTCCTCCTGTGAGAAGCCTCTGGGACTGGCCGGGCCTGGGGAAGGCTGCTCAGCCGTGAGGTTCCCGGTCAGCCTGGGGTGCCGTTGACAAGTTTCTCCTAGTGAAACTCTCCCCTTACAGACAAGTCCTTTGGGTAAAGGCTGGATGTCTTCATGGAGCCCCACTTAAAAGACAAAAATTCCCGAGAGAGGGACACATTACTGCAGAAACACTCAGTGTGACACAAGCTATCTGAATACTTCTCAGGATTAAAAAAACAGCAAGCGGGGCCACCAGAGGGGCCTGGGTGAGGCTGATGCCACCAGGTGAAGAGCACGGGACTGCCTCACCCGACTGCCCACCTGCCCCACAAATCTGGGCTGTTTCCTCCTCTGGTTTGCTCCCAATAATGACATTTTCCCAGTAGATTATTTTACAAAGGCCTTTACTCCACGAAGTTGTTTTAGGGAAAATACTTTTACCCTGTTCCATGATAGTTACTAAAGTAACTCCCACAAATGCCCTAAGCTGCTTATTAGGTTAGAGTTACAATGAAGTCACGTGTACTAGGGCCACGAAACAAAGGGGACTATTAAAGACAGCCATTCTGACATTACTGATTAGAGAACCGGCACTGAAAAGGCGACTGGGAACAAGGAAGACTGAGGAGATTCAATTAATCACTGACGTCATGTGCTGGCACAGTTGTGAACTGTAAGCAAAGAGTGGCATCTAACTTTTCATTCACCATCAGTGGTCAAGAGAGCCATGGAAATTCGAAATATACTTAGGTTTTCACAATAAGCCACTGCACATACGTGACTTCTCTTCTAGGTAGGTGAGATTTTTAGCAGAGAATATGATTTTTTTGTTAAGAACAGCTGTGTCCATCTCAAAGCATTCTCAGGTTTTCAGCTTAAAATAGGGACCGACCGATGTGAAAAACAAAACACTCCAGGTGGCTATCGTGGCACAGGATAAAAAGCAAGCTGCACACCTGCATCGCTTGTTTGTAAAAGTTACTGTTAACTCTTTCCTTTTTTGCCATATGTAACACTTTAAAAAAATTTCATAGTTACAGGAATAATCAGAGTGGGGAGATATGTCATTTTTAAAGTTCTGATAACTATACTTTTTCCTATTAAAGCCTAATGCATTTTTTTAGAAAGAACATCTAAGAATTTTTTAAAAGGCACCATAGAAGGAATTTGATCTGTAACATTGTCCCACTTTACTTCACCTAATGTGACCAGCAGTGAATAAATAATCAGACTCAGAAATCATGACAAAAATAAAAAGGTATTTTCCAAACTTGTTATAAAGTGTGACACTCTTCATTAGCCCACAATACTGTATTTTGCCTCCATTGTACCTGAGAATTTCTAGATTACCAAACTCATTTGCTGTCTCCAACTTATCCTTCCTGCTGATTGCTTCTGACACTTCCTCTGCTTATAAGAATTTCCAGAGAAAGTGTGCCGAGAGATGAGAAACATATTTATTCTATTAATTAGGGCGACTGGCTTAAAGGCATGACTAGAAAATTTGAAAAACATGATGAAGATGTACATTTCAAGCAGACTCTGATCCCTGATGCTGTGTTTGAAAGAAAAAAACTGTCAATATGTGATTAAGTATAATCATAAATGTAGTTTAATAGAATTAGACAATTGCCCACTATTATTACACAGATGTTTATCTTATTAGAAAATAGGATTTGCTACTGGATTTGAATGAAACAAGTTCCAAAAACCTCACCTTCAGAATTTCCATCAGTAATCTCCAGCAAGTACTTGAGTATTTCTGAACCACCATTGTCCTTTGGAGGATCTGCAAAATAAGCAAATGCCTTGTTAGTTATAAAAGCATATTGATTCTTGAGGGAGGTGCCAAGATGGCAGAGAGACTCACAGCTCGCCCTCTCCCACAAATACACCAAGAATTACATCTACAAACCCACTGAATCGCACAGAACACCTACTGAACTCTGGCAGAGTGTTTCTCGCTTCAAAATACAGGAGGAGTCTCACAAAATTTGATAAACAAGTTTATACTATACAGCACAGGGAACTATAGTCAATATCTTGTAGTAATTTATGGTGAAAAAGAATATGAAAGCAAATATATGTATGTTCATGTATGACTGAAGTATTATGCTGTATACCAGAAGCTGACATAGCATTGTAAACGGACTATACTTCAATAAAAATATATGTACCCCTCCAAACAAACAAACAAAATGTTAAAAAAAAAAAGCATATGGATTTTTGATGGTAAATATTATTAGAACACATAGAATCATACAACATTATATTGCCTCAATTCTGGATTCAACCAAAAGGCACAATAATTATTATTTCACTCAACTCCTTTCTTGAAAAACAGAAGAAACAAACAAAAACACCATAAAACCTTCTAATTATTCAAGGTTTGTAGAGCTAGAAATGTCAAAGAGTTAGCATTTATTCAGTGAAACACGAATAAAACTCAAAACATGAATTTATTTTCCTAAGAGTTATGCTCATGTATTTATTTTGAGAATTCTGAAGCCTGCTCTGCAGTATTTACATAAGATGAACCATTCATATATTTCTTTTTGTAAAATGATTTTATTCTTTCTTATTTCACTTGTATCATCAGTGACCAGGTCCTTCTGACAGATGGAGAGGGAAAGAAAGGGCAGTGCAGAGCTTACCGACAAAATAAATAAAACATCGGAATATAATAAATCTGGTCCATCACAGTTTGCTGCTAAGCAAACTTTATGTACCTTGGGTATCTGTCTGCAAATTCTGGGCCTGCAAGAGTTTTCTTTTCTGAGTGTAAAAACACCTTGCATTATAATTTTACAAGACTATACAGAATTCACCTCTACTATCAACTGGGCACCTCTATATTTTAGATACACCCTCAGGTTATTCACACAGACTTGGAAACTAATTCCAACTCCTTTCACTTGGTCTTTCCATTAATAGATACATACTTCAGATATTTACAGCAATAATTAAAAACATATACAGCATATAGTATGGCTAATCAAAGTAAATATTCAGTGCTGACAGAAATTTCTAAGATTTTCTGAGAAAAAAGCTTTAGATCTGGCAAAAAGCACACCTAGATTTTTACAGTTTCTCTTAATGATATCCATCTTCCAGGGAGTAATTCTGTCTCAAAATTGCTAGGTAACTTAAAGCAGTTACATGTCTCAGTGGTTGGTCTCCAATAATGATTTAATAATGTTTTAAACTCCTTTTATATCACTTGACTGCCAGGTAAAATCTTATTTTAGATTACTACTTTGTTTTTTCGCCTGTTAGGTAGTTACTATTATTATATGATACTAGTGATAACCATACACATCACAACAGTTTCACATACGATTGCAAATGTTTCTCAACATTCTAATGGCAGTTATTTCACTGAAATAACCCATGTAGCAGGTGAGCCACAATATCCTTCCTTCTACCAGGTTTCCACAAACACCACATGATAAACTTTAATACGAAAAATTCCTGAAGTTTAAGACTTCTGATTACATACAAACAACAGCAAAAACTAACATTTTCCTAATTCATTATAGCTTAAACATTCTGTTTATCAAAATTTAATTAAGATGACATATCTAAATTTTGAAATTTATTTTCATTAACTTTATAAATCAATTTTTGTATTAAAAATTGCTGCTTTTTAAGCTACTGAAGAATGAAATATATATTCAGAGATCACTATATTCAAATAATACATCAAAATATAGGAGGAAAAACATTTAATAGCATAAAATCATAAATTAAATGCTCTTAAAATTGTCATATTTACCAATCTGTCGAATTCTCAGGATGTTTCTCATACATATATTCCAAATGTGAACAACTCCCTCAGATACTATGGTTTGTTTATTATCGGTTTGTCACTACTGAAATTAATCAGTTTTTTAAAAACCCGTCAAAAAAGCAGCAGCAGTGACAGCAATAAAACATACCCCACTTGACACAAAAGCCATGAGATGTAACTGGTCCTTTAATGAGGGGTCTTGTAGGAGGTCCAGGCCTGTCGGGACTCGTCGTACAAACCAAAACTTCACTCGGGCAGCTTTTCCCTTCCATATTAGAAGCAGTCAGCTGTAACACAACCGAGAAGACATTAACACGCTTTAGATATAAATTAGGTATGAAAGCAGCGCCGACTTTCAATATGGCAAGATCAACGTATCCATAAACTCGCAGACACGCCCATATTCTCTCCTCTCTCAATCTCAAACTACTAATTTATAAGCTTTTCTTTAATGGAATACTCATTTTCTGTATGGTTTAGCTATTAACAATTGAAAATAAAACAGTAAGGTGGGTTTTAGCTAAAGACACTTTCACCCTTTCAAGAGGACAAAACAAAACCAGTAATGTCACCATCCGGTTCATACTGTTTTATAGAAGGAAAACATGAGAAAAGCAGATAACAATAACCTTGCTTATTTCGGAGCAGGGCAACGCCACCTTGTGGAGAAACGTCAGCAGTATACCTAGTTCTCACAGCCAGCATCAGACAACAAGGGGCTTTAAAAATATCAAAAACTATCATTGTCCTCTAATAGTCACACATCCCACTTGACAGTCTGACCACTGTTTACCGAGTGACTACTACATGTCAAGTGACACCATGTGGCCCACAAAGTAAGAGAAGGAAAGGTGGACTCATAAAACATAGCCATCTCTCCAAAGTTCACACTGTCGCTCCAGGAAGTGCGAGCTGTGTGGGCTCAGTAACCAGCAGGGCAGCCCGGTGGCCTGCAGGGACAACACAGACCCACAGTGGCATCAATGGTGGTTGTTAATGCCCAAAGCAGAGCCTACGCTGGGGCGGGGGTGGGGGTGTGGGGGGGGTGGGAGTGGGAAACAGAATTAAAAAGAAAAGTGGGTGAGAAGGAGAAAATGTGCAGAAGACCAAAGGAACACGGAGAGTAAAAGGGATATCCGATTAAAAGGAGAAACTGTGCAGAGAAAGGTGTGAAGAGCTGGTGAGAGATGGGTGCGCTGGGCACCTGGCTGGGCCCTCCTGGGCAAGGGCCTCTGGCCACGCTGCAATGCAATTTATTACGAAACACTATGACACTTTTCTTTCTCAAAAGTGGGTTTTAAGATTAAAGTACAGTGTGTATATTTTATAAATGTTACTTTCGAAGCATAAAGAGCAGCGAACTTAAAAAAATTTTAACCCATGGAGTCGGTTTAAAACAGTAAAGTGGTGAAACATAAAACAGCTTCATTTTTAAGCAGTTCAGGTACCAAAGTGACTGACTCACCCTGAATTTATACTGTGTGCTTCTTTTGAGATTTTTCACAGTACAGGTTAAATCCTCTCCAGTGTATTTTGGGTGGAAAAGGTTATCCTGAAAAGGCAAAGCCAGAAAGAAATATCAGTATCATAAAACCTGGGCATTAAATACCTTGTATGTAGGGATTTTATATTGCCTCCTTCCATCATCACCAGTGGGGCAACTATAGCATTTAAAAAAAAAAAAAAAAAAAAAAAAGAGTGTCAGAATCCCAAGGTGCTTTAAGTAAAAATGTACCTCTACCACACTGTAATGTGCCCTGGATCTGGGCAGCTTTATTGTAGACTAACTTCAAAGAGAACAACGCTCTTTGAGAGAGTGTAAATTTGCTTTGGAATAGATGCCACCATGTGCTCTTCTCACAGAGCAAACTTTTTTCTGGATAAGCGTTTTAAATGAAAAATTTAACCACCAAAAAATCCTATGTGACGAAGCAGTATGTACTTAAAAAAATTTTTTTTTTATTTGACAACTCTGTCATGAAAAAAGGCTCTTGTACTGAGGACCTCATTGTCAAGTTGCGCTGTGCTATGTAATAAACCGGGCCTGGGGTTTCTGACACAGTGTCCTCTTCCGGCCAAGGGGGAAAGGACAGCTTTCACAGGGAAGACATAATCCTTCAAGGGGATAAATATCCCACTGAAAATTGAATGTATAGAATTCAGTCAACAGTATTCTCAATCATGCCTGCATCCACCCACCCAATCCTGGAGCACTTTCTGTGCATCACACTCTTGGGAGTTAGCACTGCCCAAGAACAGACCTAGCCTTATCTGTAGGAAACACAGGACAGGGGGAGAAAGCAGTTAAAAAACTGCACACATAAATACGAAGCAGGTCACATGGTGTTAAGTGCTATGAGATGAAAAATACAGCAGAGTAAGAGGGCAGAGGGGTGGAGCTGGGGGGTGCGGCTCTCCGAGCTGTGCAGGTTCAGCAAGGCAGCCACTGTGGCTCTTTCAATTTAAATTAAATACAATTAAAAATTCAGTTCCTTGGGCCCACAGCCACATTTTAAGAGCTTGACAGCCATGCGTGGCTAGGCGCTATCTTACTGGACAGCACAAATTACAGGGCATTTCCATCATCGCAGAACGTTCTTTTGGCCAGTGCTGTTTTACAGGGTGGTCAGGGAAGGGCTCTCCAGAGAGGTGACATGTGAGAAGAGACCTGAGGGAAATGAGGGAAGTGACTCACACGTATCTGAAGGGGCCTGCTGGGCAGAGGCCCTGCGGGAGGGCACTCTCGGTGCGGTCAGTGAGACTGCAGGGGCAGGAGCAAGGGCAGAAATGAAGACCCCGAAACGCAGGGCCTGGGAGCATGGTAAGGACACTGAAGAGGACACATGGTAAGAGAGGGGAAGGCACCGAGATGGGAAGGGTTCTGAGCAGAGCACTGGCACGATCATATTTGTATTTAACAGGTTCTCTGGCTTTGTGTGCTGAACAGACTAGTGTAGCAAGAATGAAGGTGGGGAAAATACTTACGAGGCCATTCTAATAACCCAGGGGGGAGACAATGTGGCTCAAAAAGGGTAGTAATTGTGGAGATGCTGAGAAATGGTCAGATTTCTGGATAACTTTAGAAGGAAGATTTAAAGGGATTTGCTGACTGATTATCCATGAGGTCAAGGATGACTCCAAGAGTTTCCAGCTTCCTCAACTGAAAGGTCGGGGATGCCAGTACTGAGATGGGGAGACTGTGGGTGGGAAGGACAAGTTTCTGCTGGTGGTTGCAGTAGTAGAAATTAAACGTTTGGTATCAAATTTAGGTAGCAAATCTAATTTCACGGTGCACCCTGTAGTTATGATCAAACTGACTTTACAGAACACACACAAGGATATAAAATGTGCCAAACTTACATTTTCATCTTCCTGGATTTCCAAGGTGTAGGTGATTACTTCCTCAGGTGAACAACCTTCTGGTTTATTCCACTGCAGTGTGACCCATGTGACTCCAGCGCGAACAAGTCTTGGTGCAGAGGGCATCTGAGGAATGTTTCCCAGCGTGTAGCAGACCACCTCTTGACTATACCCACTGGAGAGAAAAAGACCTGGCGTGACACATTCAGGAGCCTGGGAGGAGTCTCGGCATTTCAAAAGAGCAGGGATAAACCCACCTACTTGCGCAGCTTGCTGGGGTTGGAAGGTCTAGGGCCTGACAGGTTCAGCGAGCAAAGGCAGGCAAGGATCCCTTGTGTGATACTCCCCACCTGGACTTCAGTTTGCCCAATTCCCCCCTTTATTCTGCTACTAGAAAAGCACACACTGTTATAGGCCAATATACTTAAGTTTATTTCCCCCGCAAAAGCACCCAGCAGAAATAACTATCCCTTGATAGAATAAAGCTTTTACAAATATATATAGTGCTATTTTCCAAAAGTTTGTGGATGCTTCTAGTTCATTTACAAATTCTTGAACTGGAGAAGCCTTTATCATTGTAACTTTTCAACTAGAGGACTCTAAAAATACAACGGTTATCATGGGTAGGAAAGGAGAGCTGAAAACCCTGTGATGTTTAGAAGTTTCTTAGGCTGGAAAAAAAGGTTGAGACCAATGATGTGCCGAACCTCTAAGAAGATTTTCAACAAGCAGTGATGAAAGAAAAAGGTTTTTCCCTTAATCAAGAGTTACCCAGGAAGTGCCACTGAAATACGGTCTTTTCAAAGCATCTTTAATCCATTGATGCTTCACCATAAACTTGTTCTCGCTTTTCTCTAGCAGCTTGGAGGCAAGCCGTGTGCCCGCATGGTCCAGATTTGATCCTCCAGTCCTGTGAGTATCTGCTGGGGGCTGACAACAATGGATGGCCCAGCACCTCTTTCTTTGTATTAGGAAACACTCACACATAATTGAAAAAGGCAACTCAATGAGTAGCTTGCTAAAGTGATGAAAGAAAATGGCACATGATCTGAAAAAATAAAGCCCCCAGAGGATTCCTTTCAAAATCCATAGTTACCTTCCTCTTGAGTCTCAGAGGCCCCTAGTGGGCCTTTGCATTACAGCCTGCAACACTGCAAAGAGGCCACGGGCCTTCTAGCCTCTGATTAGGATTCCCTTTTGGAAAATCTCCAACTGGTTCAGCAAGGAGGCTGGAGGCATCCCCGGCCTTTCAGCCACGTGAGAGGAAGACTCAGGAACGCCACACAGACACTTAAAGGCATGAGGACAAGGAAGCGCCTTACCTGGTGCCAATGTCATTCCGAGCAGCCAGCCTGAATGTGTACCCCATTGCCGGACAAAGCTTTGTCAACTTGCAGTGCTTTTGGCTCCCAAAGAAGCACTGTCTGAAGCCACTGTTTCTTTTCCCCTAAAAGAAAACAGTGAAACAAAGCTCATACATTTTAAAAATAATGAGAACATGAAGGAGCATTTTGAGTAACTATTTAATTTCCTAGTTTGGATGAACAAAACCAAGAGAAGGAAAGTGGTCTACGATGAAATCTCATCCTTAACATAAAGGCACTACAGAAAATTCTCTAACTGAGAAGGGTAATAACTACTCGTGGCGTCTCTAAAGCGGCCTTTGCTTAACAGAATAAAAAAGGCCCTTTCAGTCATAAGGCAATCCTCGTTAGGGATCACAGTTTCTCAGATCTTCCTCATTTGATCAAACTGCCCATCCTGACCCGTAAGAGTAAGTTTGCAGCCTCACAGAGTCACTAGCTTTGGACCAGCACGGCCTGCCCCCAGATGGCCCAGCACCTGAGGACCAGTCTGCGCAGCTCCACAAGCCACAGAAAGTCCCCCCTGGTCTTCTCTCTCCTCTCCTGCCTGGCCGTGGCCCCCAGCGCCACACATGTCCATTCCGGCTGGTGAGCTGCTTGTTTACTCATCCCAGAATATCGGGCACATGCCTTTGACTCATCTTGTCCACATCTGGTCTCCTCACAGCAGTGCTTTGGACGATCTGGGAGTTCAATCAAGGCTTGCAGAGCTGAACTGAATGATAAGCACTAGAAACATCAGCTGAATTCATCTATATGTATTACAGCCATTCTTAAGTTTCTTATGAGGCTGGAAATATATCTTTAATGCATTCCTAGCCTTACATGATGCTTTAAATCCCTTGGAGTAAAAAGAAAACACTCCAGTGGGTTCTCTTAATAGATCTTAGGGGGAAAAAAAAACTTAATTGCCCTCTGCCTTGCTCAGAGGCATGGAATACTCGTATCAGCAGTTTTCTAGACTATTTCATGCCCATAATCCACAGTATTTTATCTGTGTTCATGCAAAAGAAAACCACATGCTAACACTGAATCAATCTTACTTATTAGCATTCTAATCAGACAGCTGGGCCCAGGACTTTTAGGAATATGTTTGAAGTTCTCAATTTATTACATAAAAAACAAAGAAAGTACATTTTTCTCCTAAGCAAATTTAAGCATTTCCTTCCTTTAAGCAGGTCTCCAAATGCTTACTACTAAAAACATCCCAGGTGAAGATTAATTAAAAATAAACACACAACTAGTCTGAAGTATCACTAGGCCGAACAGATTAAAAACACCATGCCACATTCATTTTCCAAGTGACTCTTCCCGATTCTCCCTCCCAAGGAAGGGAGTGGAAGTCCTGTCAGTCTAAGATCCAAAGTTCATGTTATCAAGAGTTCAAAGTACATTCAGGTGCAACAATGGAAAACTGGGGGCAGGGAGGTGGGAAGGTGAGCAGTAAAGCATGGTTTTCAGCTGCTACTTGAGCAAAGTCACTCAGTGGCTGGCAAATCACGCCCTTACGCTTACTTTAACCTTGAGTGTTAAGGTTGCTGCAGACAATTTATTCATAGAAAAACCGTTTCTGCATACATTTGCATAATTACATCCAGAGTCTGATTACACTCTGTGCACTGCACCCCCTGGTATATTCTGTATCCATTTCAGGCAGTAGCGTGATCTACCTTCTTTCCTCCTCTATTTCTGAGCTCAGAGTAAACAGTGTAAGAAAGGCACATCCTGTCGCCACAGAAGCCTCATCCATTCCAAACCCAATGTTGGCTCTCCTTCAATGCCTCATTTTTCCTATTTCTTTGTTTGGTCTCATTTGCCCATTTCTGGTGCTTAGAACTTCAGCCAAAGATAAAAGTCAGACTGTTCCTTACTAGGTTGATTTGCTTTAATTTGGTGAAAACCAGACTGTGGTTTAAATGAGAAAAAAAGAATGGGAAGGCATCAAGGATAGGAATTAAGACTTTTATTTTAAGAGGCCACAGCACCAGGGGGGGATCACGAAAGATTTGGGAGAAGGGCATTCTGTGATCTTCAAGATGTTTTGCTGTATTGCCAACACTTAAAATTTTTTTTTTTACTTCAGGATCAAGAACAATTGCTAAATAAATAACTTGTTTAGATAAATCATGCCAAATTTTCAATCTTAATACCTTCCAAGATATACTACTATGTGTGTGGACCTCAAGAACACAGAGAAAGACCCAGAGTTATTGGACCTTTAGAATCAAGTTTTAGAAATAGAATCAGTAGAGTCTGAAGGGGTAAGATTGTACAAATATTTCATAGAGTTTAAAAAGTAAAGTTTATTGGAATTTTTAGAAGTCACTGAGTATAAAAAGAAAAAAAAGGGAAAGTAGGTTAACAAATTATTTCAGACATGAGAAGATTTTGAATAAAAGAAAATTTCTGTGTTTGACATGGAGTTTAATATAAAAGGGGTATCTAGGAAGAAAGAAAATTAATATTCACAAAAGTCACTGCAGTGCAGAAGTAATCTACTGTGGAGAGATCGGCAAGTGCGGCTGGAGAACGCCATGGGTTCCAGCACTGGGGGGCTCACGTGTCACCCTGCCTGGCTCTCGCATGGCTTTAGGCTTAGGCATTAGAGTAAGTACATGATCAAAGGCATGGGCGATGTGAAGAATCTGTTTGTAAACCAAGTGGGATCCCGGGTTGCAAATAGCATTTATAAATAAAATATTATCCAGTTCTTCTTGTTGACAGAAATGGATAGAGTTTAAAAAAGAAAAAAAGATAATGCTTTGGAAGATTAAAAGATTCAGAGAAGCTGACAGGAGTGATACCGTGAATGTTTATCATTGTTTATCAGAAATTAAATCTGTCCAAACCACTCCTGTCAGTCAAGTTTTACAAATGGTAAATCACAACTTCCATATTTGATACATAGCGTGGCACCAAATGATTTTGAGATATTATAATCTATGGCATGTTATTCCCTCTCCTAATAAAATCTAATTTAAAGTACACAGGATTACTGAGACTTACTAGCTTTGCTTGGAAAGGCAACTTACTTTTTAATAATTTAAAATCAGCTTCATGAAAAGTTTGCTACTAAAATGTGGTCCTAATGGAAATGGGTCATCTCTTGACACTTTGTAGGCCTGCTGTCATCAATAATCTGCTCGAACATAGGCAGCAGGGACACCCATGGCCCAGGCCTTGTCCTGGTCAGCTACTGCTGCTAGGCCACTGGTGGCTGTCACACAGAAGAACGTAAGAGTAGGGGCTCAAAGGGCAGTGGAGCTGGCTGGTCTACCAGGGAAGATCTGCAGTATGGACGCCCAGGAGCTCCCTCATTCTGCACCTTGGGAGGGCAGGGACATGGGGCCTAGGAGTGATCAGGCTCAGCACCTCCCTAAGCTGAGCTCCCGCTCTCCCGGGTAAGGAAGGAAAACTGCCCCCAGTTAAAGAGGTGAGAGGCGGCGGGAAGCCCACATCCTTGACCATTCTGGAGCAGACCTAGCCACTGGGCTCCTGACCTCATTGGTCGTGAAGCCATAGAACCCCCAGTGATGCTCTGGACATTCCACTGCCAGTGTCCACAAGCCAAAAAAAAAAAAAAAAAAAAAAAGGCAGATTCTCAGGGTTCCCTGACTTGTTTCCACTTCATAACCTCAGGCAGACCCAAATCCTTTTTTCTTACTGCACACACTAAGTTCATTCAAGGACAAAGTTAATCTTCACTAGAACGTGAAGAAATCTTGGGAGCACAAACCAACCGTGCGATGACAGACCTCAAGGTGCTCACTTTGGTGTAGGGTGAGGCATTAGAAACCAGCACTGGTTCCTTTTTTGGCTCTTTTCCTTTTCTCACTCAAATGAATCCACGGTTCTGGCTAATCTGCTGTCATCCTACACCCAGCCATAGCCTGAGAGCATCCATGCAACACCCTGGGCCATCAGACAAATGGAACTGTCTCCCGCCCAGGGCACTTCTCCTCCACTTCTGGTTAAAAGTGCTCCCCAGAAACGCACTCGATTTCCCTGCAGCTGAATCACGTGGCGTATTTCACATCAGTCCTTCCCCAGTCCCGAGCTCCCTGCCCTGCCTCAATCACCTGTCTTACCACTGAACGAGGACACACTGCACATTAGCTACATTCTAGACCCCAATGGATCGGCTCAATGTCCATTCCCCCCAGCCTGTCTCAGGCAGCCAGCTCTCTGATGACACTGCAACTCTATTTATATCTTTATATTACTATTTTTATTTATATATATTTATATAACACAGAGTTCACTGGGCCTGGTCTGGATGTCTCATTAATCTGATCCTTGGTAAACAAGTGCCTCTTTTCACTTCTAGATACACACACTAAAGGGTAGCACCATCTTCGGGGCAAAGTCCCAGCCAGCCTCATAACACTCAGTACACACTCCACCTGCATCTGCCCCTGCTCCCTCCTCATCCTCACTCTCTTGTAGAAGGGTCACACGTTTGGTTACAAGTCCTAATAGTAATCAGAGTCCAGATGTTCTTTTAAGGCCCTACAAAGTTCTTGCTAAATTCTGAAGAGTGCCAACTTTCTGCCAGACTGTAGGAGCGCCCAATGTCAGAAAGGCAGCGGGGAGAGCAGGCAGCCTGGGGAGTGTGTGAAATGTAACTCATGTGGCTACACAGCAGACAGTGACTCATCCTTGGAAACATTTTTCAAGATGTGTTAATATAAACTTCAGGGACAAAGATATTTTCCCCCTAAGGGGGAAAACGCCTTATCAAACATTTTTTTCCACTCTTTCAAATGAAATTTGGGGATAAATTTTAAATAAAAGGTTTAAAATACTTTAAGGAATATATTCTCTATTTTCTCATTTTATCTTTTGCCTTTTTACTACCTACTTGAATATTTTTCTTTCTGATGTATAGTTTAAGAAATTAAAATTAGCTATTAAGTAAGAGTATAACTATATTAATTATTCCCTCAAAAAAAAAAAAAAAGGCAAAGGAAAGGGAACACTGCTAACTTCCGGTGAGTCACCCAAAGAACAGGATACATGATCTTGCTTCTCAAGTGTGACTACTGAGACAGAGACATTAATTGGCAGGAATACTGTTTTTCTCATGGGTTCCCTCTCCTTATAGCTAAGGGAGAAGCAGTGATCTGCTCCATCTGTTTACTGAGAAGAGCTGTGTTCGAGCACCACTGAGTCACGCCCTGCTGGCTAGTGGAACAGCGCTGGCCACAGATCTGAGTCCCAGCCTACCACTGCATCTCTGGGTGCACGTCTGTCTTCCTTCCCCTCTTCCCAGAACACTCAGAGGAGAGCAGGGGCAGGAAAAGAGTTATGCTGTACTTTCAAAGTCCCTGACCTTGTATCTAATCATCTTAGGGCATAGGACCTAAAACACTGTATGTGCTACACAAAGATTAAGGGGAGAAAGATTAATGGACTAAGAGAGTCAAAAGAACCTTCTGTCACATGGTTACGATTTTAAACATGTCCACACATTCCTTGACTTCCCCATCCAGTGAAGAGCCTATGGCCCTTTCCCTTGAATGTGGGTGGGCTGGAGACTCTCCTGTAACTGCTGGATGGAGGGGAAATGAAGCTCTGTGACTTCCAAGGCGAGATCTGAAAAGGTGAGGAAGTTTCTGTCTTTTCCTGGGAAAACTCATTCTTGCCATTCTGACTCCCCTGAAGTCACCATGGTGTCAGGGAGCCTGAGATGCACAAGGTCCCACTGGACTTGTGAGTGAAGACCCTGCCAGAAGGTTCCACCCAATAAGCCCTCCCGGCTGAAGTCCCAGAAACTGTGGAACACAGACTAGCTGGTCCTCTGGTGCCCTGTTCAAATTCCCAACCCAGAATCCATGAGAAAACAAAGTGACTATGTTAAAACCAAGGTGTAAGTTTTGAGGTAATCTGTTATGTAATATTACACTCATCTATTCTGATGTCCATATATGTTTAAAATATGGAGTTTTTCAGTAAACTTTTATAAATTCCTCCTGCACTATTAATAGCCAGGAGGTAAGGGAGCATGCTAGAACACAAAACCAGAGTTTAACATATGCCTGAATACAAAGTTCTATTTTCTACATGCGCTTAGCACATGATTTCTCCCTCAAAGCCATCCAACAAAGTAAGGCCTCTCTGAATAGATTTTAAAAATGATTTCTAGAAGCTAAAGGTGTAACAAGATTCCTAGATGATAAAGATCAACCAAAATTGTTAATCAATGGCAATGTAGTTACTTCATCTTACGGAGTGACATTTTAGACTGAACTGAGGTTTTTAATAATGTTATCCCAGAAGTTGTAGGGAACCGTGGGGAGATCTTTAAACACAGATACGCAAGTCTTTGGGGGGGATGATTTAGGCATGGCGTAGCCCAAAGCCTCAGGAGTGAGCAAATTAAATAACCTTTCCAAGGACCTCCACATATAATCAGTCTTCCACCTCTCTGTTTACAAACACATGTATGTTCCAGCGGAGAAGTCAATTTACAGATGGACCTGCCTATTAAAACTGGTATCTAGGTATATGAAAAATATTTGACTTATTTCATAAAATGCAACTAATTTTAAAGACGTGTTTTAAAGTAATTATTAATTTGTAAAACTATGTAACTGAAAACCAAAAATGTTTTTTTCAAGTCAGTTTTCCTTTTTTATTAACTTAGTTTCCCCATAAAGCTGTCCTCAGCGCTTGGGAAGACGAGTCCTCAAAATGGGTCGGTGTCCTGTTAAGAAACAACACACCCATGGCCAATTCTGTACATACAGCTCATACATATTCCAGCTAATTCAGGCCACAGTGTTTTCCTGCCACGAGTAATTCTACAGAGTGTGGGGGAATGTGGTTGCTCTGGCTAACACTTTCAGTCATCCTGGCACTAACCGTCTTGGAAGCTGGTATTTCCAACACTGGCACTAACAGATGAAGTTGACAGCTATTGTCAATTGCCTTCAAATTAACAGATTGGAAATGATCCTTCCTGATCCTCTTCTTGGCACAAGAACATGAGAATGGCCAACACAGGGAAGCTAGAATCCATGGTGAACTAGCCCCCCTTGATCATGTGACTTGCACTCTTCCTGATGTGTTCTTCATCTATGGCCTCTTCCCACTGACCTATTTCTCTTACAGGTTCTTGCACTGCCGGTGCCTGTGGGCTTCCCTAGCTGCTCTTACCCGGTTTGATAACTGCCTGCTAAACAAGTAACATGCATTTGGTTATCAGTTGTCATGTGCTCATGGCCCATGTCAGCTGGATCCAGACATGGGCTGAGTGATTCTGGGCTGGGCACTCTCTGTAACAGCATAGTTCAACCTGTCAGAAACATCAACGATAAATCAAATAAAAACTAAGGTTGCGCTGGCCAACTGAACTACTGCCAGGCTCAAAGATTTAGTCTGCTAGTACATCTATATTTAGAAGTTGTTCCAGCACTGGCCGACCCTAGGCAACATCAAAGATAAATCTTGGCCTGAGAAATAAAAGAGCATGTATGTGTTCAGCATAACCATATATAAGAAGGGGTTCATAACAGGGAGGTGGAGGCACTCCACATGTGGGTGGATTCAAAAGTTCCTTGGGCCAAACCTCACTTTCCCCTCAGTGATGCCTCTTTCATTTTACTGACCACTCTGGCACACAGGGACTTTCAAAGGTAAGAAAAGGCAATGGAGTAGTTTGTGGCTGCATGTTACTAAATAAATACTGCACGCATTTTATCCCCTGGCACACTAGTTTTCTATGTTTGTGGGAGAGGCTTGGCTACCTCAAATAGCCAAGGATGATCACCAGGTCCTCTGGTTTAAAACAAACAAACAGAATGTTCCTATACAGCCCTCCAAATGCAGAGGAGGTTCACCTGATGTTGGGTGCTCTGAAAAGATTAATGTGCTGAGACTGTCCGAGTGAAGGGAAAGGAGAGGAGGAGCAAGGGAGCGATTTGAGAACAGGCTGTCTATACAATTTATAAGTGAACCAAGAGCCAACGTCCAAGGCAGCCATCCTGTGGCTGGCAACCAACAAGCATGACACATGAGTTGATAAATCAGGTGCCAAGGACCAACATGGCTATTTGTAATTTAGCCTCAGCTGGAAGTGCCCCACAAAGTCTGCTGCCCAAGCATGTAATAACCCCATCCTGTACATACGTGACAAATGGTTTAAAAAAAAAAAAAAAAAAAAAAAAAGCACAGAGAGAATCTGCTTCAGGTGTGCAGGTGCCTGGGGCTGGGGTCCCTAAAAGAAAGGGCTCTTTTTAACTCTGCTTGGGCTTTGATGCCTGTGGACCTGAGTATTAAATCCTTCTTTGCCTCCTTTGAAAGGAGCTATAGTGGAGAAAGCTATTCCCCTGGCTCTCAGAAACCCGCCCTTGGACATGGCAGCAGAGATCTGTGATGTGGCAAAACACTGTCATTCTGCCAGGTCACTGATTTGGCATTTATGTAAAGGACTGCTTCTGATGGACAAGTGAAAAACGAACCTGGGACCCCACTCTCCACAAGGACATTTCCCAAGAATGAGCAAAAGAGCTCAGAGGGCCCGGGCAAATGGCAATTTCTCCTAACATCCAGCCAGGCATTGGTGGTGGGCTGGGGAATGGAAACAGGCCTTCCCAGCTTTCCCCACTGGACCAACATGCCATGCAAGTTCAGGCAGCAGGGCTCCTCAGAGACAGCGGCAACTAGAACCCACAGGGAGGCTCTCCGCGTCCGTTCTGGGGAACCCACTGTCACTCTGCTGGCTGACGCTCCATCCCCTCCCAGAAGGGCTGCTGTCTAACCAGAAGAGCCCTGTGCAAATGCACGCATGCTTAGAAGCCTTCTGAAAGATGATCAATACTAACTAGCCAACACCTAAGTTAAACAGGAATCAGACTAATAAACCAGGTACCAGGCCCCTCCTATGGGGCTAGCTTGGCTGCTCCTGAACTGCACGTCCACACAGTGACCGTCTGGGGCCCGTATCTGCTCCAGGGTCCTGCAGCGGGGCTGCTGAGCCAGGCCTGCCTGGTGACGGTCCCCTGGGGGTGTATGGGCTCTACCTGCCGCTGGCCTTTTCTGTTCTATTTCAAAGTGTACGTCCCTCGATTTCTGCAGTATTTATCGTATTCTCAGTCTACTGTGTTTTACAGCTGTGTTCACTCATTAGTCACCAGGAAAGCCAGATGTGAAATTCCCTTTTGGGCTAGCTGAGTCACATGTGAGGAAGAGTCTTGGGAACTCCACTAATCACATTCTCACAAAGCTATTTTTCTGGTTCTTTCGTATATTCCCTACATGTCATGTCTGGAAGCTATGCTAATGGCGAATTAACATCTATATATAGTACTGATGTCCGTTTTTGTTTAGTTCAAACCAGAGCCATTAACCTCAGGACCTCTGTTTAAGTTCCTGACCAAAAAATGCCATATTCCTTTCATACAATCCTTCTGTAACTGTTGACTTTTCCTACTCCAGATCTTAACATGGGCTTGGGTGACTGGAAATAATCATTACACAGAATCTGTTGCTGCCCAAGTTATCTCATTCAATCTTAACCTACCTGTCAGGTAACAGGTATGATTTTGCAAGTGGAGAAGCTGAGACTTGAGGGTTAAATAATTTGTTTGATTAGGCAGAGACAAAGCAGAGACTATTAAGCTAGGTCTCTTGAGGTGAACACCACGTCACTGAACAAATCCGCATGAATCCACGCCACACTTTCACCGCGAGATCTCAGGGGCACGGAACTTGCTCTGCATAACTAGCTCCAGTAGCACCGGTTAGCATTTCTGTACGGCACAGGTTAAAACAGTATCTAAGGGTAGAACTCACAGCAAGTTTCCATAAATACTTCCTTCACAGAACTTTTCTTTCCTAAAATAGAAAATAAAGTTTCTTTTTGACTATGAAGTTTGCCCTTTTACTCAAATTTTCAAGGAAAAGGCCAGATCACCATCCCTTAAAGAGACTGGGCAGGCATTTATGTGTCAATTCAAAGGTTCTTAATCCTTTTTCCATAAAAGCCCCTTCCTACCCTGGAAACTTCTACACCCCCAATCCTCCCCTGCTCAGCTGCTTTTAGAGAAGAACTCCCACCTCTCCTAGATACCTCTGTGTCATCAATCCGAGAAGCAGCAGAGGGGCCAATTCAGTTGGGAAGGTGCCCAAGGAGGGGAAAGAGCAGGCCAGACGGACGAGCTCAGTGGTGGCCCCGGGGCAGTGAACTGTAAGCACTACCTCTGCCTTCCGGACCCCACCCCACCCCAAGGTTTTCCACTGTGGCAAAGATGCACCATCTTGAGAAATCGAGCCTCTAAGCATTGTTTGACTGTTAAAAAGCAAAGAAACTTTTCTCCTATTCATAATTCTGTATTAAACTAAACCTTAATTCATAAAAAAAATTTTTTTTTAAAGTCAGCACCAGGTGTCATACTCAAATCCAGCAGAAGAAAGAAGCCCTCAGGAGGCTTTGGATCTGCCTTCTGCCAGGCTTCAGAATGACCACGACTTGTAAATTAGGATGTACACATGCGGTGGGATACGTTGTGATCAGAAAGAAATTAAAATGTAGTAACGACTCATCCAGTAGTCAAGCAGGAAACTGCCTTAAAAATGACCTTCTGCTTTTCTGACGTGGGGTCTCCCGAAGGACATGGTGGCTAAAGATCTACAAAAATGCAGGGCCAGTCTTCAGGCCCCAAAGTTCTAAGCACTGCAACTCAACCAAGTCACCACAACAAGGGGATGTGGCCAGGAAAGGACACACCTTTCCAAGTTATGAAAACTGATCTATTTCAGGGGAAAACTGAAACTGACGGCCAGAGCTGAAAAGCCAGGGACACCTGTGTGTTCCATTTTTAGGCTTGTGACCATCTCACAGTCACAGTTACTTCCTAAGCTGACTGAAACATTAAGGGATTGGCCAGGCGCAATTATTAATGGAGAAAAGTAGGCATCTAACCCTTCTGCAGAACTATCAGTGAGCAATTTCCAAGTGAACTCTGACAACAGTGACGTGAACGAATGACAATGAACCTAGGAGAGAGGATGTATCAGCCTCCCCCTGTGCTTCACACTTCTGCCTTCTGTTCCCTGTCAGAGACCAGCAAGCGGTCAGCTATTGATTAAGGCGGCTTTTCCCACGGTCAGCTCAGCCCAGCATTCCCCGTTGGGGCAGCAGTGAAGGTGGGCACTCACCGGCCTCTCTGCTGCTGCTCTTTCATTCACGAAAGTCTTTTTCTAGAGACTGGACAGAAGGACTTGATGCCCTGTGCTCTTACCTTACTAACACCTTCAGAATTTTACACTAATTGTGTTATCGGAATGGTGACTAAGAATTGAGCAAAAGAATGAAGTGTTCTGGGAACTCTAGCCAGTACTGCTATACTATAATAAAAGTACAGGGACACCCAGACATTAGTGGTGGCATGTACGTGGATGGGGCCACCGCACCCCAAGCCGTGTTTCTTCGACCGGGTGCCAGGGCAGAAACGGTGCAGGGTGCGATTCCTAAACACGAGCTTCTTCGAGACTGAGTAGCACCTGTTTCCCTCCCAAGCAGCGATGTGCACTTTTGTGAACCCTACTCTCCTCCTGCCTTTTAAGCTTGTTTCTACAACACTCTGGATGCCAGAGAGACCATAGGTTTCGGGGGAGGTGACTCCAGCCAAACCCCTCTCACTCTCCTGCCCCACCGTACTCCACGAGGGCCCAGGCTGCAAACAGACCTGGTACCAGGAGCACCTGGCTCCAGAAACCACCAGCAGAAGGTTTCAGAGGGACAGCCAGAGCCTCGTGTGCTCACACTTCCTGCAGGATTTCTTTATTCTCTTCTTTGAAGAATACTAAGCCACAGAATATAAAAGAATTCCTGTGTTGGCAAAAGGCCTACAGCAGGTGAGAGTCAATTAACCTGCAATCTCCGGGAAGGCTCACCAGAGCGGACACCAGCAGGAATTAGAAGGTAGGAGGGAATATAAAGAGGAAAGGGGAAGACAGAAGTGAGGACAAGGCTAGATGGAGGGAGAGCAAGGAGGAGAAAGGCAGGAGAAGGCCCAAAATAAACAACTTCACATTTGTGGTCACTAGGCCATCGTGGGTCCTATTGATTATAAATGGTCATCAGACATAGCTTCTCCATTTCATCTGAGGCTGCAGCATATTTCCTCCCAGCATCATGCCAGGACACTTTCAATTCAAATTCAAAGGGAAGGAGGCCAACAACTGAGTCACCAGTACCATTTCCTGCAGCACCTGGGTTTTCCTTGGAGGTTTCCCATTCGAGCACTCAACTTCTCTGACCTTACTTAACTTATGAGGCCACAGTCCAGGGCAGAGAAGCAGCAAAAAACACAGGATGGAAAAACGCACACGCACACACATGCACACACACACACACGCACACACACACACAGTGCTGTGAGAAGAAATGTGTAAGGAGAAAAGCCTCCTCTTTACTGGTAAACTATCTGGATATAAAACCTCAACCTCAAGGACCACAGGGGGTGGCTTTGCTTTCCAATCAAGCCACCTTAAAATGAAATCCACCTAATCTGTAAAATATACTGGTTAAGTCTGAGATTTCACCAATCTGTACACAGGAACTATTCACAAGGATCCCAAGAACAATAGATCATTGTTTTTGGTAACTTGGAACTCCTGCTGTTCAGATGTAACCCAGATGGGAAAATACGCTTCTGCAAAAAGTGATGAAGGGCCCCTTATTCATATCAAAATTTCATCATAAGAGTTTCACCCATTTTCATTTTACATTTGGTTTAAAATATATTTTTCCACACTTGGTAAGTCACTTGTTGCCTGTTTGTGTTCTGAATGTTTTAATGCCCCTAAATTTAAGTCACAAAGACTAGTTAACTTACGTTGCTTCCCAAATTCCACATTTCCTATTCTTAAAATCCTTTGTCCCTTTGCTCATTCACAGAATGACAGAAAGAAACAAAGGTAAATGAATGAACAGAGATAAGATTTACAAGAACAAATAGTATGGTTGCTTTTTAGAAGCGGATTTCTGCATCCATTGCTTCCTGCCTAAGATTCTGTGCAGTGTTGTCAAGGCCAGAAAAGCACTGGGTTACCAATCAGCAGAGAGCGGCCTTCAGGATAGGAGGAATTCACCATGGGTAACCACCCACCGCCTCTGGAGACAGACACAGCAAAGGGGGCACCCATTCCAGGATGGTCTGACAGGTAGGTGAGACCTCCAGGTGCTGCTCCATCTCCCACAAACAGTACTCAACAGTGCGACAACAGAGTTTACACGTGGCACTCAAAAAGAAGGAACAAATTAGGCTTCCCAAGCCACAGTGTGGTTTATGTTATCAAAACCATCTACACAGGCTGGCCCTGGGCAGTCCAGATAACAAAGCAGTCATTTCTTAATACTCATTAATGCCTGGCCAGATACTAGGGACTCCAAAATAGATAAGACCCTGTCACTGCTTTCAGGAGCATTTCTTGCAAAAAGCCATGTAAACATATTTTAATGCACAATTCACTAGACTACTTCAGTCCATTTTCTTTTCCCACAGTTAGTAACTTTTGGTTTTTAAATTTTTCTCTACTTACGTTCTTTTTTCCACGTGTTTAGCACATCTTAAAAAAAGAATAAAATGGCATTTGTTCAGCAATTTCATTTTTGAGAGGGGTTTTACATGGATGAATGTGAAAATGTGATTACCTCATCCCATTCTAAAAGGTAGTTGGTGATTTTTGAACCGTTGTCAATTGGTGCCTAAAAAATAAAATAAAATGAGATTAGTGGAAGCTGTTCACAGACAAAAGTTCTGAGCCATGCACTTGGTTCAAATACAGTGTCCATGCTAGTCCTGTGCTCTCCCCGCAGGGGCATAACTCCTGCATTTCTTTGGCCAAACATTATCAGAAACTAATTTTAATACAACTCAACTAGTAGAGAGAGCCTCCACTGTTAATAAGTCATACCCCACAAACAGCCAAGCCTGCCTTCCCCAGCACCTCTACCTTGAGACCCATGTGGTGCCCTACTTCCTCTGGGGATAAAACTTTTAAGAGGCATTTTAATTTCAAGAATAGAGAGAGAAAAAAGACAGCAGAGAAACTGCGTCACTGCCTGCAGTGCCTGGGGTCTGATGGAGTAAAGCTGACCCAGCTAGGTTCAGAGTCCAGAGTTCAGATTCTTTGTAACTTCTCCCCTACAGGTTTTATTTTTTTAAGTGCTTAACATTAGAAAGCCTTCTGTGGCATTATGATTCCCCATTTTTTTTTTTTAATGAGGAAAAAATGGGATCTCCTAGAGAGATTACCAGGGGCAGTCAGCCCTTTGCCTGTTAGTAAAAAGAAATTTCATCATTTGTTTTCCTCTTAAAAGCACAGTGAGATCTGCTTCACTGAGAAAACAGGCTTTGGACAATGGGAAAGGGAGTAAAGAACTGGAGAAAAGAGTGCTGAGGGTCAGGCCTGCCAGAAGGGGGTGCTACAGCAGGGTCCCTCTCAGCACTAACGCCATGTCTCCCAAGTACAAAGGCATCCGGGCCTGGCTCCCCCAGGAGAGAGCCAGAGCCCACAGACTGTGACGACCTGCCGCCCGCAGAAGGCAGCCGGGTCACCAGAGCTACAAGGAGGCCCAGCTCGGCTGTTTGTCACACTTAACATCAGTGTTTAATTTCTTATTCCAAGAATGGATGGGTGTGATAAGGAAATGGGAGAATTTGTATAAATCACTTCCTCAACTGCCCGGTCTCATAGGAAGCGCTCCGCGAACGGTAGCTGTTGCTTTGTTACTGTTAATAGTAAAACATCATTGGGCCTCAGTAAACATTAATTAATAAAGCAATGCCTTGCTCTCATCTTTCCTTCCTTCTCCTTCTTTCTTCTGAGTCATATAATCGTGGAGTCCTGACCCCTGATTTCAGGTGAGTGCTCTATGTTCTACTAAACTGTAATTTTAGGCTTTTGTCGGCTCAGTTTGGGAGACAGGATAGGGATACATTTAAAGTTGTAGATAATGAACAAAAATCAAAGTTTCAGCTTGAGAATCCATTTCTAGGTTAAGAAGTACATTTATGATGCTCACAAATCTCTCAGTGACGTCCTGCCCCACCACCGAGTCCCTGATTCCTTGAGGGTGGGGACACAGACCCTGGTGTTTGCATTGCCCCAGCTCCGGCGCTGACTAACAAGGTAACGATAGAGGACCCTGAGCTCTCTGTGTCTTGGTGGCCTCAAGGGTAGGTGGGCAGCCAGAGTGTGGTCCCCCTGTCCCTGCGCTCCCAGCTGGAACACTGTGATCAGGAAATCTGTTCTAAGGACAAGAAACTGAACTGAATCCAGAACTTTCAAGTTTGCACATAACCAAATGGAACAATACTGTGTTTCCAAGCTACAATTAAATAGAGGGAGAAAGAAAATGTGAAATATTTTCCTCCTAATAAGAGCACTTTTTCTTGAAGTTGCTGGTCTGCCTGAGACCTGAACTTCATCCAGGTTTTAAGCAGAGTGTGTATCAGTGATTCCCAACTTTAGGTTTATAAGATCCTGGGGTCCCTCTGATTAACTTAAAGAAGATTTCTTATATTTTCCAAATAAAATGGACTTTAATTCTTTCCTTAAAATATATTTACATATGTATATGTGTAAATATAGAACCTATTTTAAAATGGATGTTATATGCTCCAAAGATTTAAACAATGATAACCAGTTGGGTGTTAAAACTCTGAAAAGGTGGGGAATCACTGACCTGGATTATCCCTGGAAGCCAGGAAGGAAAATAAAATAGTTCAGATTCTAAGCCAGTTTAAACTTTGCCTTTGTCCAAATAACACACTCACTGTTGGCCATTGGCTACGAGAGGGGCCTACCGAAGCCCATGATTTGCTGCTAACCACTGTTCTCAGCGGCTTTTACCCACCCCCAAGACAAATCGGACTCTCTGCTCTGGGAACAAAAGGACAAAAGATTTCTTCACCAATAACGTCGATCTCCCTAGCCATCATATTTCTTTTGTACATTAGTATTCTCCCCAAGTATCACACATCTTTATTACCTCTCTCTCTACAAATTTAACATTTTAAGCTACATTTTAAAGTATAAATATATAGAAATACTTACTGCACTGATTGATAATGTAATTTACCATTTTCTTACAAACACACAACTATGACTGATAAGCTAATGCTACACTTTAAGGACCTCTCTTTGGGAAGAGTTATTTGTAGCCAAAAAGTTGAGTTCCATGAAAACTACTACATAATTGAGATGTTAAAATATAACTGGTAATCCTAACTGATCTAAGGCCTAATTAGTAAAAATTAATGAAGTCTTAATGTAGTTTAGAACACTAAACATTCTAGGCAGTTTTAAATATTAAACATTTCTGAGTCACCACTGAAAGAAGCCAATGGAGCCATAAAGCTACTTTAAATCTTTCTTCACAAAAACTTTTTACTCAAGTCCTCAAATGTTTGTTGAAGTGAATTAAACTATTAGAGAGTGATGAAATGTAAATATCTTAAGTACTTATATCACTTAGAAAGTACTGCTCATGATCCTAAGAGATTTACCAAATCCCCCTGCAAAGAAAGCTAAAACTTGATTTTGCAGTTTCCCCTCCCACCCCTTTGCCCAATTTTTATAGAGATGGTAACTTTTGACATCATTACAATTTGTTTCACATAGTCACTATGTAGAAAACCAAACACTATCACCAAGTTGGAACAGTGCCAGATAAATGTTTCCAATGGCTACAGACTCAGAGGACTCCCGACACTTTGCGCTACCCACCTTCCACTGCAAGGTTAGGGAGCTTTTGCTCCTGTGTGCCAGCTTAGGTGGGAAGGGGCACTCGGGCGCACAGCTGTGGGTGGTGAAGCTCACTGGCTCAGAGCAGGATCCCTTTACGGAATTGTACATAGCATATACCCTGAAAACAGACAGACAAACACAGTCAGTGGCAGTGGCCCATCACGGAAGACCAGGGTGTTTATCTCAGCTTTGCCCCAGGGTTTTCCACAGAGGAACAGAACTTCTTACACAGTACACACCATGACCCTTGTTCCTATCTACTGGTCTTGTCCTGACCTGACTATGGTCAGCATTTCCAGGGGAAAACCAGACTAACAGGCAATGTGCCTCTCTCCTACTAATTCTCAGAAACACCCAGCCCCATTTAAGACAGGGAGAGACTACTGACTGGAAAAGAATATGCTAAATAAGAAAATGTCCTGAATCCCCCAAATGGTCTCCAAATGTACTTTCTAAAAACCATGAGGCCACTCTCTGGTTGACTTTGTCTGGAAAGAGGCTCGAAGTAGTTAGAGGTTGGGTGAAAGGAGACACGAAGCAGTGGTAAGAGTCTACAAACTGGAGAGAGAGGTAGGAGTACAAACCACAGGTGAGATATCACCTCTGAACTGTTCGTAACACTGCAGATATTTAGGTAGAAATTAGGACATTTCACACACAGAAACATGCTATCTACTGCCAAATGCATCTCTCTAATTCAATAAAAACACTGTTCAGGTACAGTTTATCCATGTGAGCATCTAACTCTTGCACCTGGAGCCAAGATTAAAGATGTGTGTTGTGCACATTAAAATACCTGGCTCAATACTGAACATATGGGCCTGATTTCTCTAGAGAAGCTGTGAAGAAAAAGCATATAACATGCTATTAGAAAATCACTCCTTTCAAATAGCATAAAATAGGATTATGTTGATTTTTTTATCATCTTCCTTTCTACTTTTCCATTTTTTAAATATTGGGCATTAAAAAAATAACTTGAAAACATCCTCTTTCAAAAAGACAACAAAGAAACCTTTGCTGCCTAAAAAGATAAAAGGATTAAGCTATTCAGAATTGGTAAATATATCAAGTTCTTAATTCTTAACCCTTTATGAGGTGCCATTAAAGACACAACACTCAGACTACACAGGTAAAGTAAATTTCCCAAAGCTACACAGCTAGAAAGTTGGATCAACTGTATTCAGTCATAGAAATCTGTTATCCTGTATTCCCTCCTGTCCTTACTCATCCTGTAATTATATTTCTTTAAGTACCCACGATCCATTTCCCCTCACTCTGCCCAATGAATAAGTAGCAGCTAAAGATAACATGGAAAACCTAACTAGGGGTGTAATTTTTAAGGTCCTTTCTCCTCAAAGTCCATCACAAAAAATTTACAGAGATCATTCAAGTCAAAAGTTCTAACAGACATGCCTACCTTCCATTCTAAAAGGTAAAACACATATTTACTGGCTATTTGACTTATTTGCCTGACGGGAGGACACCATGACATTTGATCCATTTGATCCAAACAAAAGATGCTTATCGACAGGATGCTCTTCACCCAACCTGATGAAAGAAATTCTGCTTTTTGCATTCACTATAAGTAGGCACACGATAATATAAAACTGAATGCTAGATTTGGCAAGACCATTTCCATGCATCAGGACAGGCTCACTGAGAGTAAGTTACTTAAAATGAGTCATAGAACATTCCAGACATAGGCAAGGTTCCAGCCTGAACTTTAGCAGATCAGTTGAATTCTCCAACCGAAGGCTCATGGATTGCATCTGGCCCTAAATGTACATGTGTGGGGGAGGAACACATGTTTTACAATATTACAGCCACCAATGAATTAAAGGACACAGGCAATTATTAACAAAAAAGAGACAAGCAGATATTTTGCACTCCTAATGAGAGAAAAATTGAACCTGTATCTGATTAAACGTCTTCACTGCTGTATGGGAAACACAGAGAGAACACTATTAAGCAACACTACAGGGATGCAATCAGCCTAATTCACAATGTGGAAAATTCTACAGGACAAAAAGAAAATTTATTACAACAAATAAATTGCAGGAAGAGGGGGAAAAAAAAAAGAGAGAGAGAGAGAGAAAGATGGAGAGAAAACCTACAGATTAAAAGAAATTTAAGAGCTATCAGCCAAACACAATATTCCAGACCATGTTTGAATTCCAATTACAACAAACTGAAAAACAAAACCTTCATTTTTAAGACAACTGGGGAAATGGGGACAGTCTCTGGATTTTAAAGACATTAAAGAATTTATCAGTTTTATTTTGGATGGGCACAGGGTATGCGATGATGGTAATGTGGTTCACAGGTAAAGTAATACCATGTCTGGACTTTGCTGCAAAATAACTGCTGGAGGAGAGAAAAGGTGAGTGCAACAAGGAAATAGAACAATGGCTGGTAGGCAGATGAGAGTTCATTAAATTACTGTCCACTTTTGATTGTAACTGAAATCTTGGGAAGTAAAAAGTTAAAAATTAAGCCAATATTGAACAAAATCCTTGAGATCTCTCATTTTAAAAAATGAACCTCTCTGGCTTCTCTTAAGAACTAGAAGTCCTAGCAACACTGAACTGCATTCCTACATGACAGCAACCTGATGAAGCTGAGAGCAACGCCCCCTTTAGCCCCCTTAGTCGGGGCTGTTCAGTGCAGGGTCCCTAGCACTCTGTGACTGTCTCCCGGCTCTGGGAATGCTTTGCAGCTGCCTTTATCCAATCCTTTTTATCCATTTGCGTTCCCAGTAGGCATCTCATTTTGCAGTCACTAGGTATTTGCTTACAAATTCAGACTGTAGTAAAACAGATAGACCAGGTCCTAAATATTCACAACAGTCAGCACTGAAAACCAATGAGGGTAACACAACAGGGGAAAGGAGGCAGGGGAAGGTCTGCAGAGTACTTGCAGACCGGACCACAGCTAGTTATCTGGGGAGTCTGGACTCAGTCAAGTTGGTTCTTTCTTTTTAATGAGATTCTTGGAGTCACAAATCCATACTTAGGCTAGAGAAACATGAGTGAAGGAGGCTTCTGATAGCCAGGTCAGGGGGATGACAGTAGGAATAAAAGGACCTGATGGCAGAAGCAAAAATTTGAGGTAGCTGAAGATGGGACAGTTGTATGGGCCACAAGGAGTTATTACTCCTGTGTTTAAACTCAAAGAATGTTATTTTGTCTAAATTAGGAGTCGGTGCTCTGTACTCATAAAAGTCTGTTCCAAAGGCAACGAGAGCCATTTTATATGGCAATATAAATGCACTGCACACAGTATCTAAAACCTGATCATCTAAGTACCCCATGATTACATCTGTCTATTAAAACTGTTCAGTAAACAGACAGCAAGTAGTTGTAATAACAACCAGTTTCATGTTTGTCAATCTGTTTTCACCAGTAACTTTTACAGAAAAGTAGTCTCTGGAAACGACCTTACACATTCAAGAATGTTGCAATAACATTTCTCACATGATGCTGATGTGTCTTCTCCAAATACTATCATGTGACAGGAGGATCTGTGGAACAGGGGCGGTTTCCTAGGTTAAACATGTCAGCCAACAATTCAGTTCCTTTAGCACTTATCCCAGCAAAGAAGAACACATTTTTCTAAGATATAATTAATCTTGTGTTGGGTTTTCACATTTGTTTCAGTTTAAATACTGACTAAATGCTTATGAAACAGGTGCTCCAGGAATTTCAGAAATCTGCCTCCAACTTCCTCCAGCACATCTGTAACATACTAGGAGCCACAGTTTTTAGTCAATAACACCTATTTCATAACTGTGCACTGAGCTGGTCAACCTCATATTTTTGGAAATATTTCATCACATAATTTTTCTGGGAAATGTTATTACATGATATCATCTCTGGGTGACTTCTTTGCCAGACTGTTTATGCCAATGACTGGAAAACAGCCTGAAATTTTGTCATGAAATTGTTATCCATTCTGTCACTCAAATTTCTGATTATCCTATCATTGATAAAAATATGTATTCTTGACTGCCACAGTAAAATGATACTCAATGTCAGTTTTAACTACAAAACTACCAATTAAAAGACATATGCTATTCTTTGTGTATAAGTAAATGAATACATATAAATGTTTGTTAAGTTACATACTTATGCGTAAGTATTATAAAATATAATGCTATTTATTTATGTGTGTATATTATATGTATGTATTAGACCTTTCTTTCTCATTCTTCTCTCCCTTCCTCAACAAACACACAAATAATTTCTCTCTCTCTCACGCACACTACCCCACCCCCTGCAGATTTGGTGGCTTTATACAACATGTAACACAATGCCTTATATGGAAGCACTGAATAAATACACTTTGACAATTAAAAATTGATTTCTTTTAAACATTCAACTAACATTAAACCAAAAAAAGCAATTTGTATGAGAACTGACTAATACAAAAGTGATGACTTCAATAAAAATCTAACCCAAGACCCAACAACTAAATTTTTCAAATCAACATAATAGAGGAATATCTTTTCCCCAATCACCAGGATTAAAAAAAAAAAAGGTTGAATAGATGTGGAGCAATGACACACAAAAATTCATAGCAAAAGGTGAGAAAGGAAAAAAAAATCTTTTAAACCTGAAATGTCTTTGGATACAATTTCCAATGTGGAATTTGGCTTAAATGGTACGGCAAATGCGAGACCCACAGCACCGTCTCAAGGACGTCACTGGTCTCTTCACATGGTGTTCTCAGTAACAGTGAGGAGACAGCAAGGAGAAGTCGAGAGTGATCCCTGCCTAGGAAGTGATGACAAGCACCATAGTCCAACGACACAACCCCATGACTGAGACTGCTACTTCAAAAGCTGGTTTGTGTGTCTGACTGGTGAACTCAGACAGCACTCACTGACACGAGGGAGGGAGAGCAGAAAAGGAGAGAAAGCATTCTACACAGATGCCGAGCAATCAGTGGGAAGGGGATGGGATCAGAGGAGCAAAGTCAGAATCGACGAGGAAGGAGCCCTTAGGTGAGACTTCAGTGCCTGATGTGAGAAACAACCTTTTCACTCTGCTGCACAGTGACTGGAACAGGCCTTCCGCAGGCCTTTGTCCACATGTGCACTATTATGAACGGGAAGGAGAATACAGCCTGCTTGGCGCTGCTAAAAGAAACATCTCTGTTCTCATCATTGGCTCTCCAGACTTCCAGCAGGGCGACACTTTCTGAATCGGTGATGCACAAATCAATAAAAGTGGCAATGAACATAACTGCTCATTTTGCAACTGTACAGTAATGGAATTCTTTCATAACTTCTGTTAGGGGATTTAGTGAGGAAATATTTCCACACAGTCTTTTGAGGCCTTATACGTGACTGTTAAACTTAAAATTATGTTTGAGGCTACTGTGTTGATAAAAGCTTACATTCCTGGAACTAAGACTTTGAGAATGTTAACTCAATTGCATCATAAAAAGAGATTTTGCTGCTTTTTTTCAGTGCTAATTGTGATATATGTTTATCTCAATAAAACAGTGAGTGACATGGTCAAACTATACACAGGTTCAAAGAACCTGTAGTGTGAAGTTGTTTCTATTTTTAGAGTGTGGGAAAACTGCAACAACTTTAGAAAAACAAAACAAATAAAAACAACATTTTTAACTTTACAGGTTTACAGCACATTTGCACATATATTTCATCTGCTCTCACACCATTTTCCTGAGCCTAGTATCATTATTACCCTCATTTTATGAATGAGAAAATAAGGCCATTGAAGTTTATATGTCTTGCCCAATCACACACCCTCAGTAAGTGACTGAACCGTTAACTCCCAATTCCAAGCTTTGTCCAACAGATTATCATGCTGCCTCGCCAAAGCAAATTAAGGCAGAGGAACTTAAAATTAAGTAGGGGTTGGAAGTGTTAAAAAGTCTTCTCTAGATTGAAAAATAAATGATCTACATGGATTATGGACTAGGCAGGGCAAAGAGTCTATATTTTGGATTGTAGACATTTTTCTTAGGAAAGGATATTTTAAAATACTAAGATCATGACCAAAGAGGGGAAGAATTTTCTTTCTCTCTGGCCAGCAGAGAGCTAGACCAAGTAACAGCTGGTGGTGCCTTAGGCTGCATGTGTGTGGTGTCACGTACGTGTCAAATGTGTCACAAGTGTGGGACCCCAGATGTGTTAGGAGGAAGTCCGGATGCAAGGCCTTCAGATGCTCCTCATACTGTTTCTTTTGGGGAACCCATTATTACTCCTTTTGTCTGCCCAGAGTTCAAGGTGTTCTTAAGACATGGCAGTAAAAGACTTAACGAGCAAGTATTCTAAAATTTACCCTTTCTAAGAGGGGTTAAAAAGAAACTAAGGGAAACAGACAAGATAGTAAATAAAGGGCAGACTGTGACATTTACGTTTCTTTAACAAGATAGTGTCAGTTCATGAATGAACAGCAAATTAATAATGTAAACCTTAAGCAAAGCAATGACAATGAACTGCTAAAAGACAGAGGGAAAAAAAGAAACATGTTAACAATGTCTAATGGAGAACACTGACACGACTCCCTATATGGTGTTAACACTTTCTGGTTTGTTGTTCAATCAACCATTTGAAAGAATGGTTAAACTATTCCTATTATCATCTCAGCTTCATAAATTATACAAATCTTTTTGTTTGTACAGACGGTGTGAAAAGTTCAATACGTTAGGGCTGAAGCTAACTTTAAATCCAAAAGTTTTGATTTAAAGAGGAAAACATGATTGCAATAGAGATCATCTAAACAATACAATAGCTAAGCAGATGTACATTTTATGACTGAATATAAAAAACCTTGCTCTTTTATGTATGCTTTAAATGCGGTTTTAAACACTTACGCAGCTAATAAGGTATTATAACCTGAACACACCCCTACTTCCCCTATCTTTGTTCCCAAGAATCTTGCGGCACAGATTCTATGTGATTGACCAAAGTTAAAACAGTTAATTCATGGCAGAACCAGACTGAACTCAAGCCTCCTGGTAATTAACATATGCTCTTCCTACTGGACTACCCTCCCTCTACTCCACCACAGAGCAACATGTGGTGTGAATTATCCTTTGGAAATTACAATAAAGGATGTGTGCTTGATGCCTGCAATTTTATTACACAATGTTGATATACACACAGATAATTAAAGAAAGGAGATTTTGTTGTTGTGCATCCTAGTAGACAAAATTAGAGTGTTTGGTCAAATTTAAAAAGTAAAATTTTAAATTAAAACTTAAAAAAATATTAAGAATCACATTCAGATGAAGAAATCTGCCTATTTGCAAATGGATATACAAATGGATCTTTGAATAAACAGATGAGCTCTGTAACAATTCAGATAATACTTTCCCCCTCACAGGTCTGCGGCTGGCTCGGTTTCTTCCTAAGATCAGCTAGCCCTGCCTTCCAGAGCAGTCACAGGAGAGATTCCAGAAAAATCACAGTAGAGATTTCAGACTACATATCAGACTATACAAGTTTTTTTGCTTTTTGGCAAACTGGGTTAGTTCTTGTTAGTGATAATTTTGATATTTGCATTACTTGTTTTATTTCAAAATGTATTGTCTTTTAAGGTCCAAAGGTGTTCTTTAAACATGGGAAGGGTTTCATTTAGTTATCTGGGCTGAACATGCATGTATGGTCTACAATAAAACAACTGGTATATCTATGGTAAAAATTCTTTTATAAAAAAAATCATATATTAAACCACACACTCCAATAGATCATAGAAGACTATGTAAAATAAAAATTACTTCTTAAAAGTAATTTTTAAAATTCTGTCCAGGGTATCATCTACTTTTCCATTTCTGGAAGTACTTGTGTGGACCCCCAATCTCTATCAGGACACTTAGGAATGGCCAATGAGCAAAGGTACTGCAACTCTTTGTTAGGCAAGTGCTGTTAACCAAACAGGTTTAAAAAGGTGGACATGATTTACTTTAGAAATCTGAATTCTTCAATACTATTCAGCTCTTATATCCTAACTCACCTCACATGATAATCGGTTGCTGGTCTAAGATCTTTCAGGTTACATTCTAATTCTTCTCCACTGTAAAGAAAAATCATTTATTAGTTAATGATATCAGTTTCAAAAATACAACAGGTTTTGGATTTGAGTCTCATAGTCATGTACCAACAATGATTCAAGAATTATTATGTCTGATTCCACCATAAGCCAGAAATAAACTTTCCCATTTGACAGCTTTTTTCTGGACTAGAAAATTAGATTCCTTTAAATGATGTCATTCTAGATTTGAAAAATGGCAAGGTTAACTTAGTAATAAAAGTGCAAAAGATCTTATCATTTCTTCATAGTAACATCACAAAAATAATTAAGTAAATAAGCAAGCAAATTGAATAGATATACAGATAAACGTAAGTATAAATAATAGTACCAGCTCTCAGCTGAAGGTGGCTCTCATGGCTTATCATGGCAGGAACCCCAAATGCTTTAACTTCTCAACTCTTGAAGAAATTTCAGTCTGCTTCCCTAACATATCAATACTAATAAATAGCTCTCCTATACAAAATAAAACCATTTATCTGACCACAAGTTACAACAGAACCTCGACTTAATCATGAGAAAACAATCAACACAAAATAAGGAATGCTCCCATTAAAACTCTTTTAAAAGGTGAGGGGGATGTGTGTGGGCATAACTGCATTCCACTCAGACATAAAAAAGAATGAAATTCTGTCATTTGCAACAACATGGATGAACCTGGAGGTTATTATGCTTAGTGAAAAAAGTTAGAAAAAGACAAACACTGCATGTTATCACTTATATGCGGAATCTGAAAAATAAAACAAACAAATAGAACAGAACAGAAATAGGCTCACAGATACAGAGAACCAACTGATGGTTGAATGGGGTGAGTAGAGTGGGGAGGGGCAAGAGAGGGGTAGGGGATTAAGAAGTACAAACTACTACTATGTACAAAATGAATAAGCTCCAAGGATATATTGTTCAGCACAATGAATATAGCAGACACTTTTCCAATAACTTTAAATGGAGGACAATCTATAAAAATTTTGAATCAGTTGTACACTTGAAACTAATACTGTAAGTCAACTATTCCTCAGCTAAAAAATCACTATGGAACTAACAACACTGTATGTCAACTATATTTCAAATAAGTAAGTAAATTTTTTTTCAGTCAATTCAATGGATAATTCTTAAACATGATTTAATCAAGCGAGGCCACCAAACACTGTTGCTTCCCACTGTGCTGGAAGAGGAAGTGTACAGAACCACCTTGAAGTATTCCTTCCACAGCTGTTAAGTCTGAACCTGACTAAGCTCTAGAGCTAACTACCAACTTATAGGAAATATGGGGGAGGGAAGATCAAGTTAAAGGACACCATAAATTCAGAATGCAAGAAAGTGATCTATTTTTTGCAAATGGTCAAGAATTTTTATAAAGGTGGGAGATTCACTTGAAACTAATATTGCATGTCAACGATACTTCAATAAAAAAACCTTTAAATTAAATAAATAAAAAAATAATAAAGTGGCTATACCATTTCACACATACAAAAAAAAATGGAGAAGGGGACTATTCAAGATTAAAATAGATTTATGAGACATAACAAACCCATGCAATGAGTGGGGCTAGTTTGGATTCTAATAAGAACAAACCAATTTTAAAAACATATTTTAGAGACAATTGAGGAAATCTGAATACAGCGTAGATATTAAATGATGCCAGATATTATTGTTAAGTTTTTCTAGATATTAATGACATTATAGTTAAGTGAAAAAAAAAATCTATGTTGATCCATATTGAACTATGTAGGAGTACCCTGGTGTGTGATCTGTGAATTGCTACCAAATGCTTCAGTAATAACAATAACAATAACAATAACAATAACAATAACAATAATAATAATAATACAGGAGGGATATGGATTGTGACAAAATCTTGATAATTGTTAACTATGAGTGATGGCTGTATCTGGGGATTGATTGTACTGTTTTCTCTACTTTTCTGTATGCTTGAAATTTAGTCACAATTTTTAAAAAATTTAAACTTACTGCCCTGCTAGTAATATGTAAAGTAATATTTCTGTTTTGAAAAGTATCTATACATGTGAGTTTTCTTTATTAAAGAGGAAGATGGAAAAAAATAGTCAGCTCATAAAAGACAATGAAATACCATGAAATGTTCCAAATTAAAGAAGGCTGCTGAGACATGACAACTAACTGAAGTATCTGGCCTTAGAACGGATTCTGTCCTAGAGGGGAAGAAGAATGCTCCAGCAGACATTACTTAATCAACTGACAAAACTGGAACACGGACGATGGGCTAGATAAAAGTATGGTACTGATGCAAAGTCTGCACTGCAGCTATTTAAGAAAATGTCTTAGGAAACATACTGAAGTATTTAGTAGTACAGGACCATGATATATAAAATTAATATGAAAAACTATAGATTAAGAGGGGAGCTAACGGGAGGGAAAGTCAAATAGTAAAGTGAATAGGGTCAAAAGTTAGAAACAGGTAAACCTAGGTGAAGGATATTCACATATTCCTTGATTGCTATTTTTGCAACATAAGTTCAAAATTATTCAAATAAAAATACTTTTTTAAAGTTGCAACCTGGTGGCCAACGTCCACACCTTGCCTGCAGCTCTGCTGTTTGACCTGCACTATGAAGTGTTTTTGAATTTGCTGACTTAGTTTTAACATTAGGCAAGTTTACTATCAATTCAGATTTTCAGCATTTCCTTTAAAACAATCCAAAGAACCAGCAAATCTAGGCCAACATTCCCTATGCAACAACCTGTTTGAGGTGAGTGGTGGCTGCTGCCGCCAGATGAACACAGGAGTGCTCCTGTTCTCCTCATTCCCAACCTTCCTCCTGTCTCACTTCTGTCACCTGCCTGTCCCTCTGAGCACTTGGGACTCTAGCTCCTGCTGCCACTGATCCTCGTGCACTGATAGAATGTAACTGGTTTAGAATGTAACTGGTTTGCAGGGGCTGGGGGAAATGGTGCTCTATATTTTGTTAAGGTCATGACCCATTCTGACCCCAGTGGTTGTGAGGCAGAATACGGGGTTAGGACTATATTATGAGTGCAGTGGAGAAGCACCCAGTGTTCTCACAGGGGAGTCACATGGTCCGACTTATGTTTCTGTAGCGTGGAGGCTGGAGGGCGGGAGAGCAAGAGTAGATGCTAGAGGAGCCTGAGGAGCTTCCTGCAAGAGTCCAGTCCAGCAGAAGCCCGATGGCAGTGACAGGAGGAGAGAGTGGATAAAGAGCTTCCCTCCCTCCCTCTTTCTCCCTTTTCTGTGACCAGAAGAAAAGTCCCTGGAGCAAGTTGAAAATTAGGTAAAGGGCTTGGGAGATGCAGGGTCTGCAGCACCGACGCAGCAGAGAGCCAGGAGAGAAAACCAGCCTCTCCGGCGGCGGAGGAAGGGGTGGGATCTGTGTGTCCGAGTTACGCTGTTCCTGGGGCCAGTCCCAGAGACGTCAAACAAGTAGTTAAAACAAGACCAGCCCTTCTGATTTCCTGCCCTGCAAACCTGAGCAGTGCCCAGCAATCACAAAAGAAAAAAGACTTGACCTCAAAAACTTTTATCACATTTAGAACAGGGCTATAAATCATTTGACTGGTTAATATCTGGGAGTCCACAAAGCAGAAGGGGTTAATCCCTTACTCTGTGTGCTAAACTTTTGACCATTTAAGAAAGTCTCAGAATGAAATGATTTAAAGTAATCTTTACTACAGACTGAGAAAACTAGTGTGGAGGATAAGTCGGAGGGTGAAATGGAAATCATCTGAAAGAATTAAAAAAAAACAAATCTAGAGAAAGGTCTGGGCCTAAAAAAAGATAATCAAATGAGTGCATGATATGAGTAAAAACTAAAAGTCACACTCACTTTTTGCCCTGACAATATTAATGGAAAACTTTCTCTGGTACCACATTGGCAAGCTAACATAAATCAAGTGGCATATTTGACCAACACCAAGTAGCTCTATAAAAGTCATTTCTGATTAGCAATTACTCTGAACAAAATTAACCATTGACATTATAATTACCACTAATTATTAAAAAGAACTACTTAAAGGACAATTTGCAAAGCCAGTAAATTTTTCCTTTGCTTTCATTCTCCTTAATAACACCAATTTCACTGTTTAGCAGCTGAGAAACACACATGGAAATATACTCTACCTGTAAATTATCTTGTATTTTCCATCTCGTCCTTTGTCTGATAAGGCAACCTCGTAACTGTAGGGGAAGGAAAGACCACTGTGGGATCCACATGAAAGTCCAACAGGGGGAGCCCAGGACAAAACAACTGTTCTTGCCTGAATATTAGAAACCTGAGAAGAAAAGCAAGAGACAAAAGTATTCAAATCCATTTCACATGGATCAGACACTTCACTTCTCCCCCAGAACATTTTGTGATTATTAGCAGTGGCATAAAAATAGGTCGGAGTTAACTCAAGATAAACCATTTTATTTTAATTACAGTGAAAACAACTGTCCTATATGGCGTTCTCCTGTCAAAGTCCTGATGTCCAAACTAAAGCTCCTGCAACATCTGTCCTTGTTATGAAACCTACATCCAAATCCGGTGCATTTCACACTTGGAAAGTAAAATAATGTCATGCTTGGGATCAGTAAAAAATTAAACATGAAATTTCAATAATCTCCATGATGGCCATCACACTATGTGGAAGGAACTCACATGCACAGGTACTTTTTGGCGGCCTCCAAGCCTTGCTTGGTGTCCAGTCATCTTGCAAAGCCACCACCTTTCAAACCATGCCCCTCCAAGTCCTGCAGGTTCCCAGGAGAACCCATTTGGAGGGTGGAACCAAGGCCCAGGATGACAGGAGGAGGAAATGTGTGTGGCGATGTTTCACTTCTCCAAGCTCTGCTTTTATCTTTCTGGTTTAGCCTCCACTGAAGACTTCATTTGAACTAAAGAGTCTGGGACTCTAAACACCCAACTCTCCCCTCTTACTTAGGGCTTCTCTGAGGCTCATCCTTACACTATCGCCCAGGCATCCTGAGCAGGACGGGGCCCCAGCTGCCCTCAGCTGTAACCTGCTCATTAACAGATCCTGCACTGGCTTCTCCTCTGCAAAAGCACGTCTCCACTCTAATGGCTCTTGCTTCCCGGGGCACCTCCTCACATACACTATTTGCCTTCCAATCTTTGTTTTAGAGTCTGTTTTTGGAGAAAACCAATCTAAAGCACAGTCTAATTCTTTAAAATCTCTCAACAGCACTTTAATGTTTGATGTTCTAATTTTCTAAAGGTTATTTTTTGCTCTCTGGATATTGGTCTAAATAACATATTAAAAACAAAACAAGAGTTAATACACACTAAAACTTAGTGTTCATACAAGACTTTATAGCTGTAGATTATTAGGCTGTGGATGGAGATGTCTAAACTATCAAGTCTCTATCCTTTTTTCTTCCATTTTCATCAGTATCTGATCTAAATAAAGAATATTAAAGTGTAATATAAAATAATTAAAAAGCACGAACAAAATATGGAAAATGAGCACTGAGTCTCCCTTTTCAGTCTGCCATTCATTCCATTTTGAGCAGAGATCCCCCTCCATATCACTGCTGTTCCATGTAGATACAGCACCACTATGTATTTAACCAGTTACTCAAACTCCTACTCATCCTTCAAGATTCCAGCCAGTCTGCACTATCCCTAAGTAGCCTTCCCTGAAGTATCCCATCATCTCTCGGTTCCACAGCACCTTGTTGCTGTCTCTACCATTGCTAATTACAGTGCTGGCCTACCTTCCTCACTGGACTGTGGGACTCCCTAAGGAGAGGCCCCAACTCATGTCCAATTGTGAGCAGTGGTTGCTTAGTAAATGTTGAATGAAAAGAATCAAAGGGAAAGAGGCAGTCTGAGTTTCTGATATGGGTGACACAGCGTGGCAGACTAGCAATACACACACCCCTTTTAAACAAACCTAAGGAGACACTGTTACAGAGTCGAACTCCACCCTTCTTGTCATGGTCCAGATGAGCAGCTGGTCCTCCGCCCACCCCTCCTGTGACACACAGCCCTAACCCCCTTGGGTGCATCCCCCTCACACCCCTGAGACAGCCCTGGACTTTCCGACTTCCTGCCTTTAACAGACTTCTTTCAAATCCGGTCCAAATGCTGCCTTTGCTTATTTAATCAATCATCATACCTCGTCTTGGGAGAGGTTGTGCAAAGATGATTAAGATCCGATCTCTGCCTGGTGAAGACAGAGGCATATGTGAGGGGCCTCATGGCAGATACAATGAGCACAGAAGGACCCCAGCAGCTTCAGCTCAATCCAGGAAAGACTTCTGTACAGTCCTGCCCGACCCCAGATCAGAGCCAGTCACTGTTTCCTCGGCGCTCCAGCCACACTGTGCTGGCACCTCTGTTTGGCACTCATTTCATTATACTTTGCTTTACCTGGCTGTTTGGGTGTTGTTCCCCTGATAGACTTTAAGGCAGCATTTCTACCATTCACACCATTGTATCTGCTGAATTCACACACCATTAACGAGTAATCCTGAGATATTGGATATTACATTTGATTTGTGTCTTAATAAGAGATATTTTGCTATGGAAAGTTCAGTTTGTAATTTAAAAAATGCTGATTAGGTACTGAGAAACACTCAGCTGAGGTGATAGGTGGTCCAATTCCAAGAGCACAGTATGTAGTAATACCGATTCTGTGAATGGTGGTGTGAAATAACATCACGTCTCAAAACAGCTCAGTCAAGTGCTAGCACTTCAGATACTGAACAGGTATACATAAATCCACATCCCTTTAAACTCTACTTTTTTTTTTTAAATCAGCTATTAAGAATTTCATCCTAAGAGTTCTCATCACAGGGAGAAAATTTTCTCTTTTCTTTTCTTCTTTCTTTATAGTCTATGTGAGAAGATGGATGATGGATGTTAGCTAACCCTATTGTGATAATTATTTCATAACAGATGTAAATCAAATCAAAGCATTTTTTCTTTTCTTTTTTTTTTCCCTTTAGGACTTGGTTCAGTTATTACTTAACTGAACAGGGATGTACAACACTTGAAGGATCAACTAAAATAAGGTTCACCTTTTCCCCGGGTTCCCTGAGCAAGCCTTAAGGTCAACTGCTATCTGAACACAGACCTCTGTGCGAGGACATCCTTCCCATTGGCCAGCCTGTCAGACGTGCACTTTGAGAACTCAGCATCATTTTCAAAGGGTGGCGGCTTCTGGAAACTCTCTCCTGGAGCTGAGCAGCCTGCCACCTAGATGGCGACCAGGGTTGTGAGGCCAGTCCCCTCCTGTGCTCCCTGCTCCCTCCCCTGCACTGACTCCTGGGCCTCAGGTTTCCTTTCTTTAGGCATTGGAATCCCAAGAGAAAGAGTGCTTTGTCTCTGTTAGAACTTGGAATTCACTTCCACTCCAAGGCTGATGCCAGGAAATTACACAGTGCCTTTCAATAGAGTGTCATGGAAATGGGGATCCTCAGCAGTAGATGCCTTTACTCCAAGCACCCAGGGAAGTGATAACCTCAATGAGAGTCAGAACTTCAGGAACTAGGCTGGGCTCAAGCCTACATCAGAGCCACAGCACTCCCACACGGGCTTTACCTTGTGAGTCAGTCAATCTCTCTCTCTCTCTTCTCTCCTTTCCTACCTCCCCCCTTTTCTCTGGTGAAACTTTCTCACCAGGAGTGACCACTGAACTGAACTGGGGCACGGCTAATCTGATCATCACAATGATTGTCATGGCTGTGATCCAAAAAAAGGAGTTTAAAAGCCATAAAACTAAGTGACTTTCTGATGTTTAATTATTCTACCATAAATAGAAGTCAGTCTCCTTTGTAATGGTGATGAGTGATGATTTCTAGCTGCACAATTATTGGACAAGACCCAATGTGACCTTTGTTTCAGCACTGGTGATATAGGAGTCTGTTGTGAAGGTTATTAGTGTAAGTCTGCAAAGAAATGACTCAAACTGCTTTGAAGTATCTTGAAGGACTTATAAAACCATCGTCTACTTCTAAATGATTACTGATTAGAAATCATTCTTGTCTATGTATTTATTAAATATAGATTTGAACTTGAGAACAGTGGCCAATTTAAAGCATATCTATGTGTGTATATGTATTTGGAAATGATAAAACCACATTATCTTGTAGCTATTTGATATGTAATCCTTATTCTCTGTCACCTTATCCCTTTCTCTCCTGTTCATCCCAGTATTTTAATCCTATTCTGTGCAATTTTACTGTCTTAATTTTCAGACTGTCTTAAATGCAAATGATATTCATTATTTGGGTCAAAAATACCATTTACTCTCATAAAGCTACTAAACTGTTACTCCCGTGTTCAAAAATATTTCTATGTAAGTTCGCAGCTTCTAAATTTGGTCTGGTCTCTGGATTTAACTATGTGGGAGGCCTGCTGATCCAATTTAGGGAGTTATGTTAAGGAAATATTACCATAGCAATATTGGCTTCACTTCTAAATTACCATCATGACAAATAATAACACAAAGGAAAATTTAAAAGGGAAAGGTCAGAGAGATCATTATTCAAAGAAAAAGGATACTCAAATCTAGGAATTTCAGAGCCATTTGTTTCTACAATTCCTTAAGTGCGCAGAACCTCCAGTGTGTTTCCAGATATACTGCTGTTTATCTTTCAGGAATTGCTTCTTGTAGGAACAGTTGTTTTCTTAGGTCAGTTTACTCACTTCTGGAACTGACAAATCAATTGTTCCTACAAGCTAAACATTAGTGGATGGAAACAATGCAGAACCGCAATTCCAGGTTACATTTATTTACATCCTGAAAATAAACAGCCCAGCAGTTCATGGGAGACTTCATCCAGCATCACCGTCAGAGCAGATCAAAACCAGGTTAGGTTGGAGCTGGTTGGTCCCAGTAGAGACTGAATCCTAAACCGCTCAGAATACTATCAAGCTTGCTTTTCTAGCACAGTGGTGGCTATGAGTACAGTCCCCAAGGCACCTGACTGTTACAGTCTTGGGACAAATACCTAGTATATCTGTGCCCTGTTTCATCTAATGACTAAGTATCTGGATCTTTAAAGTACCTGGGTTTCTAAAGGGTAAGACTTACTTAATTCAGGGTGCCCAAAATTCTAGAAAGATGATTGGAATCCACAAGCCCTCAATACTATTTCTATACCTAAAACAAATCACCTGCAAAGCCTCGAAGAAAAATACTTGCATTTTATTTGGAGGTGTTACCAGATACAGCTGAAAGAAAAAAAAAAAAAGAACAACAATCCTTTATACAATTGTACACCAAACTTTCTACAGCTCCGTTGTTTTTCCTGGAAGGAGGCTGGGCAGAGTGTAGCAGGGGGGTCTCACTTTTGCCTGACGATACGCTATAAACTGCAGAGGACCAGTCCATTCCAAGGACTCTATAAACAGTGTATCATTTACTTCTCAGACAGTCCCATGTGGTATTTATTATCCGACCTTCCGAAGATAAGGAAGCCGAGGCTCCAGGTCACAGAGACAGTTGATGGCCACACTGGGCCCCAGCCCCCAGGGCCCTCCCCTCCACGCAGCTGCCTGCGCCTGGCTCCAGCCGCCCACATTCCACCCTGCGGGCTGAGCCGCGTCTGATGCTGGCCGGCCTTCAGGCATCTGGCCCACCTGGCAGAATCCGGCTGCAGCCGCTAGTCTGCCACACGTTTGTGCAGCAAATATTTGTGAAGGGTTCACAACGTGCCAAGGACAGTGCTAGGTATTAGGAGCACACAGATCAATACGACACAATCATGATTAAGAACTTCAGACAGAGAGGGGAGCAGAGGAAGGGAGGAGAAGGAAGGGAGAACAATGGTGTCAACAAACAACTGGGCTGGGAAGGATGAGTGGACTGTCACCCAGCGGAGAAGGTCTATGTGGGGACCAGGGGTGGGTGCGGTGGGCAGACTAACCCCCCCTCCCCCGCCAAGATGTCCACATCCTAACCCCCAGATATACTTCCCTACAAGTAAGAGAGACTCTGCGGATGTGATTAAGTTAAGGATCTTGTGAGGCAGAGCCCATCCTGGGTTATCTGGACATAAACAACACGCGTCTCTGTGAGTGCGAGAGGGAGACAGGGGTGAGAGTCGGAGGAGATAGGAGGGTGTAAGGGGTCTCGGGCCCAGCAATGCAGGGCAGCTTCTAGAAGTGGGAAAAGTGGGGAAACACATCCGTCCACAGAGCCCCCAGGAAGGAACATGGCCCGGTCAACACCTTGATGTCAGCCCCACGAGACCCGCTGTGGACTTTCTGACCACCTGGCTGACAATCTTACTACATTACACCTAACATCACTACTATTTACACGACAGCCTGTCTACTCTACTCTGAAACCTACACAGAGTTAAGGGCTTAGTAAAGGAATCAAGGAAATGGCCACTGAGTGTCAATGTTGCTTTTATCTTGCTGGAGCTACATGACCCTCAGGAACAGACGCCGTCACTTCTGCAGTGAAGACATGACCAGGAAAAACTCAAGCAGAACACTGTGTGTGTGCATGGCGGAAAAGACTCTGAAGCTGGGGGACTACACCTGGGACAGCCAGCTAGCCTGTCGCCCCGCCTTCTCGCCCTGATTATGACTTCTCTGTGTTCCTCACGGATTTTCCTTCTTTCTACTGCACTCTAAATGTAAGCCTGTTCGAGAATGGCATCGAAGATATAAGAAGGACACAGGCGTGAACCTATTCTGGAGGAACTCACAGACTACCGGGGAAGACACAGAAACAAGTGAACAGAGTACGATGTACGACATACACGGAGAGAACAGCGATGCTGGGGCAGTCCTGTGGCACCAGGTACCATGTGGAGTATCCCACTTGATGGGCGGGGACGGCAATCAGGGAAGCCAGCTCGGAGGAAGCATCTCCTGAAAGGAGGCATCCACGCCTGGAAGCCCAGCTGTTCATGACACTGATATCTAACAGATTGTAATGCCTTACTGATCTCTCTCTAGAATGGCTCTAGAATCCATCCTCTCCTTGCCACACCTGATGCCACACACTCAGTGTGACTCCCACAGCCTCCCACTGGCACAAGAGATTTCTAACATGTGCCTTCCTGGGCCCATCCTCTTCTCTCACTTCAATGCACCTGCCAGCTCATTGATCATTGTGAAAGGGCAGCCCTGATTATGTAACTTCTCTGCTCGGAAACTCTCAATGGCAACTTGCTCCTCGCCGGCTTAAGTGCAGACTCCCCCTCCCAGCATCAACACCCCACAGCCCTACAAGCGCCCTATTGTGCCCACAGTCCAGCACACCTCATGCTTCTAGGTTTAGTCAAACTCAGCTATGTACCCTGAGGCATGCTTGGACCCTCCTGTTAAAAAGCCTCAGTATTTGAAACACATGAAGAATCAAGGTTTTCCAATTCAGCTAGAAAACACTCCAAGGAACTTTGGCTCTCTAAACTCAGATGAAAGGCTGAATCAACATTTTCAATTTTTCACTTGAATTTCAAAGCACCTGGCAAAATCAAACTTAAAACCTCACAATATCACTACTCCCACCAAATTTTTTCCTGGCCATTATACCCCTTGCCATTATGCTTCGGATTTATTTTTCTCAGCTAATATTTGAATCTCTTTTTGAAATTTACCTGGAAAAATACTTTGAATGACTGAGATTTCAAAAATTATAATTACTACATTTACACAGGTAAAGGGAAACTGCCAAAAGAAAACTGTTCTGTAGACCTGGGGGTGGTGGGTAGAGGTGTATCTTTGGAAGTTGGGAAGAATACCTAATTGCATTCAGAATATCCAAATAAAGAAGACATTTGGTGGATGATGACTGAACAGAAGACTACTGTTTTATATTTTCATGTGCCATTAATAACAACACTACTTCATAGTTTATGAATAATCTGCAATGGGAAGGGGCCTCTTTGCTTACCTACTATGTGGTGAAAGAAAAACATGTTTGAAATACTTAAAAAAGCGCCATTTATGCTGAGAAATCCAGAAGACATACCTGTGGTTTCTCTATTCCCGAAAGAATGTCTTGCACCCTCTTTACTTCCAACTCATACTCTGCATGGCAAAAAGAGGGAAAAAAAGAAAAAAAGTTAATACCATTAGAAGGCAGTAAGGCTGTCAAGTTCCTTTCCCAAGGCCTTTAACTAGGGCTATCATTAAGTCAATTGCCTGTTACCATGGGCTTTTGATGCCATAAACATGATAATGAAAATCAGGAATGGGGATATCTTTGGGGTAGGGATTTCACTGTGGTTTTTTGCTAAGTTGCCGCTATTATTGGTTTACATCTTCACATTGTTGGCTAGATTAACACTGAATTCCACCTAATAATTCAACAGGCAGCAGGGAACAGAAGGCCTTAAGGAGGAGAAGGGGGAGACAGTGCAGTGAGAAGCTGAGGGCAATGAAGAGATGAGGTTGACACAGGGGCCAGTTCATGCAGGGCTGTGAGTTCAGATTTTTTTAAATTCAATTTTATTTATTTATTGTAAGTTCGATGGCCAGCTACCGGAGTGTTTAAGCAGAGGAACTGACGTTATCTTGAGTTTGAAAAGATCTGTTTGGCATCTGCGTGAGTAATGGACATGCAGAAGCTAAGAGGGGCGGCAGAAAGATGAGTCAGTACGTTGCTGCACTGGTCCACGTGAAGGATGGAGCTGGTTGGAGCTGGGGGTGGTAGAAAAGATGCTTAGAGCAGGACTGGTTTTGGTATGGGTGCTGAAGGATTGGATATGATAGGTAAGGGTGAGGGGATGAGAAGAATCGAGGCTAATTTCTACTTTCTGAATAGATCAACAGAAGGATGATGGTGTCTTTTAGTAAGATAGGGAAATGGGTAACTTTTGGGGTGGGGCAAGAACAGTTTCCAAAGTGAAAGGGGAGAAGTGCTTGGAGTAGGGAGGAAGGATGTGCACAAAAAGGACAAATGACAGAATTTAAACTTAAGAATCTATTTCTTTTGCTAAAAGAACCTTTTGAGTTTCACAACCTGCTTGATAGAACCTAATTTTGACTTTGCAGATTTATTTAACTGTTCAACCTAGATTATGAGCTGTACGTAGAGATACATGACTATCAAGGCATGTCCTTGCCCTCAAAATATTTCAAGGTTGGAGGGGGATGAAAGCAAATAGGCAATTACAAAGTGACAGGTGCTATGGTAAAGGCAATCTAAGAGAAACCATTTCTAGAAGCTTCCTAGGAACCAACATCCAGCTGAGCGCTGCGGGCCAACAGACATTTGGAGGCGACAGGTGAGTGGAACCACGGGTGAGAGCAGGTGAGTGAGCCCAACCCCTCCTTCACAGGCTTTTCAGGTCTAATCTCAAAGTCACCCTTTCAAGGAACCCCACCTCAACCCCACCCCTCTTGCCCCAGTCTCCCTCCAATCATTCTCGTACCCTACATACCTCCTTCAGACCAGTTGTCAAAATCTGCAAATTATTCTGTCTGTTCCCTTGTTTATTACTTGTCTTTCTTACTAAAGTATAAGCTTCAGGAAGGTAGAGACACTATAGGTCTGGAGTAAATTTGTTCTGTCAATAACCAGATGGTAAATGTTTTTAACTCTGTGGGCCGGAGGCCTGTGTCACACATTCTTCCTTGTGTTTATAGCCACTTAAAAATGTAGCCTCCCGCTTAGCGTGAGGCGGACACAAGACCAGGCCACGGGCCAGGCGGGCCCTGTGCAGGACGTGCTCCCACTCAGCCTGGGGCATCTCGCGCGGTTCCTGCAGGCTCAGAGCTCCACGGACACTTGCTGACTCAGTAAATAAACCAACTCTATATAAAAAATAACAAGCACTTCTAGTTGGCACCACCCTAAATTTTAAAACGACCAGTTCTTCATTTTTCCCCATTGCATCCTGCTTAGGAGAACACGTTTATTTTTATTTTGGCAAGAAAAAGAAATGAGCTGGTGGCAATATACTTTTAAAAATTACAACCAAAAGAAAATCTCCATTCAAAAGACTAAATGTCACAGATTCATTTAGAAGCATGTATTCATGTTAATTTGAAGATACAGATAATAGATTAAATCATTAGTTTAGAGTCAAAACATACCCTCACAGTTTTTGGAAGCACCCACTATGTCAACCGTAAGTACTGTGAACTTCAGAAGTTAATTGTCAGTAAAAAAAAAAAACAAAAAACAAAAAAATACATAAGTGTAGTTGCAATAAATGAACTGGTTCAGTTGTCAAAGACAAAACTTTCTGAATCACTGGTTATTCTAAAGTTTGAAGGAGCCCATGGTTTCAGACACTAGATACAGTCAAACAGCTAGCTGAAGGAAGTCTTTATTTCCTTCTGCCGTGAGTGACATTTAAGGTGTCTTAAAAGCCAGACCCTATCCTTGAGGTAACAAAGGTTTAGACTAGAACAGGGATGATCACCTATTCAACCAGGAGGGAAAGGGAGAATGATAAGAGCCCTGCAAAGCAGAATCCTCGGGACTATTACAAGATACAGGCCATGAAAGAAAGGTTTAAAGAAGTTTTTTTCCGAAGACTCCCCTCCCCCCAGCCAGCTTTCAAACACACACAGATAGATAACAGAAGAACTGGTTCTGCTTTTGAAAGAAAAAGAAAAAAGAAAAAGAAAAAAAAGGGGAAGAGGCTGAATTGGGGGGGGGGATCCACTTAAAACTGAGGGAAAAAAAATGAGTTTCAGGTAAAAGCCAGACATACAAGTGAAAGGCTCTGACTGAGATAAAAACAACTTCCAAACAGAGGTCAGGACTTCCTTTGTCCGTGTGATTATAATAATGGAAGCTGCTATTTTCTTGAGCACCCAGGTGTGTGCTGGTCAGGCACCGTCACCGCGCTGATTTCTACAACCTGCCTGGCAAGGCGGCCTGCCTCCACTCTGTATTGCCGTATTGCCACAGTAGGCAGGCCTGAGGTCTCTTTAGCACAACACAGTTTCATCTCCAGGTCTGAGCACAATACCTGCAGGTGTCTTTGCTGCCTGAGGAATGAAGTTGGGGAACAAACGAGAAACTGAGGCTCTGAGACCAGACGTAGTTCCCCCAGGACCACAAGCCCAGTACATGTCCCACAGCAAGGAGAACCTCTGGCGGCGTCACAACAAATTAAAAGCGAGCTGGGGTCATGCGGGGAAGGTGTGGAGAGAGGGGGGCAGAGGGCTGAGAGCAGCGGGGCGTCGGCACTGAGGGGAAATGGAGAGAAAGAGGAGGCGGCAGCAGACACCCGGTAAGTGCCACGAGAGGGTCTGTGTGGTTGGTTGTTTTTCCTTAAACTGTGAAAAAGTTGTCAGATGAATAGAGCGAAGGCCTTTGGATCCAGGGACAAGGCATGTGAAAAAAAGGAAGAAGAAAAAGTAGGCCATGAATGGAGCCGAATAAACAAAGGATTCTGAGAAGATCAAAAATAAAAAAACGCAGGGCGTGAGGAGGGAAGGTGGTAACGGGACAATCACCGCCCTAGGAGAGCAGGAGAAACGCGGCTCCAAAGCCAGACTGGATTCCTTCTTTCTTTCAAGGTTCCGAATTGGGAACGTGGAAAAAGAAGGGGGAAATGTATTCACACCAATTTATTTAATGCTTTTCCATTTGTGCTGCCACAGACTAAGAGAAAAAAGTAAATTAACTGCCAGGCACACAATCTGCACAAACAAGAGTGAAAATAAAACTTGTTTAACTGAACTAAAGTGACGGCTCCTTACCACATAGAAAATGAACTCTTGTATGAAAGTGAACGGTCTGGTATGAAAATGCCAAAATTCACAATTCCAGGACCTAAATAACTGAGCTAACTCACACCTTGGCCTACCCCTCTCTAAGCAAGATGTACCTGTGCCTCGGAGGGGCCTCAGTGGGTACCCCTGCCCGAAAGCAGCCTCGGAGACCAGCGGCACAGAGCACATTTCAGAGCTGGACCAAGCCTGCTCCCTCGTGTGCTTCCTTTTCCTCAGTCTCTTCTCTCTCTCACACACACACCAGATTGTGAGAAAGGAGAAAAAAAGAAGAGCTAACTAATCTCCTCACCAAAATTAACAGATCAAAAGAGAACAGTTCTGGTGATCGACCGTTAGGATATCTTTTATATCAAGTTTAAAAAGAAAACAATGTCTTGCTTGTCTTTGTCCTCCCCGCCCCCCCAAGAATTTGAGGGAGCCGACCAAACAAGAGACTGCCCCAAAGAGCAGAAATGCAAGGCTGCGGGGCAAGGTGCCCTTTCTTCATTATCAAGGCCACCTTCTTCCTGCTGGGACGCAGCAAGTAAAGTAGCCCAGAGGCAAGTCTTATAAGACAACTTTGTGTTTCTTTCTCACCATGTTGAAGCTGCCACGAGGTAAGCAAATAGATTAAAATCATTTTTCTACCTGCTTCAATTTCGTTTGTGACCACAGCTGAAGTGGATGGACAAGACAACCCACCTTCTACCTCACCACTTTCTCACTACCCTGCAGTGAAGACTGATGTTGGAAAAATGATTACGGGGCGCTCTGGGACAGCGTTCCAGAGGAGGGGCATTCTGTTTTGCAGATACAGATACACTGCGGGGAGGTAATTTCATGAAAAGGAGTTGAGATGGGAGCCTCTAGTTTAAACATGCCCCCAGTGATGTGAAAACTACTTTACTTGGAAACACCAAAAAAGGCGAAGGGGAGATTCTGCCCAGCGACTTATGCCTTTCTTTCTTCCTTCCTAAAAGCACATCTCCACCCAAGAAAAAAAGCATTTTTAGCAAAGGGAAGGTTAAAATAAAAATACACTAGGAAAGCAAAAAAAATTTTTTAAAAAAAAAAAAGACCAAGAAAAAAAAAAAACCCACACACATAGAGGGAATATGTGTCATGTGAAATTTAAACTTTCCACAAATAATGGTTTTCATGTTTGCTCCAAAAAGAACTGTAAGTTCAGACTGTTTGCATAACTGTAAGGCCTAAACTAATTAAAATATCCCCTTTTATAAACACAATTTAGTTCTTTGGCTTGTTTCACATTTTTTTCCTTCTTAGAGAAGAAATACAGCTAGACACTTAGCTGCTAGTTATAGAATGTATTTACGGTTGTAAGAGCAGCCCCTTCATTCCAATGAAATGACATCAGCATTATTTCTCTGTAAACCTTCTGCCTAGTTCTCATCCTCAGGGCTCATTTTCAGATATGCCCGGCAATAGCATAATATGCTCTCTCAGACCTGCCAAGGAGCCGACTTAGCTACTTGCTCTCTTTAACAAATTATAAATAACAAACTAGGGGCATGGAAAATATGCAACTTCTGGTCACGCCCATTTTTAGGATAAGAGGCTTAAAATCAATAGCAAACACCCAATATAAGAATTAAATAAACAGAAATAAATAGTACTTTTGGATGGAAAAGAAAAGTAAGACTCAACAATAAGGACAAGCTGGGTATGCAGTCAGTGCTTTATTAACGCTGATGAGAAGAAATGAAGGTGAAGGACAGCCAGCTTAGAAATGCTTATTGAACTGCTTTTTCAATCAGAAAAATAAATCCGCTCTCTTCATTTTTAAAATATTACTTATGCTGGGGGAAAAAAGAAGAATCAATAAATGCACACAAAAGTAAATTACCTAAGAACGGTCATTTAAGTGATTATGATCCATAGTTAATGGTGTCAAATACAAATATTAAAGAAGTGTAAAATCACAAGAAATAAGTTTGCATAATATAAAGGCAACGCAGTTAATCGGCAAAGACAAATATGCTGGAAGTATCTTCAGATACCAATCACCCTGATGCTAAAAATGCAGAGATAAACATCTTTCTAGCCATTTAGCTGGTTAAGTGGTTACTCTATTTGAAATCCTGAAAGACAGAAAACAGAATACGGACTCTCAACAGTAAAAAGAAAGTAGCAGGTAGGTGAACACAGGTTGTGGGCAGTTGCCGTCCAGTCTCGGAAAATATTTTTAAGAGCAACTTGGGTTCCAGGCAGATTCTGGAACCTTAGAGAAAGGAGCTGAAGAGAGATGAATTCCTTTTGCAGCTGGAGTGCCCGGCTGGACAGGAGGGAAGGCCAGAGAATGTAAATGGGACAAGGGGGTGCTGATTTCCTCTGAGCTTTTGTTGCTATTTCTGGAATTCAGAAGAAAGACTGATTTTCTGTTCCAGCCTAAAATCTGAGCAAAGCCCTATTAGGAACATTCTTATTAATCCACCTGCAGGCAAAGTGGATCCCTTCGGGCAAAAGCTGTGTAACACTTCAGTTAAGAGGGAACAACAGAAAAGTGTTAGGTCTGGGGCTTTAATGAAAGGTGAAGGCACCAGATGCATTACCCTTGTTGAATCTCAGATCAACTGAGTTTATCTCCCAACCACCTCTTGTGATACCAACTAAATTGGATTCCACCAAAAACACTAGGAGATACTATGCCCATTTCTGTCAAATTCCCTAAGAAAAATTCTCATGTTTACTTCACAAGGCAAAAATCATATATTTGCATGGAACTGGACAGAAGCAGCTAGCATTTTTAACGACAGCAAATTATATAGGGATGAAAACCCCACAGAAATGGATAAAGTATTAGGTAGCTATGCTTGCCTGGCAAGCCTGACTCCAGCACCGGTTCCTTCCTTTCCTTCCCTCTGCATGTTTGAACCGTGTCGCTGGCGAACTGAGCCCTAACTTGTGCCAGATATAGCTCTTTTATTCTGGGGGAAGGCTCAACTCCATGATTACCCAGCAAGAGCTGGTACCCTCCCTGGGTGTGTAACAGGAAGGCCATCACTTAAACATAGGATAGAACGACTTACAAAGGTCATTAAAGCTTATACACTACTTTCTGCACTGGCATCTATCAACATTTCCACAAAATGTTTTTTCCTTAAGATTTGGCATGTCACACTGAAAACTTTTCAAGTAGCTTATTCAATACTTTTGCAAGACTGTTCAACTGACAGGCAGAATCCGGAGAGCACAATTTTGTAACACATTCAATCCAAAAGAGAACATCAATATACCACAATGTAGCAAGTTTTGAACAGTTTTTACATCCACATTTTTAAAACTGATGTCTCACAGGACAAAATCATATACACTTGGGGACAAGGACAGACATTCAGTTTATGGCCAAAGAACCCAGTGAAGCTCATCAGCTGATACTGGAATCAAATCCAGAGCAGACCCCATGTGTTTGGGCTCTGAATCACCCACCAGAGTTCCAGCATACAGAAATGTCTTTACCATTTATGGTACAACCCAACTCACCCAGGAAATCAACAAATGCATATAGTCACCAAGCAGGTAATGCCAATGAGTAAAAGATGGTGGATATGCCAGGCAAGAGGGAAGGGTAAGGACTGTGGAAAACTGAAAAGGCCTTCAACCTGCCTAAAGAGGGCAGCTGCTATGTATTCGATCAACTATTGCCAAGTAGGATCTAAGGAATCCAAGTTTGACAGACTGCCATTTTTCCTGAGAATCTTGAAATAGGGACTTTTTTTTGCGACACTGCCTGATTTGTAAAAATACATATTTTGAAACAGTTTTAATTTATAGAAAAGTGAAGGAATAGTACTATGAGCACCCAAATGCCCTTCACCTACACTGACCAATTATTAACATTCTGCTTTACTTGCATGCTCACATTTTATCCCTATAGGTACACACACACTTTTTTTCAGAACTACTTGAAAGGAAATAGTTGATCTTATGACATTTCAACCCCCAAAACTTCAGCACGTCATTCTTAAAAACAAGGACCTTCTTTTATGTAACCACAATAACATCACACCAAGAGATTTAACATTGATAGAATAAAATCTAATCTACATTTCATATTCAAATTTCCCCAATCATTCCAGTAATGTCTTTACCAACCCCTACCCAATTCCAGGATCCAATCAGGAAACGTGTCGCATTAGTCTCCTTTAATCTAGAACAAATCCCCTATATTTTTCACCTTGGTAAAGTTAATATTTTTAAGGAGTCCAGACCAGTTTTCTTACAGCATAGAGAACTGTCTGGATCATGTAATTATTTCCTCATAATTAGATTCAGGTTAAAAATGTTTGGCGAGAGCTCCATGTGGATGTACTTTCCATTCCAACACGTAGGGAAGCACGTGGTGCCAGTCTGAACCTTTTGGTGAAGTTCAGCACTTTGGTCACTTAGTTAATGTACTGTGTGACACATCTTCCCGTTGTCAAAGCACCTCCTTCCCCTTGCACCTGATGACTGTCATACATGCCGATGATCTCTGCCAGAAGATATGATTATATTGACAGTTGCAAGATGGTGATGTTTCTAACTCTATCATTCCTTCTCTGTTAATTAGCTCCCTCTCCCACATTAAGTATCTATGAACTCATGATTTACTTTTTTCCCTCAGTAAAATTTGTCATACTCCACTGCCACTTTTTTGGATGCTAAAACTGTCCCAAATGTAGCCAGTGGGAGGCCCTTTAAGCTGTCTTCTGTGCCCCTTTGTCCACTTCCTTGAGACTTCTGTTTTGAACACCTGTTAAATATTCTGGCTTAAGATCGCTTAGCCAGCAGTGAGAAAATGTGCAGACTGCAGGTGAGAGATTTTATTAGCATAAAGTAGAATTTATCCAAGAATTTTGAATTTGTCAAAAGCTGCTATTACCCAAGGATTTTCTTATTTAAACGTGACTAGAAAGAACCCATCTAAATATTTCTTTCATTTTTTTAGAAATTAAAGTTAAAGCAAGCCAATAACTCAAGAACCATCTTATATGACATTTTAAAATACAGCAAACTTGAATTTTAAAAACTCAAACATGAACCATGGTAAACTTTGAGTAGAAAAACATAGAACACATTTGGCTCTTCTTGGATTGTATAATTTGTGCTCTCAATTTAATCTGGCCACGTTTTATTTCTGGTTCTTCATGATCAACATTTCTCTTTAAAAAACAGATAATCAAAAGAGACAGCACCATCTGCCCCAATCCAGAAAAGAAAATGGACAGTATTCTAAATGCATCCAACAGAGAAATAGAATGAAAAGTTAGACTGGACCCCTCAAGCAGGAAACATCTATGTGGAGGATGCCATCTATCTATGCGAGGTTTTTCTCCAGAACTGCGACTACTGAGATCCTGAAGCCCTCCATTCTTAAACGTTTTCCTTTTATTCTCCCAAACACGTATAATAAAGCAGACATCTCACAAATCCAAGGTCAACGTGAAAGAAGTCTTGAGTTATTTACAAGCAAACTACTCTATACCAGTCATATGCACTGATCACTGTCTCAAAGTCTTTTAAAAAATTATTTGGAATTTAAATTATTCAGTTCTCTGTATAAAATAAAGGACTCTCTTGAGCCACACAGCTGGCACCTCTGTTGTCCAAATGAGCCACCCTTGTTGTTCAAAACAGGAAAGTCACAGGCCTATTAATAATGTCTTTTGCACGTATATTTAGAAATTCAGCTAAAAGGTCTGAGAACTTGAGTATCACATTTATAGCCCCAAACCAGCTCTATACATGGCACACTTTACCAGCCACATTTCAAAGTCTGCATGTGATAAATCATGCTCATCGGATCTCCATATCCTAACACCTGAGGTATACAACTCCTGAGCTCATCAGGCCTGGGGAGAACCCATGAGCAAAAGTAGCCACGTGAGTCATGAACAAAATTAGACAAGAAATGAAAATGCACAAGAGGAAAATATAAAAGAAAGACAGCACAGAAGAAAAAAAACAGAAGAGATGACAAAAAAAAAAAAGGAAAAGAAAAAGAGGGAATAGTGAAAAAGGAATGAGTGACAGATAAAAAGATTCAAAATCTGGCTCTCAGCAATTGCATTACATTGACAATTTTTTATCTAGGTAATTGACTTTAAAGTAATTTCTTAGAGATTACAGTGATAAAGTTTCTATTATAAAACGCCAAAATGTACAAGGTTAATCTGCATATTAATTTGTAATCCTTAAATTACCCAAGGGTGAAAGGACAGAATATGCATGCTGCTGAGAGAGCAACTCTTCCAGGCGATGTTGCCTTTATCACCCACCTGCAATGGTCCTCCTTGTAGGGGCTCCCCTAACATCCCATCCTCCTCTCCATTTTTAAGTATATATCCCACTGCATGTTCCTGTTCACAGTACAGCTGACCTCTGCACACCAAGGGAATCAGCAGGGCCAACCATCCCCTTAGTTGAAAATTTGTGTATAACCTGCACTCGGCCCTCCATAGATGCAGTTCCTCCATATACACAGATTCAACCAACCACAGATCGTATAGTACGATAGTATTTACTACTGGAAAAAAGTCCGGGTATAAGTGGACCAGTGAGGTTCAAATCCGTGTTGTTCAAGGGTCAACTGTCTGGCCTCTACTTCTCCAAAAACAGTAAGGGTAAGCTTCACGAATCCAGGAATCATATCTGTGCCTTGTGTCACTGATTCCACAGAACCCAGCTCAGGGCCTGCATAGGAACATTTCTTGAATGTATGACTGAATAGATGGTCAGAGAAACACTACCCACAAATGTGCATACTATGCTTTTATTCTCTGAATATTTACAAACAGACACATGACAGATGTCATGGTGGAGAGAGTTATGAGGGAAGATGTCTTGATAGATCACAATATTACACAGAATAACACATGATAAAACTGTGTCAAAAATCTGTAGGTCTCCATTTTTGCATAGGAAATGAGTATGTACATACTAAATTAATTCATTAAGAATCCGAAATTTGGTGTGGATTAGAAATATTTCTAAAGACAAAGCTAACAGTCTGCCTGTGGAAAAAAAAATCACTAAAGCCATCACACTTGCTGGGATGATAAAAATGCAACTGAGTACGTTACTAACAAAGCAAGTGAGAATTCTTGGATCTCACTCTGGATAGTATCCTGGAGAACAATAGAGCATTTTACCTACTAGTGGTAACTTTTTAATCTGCTGTGTTCTAATCTCATTTCAGAAAATTAAATCAGAGTGCAAAGAGTTGTTTTTAGAGGCTAAAATGCCTTGGTTTTGTTTAGCCAAGTTAGTCGTTTTCCAGCTTTCCTGTTCCACAATAGTTTTCTTGTGTGCACAAATCATGCATCTCTAAAGAACCATTTGAGAAGACTCTATTATGCCTCTTTAGCAATTAATTACTCAGCCAAATAGGAAAGTTTGACCTGCAAAAGTATTTGCAAGTCTCCCCTTTTGCAATCTTAATGCATGCTTCCAACTGCCCTGACTACACTTTCTCTTTTCCGCCTTAGAGTATGTGACTGCCTGGTTGCCTTTCTTCCCATAATTAACAGTCCTCCCCAGTTGCAATCCCCAGTGAACGAAAAACTTGGCATTTTCCATTGAGAAATCTCCCTCTTTGCATTGCTGTCTATCCCAGGCCCACAGAGTCAGACTTGGGTTTACTGTGGACTCAGTCTTTATGGCTTACCACCTACAGCAAGCAGTCTTGCAGCCAGACACTTTGAGTAAAACACTGCCATGGGCTCAAAACTTCCAAGCAAGTCTCTATTTACTCTTGAGCAAAAGACTAATTTAGAGTTCTTTGATCCTGCTGGCAATAAGCAATTCAACTCACACATTCCTGCTGAAACTTTCCCAGTGAACTCCCAAACAGCCTTCTACAACTAGGAGTCAAACAAAAAGATACCCTAAGAGATAGGAACCAGAACGGTGAGCATACAACAGTTCCATGTTATTCCTACAGAGTAAAAGAGGTCTCTTTTCGCTTGCAAATTCACCATATAGAATGAAAACAGAAGTGAGTCTTCAGTTTTAAGTCTTAGGTTTTAAAGAAGGAAAGTGTGCTTTTTTATTTTTCCCTATCGGTGTGCCCACTAGAATAAAATTTAATTAAAATATTTTGAATACACAGAGCAATTCAAAGAATTATAAACTATAGTATGACCTATAATTAAGTAGCCCTCTATAATGTACTGTTATTAGCTGAATTGTGCTCCCCCCAAAATCCATGTATTGAAGTCCTAACCCCAAGCACCTCAGAACGTGACTGTATTTGGCAATGGAGTCTTTACAGAGGTAATTAAATTAAAATAAGGTCATAATGTTGGGCCCTATTAATGTTCTTATAAGAGGAGAAAATTTAAATAACAGACACACAGAGAGGGAAGATGATGTGAAGACAATGGGAAAAATAGGCCATTGACAAGCCAAGGAGAGAAGCCTGAAACAGATTCTTTCCTCATGGTCCCCAGAAGGAATCAATCTCGCACAGACTTACGGCCTCTGGAACTATGAGAAAATAAGTATCTGTTATTTAAGCCACCCAGTTTGTGGTAATTTGTTATTATAGCCCTAGTCATTTAATACATAGACCATACGTATGCAAATATGTACTTGATATTATTATACCCATTTACCAACTATGGAGCCTACAAACTAGGAATTTCAGAATTTGGTCAAGATCACACAAGGCAAATCTAAAAGAACCCAGTATAAACCCTAGGTCTTCTAATTCTCAGTTTAACACTATTTCTTCTTGGGGGACGCCAAACTTCCTTTCATCCTGCCATCCCCTCTAAGAGAATGAGGAAAGGGGTAGCGAGGACAATTTTACTTATGACAGATAACAAATTATCAGTATGAAGGGGCTGCCAAACTGCTTGGTTCAGTACAAAATAATTACAGTGGAAGTTAAAATGTGTTTATTCCACTGCTTCTATAAGAGGTCATATCCAATTACAGAAGGCCAATTTAGAAGTCTAAAAAGAAGCTATTGAAAATCATTTGAAAAGCTGATCCAAAAAAAGACCACTTCCTGTGATAATTCTACAGGCTATTCCATGCCAGTGCATCAGTCACACAATATCCTCTCCCCTTCCCCTCACATATAGAAATATATCGTGCAGGATGTTTTGAGGCTAGAATACTATTATGCAGTAATTGCTTCCAAAACACACGTTACAATATTTTTGCAGCTGACTGTGGCTTTAGAGAAGAAGCACACACTGGCTCCAAGAGGACAGAGACTACGTTGGACCATAAACTACAGCTGTGTGCTGCGCAGCACCACCTGAAATATCTGTGTTTTCTTCCCAACCAGTTAGGACAGAGTGTATCCAGACGACTCAACTTATTTATGGCTCCAGCTGTTCTTCTGTATTTTCAGACACTTGGCAATAGCTCGGGGAGAGCGGCCATTTTTCTGAAGTCTTCCAACAAGGATAAAGAAGGTCTAAACTGTACAGTGAGTACTAATTCTGCTCTTAGGTAGAGTAACAGCCATTAAAGCGTAGATTAATACCTTTCTGTTAGTCGAAGGAAGGTCCTAATTTGACCTGCTCAACAGTCGCTGAGCAGAAGTCTCACAAGCACTCACCTTTGTGGAGGAAACACCAATCTACCAGAAAGTACAGGAAAGTGTGTTTTTGAAGGAGCTAACAGTTGCTCTGTGCATGTAAAAGGCGCTCGTATAAGAATGAACCAGAACAAAGAGAGGACATGGGGGAAGGGAAGCAGGGGTGACTAGGTGGTACAGCAGTTGAAGGTGGCTGGTCTAGGAGACTGACTGCATAACAAAGGCATTTCTAACGAAATGCACACACAGATAAAGAGCTGTGGAAATTCATTCATGAGTTTCTTTAAGCAGCAAATCGTTGAACTGTTCAGTTGTAATTACTGTGAACTAGTCTTCATCATTATATAATTCAACTACATTGTTAGTGTTAACGTGAACTAGTCTTCATTTCTACATTTTGAATGAAATGGACAAGTCTTATTCTCTTTCCCCTAGCTACCAGGCTTCTCACAGTACATTCTTAAATAGTGGTTACTGAAATGCAATTGAGTAAAAAAATTGCATGACCAAAATTATAAATGATGCATCTAAGTGAGTGACCTATCAAGGCGCATCATTTACAACAATTAAAAGTATCACACTGACCACGGTTATATTCCAGCAGGATAAAGTGACATGAACTAGAGAAAAAAAGCAAATGGGTTTTTTGCAGATTTGGGTTTAAAGCTACCTAAGATTGTGAAATTATAAGCATTCCATCTGCTCACCAGCTGTGGTCTCTAATCCTCTTTAATAACTTCAGCTTGCACGACTCCATGAGAATCCAGGCGTCTTCCAAATTTCACTTTACGTTAATTGCCAGGATTGATTTTTAGACACCAGTCTCCAGTGAAAGCAGCGTAAAGTTGATTTCGCTGGTAGGTGTTAATTTTCAGAGAAGTGGAAGGAAGTGGGAAGACAGACTGAGATGGGAGGAGAGAAATTAAGGAGGTTCCAAGATCATCACATTGAGTTTTTAGGGTTCTGTACTCTCCAGCCAAGTCCAAAGGCTCAAAACGAGAATATTTGCCTGAAATGTCAAATTAAAAATTCCCCAAAACTTGTAAAAGGCAACATCTAAAATAAAGATCATGTCTAGCTGTGTCTAGAATGAGGTTATGTCTTCTGTAGATGTCAGTCCTTTTCCCGATGGCAATCCATAACCTCTGCCTTCTGGTCACTGACCACAGACAGGGTCACAAAGCTCATCTACTTTTTCCTGAAAATACCTTTTTTGTTTTTATTGAAATATAGCTGATTTACAATTATTATATTAATTTCAGGTGTGCAACAGTGATTCAGTATTTTTACAGATTATATCCACTAGACGTGGACATAACAACAAGATAACGGCTATAACTCCCTGTGCCATACATTATACACTTGCTGCTTATCTATTTTATACATAGTAGTTGATATCTCTTAATCCCATACCCCTAACTTGCCCCTTCCGCCTTCCATCTCCTCACTGGTAACCATTTATTTGTTTTCTCCTTAAGGTACTTAAGGCAGTTTCTAGCTAAGTCCCATACAAGGGGGCACCATGCGTAAATTCAGGAATAGTAAAGGTGTGTTATTAAGGGAAATACACAAATGTTATTAAAGTTGCAAGGAGGACTACAGTAATAGGTTTTATTACTTTTACACTCTGAAGTATCTTTCCACCCCCCACCCTCATACAGTTATGAAGACAAGAGAAGAAGTGATTCCTTTCTGAGTCAAGCTTAGCAACCACCTGGTTTCCAGACAAACACAGGTTTATAACATCTCCTGTATCTTCAGTTCAGATGGCTGAAATTTTCTGAGAAAAGCTGGAATTAGAGGTCTCTGCTTAAGCCCAATGGTGATCTGCTCCCCAGTGCCAATACCATAAGGGCCAGGATTTGCTTTCTACTGAAATGGGTTTTGTCGGAACAAGCTTACCTTCTAGGCTACAAGTCACAGAGGCTTCCTTTCCTAGAATGCTGTCATTAGGGGGCTCTCTGAACCAAGATGGTACAGGCTACCCTTGTTCCAAAATGTCAGTGTATTATCTGGTACAGAATGCTTTCATATGTGGAATCTCCATTAATAATTCTCAAAGAAAAAATCTTTGTCCTGTTTCTCATTCTGTAAACATTCAGAAGGTAATGGATCCTCATTTTCATTTCTGGCACAGACTTGAAGTTAACTTAAGAACTCCCTCCTAAGAGCACTGTGACCAGTTGAGTTACTCCTGGCTGGAAGGGCCAAGTGGGAGCAAACAGGCAAACAGTCCCTACTACTAGTACAAAGTGGTCAAAAAGTCAGGTTTCCTGACTTTTCCCAACAGTCAGAAAAAAATGTTTTCATCTTATCTTTCAACAGAGTGAGTGCATACAAAACCATTCCGAGTGCCAAAGGTGATGAGTAACAGAAAAGTTGTTATACCATTTTTCAGGTGCTTTAATATAGAAGTACGAAGGGAATCAGACTACTAAGAGCTGTTGTCTGAAAAATATCCCCAAACCATGGGAGAAATCAATAGTTTAAAACAAAAGACGAATCAACTTCCATATTAAAACTTGTTTTAATATTCCAAAATGTCTTTACTACCAAGCAGTCAAGAGTATCTTGAGTCAAGTTTTAATTCCAATGAATTACATGAAACTCAGTGTAAACTGGTGGGGAAAAACACAAAGTCCAGATTCTACCTAAGGATAAAAATAAAAGCTAATGGTAACAGAAATAATACTGGATTGCCAAAAGTAATTCTGCAATCACCAAGAAAGGCTAATTCTTATTGAACAAAAATGGGGGGAGCAGTGATGAAAATTTATTACACTTACTTGGTGGCAAGAAAATATGACCTGATTTATAGGGAAATGCATTCATCTGTGAGGATGAAACAGGCTCAGCATAAAACTCTTATGGGGCAATTCAGCTCCTCAAAAAAGCATTTTGTGCTCTGTGCTGTGCAATTCTGGCATACAAACATGCATGATAACTATCTGGTAACTCTTTCCAACTGCAATGGAATTCTGTATTTTAACCCAAGCCTTATAAAATAAAAATTTTAAAATAAGAAACAAATTTAGTAATTCATATTATTTACAAAAGATGTTTGGAAGTCATTTTGAACGAGATCTGCACTTGAACTTCTAACAAGTCCAATCTTTTTCCAATACACTCAGGAGTGAATTCTGGTGGGAGAATATAGACAACATACACATCCATGAACAAATATGGAGAGGACAGCTCGGGGTAGAAGAGTATGTGGGAAAGTCTGGTATGACGGAGGAGTCTGAGAAGTCCTCTCTGACTAGAGCATTTGGGTCACTCCAGGAAGGATGAGGAGGACCTAGACTTTGTTACCAGGGTTAAGTGTCTGCTCTTCATGCTAAGTTCAAAAGGAAAACATAGGAGGTTTTAACAACACGCCCTGGCTGCTGTGTGGAGAATGAGTTGTAAGGGAACAAAAGTTAAAGGAGAGAGACAAGCTGAGGGCATCAAATCTCTATGAAAGCACACACACACACACACACACACACACACACAAATTAAAAAATAGGCACTAATAAGGGAAATCTTTGTACCATCTCTATTTTGCCATGAACCTAGAACTGCTCTAAAAAAATTGTCTTAAAAAGGGGGGGGGGCGCACTACAACAATGCAGGAAATTTAGGAAGAGAGTCACATTTAATGAAATGTTTTAGATATACAGAAATTTATCACTTGATTCACAATAATTAACGTGATTTTCAGGACCTAGGTTTTAGTATATGGTATTAATATCTGAGAAGAGCTACAACTCAAGTGACCAAGAACATGTATTTGATGAAATGTCTAATGGAAAAGCATGTTTGTACCACACTTGCTATACAACCTGAAGAATCCAGAACATGAAGTTGTGAATCATGATATGTCCACTTTCTTGAAGTCTGAAGTTACCCTTGGTTTGGACACTGCTAATTGGAGATATATTGTAATGTAGACAGTAACACCATTTCTAGACAGCAAGTAATACCAAAAGCAGTTAAGTCACATTCTCTGTATTTAAGATTTCAACATATTTCCATGAACGTTGTGGCTCACAAAAAAAGCCAAATTCTACTAAATGGAAAACTTATTTCAGTCTCCAGAGCTATTCTCAAATAGTAAAACAATTTACCAGACATACTTAAATAGTTCTTCCCAAAGTCCTTTATTTTCCTCATTTAAATTGGTTCCAAAAGGAACTGGCAAGGGCAGAGTATGTGCTGTAAATGACTGATACTCTTGTGGAAAAAAACACATAAGTAGCTAAAACTAAAGGCTCATGACTATGGATACAGTTAAATGGCTTAAATTAGACAGATTTAATGTTTTAAATTCATTTAAAATAAGACTGAGGAAGCTATTCGACAAAGGTAACATGATGTGACCCCCTTGGCTCCTTTCCTCCCTTATTAAGGTCCTAGCAATACCACAACCAAACACAGGGGAGACTGTGATCCACGCGACTGGTACTTTATCCTCCACGTCACGGCATCTGTACCTGCTGTCTCCTGTCATGTTTCATCTTGGCTGATCCTGGATATTCAACTGAGTTCTCGTGTTTGGCTAAAACGTTCCCCCCGCTACTTTTCCTTTCACCTTCATTTACACAATCTGGGCTGTATACCTCAACTTCACTACTCTCATCAATGAGAGTAATGTTTTAGGGCTCCTTATAATTCTTTAATTACAGCCAAGGAAATTTTTGAAACCAACAAGCAGATAACAGAGTTCTGACTAATCTGCTCATCCAGTCAATGCTTTGCTGATGTTTTAAACTATACAGTTATATATACTTAACTTTGATATATTTCCTACCAAATTCACAGAATCACAAATTCTAGAAGAGGAAAGAAATCTTAACTAATTTCAAATACTATCCTTTATGTACTTAAATTCTTCTACGTCTATTTTAGGCAAAACATCCATGCAAGGGTAAAGAAGGAAATTATTGTAAGGTACAAGTTCCATTACACAGGTAATAATTATTAAAAATATAGCAAGGCAGATAGCAGGGGTTTAGGATTTATCACTCATATGACACCCTGGGGTCCACATAACTCTTCTTCAAAGTTAAGTTAATTATTAGGCCCCCACATACATAACAGCCCTCAAAGAAAGGACTCATGTAATCACTCTATAGCATTAGCGATCCAGTCAGCACCTAACAAGCATCAGCTTTTGTGGAATTTTCTTTGGGGGAATTTTATAATGATTAATTGTTCATCGTTAATAGAATCATTAGATTCATTAAGAATTAATTATTCTGACAGCTCTGTGAGTCTTATCTCATCTTTCTTTTTTTTCTTTTTTTAGAAAATAAATTAGACAGGTTCCTTTTACTTCTTCCTGGAAAATGCCATTAACTCTAACCATTCACCTCTTAAAAGGGATTATACAGATCCTGATGTTTAACCTCCATTAAATGTTCTGAATATACGTATCTACCATTCACACGTGTGTATACACACTCATCCACATGACAACTCACTTCCATTTCCAGACTGACGGCTGCAGCATTCAACTTTGTGACTTGCCTCAACTAGCTTAATTTACTGTGCAGAGACTTCCCTGATGTGAACTGCTACCATGCAAGAAGGCGCAGCTCCGCTAAGTGACTCCTGGCTTATGCCACCAGAGACGGATACTGAGAGCTGCCTTGGTACACGTATATTAACTGTAACTCACTGAAAACGTTGTGGTAGATGCTGAGGAAGGTGAGCGAATACCTCAATCAGATCTAAACACCATGCAGGACACTGAGCTGGCTCTGGCCAGGTTTCTAGAATGGGGATCCTGGAAGCAGTCTCTGGTAGGCTGAAAATAGCCCCCAGAGGATATCCATATCCCAATCTCCGGAAGCTGTGAACGTTATCTTTCATGGCAAGGTCTTTGGAGATGTGTTAAGGTAAGGTTTCCGAGATGGGAAAATTATCCTGGATTATCTGAGTGTGCCTTAAATTATGAAATCACGTGTATTCTTAGAAGTAAGCAGAGGAAGATTTGACATGCACAGAGGACAAATCAATGTGAAGAGGGAGCAGACAGAGATTTGAAGATGCTAGTCTTGAAGATGAGAGGGATGCAGCCACAAGCAAAGGAATGCAGCCACAAGCAAAGGAATGCCGGCACCCACTGGCTGGAAGAGGTAAGAAACCGACTCTTCCCTAGAGCCTCTGGAGGGCACATCATTCTGCTGACAACTTGATTTCAACCCAGTGACACTGATTTCAGACTTCTCACCTCCTAAATTGTATTCTTCAGATTCCCTCCAAAGCTGTGAAAGGATAAAACTCTGCTGCTTTAATTCACTAACTTTGTGGTAATTTGTTAGTCACAGAAAATGAATATGCAGCCTATCAGAGTTGTGATCCACTGAACCAACTTCATGGACAGTAGAAATTTCAATACGAATAGAAAGAGCAAAGAAAAGCAAACTGAATTAAATGAATTGAGTTCATACTTTTTGCCAGGACTGAGCTAGAGTTTATCACAAACTTCTGTTCTTCACTGTTCTTTTACTAATATAGAACTGAAATTTGATAAGTTGGGGGGGGGGAGTCTGACAACAACAAATTAGGTCACCATTCCATATTATCCCAAATTTAGCAGAGCAATAAAAAAGATTGAACATCCTGGCATTTACCCCTGGTAAATTTCAGGTGCAATTTCCTGGTCACAGAAATTAAAGCCAATCTTTCTCTTTTGATTTGCCACTTTTCCCAACTTGTGTATTAAAATGATTTAAAAAATGCTGAGGGAACATCTGCTCACAACAGTGTAGCAAAAAGACAGACAATATGCTTTCCAATAAGCCTGGTGGGAGAATGTTCTTTTGGTAGCAGACATTGCACAGTCTCCATAAATCTAGGCCTGAAGACATTCCCTGCAGACTTATGAAACTGAATAAAACTGAAAGCTACACACACAGGTTTCCACAGAAGATCCAATTCTCAAATTTCTCTCAAAAAAGGGCAATTTTCCAGGAACAAAAACACCACCTAAATAAAGTATAATCAACATAATTATCACCTATGATTACCACTTGTCTAGGGACAGTTTATTTTCCATTTTGGTGTCTCGTTCACCAGCATTAATCAATAGGACTCTGGCCACCATTCCAAGCGAACATTTTTGGACACTGTAACCTTATTCCATTTTATTCCTTGATATCTTTATAAAATCCAATATATCCTGCCTTAAATAGGTAACTGATCCACTTCTCCCCAAATACCACCTTTGATATGCTGCCTGCAAAAATAACCTATCAGTGGATGAATCGTCTACATTCCTTGGTGGTGTTCACTGTTTTCTCTTTTTCTTTCTTAACATTTAAGGGGGGGAGGGGGCGATTAACTCCAGCATAGCAACAACTGAAAACATAACAGAGAAATACATTGTACAGATATTTATCAATTATTAATCATATTAGGGGTCTGGAATATTAGATGGAATCATGTAAAATTTCTACTACTTAACTGCTTTTGACCTTAAGAAAACAGCAGTTTCCTGTGGACCTTCCCAATATCATGAACCAACCCTATAGGTAATCTCTGTGCATCATTTTATGTTTGGGTTTTCCTCACATGCCAAAGCTTTACCAGAACTATAAACAGCAGCAATCTGGACACATTCTCCCTTATCCTCTTATCCACAATTGATCACCCACTAGTGAGGAGATCACTGAAGATAAACACAGACAAGAGGGGTGAGAAGGAGTGACATGGAAATAAGGGGACACAGATAACCCACCAAGTGGGTCAGGCTCCTTTAAAGAATGGCCATGAATAAAGTGCTGCCTTGCTCCTCAGATGTGCTCAATGAGCCTGTAACAGAGGTTTAAAGTTAGAGCAAGTCTTGAACCTTTCTTCTTCAAAAGTAAATGGATTGAGAGCTGTGATAGAAATCCATTACTAAAAACATTCTTCTCATCTATCATTTCCGACTGCCTTTCCTAATCCAAAAAGCAAAACAAAAATACCCCAGCAGTAAATGAATAAACAAATGAGTGAATCAATAAATAATTCTGAATTTTAAAATTCCATTCATAGTATTAGTGATGAAAACTGTGAAAGGTCATGGAAACTAGGTATACAGAGTGGGGTGGGGAGAAATAATTCAGAGTTTAAAAATGCAAGAAATAAAAGTATAAAATAGAAGAAAAAGAGAAGACTGAATGAGAATCCTAATTTGGGGGTATAAAACAGCCACTGATTATCAAGCTCAGAAAACCAAAGTTCTGAAGGTTTACGTAGAAAGGCTAATGGATACAAGATTACTGTGAGTATCTCCGATTTCAACTAAAAGGGGCAATGATCACACAATGGTAACCAACTAGCCCTGAAATTATTTAAAAGCAAAGTTGCAGAAAACAGGTATTTATCAACTGCAGAATCAGGCAAGTCAGGAGAAAAATCTCACTGATTCTGTAATGCATGTATGTTTACTACCTAAAAGATAACCTTTCTTCTGTAAAATAATAATGCAGTTAAGTAGAGACTTACCAACCTTAATAGAGACAGTTTTGCCCTCATGCTAGATGGCGTTTGAGTCCACTAAATCCAGAGACTGAAATCTATGGAGAATAATACTTCACGGACATGGCAATCTTCAATGAAATCAAAATACAATTTCAAATTGAAAGCTACAATCAAATTTGAACCACCCTCTCATGGACCAGTAGTGTGAAAAATAAATATTAATGGTGTCAGGGTGTTTCAAAAAGTAAAAAAACTTGATAGCTAAAGAATTAAGGCACCAATAACCATTTTTACTTAAGTAACACATTTTTAACCAGAGTTTTCAAGAGATGCTGAGATCTTACGGAGTTCCTTAGAGCAACATTCCACCAAAAAATAAATCTTCCTGAAAGACTAAATATTATTTTTTTAAATGTGCTTGGCAAGATACTTAAATAGTTTTGAGGAACTCAGTGAACCTAAAATATGTCAGTTTCTCCAACCCTCTTGATTTTAAGGATCTTACTGTTCCACATTTAATTTGTGTCTTTTCAAATAATAGGGGAAAATAGGTCAATGTAAGTTCACCATGTGAATTAAGAACAGCAGTAATAAATGCATTCATGAAAATCTTTTAAAAATTGTAGACCTAGTTCTTCCCTCTGACTTCCTCACGTTGCTTTCTTGGGGTGCTTCTAATAAATCTAGCAAGATTTGGGCATTTACTAGAAATACCATCAATATTCTTTTTTATTACATATAAATGTAGATTAAGAGTGAACTTCCTTTTTTCACTTCAGAAAGAACTGACAGCATTTTAAAGTAACCTCAGTTTGTTAGAGGACCAAAAAATAATGCCATGTGATTAAAGCGTGCTGCTTATAAGCAAGGCACACTAACCCAAGGGTAGTGGTAAACCCTTTTCTTGTTCTTAATTTCTAGGTTAAAGTTTAACAAGGAAAATTTTTTCTAAATGTCCAGTTTTTAAGCATATCAAAACTCTATATCACTTTAACTACACAGGACTATTCAAAAACCCCTCAGTCTACTGTATTGCTAATTCTTCTGAAGTTCTGCATAAGGCTTTGTTTTTAATTTGCTTATCAAATCAATGTACATTGGCAGTGAAAGCTCTAACCCAGCACAGGAGGAAGACACAGCTTCGGGAAAGTTCAAAGAGGAAAAAAGTAAGAGATTTATTCACAGTTAGGTTTGTTCTAAGTGAATCTGCCCAACGTAGAATGCCCACATACAGCATGTGACCAATAAAAGTGTTCATGGACCACAACAGGGCAAAAATGCTTTTCCCTCTGCGCCCCACCCCTCTGGAAAAGGCTGACAGAGTGGGAGGAATGGAATCTATGAAAATGGAACCATGAAACCGCTCTTATTTTCTGCCTCATGTTTTTTTCCAAATTATCTTTATTCCACAATCCATCTCATCTTCCCTGTCCGTTGTGTTTGTTCCTTTCATTCCACCTGCTTTCCTGTTTGCCACATCCTTTGTTTCAGTGTGCCATCCCTCTGAGACCCTTCTTGTTTCACGCTCACCTCCTCATTTTCCAATTTTCCTGAACGTCACGATTCCCTTCTGCGCCTGGAGCAAATCATCCCCACTGCTATCACCTGCTCTCTCAGCCCTTTTCTGAGCTCAACACCTACATGGGAAGCCTCATTCTTCTGATACAGCTGGGAAGGAAGTAGCAGCTAATGGGAGGTGCGGGGAGGGAGGAAAAGGAGACGGTTTTTCAAAACGTAAATTCAGCACAAGAAGAAAAGAGAGGAGATTTTATAGTCAATTACAGGGAACTTGACACTCTTTACTTTGTAAATTCTAAATCCCAAGCACTGAGCTAGTATCACTATTGTTTCTCATGGACCTTTCCCATTTCACCCTTGTATTCTCTACTCAATTCTTAATAGAATTTCAAGGTTTCATTATAGCACCAAAAATTGGAACAGGGTAATATAGTCTGCTAAACTGCGGTGTGCTTGGTTGGTCAAATGAAATTAAAAATAAAAGCCAAGGCTGGTAATTGCAGAAGGCATGATCTATAATTAGCACATCTGCAATACTGACTACAATTGTCATGCTGCAAGAGGCTGATCCCATAAAACCACGGATTCAATACCCTGCCTCTTGGTACAGCAGTTACACACACAGTCCTAGAGATTCCACAGAAGGAGATGCAGTGACAAGATCCTTGCTGGCCTAACAGGTGGAACGTGGTCAAAATTCCATCACTAATGCTGAGACTATTTCAGAATAGAGTATTAAAAGGAATGGTTTCTGACTTCACCCTCCACGTGGCCAGCTCCATGACGACCCCCCTCCTCCCCGCCACACAGGTCGCCCTCTCCTGGTATTCACACCTCTGTGAGATGCCTTCCACAATGCATCAACAGATACAACATGTGACCAACAGAATTTGACCAGCAGAATGGAGAAGCATACAACTTTTGAGGTGTAAGGAAAAACTGTGGAAGACTTTGAAATTTAGTGCCTTTACTAATTCGCTTATCCACCTGGGTTAACTGTCCAACAGCAAGTAACGTGTTAGAAAAATAAATGCAGAGAAGTTGTCACTAGCCTACGTCATCTCCAGCTACCTCTCCCTTTTTTCAACATTTCTGATATCTAGCTAAGTAATTTAAAGCAGTGTGTTGAGGAGGTTCAAACATAGAATCAGGCTGGCCTGTTAGGCTCCCCTCCTCGGCCTCACAAGGGAATTCAGCTCAGAGAGGAGACACAAGACAAGGAGGGCAGGCTGAATTTTATTCCAGCCCAGAATCCATCAGGTTGTTTGTGGGTAGCAAAAGTCACGGTCTTCTCTTGGGACTGGAGGCCCCTCTGACTCCCCTCATATCTCAAGTCCTTGGCACTGAAAGTTACTCAACGCTGACTCAGACTGTAGGATGCCGTGTCCTTCAGTACTCCGAGGGGCGCACTCCCAGTCTGGGGGTTCTGCTGACATGACCCACACAAGGCAGAAAAACATCACGGTCCTTCTTCATCCAAACTCTGTAACATTTTTAAAGCATTTAGTGTCTAAAATTGTATTATGAACTCATGACAACCCTCTGAAATAGGTGGTATTAACTTCCCCCATTTTACACATACAGGAAGAAACTGAAGCTTTGAAAGATTAACTATCTTGCCCAAAGGCACAAGGGGCAGAGGTGGGACTAAACCCAGATCTGCAAGGTTGCAACGAGTATGTTATTTTGCTTCTAAGTATGGCACATTTGTGACGATGCCCTCTGACCCAGTTAAATTCAGAATTCAACTTAGCCAAATAAGAGAATAACATGTAAAAGTTTCAATTCAATAAAATTGAAGGTTATATATGTACCAGAAACAAACCATGTCATCACTTATACCTGCTGTTTAAAGGGTTCTTTGGGATGACATGTATTTTACCAACACGGGTTCTGATGTCATCTAAATGCCTCTATGATCAGTTCCCAAGAAAGCAGAAAGGCAGAGAAAATAATATGGGTTCACAGAGTTAAGTACTACATATGGTAGGAACTAATCAAAATTCTGCCCTCAATCTTCTGGTGAACATTCATTTCAAAAGAAAACTCAAAAAAAAAATCTTGCATGTTGTTTGTCTCCTTCTATGTAAGTGAAAAACGGGAAATTTCAAGTATGATTTAATGGGTTAAGACTTCAGCTGACATGACAAAAATATCTCATCCTGCCTGTTGAAAGAACCATATAGTTAACATCTTTAAAACATTCCAGATTGCAACAAAAATACAGGGGGGAAAGGGCAGAAGGCAAAAAGGTAAGTGATGGGACTTGATAAAGACAACTATGCACTCTACTCCTCAGCAGAAATCTGGGCCGCCACAGTCTCTTCTTTGTTGAGCCGCAGATTTTGCCTTTGCACCAGGGAAGTCAATGCCTCCGTAAGGAGGAGAAAAAAATCAGCACACTGGGGTCTTACAGAAAAAGTTATTTATCGCTGGATTTCTCTGGCTCTGACCCACAGAGCATAGCGCCCAGGTCAGAAAGCTCACGTCGGTGAGCAGCACCTTCCTTCAGGAAACAGCCTTCTGCCCCTGAGCCTGTCTCCCTTCCCAGCCCACACATAGGCAGTCTTTGCAAGGCTGGGAAGCCTGTTCAGACCTCACCCAGCATCACTCAGAGGCCTCGGAGACTGGGGGGTGGGTCTGGCAGTCTAGTCTGAAATGGAAGTAAGGGTGTTAAATGCCCAGATTCCTGCCAAAATGAGTGTATCTTGCATTTTGATCCAAGGGTCCACATTGTCCTTTTAAAAAAGAGAAGTTGTTTGGGTTGGTTAGGACTATTTTCACTCTTCAGACTGTACTTGGCCAAAGAATGGGTGAATTCCACTGGCCTGAGCTCATTTTTGATTTTTTTCATGTTTTCTTGATATTTTTGCCATGTTCAGGATTCATACGCAGCTGCAGACAGGTGAAAGCACATGGGATTTATCACCAAGGACTTGAGAGATGAAGAAATAGTGAAAATCCATGTAGAAACTAGCCATTTTCACGTGCAGTGTGGAAAGCACACACGCCAGGAGGAAAGAAGGCCCCTGCCCCACCCGCAAGCAAACTCTCTTCCAAACGCCCTGTCTGCGCATGCCCGCGAGGTGCGTGCTTATGAGAGGAAAAGGTTGCAAGGGAAAGAAAAAACCAGCCACTCATGAAGTGTGAAAGCCCCACTAAACATCTTATTTTAAACAGAGAGGCACCAGTGTTATCTCTTATGAGGAGCCAAGACCAAAAGGGATTCTGAAAGAAAATCTGCCTTGACTCCCAACATTCCAGACCTTATTAACATTAGGCTTGTTCTTCCAAACAAAGGAAGCCACTGTCAGCCCTGCACAGGTGGGTGCAGCCACCCCCTCCCAGAGCCACGCCATCCAGCAAGGAGACAGCCTCCAAGAACCCAGAAACATTCACAGTCTAGACTTCCCAGAGGAAAATGCTATCCCAAACCTTACTACAGCAATTCTTATCTGCGGAATGAATAAACTTTCATGCTAAGTTTCAGTAAACAGACACTAGGGTCAGATTCTGGTTTCTGAGCAATGATAGCAAAATGCAGGAAGAGAACAAAAATGTCAAGGAGGGTCATCTGAGAAGGAACTGGAATACAAAAGCCTGGTAGTAGGGATCCTACTGGGATCGGAAGGTAGTTCCTGATCTCTGAAGGAGAAAAGCACGAGAATATTGCTTTTGTCACCGGCTTTCAATGTTACAATCAGAAATTGTGATTCTATGTGGTGGAATTTCACCTAAAGTATAACTGACTCTTTGGATTGTCAATAATTCCGAAGGTCAAATGCCAGAAGTGTGCATTATCTTCATTCTCTCCTACATGTGGAATTCTTACCATTTTGTCCCAACATTTTCCCGTATGGCACTGAGTTCCCTAAGTTCTCGAGGTCTTCACATTAGCTACTACACACGTTAGCAACACAAAAGGGACTCTCCCACCACCTGTATGTGCTTCTCTGGTACTACAAAAGGAATACGCTTTAACTTAAATCAGGGGTTTTAACTGAATGCCTCCTGCATCCTCCATTTAAAATCTTCCTTAAAAACTGCTTGGCACTCAAAGGGCCAGTAGTTCTCAAACATTTCTGTGCCCCATTACCACCTGGGGAGTCCCACAGGTCTGTAGTACCAATTCCATCCGCTTTCATGGGGTGTGTGTGTGTGTGTGCATACGCGTGTGTGAGAAAGACAGACAGACAGATGGTGGTAGATAAGGAAGGATACTGTATTTAATTAGCAGTCACATGAGACTGTTTGAAAACAGAACATCTGCTCATTGATAAGATTTGAAAACCACTGACTCCAACTCAACAGTTCATTTTACTGAAATGGAAACTGAGGCCTAGTGAAATGATATGTTATGTATAACAGTCCAAAACACAACCTACCTACCATTACCTTACAAATCCATTACCGTTTCTACTATGTAAAAGTACCAACTGCCCCCACACTTTTACACAGAAAAAGCATATCTGGAGACTGTGATGTACAGCACTCTTGATGTTTATTCTCTCCCTCCTTCTGCCCAAATCACCCCCCACACATACCCCATAATCACGGGATTGTTTAGGTCTTTTTGGATTATTAGATAGTAAATCTTCACCAAAGTTTTTCTTTTTCGCTCTGGCTTCACAATATTCTTTCTAAAACAATACTAGCAGATAACCTTACAGTCTCCTTTCTGAGGATTCATGACAAAGGGACAACTCTGGTAGCAAATTGAAGGATTTCAGTTACAAACCTGTATCTCACTGAGTAACTTCCTGAATATCATATGCTTTGGCTTTTTCCAAGGATAAAAGGGAAAGATGAGACTCCCCTCTCCCTCAGTGAAGACAATAGAAACTTTTTTAGCCTCTGTGATAAAAGGAGCATGACAATTTTAACTGGATTTTGGCCATAGAAAAGGCTCAAAGCCCAGCTCTTGCACAACATTCGCACACAAGGACACATTTTTTCATTCTCGCCCTTGAACAACTATGGATATGGTGCTCAAGCACTGATCTAAAGTATCTAAAATCAAATGCTAGTTAAGGAAAAGAAGGAGAAGGGAAAAATTCCTGAAATATTTTCCCTTAACCAATCGGCCATTATTATGCCTTGAGGAGACAGGTAGGGTTTGCAGAAGAGGTGATATTTCAGCCGGTCCCTTAAGAACTAAGTTGGAGGGATCGAAAGGAAAAGCCAAAAAGAGAATGAGGCATATATTTGAAATGGGGCAAAACTTTGGGCGTCTGATGGGGAAATTACTTTGGGAGGCAAGTGTTAAGCAGCTTAGACTTTGTTCTCTGGACATGGGGACCACCATGGAGTTTCCGTAAGGAGGGGAATAGCATGTGTGGATGTGATGCAGCCTCAGCCATACCATAGAGGATGGGATGGAGAGGAAGATGGACAATCACGTATCTTAAAACATAGGGTGGTCTCTCTCAGACTGAGGTTTCTAAGAAATGTATGTATGAGGAGATGCCAAAGACACGGTCCATGATCAAGGATGCCCCAAGAGGGGATCCAGAGTTCTAGCTCACTCAGAACTTTCAGGGTCCCTAATGAGGCGATGGGTTGTGTGAAACCCGGCACCTTGGGGCAGGTGGCTCATTTCTATCCCAGTGCAATTTCTGAGAGCCAAGATGCGACTTTCAGAGGCAGAGGTCCAGGACTGCAGAGTTTAGCTTTCAAAATGAAGATGGGTTTAAGCAGAAGTAAGCTACTTACAGGGGAAGGACTTGCAGTGGGGGGAGTGCGAGGAGTAGGAAGATACCTGTTTTGAGAAGGGGGTGTATCTTGAGAGCTGATCCTAAGATTACAAGAGGGAGATAAGAATATTCAAGTAACAAGGGTGACCATTATACTGAGATGTTAAGAACCGAGCTAGGCTACTTTTAAAATTTTATAACGGAAATTAAAATACCCATTTTTCAGATGAGGATATAGAGATTCAGGGACTACTAAAAGCAAGTGACCATACCCAATTCTAAGTCCACTATGTCTGATACTAAAGCCCAACAGTCCTCTGCCCACATCACACCACCGACTCCAAGGTGTGCAAGGAAACAGGAATCCTACATTTCCCTAAGGGTACTGTGGGACTTTGTCCTGCCTAAGCCACTTTCCTGAAGGTACCAGTAAATGAAAGAAGGAGTTGGCTGCAAAGCACTATCCTAGAGCAGTGCAAACAATTTGTTCTAGGAAGAGGAAACGGCAGGATAGCTACATGTGTTCAAAAGAAGACATGTTCTGGAAGACAAAGCAGTAAGGAAGACAGGTTTCATTCCACAAATATTTACTAAGTACCTACTATGTGCCACAGACAATTCTAGGAGTTGGGGAGAGCGGTGAATTAAACAAAGTTCCTGCCTTACGTCATGTACAACCTAGTGACCACACCTTTCGTATTATAACAATAGTTCTCCATCTTATAGCGGAGTTTTGACAGAAGACATGAAGTCAGATCAAGTGAAGAGATTCTGGTTTAGCAGGTTGGAAATGAGGTTTACGGATCTGCATGTTTTTGAAGTTCCACCAGTGTTTTTAAAGTACAGTCAACCAAGAGAACCAGGATGCAAGCGAGTCATTAACTTATCTCTATCTTTTTAATATGTTTATTTGTTTAGATTAACGTAAGTTATTGCTTCTTTGTTACAAGACCAGGTACAAATTTGAAGTTTGCCCCTCTTTTCTTTTTTTCCACAGATTTTATTTTCTATGTGGTAAAAAGGGGGTAAGTAACGGAAGTAGATTCCCTCAAAAGCTAGGGAATTCCGTGGGAAAAAGGTTCTTCTCTGGAAAAGTGGGCATCTTAACTTAAGTAGACTGTAGAATACCACAAGCCACACATCATGGTTAAGTATGTATCCTAATCTTGCACAAACCACATATAAACGTAAACAGGTCAATCATATTAGTATTAATTCCAGTTTAATATTAATCAGATGGCACTGTAAACTTAAGAATTATTTGAGAGACTTATTTCTTGGATATATGAGTCAGCTGCAGTAAATTCAAGCAAAAAGATACACTGGGAGAATGCCCCCACTCACGAGAAGGGAGAAGCAGCCCTTAGGGTCCTTTCAACCAGCAACCACATTCTGAGGCAGACGGGGTTGAAACATTATGACCGACAGAATGGACTCCATGAACAAGAGGTGCTTTTGTTCACCTGCTCCGCCTGATTCATGTTTCCTTCCTTGCTTTGACAACCTGGAGGCTCAAAGCCAAATACATGCCTACATCAAGCAATTCTACAGGATTCTTTTATGTACAACCTTACTCATGTCTTCGTATTATTCATCCTCAATTGCCTCAGATATTTACTTTTTTAATAGACGACTTCTGAGAGCACTTTTAGTTTCACAGCAAAACTGAGCAGATGCAGACAATGCTGACATATACCCCGCCCCAACAAACACACAGCCTGCCCCACCTACCAAATGAGTGATGCGCCGGTTACGACTGATGAACCCGCACTGACATCACCATCCCCCAAGTCTGTGGTTCACATTTGGGTATGTGTAAGTCTTGGTCTTGTACATCGTGGAGGTTTTGACAGATGTGCTCACCACTACAGTATCACAGAGTAGTGTCACTGCCCTAAAAATCCTCTGTGCTCTGACTATTCACCCTTCCCTCCCCCAACCCTGGCAACTGCGGATATTTTTACCATCTCCACAGTTTTGTCTTTTCCTATCAGATAGCTGGAGCATATATGCACCTCTTCAGACAGCCTTGTTTCACCTAGGAACACGCATTTAAGGTGCCTCTTTGCCTTTCCACAGCTAGACAGCTCATTTCTTTTTAGCACTGAGTAATATTCCATGACTGGATGTACCAGTGTACTTACCCACTTCTCTTACTGAAGGACATCTTGGTTGCTTCCAAGTTTTGGCAATTATAAATAAAGCTGCTATAAACATCTGTGTGCAGGTTTTTGTCAGGATGTACATTTTCAATTCACTTGGGAAAATGGATACTTATTTTTTACTCAACATGTAAAACCCTCTCGGATCCTTACTGGAATGAACTAGAGTGTGTAAAATAATCCTCCATCTGATTCTTTACATCATGGCTAAACACGTGGAGAGCAGCACTTGGAATGATGCTGAGGAGGCAAGTAAGGTGATGAGAAAAAGAACAACAGAGCAATTTCGAACTGAAGGTGTGATAAAAATACGTTCTAACTCTTTTCATTGTGAAGCTCACGCTCCCAGAAGCCCACAGCAAAAGTGGTCTCACTGTTACCACCTTAGTTACATGTTTTCTACACAAAAGCAAAGAGCTTAAGGTGCTCAGAATAATTAGACTCTCTGTCTGAACATAAAATGCCAAAATGCTTGTCAACGTATGTACACTAGCAAATATTTCAGTACAGATTTCAATGGAAATCCATTTCCTCTGACAGCTTTGTGAGAATATTAAAATATAGAGCAGCTTACACATTCAGGTGTATGTGATATGAAATACCTGCATATTAAGGAATGTATTTACTTTCGCCATAGTTAACTCATAACTACATTAACTGTGTATGCTACCTTCAACCCTGCTTCATCTCATTCTCCTTCTCTTACTTTCTCTCTGCCCCTTAGATACTAGTCAAATTTATTTTGTCTGCCTCTATGATACATATTTATGTCATATGCCTTAAATCTTTTTTGATGCAAGGCAGGGCAAAAGAATGAATCAAGTAATCAAAGTAGTTCAAACCTCATAAGCTCTCCGTTGAGAGCTTATACATTCTTTTTCTCTTATCTATGGCCTAAAATTCTACTTAGGAAACCTCATTTCTAATTTTGTGTGTGTGTGTGAATTCTCTTAAATGTTCATGATGTAAAACTGTAACACTTCAAACTTAGAAATCATAGTATTATTATTTATAAACAATAAATTTATATATACTTATATTTATTTACATTTATATCTATTACACTTATTTTAGATAATAAATTTATGTAACATTTGTTATTCATTGATATATTAGCTTATATTTATTATATTTATAATAATAAATTTATATAAATATTATTTATTAAAAATTATAGTATCATTTGACTAAAAACTATCTTATATGGCAGACAGAGCACTTTCCATTAAGAACTGTCTGAAAGCCTCTTAAATCTTGGGTCTCTCTTATACATTTGTTTATGTTTTGTTTAATACTTCCAAGAAAATGCATGATGACTACATAGAATTTGAAAAACAGAAAAGAATAAAGAACAAAATTAAAAGAACCTGTAATACGTTTCACTCAGAGAAATCACTGTTCACTTTTCCCTGTGCCTTACTATTCCTCTTTATGCTACAGTTCACTCATATGAATAACAGAGGGGGGAAATGTTGATGCCAATGCCTGGCTTTACCTAATTTTCCTCTGCCCTCACAGAGGCCAGTCCTCCCTACACAATCAGCCATACACAAATTCAGTCTTTTTCATTCACAAACACATTCTCACAAAGTCCCTGCTTCTACCTGGGTGAGGGCCAATAAGGAAGGACTATATTTAATAGCGATTAATCAGTTCACACCTTGTCTTTTACATGTCTTTGTTTATTTATCTTTGTAAATGCACCTAGTTTATCAAAATGCACCTTCTTTTGCTTCCTTAAGTCAGTCTTCGATAAAAAAGCTTCTGTTTTTACCTCCTATGACATCAGAACAGGGTCCTCTAAATCTTACCTAAAAACTTCACTTAAAACACATACTTTCTTCCCCAAATTAACTGATCTTCAGCCACAAGATTAAGCTACAAAAAAACCATGCCCCTTTGAGCTGATGTCTCTCCATCCACATGCGGTGACCCTAATTCCTCCTTATTCTTGGTCTATGAAGGCGTCATCCAAATTGCCAACGGTGGCATTAAACAGTAACTGAAGAGGGAAACAAATATATTCCCTTACACCATGATAAATTTCACAACCGTGCAGTAGTAATTACATCTCATCTAATGAGGTATAATTATTTTCATATTTGAACTAGTCCTACACTTCTTAGACAGATTAATTGTTTTAATTTGGATCCCTTCCACATCCTTCTATGTAGACAGAAACAACAGAAGTAGCTAACATGAAAACACTTTCTGACACTTGTTACTGAGATGAAGTACAATGTTACAACAGCACGTGACCAAAGAAATAATATTTGGCCATGAAGTATTAATAAAAAGGAGATGATACAATAGTCTGTCCTGGCTAAGAAATAGATAAGAGAAGGTCTACCCAATCATTCTTAGCATAAAGACCAACTGCCACGAAAGAGCCTTCTTGTGCAAAAGCTGTTTCTTTCAGGACGTCCCTGTCTGGATCATTCACTCTTTACAGCCAACGTCATTGATCATTACCTTGCAAGTCTGAGTCATTCGACTTGGGGCTGCTTCTGGCTCTGCGCTCCGCCTTCTTAACGCCGGGCCCGCCGCCGCTGCCGCCTCCGCCGCCGCCGCCGCCACCGCCGCCGCCGCCGCCGCCGCCGCCGTGGCCCTTCCCGTAGCCGTTGTACACGGTCGTGCAGCTGCTCTTGTAGATAGAAGAAGGCGGGCTGTTGAGGCGATTCTGCCGGTCAATCTGGCGATCTTTCAGCTTTTTGTGCGGAGGCTTGCTGTACTGGTCCTCTCGGGTGATGTAACTCGACATTCCATAGAGTGGTATAATTTCTAAAGCGAAGATTATGACAAATACAAGTTCAGTCTACATTTTCAATAATAAATTATTAAATGGTCAAGCGACCTGACTCCCGAAGGAAGAAGTTTAACATATTACTAAATACAATATAAAAAACATTAAGAAAACGATATGCATATTATACATTTAAAATATCCCTATTCATTTCTAACCAATAAAGGAATAATTAATCATTAAAAGACTATACTGTATGTTCAGAAATGTTCCAGAAATTATGGAAAATACTGAAGACAAGATTACTGTCCACCAGAAGTTCATATTTTAGCTGAACATGTAACTAAGTTTGATTTTGCCTATCAATTGTTTTTAGTAATTGCAATAAATCAAAAAAACAATTAGAATAAAATATCTCCTTAAATAATGTGTTTTTAGAATTGAGATACTTAAAAGTACTCTCATCCTTATGCACAGAATAGCACTTTTATTGCAAAGTACTTAACAACCAAAATATCATGAGGTCTCTGTGCCATGAAGAAGAGCCAATTGAGCAAAACCTACTCAAATGAGATGAGAAATTTCCATTTACAGTAATCGATGCTCACAGAATCAGAGGAGATGTTTAAGGAGAACTTATTGGTAAATATAAGCCATCTCTGCAACCTGGTGCCAAGCATAATAATCTATGGTCTGAAACCTCTATGCACATTTTTAAGTGGCTCAAAAGAAAATGGGAGCTTGCAAAGTTATCTCACGCTCTTAGGGGAAAATGTTTAAAAATCTTAAGCAATTAAAAATTATATTTAGACAATAAAAATGACAATATGTAACACAGATAATGGGTCTTAACATGTTTATAAGAAGAAAATGCCCTACATGCACAGAGTGACCATATAAATTACCATCTAAACCTGAGTACCTCTGAGGGTGATTAGGGAGCACTCCTAATTATTTCTCTGAACAAGAGACCTAACCCAGTACTGGCCTAGGCACACCAGGAATGCATGCTCACCCTATGTAACGGATGTTTTCAATTGTTCACTTTTCATTTTCTTTCTGGTCATACAGCTTGAGGAAGATCTTTAAAAAGCAAATCTTTACAGGATAACCAATTTGCACAAGAGAAACACAGCCCTATTCAAAGAGTGCGTGCCCAAATAAATTATATTTAAACATATAAAAAGAATGGTAAAGGCTTTAAATATCACAATGCATTATACTTGAGATTTAAAATATTCACCATGGGGACCAATATAATAATCTTTTGAAACATCAAGAACTTTTAAAACTCATACAGTTTGGGAAATTAAATGTTTAAATTGCTTTTAGGTGTATGAACATTGAGAACTAAGCTAAGAGAATATATAAATGGCTTTTATTTATAAAGCAAAGGATTTTTGTTTTCTGCTTTCTTTAATTTGGAATCAATGAAGGCACTTAATTGTACATTATTGCTGTGTTATTTTAATGAAATTAAACCACAATAACCTGTTAAATGAAGACAATTCTTTTTTTTTTTTTTTTTTTTGCTTAACTCTAATGATGATTTAAATCATATTGTTGTCTAAAATTGCAAAGGACACCATTCACAAAACAGTAACTGTAGGGCATCCGCCTAAAAGACTGCTAAAATGAGGCAAGTCAGACTTTCTTCATCCGGCAATGAGTCACCAGCCAAGGCTTTTCACAATGTCACTGAAATCAGACCCAACCCAACCAGATCCAAGCTCCAACAAATGCTCAAGTATTTAATGTGTACTGTGTCAAAGTACTGAATACTTTTTAAAAAATTAGTTAATTAACTGAATTTTTTGTTTTTATCCAAATGGTTTCATGGAAGATGCCCACTCTCCGATGTTTTAAAGTGTTATGATACTAGGTAAGAAGACTAGAGAGGCAGGAAGTTATCGATGCCTCTATTAAAGTACTGGTTTCATCTTTTGCTATCATCTTGCCACATCCTCTTATAACAGCACCTCATTCTTCTGAATTATAGTAAATTTCTTTCTAATGACTACTACAGAAAAGTCAAATTCTATCCCCAAGTTACAAAGGGATATAGGGTATTTCACCTAAAATACCCATCTCAAATTTTTCTCTTGTTAATAAGAAAAACATCCAATGGGATTTGAACATACAGGGGGAAATGCATATATATATACATGTAAAATATTTAAGAGAAAGTGAGGTGGTAACTTCCTCCAAAACTAACAGGCATTTCTCTCTCTTACAATTTATCTGTAAACCAACATAATAAATGTTTTTGAAACAATAAAACACTTCAATTCACAGAAGAAAATCACTTTGTAAAGTCCTAGAGGTTAAAATCTCAGTATCTGGTTCCGCAGTTTCCATTTTGATAGAGAAGGGCTTCAGACTAAACTAACACCAAGGCCAAAACTAAAAAGACATAATGCCGGTATCTCTGAGACTCTTTTTCATTTCAAGGTAAGTATTTGCCTAACAACCAGTGGACTGTGGCTGCACTAATGGCTATCCTTAAACTAAAAAACAGGGTTCAGGAAGACCACGTCAACAGTGCAGGGATTTTGAGTTCTGCCAAGATTGCAACAGAGCATCCAGGAAACCCAGAGGTGACCGAGACCTCAGTCTTCTATCATTGGAAATGGGGCACAAAGCCCTTTTCACGTTCCCTTCTACTGCGAGACCACGTGGATGCCTCAGAAGCAACGCGCTGCAGGTCTACCCCAGGCCGCTCTCACATAAAAATGTTAACAGGACATGGGAACAGATGATAGATTACTGCCTCTTTTCTGAAACAAAAAGTGGCTAACCTGTTCCCTGCTCTCTGTGGGGTGGGACAGGGGGCAGAAATTGGGAAAATATAAAGAAAGAGCTGCAAGACACAATTCAGAACAAAAGAAGCTAGGAATTTCCCATGAGTTTTTTATACAGCAGGTGGATACTCTTCTACCATGCTTGTTACAGAAGAAACAAAGGGCTCTCTGGTTCTCTTAAGCCACTTAAGTGTTGTGACCAGTTCCAACAGCCCCTGATACCAGCAATCTTCTCACCTTGCTCGCCATATATTGTAGGGGGAAGATGATGTTGAGGAAAAAACTGAGGCGGCATATCTCCAGGTCCAGTAACAGGTGGGTAGTAAGCCGTGTGTGAGTTGTGAATAAAATGCGGATGGTGAGTCAGGTAGGGGGGTAGGTGATGGGTTGGAGACATGGCCGAGGGGTAGCTTGGCGGGTAACACTCAGGAGACTGGGGGGTGACCACCACCCGGCGGACGCCGGTATTGTCCTCAATCACCTGAAGAAAACAGCAAAAGGAATGTAGTGCGTTATTAGCAAAGATCCTGGGACTGTACATAGTATTTAATTACTTCCCCCTTAATTTTAATTTTCTTTCCTACATAGGGAAAAAAAGAATCAGTGCATGTTGAATTCAAGTTCTCTAATTCAACCAGCTAAATGAGTTTTAAAAATAATATTTAACAGTTAAAATTTATGAAAATAAACTTTTCATCAACCACCTGATTCTGATTACACAAAACGTTTTGGAGAGATCAACAGCTCGACAATAAATCTCATTTGTCTCATAAAATTTTCACAGCTGAAGAAGACTTCTGGAGACTTCATCTAAGACAAGTTGAATTTAATGTGTGCTTAAGCTGATTTTAGGAACGGCTCTGATGATCAATTAAGTGGTTTTCCAGAAAGAGACTTTCTGGGCCACTTACACTCTTTAGAGGGCTGAGCTTCCAGCTCTGCCTGGTAGCTCTTGACCCTATTCCTGCTTTAGCAAGCACAGTTCCACAACATTGGGGTTTTAGGAAACAAAGGGAACATTAACTTCAGAAAACATATGTGTACTGAAAGGTCATTTAACCTGAGACCAAGGATGCGGATGAGAGGATCCCAAGAAACCAGACACTTGAACAATCCCAAATCAAGGACACTTCTGCTCCCAAAATGTCCTGATGATGCAATGAATAACGTGAGGAGACACTGTGACAGGGGACCTGCTATGGGCAGAGTGAGCCAACCAACATTCTATCCATCCTTTCTTCAAATGATTTTGTAAAAATTGAACCAAAATAAGGTAACATATGAGTATAATGCCAATGTTTATGGGTTCTGTGGCTAACTTCATGCTATTTGCTCTAGGAGCAAACAATTTTGTTGAGACACAAGATAAGAAATAATACAACAGATTACATAATCAAAAGGTAAAGCTGTGGGGTACAGAGAACCAGAGTATGAAATGGCAGGTTCAGAGTAAGGCTTCAGGGACTCAAAGAATCAGTAGGGCTGAGGCAGCTGAGAGCACGGCCCCTGTGTTAGGGCCCTGCAAGGAAGCGGACAATGACGGCACAAGAGCAAACTTGGAAGCCAGGACCAGGCTTCCAAAGAGACCAGATGGTCTAATCAAGCACTTGAGACAGTCCGGCACACACTGATAGGAAATTTTGTTTAAAAGAGCCAAGGAAAGAAAGAGAGAAAGAAAGGAAGAAGGGAAGAAGGGAAGAAAGGGAAGAATGGGAGGAAGGGAGGAAGGGAGGAAGGGAGGAAGCAACAACTGAAAATTACACTTGTACATTGAAACAGATTTCTCATTACACCTCAGGAAGCTGACTGTAGGCCAAAATAAAATGACTTAATCATGTCTAAAGCACTCTAATAAAATTATACTAAGCTTTGTTTTTAAAAATACTTCTTAAGAGAAAAAAATGGAAAGTTTATCAATGTTAGTTGGTACTTCAGCATAAGAGATAGCTTTAATTTTAATTAATAGCCATTAATCTTTATGTTAAGGAAACAAAAATTTTTATTAATGATTACACAGTAACATAATAGTTTCAAAATTAACTACTATGTTAATTGTTCATTAATAAAGCAAATTAAGACTCTGAGTCATCCTACTAAAGCTCAGGATGTGGCTTTTTACATATCTCTAACAAATGTAACCTCTTCCAGGCCCTGGCAAGCTAATCACGTTAGCCCCACTTAGGCTGTTAAGTTACAGATATATGTGAAATGATGCTTAAACCATGACACTAGAAATTCTAATACATATGCTGATAAATATCATCAAAGCATCTTCTATTTTGTCCAAAATGCAGAGCATGACTATGAGAGCACATTTTGTACAATTTTAGTATAAATATGGGTTTTTCTTACCACTTGGTACAAATATGCATTACTCTATATTGTCTTTTTTCCCCTCACCCTGCCACTAGCTATTAAGAAAAAAGTAGGGCATATTCTAGATGCCCCCCTCTCATGGAACCTTCATTTACTCCTGTGCTAGGACACTGGAAGGTCCACAGAAGCAAAGTATTAGTTTTCTAGAAACTTACAGCCTTCAGTATTTCAGTCAATGTCAAACTTTATGGTCAAGCAGTCATAAAGACTTGATGGAGGTAGGTAAACAAGAGCAGGGCTCTCACCAAATATGAAGAACAACCGTGGGCTTGTAAACAGGGGTAGTTATAATGAAGAGAAATTATTTTCATTTATTATATAGTTTCTGAACTGTTACAGCGCTTTTAAAAAGAGGCAAAAAGCACTAACAAAGATAAGAATTCTAGTCAAGGGGGAAAAAAGCAAAATAAAAGAGATACAGAGCTGAAACATTACCTTTTTACTACTATATTTTGTAAGAATACATTATTTCCACTAATTATAAAAATTAATGTCTGAAGTATAAATTAATCTTCACCAAAAAAAGTTTCCCGCCAGGAAACTAAGTAGCATTTTGAAGCCACAAATTGCCTGCGTATATGAAAACTGTCTGAAAGCCCCATTTTAAATTATCTTAATTTATTCTGTGGTATTTGTGAGACATCTATTTACACGTACATGAGTAATGAGGATACTTTTGGAGACCTGTTCCTTTAACCCATCAAAGCTTACCTTATGATTAAAAATATTTTTAAGAAATGAAATATTCTGAAATTAGAAACAAAAATCAAAAAATTTGTGCTGAGTATTTTGTTTATTGTTCTTCCATAATACAAGTTGCAGCATATTTAATTATCAAATCTAGTTTTGATCTATGTCTAAGGAAATTATGCCTGTGTTCTTCCAAAGAAAAAGAAGTCTGAAGAGCAAATAATAATGCACAAAATAAAAAGCAACTCAGGAAATGGAAGCAATAACATTCTTTGTTTAAAAAACATGGTTCATAAAGAAATATATTACTGTAGCAGAAGAATTCAGACATTAGAAAGAGTTCAGTCCCAAAATCCTGAGGCAATAAAATGTGCCCTCAGTCTTCTCTAATGACCATGGAAAAGACAATTCGTTTCCTTTGTGGGTGAATGAAATTGTGACCATGTCCAAAGGCAGACAAATCACCTGTATTCAATTCAACAACTACTTCCTGACACATTCTGTGAGCAAAGCACTGGATATTCAAAGGTGAGAAAAAAAATAGGTGCTGAACAGTAAGGTTTATCTTACTTTAGCCTAAAAATAATATAAAGGAAAAAATTAGACTAAGTCCTAGTGAGTTTTTCTTCCCCAGAATTCAGAGCAAAGTATTACTTTTTCAGAAAACAAAACCAAGTATTCTTCATCTAGATGTTTTCTAGCTCTATGATTCAACAAAACAATCACTCACATATCTTCTCCAGAGAAGCACAGACCCTTAGAAAACAACCACTGTGCCAGGCCCTCAGGTTGCCACCCGTATGGACTGACTTATGTACCTCCCTCCCTGCCCCCACCAGTTCATATATTTAAGTCCAAACCCCCAGTAACTCAGCATGTAACTGTATTTGAAGATAGCATCTTTAAAGAGGTAATTATGGTAAAATGAGGTCATATGGGTGGGTCCTGCTCCAGTATCACTGACATCGTTACGAAAAAAGGAAGGACGCAGACAGGCAGAAGGAAGGTCATGTGAGGACACCAAGGGAAGAAGGCCATCTAAGAGCCAAGAAGAGGGGCCTCAGAAGAAACCAAAGTTGCAGCCTCCAGAATCATGAGGAAATAATTTCTGCTGTTTAAGCCACCCAGTCTTTGGCACTTTGTTATGGTAGTCCAAGCAAATTAATACACCTCCCAGGTTACCCTATCTGACGTTCTTCCAGCCTCGTCTGCTTGAAAAACAAAACTAACAAACAAAACATCTTTAAAAAGTAATGCATTTATCTTCCATGGACAAATACCCAGTCATCTTCTTCAGGCTAAAGAAGAAAGTCAACTTGATGGCAAATAGCAACCAGTTTGAGTTTTTTCCCTGTCCTTTTATTCTGCTCTGTAAGTATTTACTGAGAAACTTGTGCGTGCCTAGTATTCTCTGCTGTCCTGTGGCCCAGACACAAGGATGAGAGGTTAGAGAATAAGGCACAAAAGGTTAAACAGGGAGAACATTCACCTTGCTTGCCTCAGTGTTTAAAGCTATGACCAAGAGAACCGTTAAAATGAGATGGCCTGAAGTGAGATGGCCTGGGGTAGCAGCCAGAGGAAGTGCTGCTGGGAGCGGCCCACACGGAGGGAGAGGAGAGAGTCAGAACCAGTGCTGTGGTCGGCCAGCTGCTTGTCATGGGTTATCTCATTTAACTCCCTCAGCTCCTGGAGAATTAGATGTCAGCACCTGCTGTACACGAGAAAACCAAGGCACAGCATGATTAAAATGTACAACTAGTGCAACTGCAGAACCAGGTTTTCATCCCGGTCTGTACTCCAAAGTTTTCATCATGGAGGAGTCATACACAAGTTAGATCTGCTGTGAAAGAAATATGAAAATAATGAGCTACAAGAAATAGGACAGCTGGGTTGTTAAGAGATGTGAAAGGATTCAAGATACAATCAATACTTATTGATTACCTGCTGCTCTGCTTTAATACCCTCTACATGAACTGAGGCAACATATGTTAAGGTCCTGGAACAGTAACGGATACGAAATAGAAAAACCTTACCCAGCAATTACTACTATTAATATTACCACCTCTTTTAAATCCTCCCAACAATCCTGGGAGGCATATAGTTATCCCCACATTTGAGAAAAAAGAGGAATGAAGTTCAGAAAAGTTAAGCTAACTCATTCCACATATATATATATATATATGTATGTGTGTGTATATATATATATGTATGTGTATACATATATACGTATAGAATAAAATGGATCTCTTAAAAACACTTACACGTGTCTTTTCTTATAGTTAACAGAAAAAGTAGGTAGTTTCCCTTACTAAATTGAAATGCTCCACAGGAATTTTAATAAGCTCTTCAATTCCTAAAACTCTCTCCTACTTCTTCTGGGTTATAAGAAACAAGAATCAAAAGAGGAGCTTCAGTGGTAGGAGGCATAAGATACATGCCTTTAAAGGCTGCCCCGATGACCAGTGATGATCCAGGACGCGGGCAGAACAGGCTGCACGTGGACACACAGGAGCCGGCAGGCACGGGGGCTTGCCACAGCACCGAGAAAAACACTGCGTGAGCTGCCCGCACACAGGAAACTGGGACCAAAAGAGTCTGCGAAAGTTGTGCTCAGACTCAATTCCAAACTAGGGCCAAAAGACTTGGAAGTGGGCTCCCAGGCCATTCTGGTACAGGAAGAAGTCTCAGCTAAAACTGAGCTCACAAGCAGTGAACAAGGAGAGGAAAAATAGAACAGCCATGTGGACGGAGGGAAGGGCAGGCAAACAGTCAAGCCTTCTCCCAGCCAGAATGGTACCCACCCACCAGCACCTCTATCCTGTAGCGCAGGTTACGGATCTGACTTTCCCACCAACTGCAAGTCCCTCGAGATATCTGGGCCCAATGTATGTTAGTTAATGAATAAATAAATGAAAAAGCAAGCAAGCAAAAAAAAAAAAAAAAGTTTATCTGCTTAGATTTAATGTCTACCAAGAGCTATTATTTAACACATTCTTTATCAAATTTTCTCCCTGTAACTCTGGTAAATATCTGACATCCTACTCTAAAATGTCAGATGATCTAAAACCAGTTAATTCCAGATCTGTCATTCCTGACACTCTTAAGTAAGTATGATTTTTACCACAAGAAAACACAGGAAATTTATACATTTCCAATATAAGTTCTATTTCAAACCCAAATGCAGCTGAGTGGTTTTATTTTATTCATCATCAACCAGGGAACACAAGAGCGTGAGCTCTCACCCTTGGTTTCTGCACTAATTCCTCACTCTGCATTTTCTAATACAGTGAACAGCACAAAAGAGGAAAACCAAGTCTGTCTGTTCTTCATGGATAGTAGAGACTCGAAACTTAAGGACTGCACTTTCCCTAGACCAAACCCTTTTTTTTTTGCTGCTATGTATCAAACTCCTACCACCATCATTCAAGTACCACTAAAAAAAGTGAAAACGGGGATAAAGGAATATTCAAAGGGCAACCGAAGACTTACAGGAGCAAGCAGTCATTCTATCTTACAGATGAAGTTAAGTTACTTGACTTAAAAATGGTGGAAGCATTGAATGTATTTCCCAAATCGCCTGACTAACTTGTCTTTCTTTTCAAATGTAATGACTATAACTATGGTTGAAAACTCCCAAAGTTACTTCTCAGTCTCATTTCTCTTCACATTTATAACAGCCAACACTGATGAAATAATATGTGCTCTTTCCAATGTTCCATGATCATGACTGTCCTGAGACAATAAACCCTCTCCGTTTAGGACCAGCTCCTTTTACCACTCAGCATGGTTATTTTTGTAGCGAAATGGAAAAATAAATTATTGGTGATGTTTCTAGGTTGTTAAAAGCCTTTATATAATATCAAAGGACTACCCTGCAGTGTAGTTGCAGATTGATAATATCCTTTCCTGAAATCAAGAAAAAAAATTCCAAAAATCTGAAAATTCCGATTACTTTTCTCAAACAGTTCTTGCCAGTGATTAAATAAACTAATTTTCATCTGCTTTGTAGGTAACCAAATCTAAGGTTTTTAAGTGATAAGGTGAGTCATGAATGAATAAAAATTCCTCAAACATTTTACTACATACTCATTTATATCTAGAAACCTTAAATTTTCCACTGATGCATAATTTTTAATGCACATGCCAACTCCAGACAACGGTTAAGATATAGACCAAGGCGGGGAATGGTTAGATTCAGATAACAGATCTGAGGTTGCTGTATAGGGGATCACAAGCTGAAGGTACTGACAGCATGCCTGACTTCAGTGATAGGGGCAGGGATCTTATAGACAGGTTGGGTCAGAGGTGACCAGTATAAGGAGACAGGCTCATAAATGGTAGCCCCACTCTGCTGGCTTTATGTGAACAAACACTTTGATGCACAGAAAAACTACTCACACTTACATAAATCTTTGATCTGGAAAAAGGAGCACGACTAGGGCATATATAAATAAAATCAACTTTTAGTACTTTACTAAACAGACCTGGCTCTTTCCAGATGACTGCTCAGTGGGTCATCATCACACCCACTCAGGGCTGGAGAGGATGGAGACAAGCACATCTTCTGTGGGATCACCTTAATCCCACTCCTTCAGTAAAGTACGCAGTGCTGTAGGTGAGGAGACACTGGCAGCAACTGAGACCTTCCAAATTAAGAAGGAAGCCCAGCAGGGTTTGAGATACATCTTACGAACCTCAGAACTGGGGTTGGGTCCTCAGCTGGTGCTCACTCCATCTAATCAAACCTCCGCTGCTCCAGCTTGAGGGACAGGGAGGCCCCGTTCAGAGACAGCTAAGCAACTTAGTTCATAAAGCGCTTGGCACGTAACTTAACTCGCACAATACTCAGAAGATCCTCTAACATAGGCAACACCACAGTCCTAAATTCTAGATGAAGTATCTTCAGGAGCAATTAAGAAATTAACCTAAGGCCAGCTAAATGGGTGACAAGATTCATACCCAAGTACTCTGATTGGAATGCTACGCCTTTACTACCATACTTTATTGTGTATCACCAACCTAGATACCAAAAAGAACCACATTTGAAAATCAAAAATCAAATCTAATCCTCCCCCAATATCTCTGTGGTACCTAAGAACACTGGACAAGTAAGAAGAGTTACACCCATAGAGTTTCAGTGAATGAAATCAACCGAACAATTATTTCAGACTAAAGAGAAATGCTGCTTTAAGAAACTGAAGAAGACAAATAGTAAGTAGAGATCTGATGGTTTGATTTGTGCCAAACTGAGCTGCCTTTAAGATATTAATGAAGCTATCGTAACAGGAATCATACCTGTCCAATCAGCATAGAAGAGATGTCCAATCATGTCTTTTCAGTCTAGCTTCTCTGCCACGTTTACGTCCATGGAAACACAGACAGGTTGTTCTAGATTGTATCTATGAATTTTATACCTTACACTTAAAAATGCTTCACCAATCTGGCAATTGGTTCCACGGCACAAGAAAGGATTAAGAATCTGTACTACTGATACCAGATCATATTTATCACAAGGCAAAATTATTATATTACAAACCTAAGTTTGTAAACCTGGTGAATTTCAAAGAGTGTGTAGGAATATAACTACCGAACCTTGGCTAAGTTTTGTGCCCAAAAGATAATTTTCTAAGAAAAGTTGATATATATGACAAACATGGGTCACTAATTTGTAAAGGCAGACTACAATAATCGTGCAATAAAGTCAAATGCAGCATAATGTGCATAATCAATCCTTACTAATGATTCAGAAGTGATCTCTAGATGTGACATCCTCTCAATACTGATTGCTTATGCAAACGTACATATATTTATATTCTCTCTGTCTCCTCCTTAAGGAGTAATATGAACAGTAGAGGAGAATCACCTAATTTTAGATTACAAAGAACTTCAGGATCCCCAACACTTTCCTTTCCCTTCCTCCTTCCACAAGATAAAAATTCCTTCAACCAGTCAGTCAAATTGGTCAATGCCTAGTACACACTGGGTCCCTGGTCTTGGGGAGCTTACATGCTAAAAGGGAGGAAGACCAACAATGACTGAGTAAATAAACAAGTGAAATACCCAAATAAATAACTTTGAAAATATTCCTAAAATCACACAGGGAGCTGGATGTAGAGTCCCATCTGGGCTCATAGTTCCTCTGGCTAATCCTGTGTCCTATTACGCCGCAATGCCAGGATCCCAGAAACAAAGGAAAGACATCCAAGAGAAACTGCAGAACAGGGAGACCAAGAGAGGGCTCAGAAAGAGGAAACTTGCACAATGCTTTGAGGGAGACATACATCCTTGGTACTTCTCTTTAATTTAGCATTGCCAACCCTGTCTGTAATTGCTCCTCAGACATAATAACCATAAAATGATAAAGTTACTGTAAATCTGCTGACAGTGGCAACTAAAACAGAATGGACACGTAAGTCCTCTGCTCTTTTCTACAGATGCTTCTAACACCCATGCACAAACTCTGTTCACTGTGAAACATTTCCCTCACTTCCTAAGGAAAAGTCAGTTCTTCCAAAGGAGGTGAAGTCTTGAAAAAAATTCCAAATCTCTTATTATTGGCTGCCAAATAGATCTGATTTTCAGTCTGCTCAGGCCCAGGGCAATGCCCCATGTTCCTTCCTGCTTATCATTTTCACAATATTGAAGGTAAAACACAGCACTGGTTTAACCCCAGGCTGTAATCACCCAAAGGAAGCAGTTGAGGCTAATGTTTATAGCTTGGCTGGTGTGGCTGAACAAAATGGAGAAAAGCATCCCATAGCTTCCACCTAACAGGCTGTTTCTCCACAGGGCTCTGATTTCTAACCAACTCTTGAAACAATCCTCATTGGAGAATGACCAACCAAACCAAAATTTACATGTGTTTTTAAGTAGATTTCTCGTCTCTCCTCTGTCAATATAATTACAACAGGTATTCACCCATTAATTAATGCCCAAAACGACAGAATGGGGTAAAGTGTGTACTTCTGCTATAACAGAAACACTAGTTTTGACTACTCTTTGAAGTTTTTAGGTTATATCAATCAATCTGGAAAAAAGAAGAGTGGGTTCTCAAATGACAGAACACTTAACTTAGATGCTTCACTTTTTCTCTTTTTAAATCTTTGGGTCTACATGAAGACCTTTCCCTGTAACTTTTGAAAAATGTTTCATAAATTGCTATGGAAGTATGGAAAATAAAACTCAAGGCATCTGCCTAAGAATTTTTTATATATAAATTATTCAGAGAGCTAATGATGAGATTAAAAAAAATTAAGAATAGCCAGAGCAAGTTTACAATGAAAGGAAAAATTTGTTTCATACTGTGTGATCTCAGTATGTATTTAGGAAGGCAAAGCCTGCCAAACTTTCATCAAAATTGTTCTAACAGCCTCTTTCATTTCAATAGTGACCACTCAGTGAACACCCACTGTCGACTACACACTGTACGAAACATTTCTCTTAATTCCTGCCTCTTTCACATCAGGTAGGTATTTGCCTGTGTGACACAGGAATTTTAAAAGTTTTATGGGAAGTAGTCATGGTGGACTTTGATGGCAAGCCTTTTCAAGTAATGTCCACGTTGCTCTCAGCTCACCCTGTTTTCCCAAAGTTTCCAACCCTAATTCACACTAACAAATGCTTTTACGTAATGGAAATGATGATGGAAATGAGTGTACTAAGACTAACTTCCTCTCACTCTCAAATCCACTTTCTCATAGGTGGGAAAAAAAAAACTTACACTGTATTTTCTCTTAAGTTGAAAAGATCATATTACATCTTCCTCAAATCACCCCAGCCTCCCACCAAAAAAATAAAGCAACACACACACACACACACACACACACACACACACACACACACACCCCAACAACACATAAACACCTACTATCTCAGATAAGATTCCACTGTCCTCCTACCCTCGTCCACACTATCTCTAAGGTCCACTGGGTCAGTCCTTAACCTAAGAAAACCCAGGCTGTGCTGCTGACTGCACGTCAGAGCAGAACACAGCTGTCTCTTCAGCTCTGGATGTGTGTCTTTCTATAACATCATCTGCTTATTACTGACAATTGTATTTTGTCAATTTGATTAAGTTTATCAATTTATTTTTAAAGCACTTTTAGCTACTAAAGTATGTAATGAATGCTAAACCAAGAATTTCTCCATTGACTCTAGAGTTATTACTGTAACATCTGTAATCATTCACTTGCCTCCCTCCTCAATTTTCTTACAGTAACAGGTCATCTCATAGGTGAGTAGTGGGTGTTTTAGTACTGGAGATGCACGAGTAGGCATACCACACATCCACACTCACGCTGTCAGAAAGTGATGGAACATAAAACAGATACAGTTAACCTTGAACAAGGAGGGCACTGGGGCGCTGACCCTCCTTGCAGTCGGAAGACTGCATATAATTTACAATCAGCTCTCCACATCTGCGGTTCTGTACCCACATCCACAGAGTCAACCAACCACGGATCGTGTAGTCCTGGGTATTTAATATTGAAAAAAATCCACATGTAAGTGGACCCACCCGCACAGTTCAAACTCATGTTGTTCAAGGGTCAACCATATATCCATCAAGGCAGGCTCTGTCACTGACTGTGAGGTCCCATCATAGTGGGAAAAAGGTCAATAAGATCAGAAATGTCTGCGCTGCAATCCTGGTTCAACTCACAGCTTTAGCTTCCTCATTTGTAAAGTTAGACTGGTGAGAATTAGAGACATGAATAAAGCGTTTAGCATGTTGCACAGCATACAGAGTAGTTATTGCCATCGTCAACACAGGCACAAAGACAGGCTGGGCCATTTTTCCCAGCTGTGCCATTGTTTGCTAATTAATAATTAGGACGAGTCACTATCTTTCCTCTCTCCCTCTTGTGCAACAGCTTTGAGATATAATTTACATATCATAAAATCCATTCTGATTCAGTGTCTGATTCAGTGGTTTTGAATATATTCAGAGTTGAGTGACCATTACCACAATTTCCAAAACATTGCCATCATCCCCAAAAGAATGCCATATCCATTAACAGCAATCCCCTAATACTCTCTTCCTTAGTCCCTGGCAACAGCTAATCTATTATTAGTGTCTTTGGATTTGCCTATTCTGGACATTATATATAAATGGAATGATACCGTATATGGCTTCTGTGTCTGGCTTCTTTCAGTTAGCATAATATTTTCAAAGTTCATCCAGGTATTAGCATGTATCAAAACTTCATTCCTTCTTATGGCTGTATAATAGTCCATTGTATGGGTATATCATGGCATATCTATCCACTCATAAGCTAACAAACATCTGGGTTGTTTCCACTTTGGAGCTATTATGAATAATGCTGCTGTCAATATTCATGTATAAGCTTTTATGTGTGTGAACATATGTTTCTTTCCTCTTGGATATCGACCTAGGGGTGGAATAGCTGAGTCATATGATAACTCTATATTTAACCATTTAAAAGAATGCCAGACTGTCTTCCAAAGCAGCTGTACCATTTTACATTACTACATGCAGTGTATGAGGGCTCCAATTTTTCCACATCCTTGCCAACACTTGTTAATGCCTGTCTTTTTGGCTAAAGCCATCCTAGTGTGTGTGAAGTATATTGCTCTGCAGGTTTGATTTGCATTTCCCTGATGGTTAACGATGTTCACCATCTTTTCATGTGCTATTTGGCCATTTGTACATCTTTTTTGGAGAAACTTCTATTCTGATCTTTGCCCATATTTTAACTGAGTTTTTGTCTTTTTATTCTTGATTTATGTTTCCTTATATAGGCTAGATACAAATCTCTTCTAAAATAGACGATTTCCATATATTTTCTCCTAATCTATGAGTTCCCTTTTCAATTTGTTGATGATGATCTTGGAAGTGCAAAAAAATTTAATTTGGATGAAGTCACATTTATCCGTTTTCTTCTTTTGCTGCTTGGACTTTTGGTGTCACATCTAAGAATCCACCGCCTAATCCAAGGTTACAAAATTTTACTCCTGGAGTTATACAGTTTTAGCTCTTACACTCAACATCTATAATCCATTTTGAGTTAATTTTTGTATGTGGTGTGAGGTAGACGTCCAACTTCATTCTTTTGCATTTGAATATCCAGCTGTCCCGGCACTATTTGTTGAAAAGACTATTCCTTCTACTGAGTTTTCTTGGCACTCTTCTCTCTCTTAAACCCATATTCAGAGCATTTTGTTCCTTGCAGGTATACATAAGTCTGATCGTGCTAATCTTCCAGCTACCAGGTGTTTCATTATCTTCTCGAAACTGCAAATCTTTGAATCAAATCTATGAATCTATCCTATATTTACTTTATTTCAGCTTGGCCAATCATTTACATTTAAAACCACTCACCAAATACCTACTATATACCAGGCAGGATTCTAGATTCTCAGATATAATCTCAATGAGGCACTAAGATATTTGGAGATGGTTATAAAATGTATTGTATTTCATGACAGAGATGGGGACAAAGTACCAAAGATGATGGGAAAATAAATAAATAAATAAAACTAGAACAACCATTTCTGTGTTGGAGGTTCTGAAAGGTCACAATGAGGAAGGCCATCTGAACAGAAGAATGAGTGAACTATCAGACAAAGAAGGGCTCTTGAGTATTCCAAGAAAAGAGATATAATGGGTACAGAAGTACACAGTTGAGAAAGGCCAGATGTGTTCAGGAGACAGAAGCTGAAGGTGGTAGCAATGTGAGGCAGCAGGTAAAGGTGACTCTCAAAAGGACAGCAAGGCTGAGTATTAAGAACCCATATACTACACCACAGAGCTTTAACTCTACTCCTGTGCAATGGACCCCTAACTCTAGGTCTGAACAAGGAAGCCACATGTATTTGAGGAAAATGACTTGTGGGGTTAAGACACAGAGTTGACTTGCATAGGGACAGACTAGTATCAGGCACCCTCATATACGTCCAGCCAAGAGGGAGATTTTTTTTTTTAAGTGATTCTTTCTTCCCACAACTGAATAACAAAAATGTATTCTGCTCCTTAGATCTCTTGATGATGACAAGCCTCCTAAGACATTTCATACTTGGTTACAACCTATGTTGTTTTTTGAAGTGTGGATACTGTCGACCTTAAGGAAAACGTGCATCTTCCTCAGGCTCTCAGTTTTCTTCACCATAATATTCTCTTCCACTTAGATACTTCATTCACTATCAAACATCATTAAAGTTACAGTGCTGCCACTGAAGGTTATTTAACTCTGGGGCCATCTTCTGAGCAGGGAGTCCAATCTAAATGGAGTTGAATAATGCCTTACAGACTGCTTCTTGCTTTTTTTCAATTTGGAATCCAAATTATTCCATTTTTACTATTCTTCCAATATCTCCCAGCACTTTCAGCCATAATTCTAAGCTGAGAAAATGTTTCACTGTGCTTCCATCGTCAGTTTTAGGAAAGTAAGTTTACAGCTCTGCTTTTCCTCTTTCTACTTGGATTTCCTATGGAAGTTTCTAGGAATCAGAAATATACCACGGTCTAAAATTCTCTATTTTTCCTAGGAATCCCAATTAGTGTTTGGTAGTTAAGTACAACCGTAGCAACACCACTAGCAAGAAAAAGCATACTGCAGCTTCTCTACACTTACAATGTTCAATTTGTACCTGGTACTCACATTCCTTAAATGGACCTTTAGCACAAATGGAGGTGTTATTTCAGCCATCACAATGGTGAGAACTGTACTCTGGTTCAAAGGAATGAAATACTTCCTCAAAATAAATGAGTAGGAGACATAATGGAATTCTGCATTCCTTGTTCTTTTCTGTTAATTGACTGTTGACGTGAGCATGATTGCTGGAAGGGCCCCCCTGCACCCTCTTCTCCCTTCAGTGATTCTTATTTACAAAGACTTATGTAAAACAAGTCATTTATTTGCAACGGGGGGGGGGGGGGGGGGGGAGACAAGCCAACACTCTGGCTACTCAGGAGAAAAAAAGAAAGAAGGAAAGAAGGAAAAGAATGATGTCAAATTGGCTCACATAAAAGTAGGGATGGAAAAAGTGAAATTATAGTGGCTGCCCTATGGCTTAGACAGAGAAGAAATGGATACGTTTTTACATCAGGGAAGGATAAATCTTCTTTGATTCCTGCCTGCACTTCAGCAATTTTCCTATGTAGCTGCCAATTTTTTCACCCTAGCAAAATCATTAAAAACTGAAAATTACAGATTTTTAAGTTACTTTAAAAGCAGACAGACGGACAGAAAGAAAAAAAAATTTGCAAGACTATAATCCAAAAAAATGTTAACACAAAGATTATCACCTTCTGTGGGTAGTAAAGTTATAAATATTTTCTTTTTTATATTCTTCTCTGTCTTTTTGTATTTTTTTCCCAGTGAGTATAAGATGCGTCTGCCTTTATAATCAGAAAAAAAGAACAGCAGCAGCATCACTTATATGTGGAATCTAAGAAAATGATACCAATGAACTTATTTACAAAACAGAAACAGACTTACAGACATAGAAAACAAGCCTGTGGTTATCAAAGGGGAAGGGGTGGGGATAAACTAGGAGCTTAGGATTAACAGATACACATTACTATATATAAGATAGATACACAACAAGGTCCTACTGTAAAGCACAGGGAACTATATACAATATCTTGTAATAACCTATAATGGAAAAGAATCGATATATATATATAACTATATAAATATATATATAACTATATAAATATATTATATATATATATATATATATATAAATAAATAAAAACTGAATCACTTTGCAGTACACCTCAACCTAACACAACATTATAAATCAACTATACTTCAATTTAAAAAGGAGGGAGGGGGCAAAAAGAGAAAAACAGGTGGTTAGTTAGGTATTTGGGGAGGAAATTGTAGAGGGAGGAGTTCCTTTCGTCCTAGGAGCCTAGGACAAAATCTCAAGTATATACAGATGTCCATGTTCCAGGCACCTTGAAGATTTTAAACCTTATCCAGGTATAGGAATGTAACTTTATCCTTTAACATTTTTTTTATTCTTCCAAAATACCTCTGAAATTACTATTACTTTTTAAATTGCTATTGCTATTTCTACTTAAGAAATAATCCGATTCCAGAGAAATTAAAGTACAAACAGCCAAGTTCTCACATCATGTTGAGTAACTCACCAAGCCCAGTCTTGCCACGTTACAGTGAAATGGGGCTCCCGTAACAGAGGGCAGACCCTACTTAAATTAACTAAGTCTCCTTTGATATTTTTACTAATTAAGTCCACAAATTTTTGTTTTTCCTAGGAAATTGTGGTACAGGTGGAAGGAAGTCTCTGAGGCAGCAGACTCTATGAAGGAATCACAATCAAATGGTCAAATGTGAAACTCACCTCAGCCGAGGGCAGCCTAGCCACCCTGCTACATTTCCCCCACTCTAGCTTTCCAGCACGCCAAGAGGCAAGATTCAGGAAGGGCCCTATGGTGCCACAAAAATGATAACAACTCTAGCATTATCCTAACTAAATTAATCCTGGAATAAGTTTCTGAAGCCTCAATATGTATTCTCTTGAAATAATGATAATGCCCATAGTAGAGAAGTCCACCAAATGGTTTACCTGTGAAATATAACCTGGAGGCACATGGATGGGAGGAATGGATCCATTGGGTGACATCATGGGAACTTCAGCAGGTCCTAAAAAAGGAGAGAAAGGTATTAACAACTGAATAAACATACCTTATTCAAAATAATTTCTTGGTATTATTTAATATTATCAAAACTGAAGGGAATTAATCACTTTGACTGTTTTCTCTTCAATACTTGGTACGCTGTGCCTTAGATCTGAAATCATGGATGAAAAGGAATTCTCTGGCTGCATAAGTCAAAGGGGTGGGGGAGGGGGAACAGCTATGAGCATCTTTATAAATAATGATTTCCAAATCTCCACTTTCATAAACTAAGGCTGATCAGTTAAGAGTTGTCTAGCAAGGTGGGGCAAAAAGTTTCCTTTTTTGCCTTTAAAAGGATGTGTTATTAATACATTCTTAAGCGAATAAATTTATCTCCTCTGGTTTAAAAAGCTCCCACATACTTTGTATTTATAATTTTCATTCCAATTATTATTTTCAGTAAGTTACTGTAACATGCCATTAATTTCAAACAGAAGAAATCTTTAAAATACTCCAAATCAAAAAGAGAAAAAAAAAAAGAAGAAAAAGGAGAGATGAAACACATAGTGGTGATGGTGGTACACTGTGAACGCAATTAATGCCACTGAACTGTAGATATAAAAATGGTTAAAGTGACATATCTTATGTTATCTATATTTTAATATAATTTTTAAAATTAAGAATATAATATTGTGCTGAACACTGGAATTTGACACATTGTAAAATGATTATAAATCAATAAAAAATGTTAAAAAAAATATAATATACCAAAGAGTACCTGCTGAATTGTATACTTTAAATGGATGAATTCTGTGATATAGTGAATTATATATCAGTAAAGCTGTTTAAAATAAATAAATAAAATACTCCAAACCAACTGAATTTGGTATGCCTCTTATGTTAAAAGGCAGGGGGGAAAATAGATCATATTTTAAAACTAGGCACTACTAGGGATACTCATACCAAATTTACTTGGATTACTTCAAAGTAAAGCATCCAATTAATGAAGAGCTTAGTTTCAAAATATTAAATTCAACAAATGTTAATCAAATGTCTAAGGCAAACCATGACAGTCAAGGTAACATTCAGTTACCTAAGACTTGGCTTGAGTTAATATTACAAGGAAACATTGTCATCAAAATCAACTTCTGACACCCTTCCAAAGATCCTATGACTAAATGGTTTCCCTGGAAGAGTAAGAACCTCATAGTCACTGGTTTTCAGTTTGGTAAGTGGCTCCCCTATTTAGTAACCCATATCCCAAACGTCAATCCAAAGCTGAGTTCTAGTCTGAGATGCGACTTCCTGGCTCCAAGTGCCTTGTGTTGTTTATTTGCTTTCTCCTAATGCGTGTTGTGCTGCCGGCAACGAAAATTGCTCCACTGTAACAAAAACCAAGAAAAATACACTTTTCTTGGCAAAAGAAGATAGATCCTGCCACCCACTGCTGCATTCACATATAAGCACAATGCACCTTTCACCTCACAGTACAATCCAATGTTATAGCTACTTCTCAGGAAAAGTGTGGAGGGACAGGGATGCTGGGGTGCCATCAAAAGTTCTACTAGTACAGGGGAAAAAGCCATAGAAGCAGCACAGAAAAGATTCAAATATTCATGTAACATTCCATAGGACTAGAGGTCACTGCAACTTCATGGACAACATACCAAAGCACTACACTATCTGATAATCTCTTAACACGTACACAGCACCACACTGGTCTCTCACATGCTGACACACTGGTAATCATTTAAAGCAAAGAATGACAATGGCGTAAGAATGGATAATTTCACGACCCCATTGTATTTTTAAGTATGATTCAAACTAATACATCCACCAATCACCGGAGGCACTTTCCAAATTCATCTTCCAAATACATTTTTCTTGTCAGCTTCAGCATTTTTGCCCTAGCCATCAAGACATTTAGGTAATTATTATTTTTATTTCAATTGACTCACTTAAAAAAAAAATCAATGGCACTAACATATACATACTACTATATATTGAATAGATAAACAAGGTCCTACTATATATAGCACAGGGAACTATATATCTTGTAATGTCCTATAATGGAAAAGAAACTGAAAAAGAATATATATATACATATGTGTGTTGTGTATATATATATATCTGAATCATTTTGCAGTACATAAAACTAACACAGCACTGTAAATCAACTGTACTTCAGTTTAAAAAAACAAAAAACAAAAAACCATAGACAACTCTTTTACCCTGAGCCTGAGCATTATCTCTGAAACCCAAGGGACAACGCACTCAGCTCTATAAGCATGCTCTCTGCCTGGCTTCATTTCCCAGTTCACTATTCACAGTGGTTGTATGACCTTGGACAATTCACTTAGACTTTCTGAGCCTCACTTCTCAACAGCTGTAAGTGAGAACAACAGTACCTACGTCATAGGCTTGGGTTTAAAGATTAAATTCAATTAATACGTGCAAAAGCGCTTAGAGCAGCGTGTGGCACAATGCTCACTCATCAAAATGTTAGCAATCATTCCAATTTTTTCTTTCTTTTTATTTACAGCTTTTTGTTTTTTCCTTGCTCTTTTAATAGTACATATCCCTGTAACACATAAAAACAAGTATATACTTTGTACAATATTGACTTAAAAGGCAAAACTTCGTCAGATAAATATCAAACATTTCACAGTACAGAATGTGAACAGAAATGCTACCACCTCAATAAAGTATTACTTTTTAATCACCAAAATGTACACCAGGCAAACTGTCTCTTAACCCCTGGCATGACCCCTAAAACTGTTAAAGTCATTTCTATAAAATGCTTCAAAGAATGTAGGACAAGTAAGTGATTTACGGCCAGAAAATGTTTTCTTCCTGGCCTTGATTTCAAAAGTAGCGAAATGACTTTAACATGCTCGTTCCCCCTTCCTCTTGTCACTGTCATCAAAACCCTTTCAAAGGACATTGTGAAATATACAGTAATGGTTTCCGAAACTCAGCTCTGTCTTGGAACCCTAAGGTTTCTCTTCTTTCTGAAATAGGCCATTGCCCCCATAAGGCATTCAGGAATTTAAAAAGCTAGGAAAATAAAACCCGTTTCACAATGGTGGTATGAGAAAAGCTATCGTCTCTATATACTTATCTCCTAATCAGTGAGTTTACTGCCTCTGCTCAACTGTGTTTGAGAACCTCCTGATATTATTATAATCCTTCCCTAATTAAAACACAAACTTCTCTTCCTGAACTTTTAGGACTACTAGGTCCCTTTTGATTTTTTAGTTGATAACCTCATGACACACAAGATTTAAAGGATATGAGAATATGGTGAAAAATGGTTTTCTTCCTATTCAAACCACGAACACTGGATATGTGAAGTAAAAAGCCACACAATCTCCCCAAACTAATTTCCTTTCTGACTGTATTGGGAAATCATTGATCTATTAAACTTTTAGCAGGGGGAGGATTTCTTTTAATCTCTTAAAGTGTCTGGAACTCCCTTTAATTAAATACTCTTGCCACTTACAGGTAGGTCTACACAAATGTACATACACACAGATTAAATAAAGTGGAAACAAAAACACACTTTCAAACTTCTTTTTTTTTTTTTTTTTTTTTTTGAGAAACTATTAAGAAGCTCAGAGGCCACATGTACTCTTCCACAGACAGATGAAAGATGTCACATGTACAATTTCTAGAACTGGAACTAGAATGTTTGCTAAAAGCCAAGTAATTCCATGAAAAAAACGCCTTGGGAAATTTGATCAATTTCAAGTTTTAGGCTGTGACTTCAACAGTCAAGAATTCCTTTTTTTTTTTTTCATTGAACAAGATGTGAGCACAAACAAGAACTATGATCACGTTTATAGTCATTAAAAAACTTAACTGCAATATGCAAGTACATGGTTTAACATCTTAAAAGTCTACTAGCATTTATTAATAAACTGCCTTCCCATTTACTTATAGCATATTGTGAAAGGTTGGAGGGTAGCTTAATTATAACCAACAGTAATTCATGCAATGATCCTACAACTTTATTCCCACATCAAAGAGAATGAAGGAAAGCCCAGCAATGTTGTATTTTTAGGGCCACACATAGCTCACGGAGAGCTTCTGAGCCCCTGCCAAGACCGTGAGGCCATTTGGTTTCACTCTGTGCTTCTTTCCTGCTACCAGGGATGCACCAGAGCCCACACATGTAAACACCCCTTGCTCTGATGCTATATTCAGAATATTCACCCATTCTGGGAGAAGAATTAACTAGACTGACTTGAAAAGAATGTACAAATGAGGCTGACACATCTGAAAATAGTGGAAAATAGGCATCCAGGGTATAAATTATCATTTAAACCAGTCTCAGAAATAGATCAGCTATAAATAATTATACTACAATTTTGACATTTCGAAATGGTATTTTTATAAGCTGAATACTCACCAATAGGTAAACAAGTAGTGAATAAACAGAATGTTATTATTGTACTAGTCTATAAACTGGTACTTGTGTTTCCAAATAGCTATTTTCAACAATTGTGCCTTTGTAGCAATAGAACATATTCTTACCTTATTAACTTAAATATTACATTATTCAAAAAGGATATAAGACGACTGAGATCACAACATAGCAAGATAAAAGAAAACTGAGAAAAATATAGAAAAGGCAAAATATTGATACGATAAAATCCAATAAACCCTATTTAAAAAAAAAAAAAAATCCTTGAGTCTTTCTAAATAGCCAAAAGAATTTCTTGCTGGCTAAAGCAGTCATAAGGATAAGGCCACAGCTAGTAGGTAACCAGTTAATTATGGTGAAAGCAATTATCAGAACAAATAATGGAAATAAAAAACTTGTGCTGTTTGGCATGGGTCTAAGACCTAAATGTGAGGTCTTCTGCTGAACCCTGTGAATGTCTAATAATGAATCTCCAATTATTCATGGGAACTCGAGACATAGACAAGCTAAAAGATTACGTAGGCAATTTGCGGGAACACTGACTTTTTAAAAAAATTATTCAACACTGACAAATCCCACAAGAAAACTAAAAGAAATACAAAGATAATAAAATAAAGCACAGGTCCTAGCCTAAGCTTAAACTCTAGAGCCGTGACTCTTAAACTTTGGTGCGCATCAAATTTACCCAGAGAGTTTCTCAAAATCCAGACTAAGTTCCATTTCCCACAGTTTTAGAATCAGAAGATCTGAGGTGGGTTCCAAGAGTTAGCATTTCTAACCATTTCTCAGGTGATAACTCTGATTTAATGGATTAAAAGTCAATAAGCATCCACATCCGACACTATACTCAAAGGCTAAAATACTGAAAGCTTCCCCCTCCCAACATCAGGAACAAGGCAAGGACGCCCACTTGCACCACCACTATTCAACACTGTACCAGAAGTTCTAGCTAGAAAATCTGAGCAAAAAAAGAAAAGCCATTCAAATTGAAAAGGAAGAAGGAAACTATATTTGCAGATGACATAATCCTATATACAAAAATCCCAAAGATTCCACACACAAAAAACTACTAGAGATAAAAAATGAATTCAGTGAATTTAAAGGGAAAAGAGCAATGCACAAGTCAACTGTGTATCTATACACCAGAAAAGAACAATCTGAAAAGGAAATTAAGAATACAATTCTATTTACAACAGCATCCAAAAGAGTCAAATACCTAGGTATAAATTTAATCAAGGGGTGAAAGATCTATGCATTTAAATTACAAAACACTGCTGAAAGAAATTAAAGAAGACCTTAATAAATGGAACCAAAGAACATCTAAATAAAGACATAAATGGAAGACTTAATATTGCTAAGATGGCAATACTACTCAAAGCGATCTACAGAATCAATGTAACCTCTAACAAAATTCCAACGGCCTTTTTGGCAGAAATGGAAAAGTCCATCCTCAAATTCATGTGGAATTACAAGAGGCCCCAAACAGACACAAAGAATCAACTTGGACCCCTACCTGACATCATATATAAAAATTAACTCATCATAGAGGGTGGGAGTACAGGTCAGAGCATGTGCTTGGTGTGCACGAGGTCCTGGGTTCAATCCCCAGTACCTCTGTTAAAGAGGAAAAAAAATGTTTTTAATTTTAATTAACTCATCATAGACCTAAATACAAGAGCTAAAATTATAAGACTCTTAGACGAAAACATGGGTTTCATGATGTTGCATTTGGCAATGGATTCTTAGATGACACCAAAAGCACAAGCAACAAAAGAAAAAAAAAAAAGATAAAGTGGACTTCATAAAAGCTAACTTTTTGCAAAAAGGGTATTACTAATGAAGTGAAAAGACAACATATAAAATGGGGGAAAATATTTACAAATAATTATACATTTGGTAAGGAATTAGTATTCCAAATATATGAAGAATTCTCACAACGCAACAACAACAAAAAAAACCAATTTAAAAGTGTAAAGGGCTTAAACAGACGTTTCACCAAAGAACAAAGAAGATACACAAATAGCCAACAAACATATGGGAAGATGCTTACAATATCCTTAGTCATTAGGAAAAAGGAAATCAAAACCACAGTGAGGTGCCACTTCACATCCACTACAATGGCTGTTGTCAGAAAAACAGAAAATAAGTGTTGGTGAGGATGTGGAAAAAAATCGGAACTTTTGTGCTGATAGGAATGTAAAATTGTACAGCTACTGTGGGAAACAACCTGGCTCTTCCTCAAAAAGTAAAACAGAAAAGTACCATATGATCCATCAATATCACTCCCAGGTATATACACAGAAGGATTAAAACAAATATATGTACACACATGTTCACAGAAGCAGTAGTCACGATAGCCAAAAGGTGAAACTGCCAAAATACCCATAAGGAGATGAATGGGTGAACACAAGTAGTATACTACCAACAAAGGAATATCACTCAGTCATAAAAAGGAGTGAAGTACTGATATATGCTACAAGGGGGATGAACCTTGAAAAGATTATGTTAAGTATGCTACAAGGGGGATGAACCTTGAAAACATTATGACCAGACACAAAAGGTCACATATTGTGTAATTCTATGTATATAAAATATCTAGAATAAATAAACCAACAGAGACAAAACTCAGATTTGTGGTTTCCAAGGGCTGAGGGGTGGTAGGGATTTGGGAAGTAACTGCTTATTGGGTGCAGGGTTTCCTTTCGGGGTGATGAAAATATTTTAGAACTAGATAGAAATAGTGATTGCAGAATACTGTAAATATACTAAATGCCAAAGAATTAGAATAGTTAATTCTCTGGAATTAATAGTTAGTTATATGCAGTTCACCAGAATTAAAAAAAAAAATTTTTTAATGATGAGCACATAACCAAAGAACTAAGCTAGTAAAACTGGGGTTATAAATAAACTACCCAAAAGCAACTGACCATAAATCTCCTAGAGCACATCTTCATTCCTCATGCATTCATTTTTGGGAGGATGCTATGTCTAGACACTGTGCTATGCAAAAACCAGTAGGATGCATTCTCTATACTCAAAGTACTGGTAGTCTTAATTATGGGGATACAGATATATAAACAAATAAACACAAGGAGTATCTCAGGCACTGCTTAAATTTAGTAGAATTTTAAAAGATTATCATCCTATGGTCACGTTAGTAAATATACAAATGAGTTGTTAGAAGTCCCTTAGGATTTAGTAGAGGTCTCACTGTTTGCAAGTAAAGAAACTGAGGCTCAGAAGCAAACTGACCAGCAGGCAGGTGATGAAACAACAGGGTCCAGAAGTCAGTTCTTCTAGTATTTAGTTCAACGTGGTTTCTAATTTTACCTTCCTATAGGAATAAGATTTGCCATGTCTTACAATGGTGCCGCAATGTCATTTTTTTCTCAAGGTATGATTTTCATATAGAGCCAGGTACAGACAGCATGTTTCTCTGGGTCAAATATATTTATCAGTCTCTCCAATCTGCAAGCATCCCGCCAGAGAGGAAACAGACTGGGAAGAGCAGAGTCTGAGCAGTGCAAAAAATAAAAGCCTTACAGCTAGTCAGGCTGAGGTCTGGGTGCGAGCTCTACCACTCTTCAGCACTATTTTAAGTAATTGGGAAAATTACTTAAAATCTCTGACAGATCTGCACTTTTCTGACCTACATAAAGGGATGATGACAAGAGCTATTTGCTGTTCTGAGGGTTGTTTTATAAGGGTTGGTCTATAAGTGTTGTTCTGAGGACTGGAAGTTGTAATAATGCATATAAAGTGTCTAGTACAGTATCCTGTCAAATAATGTTGTTTTAAAAGCAACTTTAACATTGTGCCATGAAGGAAAATACTATATGAGCAAAGAGATTAATAGAAAGTAACCATTTACCACAGAGAGGAATGAAGAGTTACATGGTTTCTCAAATGAGCAAGTTAGTTATTCTGTTCTTCACATTTTTTCCTCTAAAAATGCGTTTCTATTTGTATCTTCAAAAATAATATTTTAAAAATGTAAAACATTTAAGATGTATGAATTATGATTATTTAAAAGCAAGGAACAAGTAAGAAAAACGGAAGACTGTTTTCCCACAGGTGTGTACTTTCCCATCCCTAATCCTAGCCCTCTACCTGTCCTAAAACTACCTGTTATCTTCCCCTAATTTCTAGGAAACCCTGGAAAATTGGGTGTGCCTAACTTTGTAAGTGTCTGAAACAACTAAATCAAAGGCCCAGCCCTTGTTTTCTGAAAGTCAACACTCTCTCTCTCTCTGACACTGGCTATTTCCTAGTCTGGCTCAGCTATTGTCCTTAAAAGCAGCAAGCTGACCATAACAACAAATTGCCCAATGACTGAAATATTCCTGCTGAAGTCTTCCTGAAGTAAACCAGCACCAAGGACCAAAACTGAGCTGCTGACAGAACTCATAAACAATGGGTCACCACGATCCTATCACTTAGCCACTTCAAAACACAAGAAGGTGCTACATTAGTTAAACCTGTTTTGTCAATGTGAAATACAAGTCTTTTCTTTCCAAATACTCCTCTTTGAACTTGTTTTGCTACTTAGCTGTTATAAGGGCATCAGGTGCAGAGAGACAGGTCTCAAATAAGACTAAACTTCATGAATTCCAATTTTCCTTAATTTCAATAAAACTTAAGTATCTACCCAATCTACTTTATCAAGCTGTTTTAAGGCTTAAGTGTTAATAAATCTACATATTTACTGAGTGATTATAGAGTGCTTTCCTTATATTAGTTAATATTTTACTGCATCTAATTCAATTAACACTTACTGTACAAGATGCTGTTAAGGGATCGAAAGCCACACAGAATATTTTATAACAGATACATTACTAACAAACTACTACATGAATAAGCAGTAATTGTTTTATTAGAGGCCAAGAGCTCTGGACAATAAAAATTATCCATGGGGTGGGTAGAAGGAACGTATTTAAAACTCCCAGTAACTGGCAACGAACGGTAAAGGAAGCTGGTGAATCCACTCACAACAGGCATGATGGCTAACATAGCTTTTAAAAGAACTTGATTTAAATTCAAGGCTACAGAAATACAAGCTCTAAGACTATCAAAGATATTAGGTGTTATGAGAGAGGCCGGCAATACAGCCTTCAACTGCTGATTTTACAACTCCTGGTTGTTGCTTTGTTCAGTTCTACAAACCTTTGCTGAACTCAATCTAGTTGCCAGGCCCTGTGCAGGATGCCAAGGACACAATGACACTGAAGAGAACAAGCATTTCTGTTCTTAATTATGGAGAGAATGGCATGCGGAATGAGTAATGCACAGGTGCACAGAAGTGCGGGGGAGGGGGACAACCCAGCTTTGCATCCTGCTTTTGGCCTGAGGTTTCTGTGATAGACACATTGTATCTCGGTACGGAGTCAGGCATCTAGCCCAGACATCTCAAGCAGTATGAGCATTTGGTAAAAGTCTAGCCTAGCAATAGAAATGATTAAAGAATTAAGTAGAAGGCCTATGAAAAATAGTTCAAAAAGTTCATCTTTGGGGAAAAAATAAAACACAAAACAGTGAGTTCATACATCCAGCCTGATGCTGAAGCCGGATCTCCCAAGGTCCCAGGGCCCTACTCCTCACATTAAACATTATCACCCTATCCAAATTTGGAATGTAACTTACCCAGGCCACAAAGGAAAAACATTCACTATCACCCTGTCAGGTAGACTTCTCTAAATGAACACTAAGATTCAGTCTGTCTTTTGTTTTTAGTTTTAATGTCAAGTTTTAATGGCAAATAATCCATAGATTATGTATTTCTACTTAAACCAGACCTTATACACTCCCAAACTCTGAGGAATGACATAAATAAAACCCAGTAATACTGAGAAAAGGCTTCTGATACTCTACAAAATCTCTGCGAATAGCAGCAGCAAAATTAAAATAAAGGCATCAGAAAGGGCATGCACTTCAAAGGCCGTTAAAGCAAGCCTTTCCTTGGTTCTGCGTGTTTTCTCCATGCCCATTGAGAGAGCCCCTCACACTTCCTCACACAGGGTAATGAGCCCATTTCACCCACCTACTGGTATTCCGGTTAATTACAAATTCAGAAGGAAGCTACACAAAAACCTGAGTCCGAATAGGTGAGCACAATTTCAGTGGAACCCTCCAGGTAGTCTTGCTGAGGGTAAAAATTTATCAGAGCAGAGTATCTTGAACTTCATTTTAAATGTCCTAAAACAGAAACTGACGTTTTTAAGAAATAAGTCTATTAATTTTGTACAGAAAAAAAATCGGAGAGCATTATTCACTAAAAGGAAATGGCAGAAACAGCAACTAAGCAACGTGCCAGCAGGAATGGGGCAGAACTTACTCACTGTGGCCCTGAGTATTTTAAAGGGGTCGCCTTCATTCTCTCACCAGCTTTCTCTGCTCTCAGAAAGGGCTATGAAAGGGAACAAGGATAAATAAAACCTTGTCCACTCTTCCTTCCCAGACCCCAGCTCCCACCCCATTTGGCTGGCCACAAAGCCTGCTTCTCCCGGGAAGGACAGAACAGCAAGCAAAAGATAGGACAGCGAATGGATATTTTCCTAACAACTCTGTGAAGAACTCAGGGGCAAATGTGCACTTCCTGTTTTATTTGTGCTCCGCTCTGCATTTCCAAGGTCACCCTCTAGAGGGGCAAGTTTGAAAATAGTACTGAAATTATTAACCCAACAGTATGTGATTACATTCCTCCCAAGATCTGTTTTGCATTATTCACCTGTTACAAATGAAAGAACATTAAAAACACCACCCACCTGAAAGCTGAATTACGAATAATAATAATGTATAGCTCTACCAACATTTCCTTACGCAATATACTGAGGGAGTTCAATTATCCATTGCTCTGATGAGGTCTACAAAGCAAAGCACAGAGGATCCCTTTTAGCTGCCCTCAAGGCTGCCTCTTCTGCCCCCACCCCAGAGTGTTTGCCGTAACAGAAAACCTTTGACAACGTTCTAAAGGCATTTTATTGACAACATCCCAACATGGTTTACTATCCTAGTTCTTTTAATCCATGCACCTCAAAAATGCAAAGGCAAGAGAGAAATATCTGGGATCAGTGGAACAGAACTGCTTAAAGAGAGCCAACAGTTACTGTGGAAATGGACGGGACAAGTAAGCCAAATGTTCCAAGAACACAAGTCACAGTTTACCTACCTGATGCCAATTTGTTCTCCAATCTATGAGTTATTCACTCAGAATCACACAAAGTCAGGTTAGAAGCTGTCTCTCAACTGGAACTGTCTCTCAAGACCAGCAATCTTCTGAAATTAACTTAATTTTACAAAAGTGATTTGATTGCTAATAAAAATTCTCTTAATTATCCAGTGGCTGGGACCTAATAACTGGCTTTGAGATGACTAGCTCAATTTATAGTTCTAGTCCCTGCCTTACCTAAACCACGCAGAGGAGGCCAAGAAAATAAACGAGAGTTCCTACAGACCAGCAATGTGTATACAGCTTGCCGCTTTTACTGTTTTGTTTGTATGCAAAAAGCAAAGGGCAGGCTGAGACTGACAGTAAACAACAACCACAAATAGGTTAGACTCTCCCTCTTGAAACCTGATCAAAGGCGGTCAGTAAACACCTCCAAGTAAGAGCAGGAAGTTTAGGTAACCCTGGCCGGTTATCTTCTCCATATAAAAGAGAGCTGACATGGTTACTGTTTGAGGGGCAGCAGACTGCTTTATGGCATAGGTGTCTTCTAGTCCTGGCACCCTGGCTCCACAGAAACAATTTTACTAAGCAGGCTACAATTTCACTTTCAGATATCAACCCTCCAACTACAAAAGGGGCCTTGGACAAATGAAAATGGAGGGTCTAAGCTTGGGAAATAAATTACTAGAAAGATCTCCTAGCTGATTAACTGCTGTTTTTCCTGAGTTTAAAAAAAAAAAAAAAAGAAAGAAAACAATCAAGCTTTTCAAAAGAATGGTAAATTTTAAATTTACCTCATCCAGACAATTATCAGTTAATCAGGTATGGCAAACACTAGACCATATTAGGACAAGTAAGAAGGGAAAAATGCAAAATTATCAACATGTTCAGCAAAAACCAAAAACCCCCAGCAATTTCACATTCAGTACTACCAATAGTTAAGTAACAACATAACCACAGGAGATATATACAATATACAAACACGAGCAACTGATAAATCCCTTTGAGGCAAAATGTTCCAGATTATACACACGCTCAGATACACACTCAGGTTAAACTGTGAGCATCAGAAGATGTGAATTTCTGTCTTTTTCATCTCCTTAGCTCATCATTACCTTTGAGAAACCATTGTGTTTTGTGACTTCTCTTCCTCCTGATATCACCTATGAAATAATCCCCATGTGCATATGTCCTGAGGTCTACCCAACAAGACACACACATGCTCATCAAGAGATCATCTTCACTTTTAGAAGAGTAAAAACAATGTCAAAATATTTGATTAAAAGTTTCCTGGTCACAGATAAGAGGTCAAGTCTGTTAGGCAATATGTTGATAGGACAAAGTGAAGAATCGATAATAAGGAGAAAGAAGGGTTTGGGGTAGAAAGTTGACCTTCTCTTTGAAAAGAGAGGAGGAACTAATATGGAAAAAGGAAAACGAAAAATAAAGTAACAAAAAAACAGGAGAAAGAAAGAACCTGATGGATTAGAGGAAAACTTCAAACCAGGAAGAAAAACCACGCCCAGAATATATAGTCTTAATTGATCTCTACTGAATTGTTTTTCAATTCAATGTGATGCTGCATTAAAAGGTCTGTGATGAGAGCACACGCATGACATTCAAAATAGCAATTCAAAAAAGGCATCACAGGAATCTGGAGCTTGGCCATTGGTCCATTTCAGCTTTCAAATGGTATTGTTAAAAACTCTTTTCTTCAACCCACTCCATCAAAACCAACTGGAGCTCAATGGAGATATGGAGTCCAACCTGCAGGGCCTTGAACCATGCATGTTAACTGCCTCAAATGCAACAAAAATAAAAGGAAACTGATTAGTTCCATGCTTCCTTCTAGAGCAGGACATGATATGGCATTGGTGTCATTTAGGTCTATGCTTGTAGATTCTAGATTGTTAGTTGTCAATCCCTAAAATCCTTCCAGTCTATGAGTCTCAAAGGTAAGTTACTTTAGAACCTCTGAGGCCTTTTGAAAATGTAGATTTCCAGACTCTGCTTTTTTTTTTTTTTTTTAGAGACTGACCAAATCTCCCTTCCTCACCCCTCAACCACACACCCCACTGATTTTGATTTAGATGTTCTATGGGACCAGTCAGAGGAATGATGACCTAGAAAGAACACAATAAATGAAAGGGAGAAAATAAGCATGTTCAAGATCCTTGAAGTACATCTCATTTTTACCTACTTTAAGCTAAATTAGTTGAGTCTTAATCTCAGCACAATGTTTAGAAGTGAAGAGGGAAAAGAGTCAAATTTCATAAACCTTATTCAATTAATAATGGGTATTTACTTAGGTATGTATCAACTAACAAAAATGACTATAATTTGGCTAAAAATAGTCCTCCAGCTTGAGTCATAATAAAGTAACAATTATTATACTTCCATAGCAACAACAAAATGATCACAGAATTTTATGTGATACAGAATAAGCATTCTATTAAGAAGCAGTTAAGCATTTATCCACATGATAACTGCTCATCAGTGATATTTTAATATGAAACTCTACACACCTAAAAATAGGTAAACAGGTAGAACACCTGATCAAATCTTATCACTATTTTTAGTTGATAGCCAAAACCACAGAATCAGAACTTCCTTAGGGGTGGGAAGCATCTTAAAGGTCATTCAGTCCAATTCCCCACCTAAGGCTTAGACAGCTGATCAAAATCTCTAGCAAGTGGCCAGAATATTTCAAATAATGTAGAGTTCACATTCTCAAAATGCCACAAATTCCATTTTTTAGGAATCTTAATTGATAATGGTTTTTCCCTTTTAAAAAGCCATATATACGAAATGTAACCTCAATATCTCAAACCCATATAAAACAATCCTTCAGATACTTGGAGAATTAACCTCATCAGGCCTCCTACAGACAAACCACTTGGGATTTCTTAACCCTCTCCTTCTGTGATGTGGCTTCTGAGTGCATCCCCAATGGTCACTCTAACCATCTACCTTGTCTATGGCTCTTTTCAAACTTAGGTTCTAAAAACATTACACTCCATCACTCTGTAAGCACAAGGTGTGGAGAATCATCATTGCCTGGACTACTCACAATCAAGTTCAGGCAGAAATAAGACCACCAGTCTCTCTCCACACCATGACCAGCTGAGCAACAAGGATGTTCCATGTCTCCGGTGACCCACGGACCTTTGTAGCTGCGAAATCACCCCACTGTAGGAGTTAGGCAGAGCCTGAACAACAGGGTCCTGCCAAGTTCAAACCTGAGGGAGATCATGATTTCACTGTTTTTTCATTCTGAATTGCACTAGGTTATTAAGATCACTGGTTTTAGAATGAGCACTACAGTCACTATTTAAATATTTATAGCTTCACATTTATATGATATAAGTTTTATGTTATATTACATGAGATCATTTAGATATTATAGTTCTATTTTCCTGTATATGTGAGTGTACTGTCATATGAAATCATAACATAGAGTTCACTTCATACGAACTAGTCTTACCTGCAACAATAACCCAAAGGTTTTTGTAACAGAACAGTCAGGCATTAAATGACAAGTCTGATTTAATCAAGATATGCTCTCGTTTTCAATCTCAACTTTTGCAAATGTGTCAGTGGCAAAATTTCAACTCTCTAAGAATGTGTATAAAAACAATGACAATAATTCTACATATGGGTAACACATCTGAAAAAGCAAGTAACTTCCCAGCTGACATTCCTCTCACTTGAGCCAGGAAAAAGAATGTTTTCTTCCCTAAAACCTTAGTTTGCTTATTTTTCTCAACATTTACACCCATTTGGGTATTCATAAGCAAATCTCTTCATTTTTTTGCATGTGGCTACAAAGTTTTTTAAAGCGTACTACAAAAATGCAGAATCTCATGAAAAATTAATACTTAGGTTCTCTTAAACCCCAAAACAATTCATTTCACTGATTTGTTTTGCTGAAACACATCAATAACTTTGATGGGCTTTATTCCACTATTTCCTACCCAGCTCCCCTCTCCAAGAAAAAGAACGCAAATAACAGTTTATAAACTAGCAAAGTTTGTAACTACCTTCCAGCTTAGCTAAATTTCATGATTTTTTTTTTGAAAGTGCCAATATAATTTGTGAAATATTCTGGAAAGGTTTTCTCAGAGATGCTTGATTCTATTTGATTTATCATTAAAATAAACAATTTTCCTTTTTCAAGAACTTGCTTCTTCATTTTACCCCACTCTGCAGGTTTTTCATGAGGACTATTAGCAATATAATCATATTGCTGAGCTTACAGCAATTTACAGAACTCTCAACTAATGAGGTTCCCAGAGGGATTACCCATACGAAAAATTAAATCTAAATTCATCTATGTTTATCAGTGGTCCAAAGTCTAAAATCCCTACTGCAGCCCAACAGAGTAAGAAGAAAAATAATGATGCATCTTTTTATGTGCAGAACAGGGGCATATTTTTATAAATATTATATTTCTAAGTCTAAGATACCATCAATAAGATACAACATAATTTTATAAGTTACTAAAAAAGAACAAAATCTTTCCTCATTGTATTCAATTGACATTCAATCAATTGTAAGATGCATGCCAATTTAAAAGATGTTAAAATGGGAGTGGACATGAGCTTTTTAAAATTCATGAAACACAGTATAGTCTGAGAAGTAACTAAAAGAAATCAGAAAGTTCTTAACGCCAACCTGTAGACCTGTCCAACGGCCCAGTGGATGTCTACAAGCTTTATGGACACAATCACAAAATCCCCATTAATTCTCCGATTTGGATCTATCATAAGATCCAGCTTTAAGTATAATGTCCCAGAAACTTCCAAAATTCATTTCCTGTACAAAACTTCCAAGTTATAACCACAGTGTAGCTCACTGAAATAAATACACCCTCCGTCCCTCCTTTCTCCTTTAACTTCAAATCCAGATCTGCTGTACTTCGATTGGACTCAGTATTCCTGTAACTAACACATTTGCTTTACTTCAATTAAGTTAAATATAAATCAATTTTTAGTTTTGTAAATATCCAACATTTACCAAAAAAAACCACAACAGATCACTGTCCCCTTGAAGAGACTGGCAGTCTCACTACACATTAAATCTAAAACTGACGATAATTTCTGAGATCAGCCATGAGTTTAGCTTCCTCATATTGGCTCAGAACTCTTAGGGCAAATTGTTTAGCAAAGTAAAAAAAAAAAAAAAAAAAAAAGTTTACTTTAAAAAAAGTTTATCTCTAGACAGACGGAGTGTAAACAGTGCTAGGAAAGTTAGGTCATCCCAGGGACTCAGCAATACATCCGATTTGCATTAAAATGCCATGCCTTACAAATACATACATTTTCTAAAACTCATTCTCAGTGGAATGAAAAATTCTGCTTTATCCCACATTTTAAAGAGATCTACATTCCCCTTAGTCTCATTAATTCTTATAATGGAATAACCAATAAACAATTAATACTTTCTGCTTTAAAAAAATTATATTCTATCTTCTTCATTTGCTTCTTACCTGCTTCCCTAAAACCCCCTCACCTCTGGAAGAAGGCTATATGGGGAGGGCCTTAAAATAAAAACATAATTATCATTCATGTTCTGCAAAAGCCACTTTTGACACTGGACAGTATGTCAACCTAATCTATGACAGCATAGTAATTAAAGTTCTAATTACTATTGTTCTCCAGCAGTTGGGAGAAATGCCAAATTCCTTTAATTTGTGCTTCATCACTCCCTCTGTTTTTCTTGCTCCCAGGTGATCATATCACAATATTCTCATTAATGTCAGCCAAAGGAACAGAAGAAATGAAAAGTTCAGATTTTAAGAGCCAATGTGAGGTCCTAACCTGGGCTTTACAGGATGAGATTTACTAGGAAGATTAAAAAAAAACAAAATCTCTCTAAAGACTCTAGAAAAAGAATCACTGTTATTGTTAATGTTTTATTTAGTTATCTTTTAATGTCCTAATTTTACTGAATTCATTATTCACAAAATGATTCAATACATCTGGCAGAGTCTAGCCCTATCAAAACTTTTCAAACAGAAACATAATCTGAAGCATATGTACACAAAAGCAAAAAATGGCCAAATTTGATCCACAGGGTGCTTTGGTCACTTATATCCCCCTGTAAATTCTATTATTTATCTGATATTCATTGTTTCTTAATGATTTACTCTTAATGATTCAGAAGCAAGTGCTAAAATAATTTATAAGTTATTTCTACTTTTATTTGTAAGTGGCTATCAGGCAGAAGTAACACCAAGTTTTTCAGTTTCTCCAGGTTTTCACACAAATTAACATCTTAGCCACAATTTACAGACTAATCCTAAACCAAGCAGAAAAGACTGCTGACAACTACAGGCTGGCAGCTGTGAGGACATTAAGGTGGTGATCGTAGGTGTCCTTCAGAAAGCTGGGGACGCTCTGGATGTGAAGTCACCACTCCTCTAATGGGCCCTTTAGTGGGGCAGCTTGTGAGCCCCTCAAAAACAGGGTCTAAACAGGCCAAACAGATCCAAGACGTGAAATAAACAAAACTAACAAAGGCAGTGAAGTCCCAAGCAGAGAGTCCTGTAAGCAAGCAGGAGGGGCAGATAGCTGAGCTGCTCTTTTCTGTCATAATTTCTCTCTCAAAAGAAGGGAAACGAACACAATTTCACTTTAGGGCAAACTTACTTCTAAAACTTCTGGATAGGTTTCATGTGCTCAACACATTTGCAAAAACATTAATTCAGCTACAGTGTTTATAAATTACACATCACAATCTAGTATTATCTGCTTTTTTTAAAAAAAAAAAAAAAAAAACCTGATTTTCTAGCATGTAGTCTCTAGAATATAATTTTCTTTTTTTTTTTTTTTTTGGTCTAGAATATACTTCTAAACAAACTATTTTTGCTAGCCTCCTATAAATAAATAACAAGCCTTACGTTTTTCATGCACAATTCTGACTCCTATGCGGGAGCTGCATGACTGCCTCTTCACTCAGTGCTCCATTTCAGATGACCAGTAACTACTAAACACAGCATTAAGGAGCTGCAATAAATGTAACTCCTAAAAAAGTCATCTTAAACTGGCCAGTTTCAATCAGCCCTACGATCCCTAGAGAAAAACGAACTATGCTGCCGACAGTCATGTTACCTTACGGCAGTAAAACTTAGCCTGAAAACACTGCATCCCAAGCCTTACCTCCCTTTCTCTTTCCCTCATCACATCATGAAGAAACCTATGGTCGAATAATTTATAGATCTACTTTTCATTTTTCATATACAGCATACAAGTACACATAAATATCCTGATTTTTACACTAGGATACCTCATAATGACTCATTAGCTTCAATTTAAAATCAAAATGCCAATTAAGGGCTGAACAATATTTATTACCCACATACCTATTAAGCCATAGGATAATTCAGTCAATTTACAATAACAACTACCAAAGAACAAATTAAACATGGAACTCTTCTCTGTGATAAAAACAGATATAGGAGAAGGTCAAATTCCTTTACCGATAGAACACAGTATTTTTCTGAAGTGATCTCAGCTTCCTAGTATTTGGATTTTGAGTAACTTTAAACACTTCTCCAAAACACACTGCAAGAAATAAAGAAAAGAAATAGAAAACTCTGTAAGGAGAATGCAAATTTATTTCCTGGTCAACCACAGAGAAGTGGCTGTGGCATAGACACTGGGCCATACTCACCGAGATTCAACTCCAAGCTCCACCAGTTACTAGCTATGTGATCCTAGGCATATTACTAACCCTCTCTCTACGCCCGGTTTCCTAATCTATAAAACAAAGAAAGGAATAGTACCAACCTCACAAGATCGTCTGAGGAAGAAGAGAGTCAGCAGACGTGAAGTCTACTGGCATGTGCTTAGCTCCCCAGATAGGTTAGCTGAGATCATTACTATTGAAACCACAGCCACAGCTGCCATTTCCTCTCCACTCCCAACGTATTATTCTGGTTATACCTGGTTATACTCCAGTTTTAACCAAGTAAGGGTAACAACCCAGATTTTTCTGAGTACAGGAAGTCACAAATAGAAATACCCAGACAACAAAAATGATGAACACCAACCTTAAGGCAAGAAAAATGATTCGTGCTTACTCAGACAATCAAAGCGGTTAAATACTACAGCTTGGGATGGGTGATGACTCTGGTTCTAAGTGTTTTACCAGGGTAAGCCAAAAAATCATTTATTCCAAGTAGGCAAATCAATACTGGTTTCTCATTGACTGAGGAAAGCAACACAGATTTATTGCTGCGTGGGAATCTACTTTTCCATTCATAAAAGCATCATCCTTCCCATCAGCTACAAGAAACCTTCTTCAGTTCCCCCACGATACCAAGCAAAGCTGGCCCAGTGTTTAACCAGCACTTGATGAATAACTAAGGCCAATGGATGTTTCCTGTGTGTGCTGTTACTCATTTAGTTGCACTGCCAGCCAATCTTGTTGGTTCTCTCCTACCACGGCTCATTCAAGGTTTCTAAACTTTAAAATATAGACAAACAGGTGGCTGCAAGGAATGCCTAACCTTGTCTTATGAGCTGTGTCCTCAATTCATGCAGCAAGATCTTGCCAAGAAGTAGATACTAGAGCTTGCTGAAATGTAG